>NW_024515875.1:1920355-2608968 GCF_017590135.1 Pyrgilauda ruficollis
CCCCTTTCCCGTGCCGGATTCAACTGTACATCTTTCCCCCCTTCCCCCCCCCCCCCCCCAACAAGGATGAAATCAAGAAGAAACATCAGGAGCTCTAGAAGCCCTGAGGGCTTTCAGGGTAGATGTCTTTTGGGAGACAGAAGGGGTCTTGTGCAGTGCCCCTACACGGAGAATACATCTGCTTTTACTGGCAGAGTTCAGAGTGCTTCAGGCTGCAGGAGTTGACAAAATCAAAATCATACAGTAGACATGAATGCCTCTCAATGATACACGAGAGGTACACAAGTGAAAACATTTAGCAAAAATCAGCTTAGGATGCAGCATACCACAAAGAATATCTGTTACAGTGGCTTTCACCTGGTTGCAGTTTCTGTATTAATTTTCCTCCTACCATTTCACAGGAAAAACAGAGCCAGGTGTTGTGATAAGAGTAATTTATCCATGTATCCATTTATGGTCATTTGAGCCTCAACAATGATGGACAGTAAATTGTGAGAAGGAAAATGAAACCTCTCTACTCATCTGCAAATGTCTTGATTTCACAGTTTTCCATTTTCATTAATATTTGAGTGAATTTCTGTGGTCAAGATTACTACATTTTATCAACAACAGCACTAAGTAATTTTTGCTTGAACATCCTCCAATTACTGGCCAGTGACAGAGAACTACACCAGCCCAAAGGACAGACCATTCCTGTGATATTTTCCCATTTTTCCTTTTCAATTCATGACAGAATTCTCTTCACACTGGACAGGTTGCATAGCTGGTTCTCCCACAGAGCCATGAAGTCTATGGAAAATATACCATCACTTTTGCTGCAGCTTTGCAGGATTACCTAAAACTTCAGGAGAACTTATTTGAACAGAAATGCAAAGTAGTGTGCAAACACAGTCCTGAGGCTGCCAGACCACAGCTAACTCACATAGCTTTGACTCAGACTGCATCTCATAACTTCTCTGTGTGCAAGACCTTGAGACAAACAACAGGATTTGCAACATTCCAGCATGAAACTACTGTGAGTGTGCCACTGCTGTTTAACTCTTACTCCAGTCCAAAATCCCTTTTATCTATGCCATAGCCCTGAACCCCTGCATTTAATGTTGTTTTGTTGCTTCACTGTGTGCATGTTCAAAAGTCTGATTTAAAGCCTTTTCAAAAAGCAGACTGGAAGCTTTATATTGTTTTCAATAGGAGTTTGCAAGACCAATACTGAGAACACATGCAGGCTTAGGTACATATATTGCACAAATCCCTGAATACACACATCCCTCTTGAACCCTTGGACCAATGTCTGGTGGAAATTGTTTTTCACCTGCTTCTCAAATGAAAAAGTAATGGAAATACTGAGCCATACTCTTCAATGCACTCAGGGCAACTCTGCTGTGCGCTGGATAAGTAAAAAAGACATCCTTAACAGCTGAAATGGAACTTTTCCATACTTGTATATGCAGATTATATCCATTTTAGAAAGTAGAAATTTTAACCAAACTTGCTCTTCCTACACCTTCCCTCCACCACTCTTGCCATAGCTTGGCAGAAATGCCTAAAACTTCAGGAGAACTTATTTGAACAGAAATGCAAAGTAGCGTGCAAACACAGTCCTGATTATTCAGTACTTGTCATGGGCCCCAAAGATGACCCTGAAATTTCTCCCTTAAACCCACATGTGGGGCTGGTTGGTGGTAGCAGTTAGGGCTGCCTGGAGACAGTCTCCAGAAATGCAAAGAACATGGAGAGAAACAAGACTGTCCATAATATAGGACCAAGAAATTGGGGGGGAAATGACAGATACTTCTCCTGATGGAAGGGGCTTCAAAAACTTTTTCCAATCCCTGTGAGAAATCTAAGGTCAGGTAGGGCACAGACTGCATCCCCTGTATTTTTTTTCACATGAGCACTAGCCTGCCCTTGTTTAGGAATATATTAGAGAGCTTTGCAATGAACAAATGAATAATCTCTTTTTGGCAAATGCTTTAAATACATCCCTTTGGGTATCAGTGGGCTTTGCATCAGCCCATATTTGCTTTCATTCTGATGGGTTTGGATACACCTTTTCCATTCATATCAGTGCAACTTGACCAGAGCCTTCAAGATAAGCATAAGCTTAAATGTTTTCCATAGGGATAGGCATTATTAAAAAACACAGTTTAAATTTTAGTGTAGATTTTAAAATGCTTTTCTCAATGCTGAAATAAGCAATGTTGGAGGCATGTTACCCAATCCAATATATTTTCTTGTGCCTACATTTTAAACACGTATTCCTCCACCTTTTGAACTCATCATGTCACATCTCTGCAGTTTTAAGCTGGGCTAGATGTAATGATAGAAATGTATTAATTGCAGTTATACTTTCTATAGCATCAAAAATATAACATTAGAATACTTTTTTTTTTCCCCAAATAAATTCTTCAGATCGGTATGCCTCAAAATATCCATCTGTAGCAGTGACTCCTGGTTAAGGAACTTTTCACTTTTCTTTCAAAGTTAAATGAATTACTGGAAGAAACATTCTCTGAATTGCAGAATGAGTCAGCAATACCTTCGGTATTTTTGGGGCCTATTTTACAGAGGCTGCTTTTGCTTAAGCCATTCACAACAATTAAATTTATTTTCTTCATTTCACATTGTATACAGTTGATGGGAAATGGGGGGAAAAGGCAACCTTCAAGGCATTAACCCCTTCACTCCACAGGATGATTTTTCTACTTGAAAGGAATTTGATGATTTCAGCTTTCTTCTCTTTCTTAACTTTGCTTCCATTAGGATTGCCTGCATGAATAAGGGGTTGCAGAAACTGGCCCTTATATTGTAATGTAATCACAGATTTATTCAGCTCTGCAATCAGCCACTCCTCTGTGATGATCATCTCAGGTTCCTGCCAGGAGTTTCTGGAAGGCTCTGTGCTAGCTCTCTACTGATCACATAAACTACCAAAAAAATTACCTATATATTACTTTCCACTAATTCAGATTTATGTTCTGAGGGAAGAGAGAAAGAATCATAAGGAATCATAAAAAAGGTTGCTTCTGAACATTAATAAAATAATCATGCATACCATGCCCAACAAAAACAAACACACTGAATAACTGCAGATACAAATAAAACCTTCTGTTAAGTTAAAAAAAATACACCAAGAAAAAACAGAAAACGAGAGGGTGAAAAAGGCTAAAAAAGGCAAGATCTAAAGAAGGGAAATTATATGTGGTTTGAAATGTGCATTTAGAAAGACAAAGGATATCCAAAGATCAGCATCTCTGAGAACAGCCCATTTACCAGTGTCTAAATAGCTAATAACTGAATGTAAAAATGTCTCCTCAATTTAATAAAAATGTACTATTGTATTATTTACTACGGTACAAAGTTTAAAACATTAACATGGAAAAGGCAAACAGAAAACTGAATGTTTACTATGTCAAAGACTTACATTGATTTGCAAAGTCTGAGTCAAATATTGCTACTAATAACACTGTCAGGAATATTTCCCCTGGTATGAATGAAAATATTTTGAGTCAGAGTATACAGAAGAGCCGAGTTTGGCCATTTGTCTCTTGCTTTGTGATATCCATTTCCATTGACTGCCTTGTGCTTTGGACACCTGGAAAGAGCCATGGACTCTGGCATTAGCTAAAGGCCAGGACCCTCAGTTCTTTGTATGAGATGCCACAAAATCTTTTTATTTCTAGTGTGTCTACCCCCCTGGAAGTACCACTGATGTTTTCTTGTTCAATGGCTTTTATCTGGCACTTTCAATAAATATTGCCCTTGCTCTCTACGCTTTAAAATGATAAATGCATCACCTGGAGGCTGTATCCAACAGTTCCTGTGTAATACTTCTCTCTTAAAATGTGACATAACATTTTAGAAATGGAAAATTAACATCCCACAAGGAATTCTCAAAAGGGAAGGACACATGCAAGTGCAACCATGCAGTGAACTAATCTTTAACCACAAAATGCCAATATACTCTTGAAAATACTGATAAATGCTGCAATGAGGCACCAGTTAAACAACTAAATATAAATCACACAAAGCTACCAGTGGCAGACACTCCTTGTATCTGCCTAATCATTAATAGTTTTTCTCAAAACTGGAGTGGTTTTCCATGGTGCTAATGAGAACTTTTGCTAGCGCACCTTCCATACACTTGAAATTCAGCATCAGGGGAAGTATCAAAAGCTGCACCCACACTGCTAAAGGTACCCCCTCAGACAGCAGTGCATGGATCCCCAGCCAAGTAATGCAATATTTGCAAGTGAGACAATGTCTGTTACAGCAGTTTTCTCCAGATCTGAAATGTAGGACAGGCATACTCTGAGAGCACCTCACCCTCCCCAGCCTTGACTTTGACATGACAGGATCCTTTTCCTCTGCAGTGCTGGTTTTCCATCAGCTTATGTACCCAGAAGAAATTTTTCACTGTGGTGGAGCACTGGCACAGGTTGCCCAGAGAAGCTGTGGATGCCTCATCCCTGGAAGTGTTCAAGGCTAGACTGGAAAGGGCTTGGAGCAACCTGGTTTAGTGGGAGGTGTCCCTGCCTGTGCCAAGGAGGTTGAAACTGGATGATCCCCTCCAACCCAAACCATTCTACAACTGTAAGTTTTTATCCTGAAAGGCAGGATGTGGTTGAGGGATGGTGCAGTGCTAGACATGAATAGCACTAGTCCTGCAAACTACCCGGGTAGTCAGAATACATGCCCCCCAGAATTCCCCTGGCTGCAGCACAGGTGATGAAGTGTGGCTGCAGCACTGGGAAGTGATGTTCCCACACCAGCACAATGTGCTCTCTACCACAACTGAATATAATTTGGTTCTTTCCTGAGAAGAAAACTTGCTGCAGCTGAGTCCTGATTTATTACTCAAACTGTGTTATTAACTTCACTGAAGGACAAACGTCTTGTTAATGTGAACTAGAAACATGATAATATAGTTTTCATAGATTAAGCTATAATTTTCTGCCTTAGGAGCAATTTTGAGACCAAAGAATCTAGACTGGCGCTCATCCTGGAACTCCAGAAATTCCCTGCACAACAGGTTGGGCCTTCCATGGCTAGGAAAGACCACAAAAAATCCCTTAGAAAATTTTTATAATTGCACTCGCTTCTTACACAGCTAACTATGCCAGCTGGAAGCAGAATTTCACACCAGTGGTCAGCAGTGTACCTCCTGAAGTGAGAAGATCTGTTTTACAGCCAGGGGCACAATATGACCTATCATTATTAAAGGCCAGAAGAGCATTCAGCTCCCCTTTGTGAGCCGTATCACTGACTATTCTTGTGAATTACTGCTTCTCAGAAAGGGAGGTAAAATAGTTACAAAATTTTTAATATCCAAAGTAAACAGCAAGCTCAGATATCCAACAAAAGTTACAGCAATATTTTCATTATGAATAATTCAACCTAGTTTTCATCAAAATAGGGGGATATTAACAATTCTTAAATTCTATAAAGTCTTTCAAATTAACCCATTTTATTGCTATAAATCCACACTTTGAAAATCTAAGTTGCATTTTACTGTACAAGTATGCCCTATGGGACTGCTCTTAGCATATATTATCATTTGGTGTGAGTAAATCAATATCCACTGGGCCATGATTTGTAGTAATAAATCAGATTTAACTGTGTAAGTTCAGAGGTGAATTGTACAGGGAAGTTCATGCAGATTTGAAAAATGAAGAAAGATATAAATGTATAAAATGTAGGACTCCTTCTTACCACTTTAAAAAAGGTCTGAAATTTGGAAAACTTGCAATAATTTCTCATTATTTCTGCAGATTGCTCATAATTGGATCCAAGAATAAAGAGGAAAAAAGTCAAGCCAGTACTTAACTTGAAGTATTAACTACACATTGTTCTCCTGTAAGCACTCAACAGATCTCTTCTTGTTAAAATTATGGCAAATTGGAGCAGCAGTTCCCTTCTGAATCAACCTTCATTTCTCTGTCCTACCCTGTTGAAGACTGTTACCTTTTGAAGGCACAAATTATTATTTATTTATACCCCTATAAAATGCATGCATGGTCCCAAAAGCCATAATATAACACCCTGCAGTACCCACAAATGCAGCACTCATTATTACAAATTATTAGATCACTTAATCTTCTTTGCCAGTTCCTTCGTCAAAAAAATAAATAAATAAATAAAAAATTCACAGTTCCCCTATACAAACCTAAAATACAAGACAATAAAACTAATAGTAATAATAATGATATGTTTCCTTGGTCTTTTACGATGCAGGAAACAAATGCCTCTTGAGTTGTATTGCAAGGATATACACATTGCAAGTGGATACATGGCTGAGTCAGTCAGTTCATTACCCTGAGGATGCTCAGCCTGGGTAGAAAATGTTCGCTTGCTTTTTAGGATCAGGAAAGAGCTATAGGAATGAAAAGAAGGCACATTGCTCCTGTTTTGACTCCTTCCCTTTAAGATTAAAGAACAATCTCTCAGGCCTTTGACTCAAAAGGCCTCTCTACCAACAGCACAATTTAATGGGATTTCTTTCCTTTGCCCAAATAACCTTGCCTTGCCTGGAAATTGAAACAGGGCAGCATCAGCCTACAGGCTGATGACAGATCCATTTGGAATGCTCACCTTGTCCTGGCTTTGCATCTTGCTTTATCCTCTTCCTCAAATCCAGCTTCTGCTCCAGAGATCTGTTCATTCACCTGACCTTTCCCATTACTCCTTTCTGTGCCAAGGAGTGCTTTCCTTCCATGTCACTCAATGAGAGTAAGCAGCTGATTACAAAGAGAATTTCTGAGCAAGAAAAGGCAAAAGATATAGTAACACAGTAAAATACAAATTCTCATTCTCCTGGAAAGCAATGATGATCAGAGGTGATGTAAAAAGAATGAGTTCTGCATGCCCTCAGAAATCCTTACATTGGTGATTAAATAAGGTCTCCTAAGATCTCTTGAAGTGAAATTGCTTTATTTACTTAGGCTACCAGTCAGCTGGACCTGAGTCAGGTGAGCTCTGGAGTCTTACTTTTTCAGCTCTTAACACTGACTGGAAGTATCGAATTCCTGGTAGGTGTAGATAGTATGCTCTAACCCTTTTTCTCAGTCTGGATGTCTGAGAATTCCTTGCATAAAAGGGAAGACTGTTCAAAAGAAAAAGAAAGAACACATCTTCATGTCTCAGAAAACTCTACTGCAATGTATGTGGAACCTACGTGGAACATTGGAACCTATGTCAGCTAAAACCCAACTGATTCTTGAGCTGGGTATCTTTAGGAAGAAAAAAGAGATGAAAATAGGAAAACTGTACCTTCCTTCATTGGTAAACAGTCTGTGGGGTCCTGAGTTTTTCCCAGTATTAACACCATATATAACTAGATTAGTTGGCTGTGATTTGTTTTGGTTGTAGCAATAAGAGTAAACACATACATGCTCAGCACTCCTGGGCAGCAGGAACCATGATTTCATTTTTTATTGTTTCATGGTATTATTTATTAGCACACCTGAGGGAGTCCAAGTGATGACGGGCATCTAATATGGCAACACAAACCTTCAGGTTCTTACAGTATGGGAAACGTGGGTGGTGTCTCCAAATCTTTGGACTTGCATTCTGTGAGACGATCCTGTGCAACAGTGACATCCGTGGCATCTTCAACAAACATTCTTAGAAAGTGTCTCTAATTAGTCACCTTCTCTTATCTTTATTTTACTTTGAATTGGTGTAAACTTCAGGATTTGAGTACAATCTATTTTCTGTCACCATTGTGGTGCAAAATCACAAGAAAAAATAGGTTAAACAATTTTTGGAAGCCAGAAATGGAAACGTTGGATGGGACTAATCAAACCACAATAAGGTAGGTAGTTTGATCTCCAGGAAAGAGTTGTGATATAGTGTCTCCTACCTCCTTTGTCAGGCAAAGGTAAAAACAGCTCATTAAATAAGCTGAAATTCCTAACCTGTTCTTTCACTCCCACTCTTCCAGTACCTGCATCAAACAATTATGCAGAGACTCTAACACGGGCTATGTAACATATTCTGAGAACATACAGTAAAAGAACCTTATTAGCTATCTCCATTAGCTGAAATGAGCAGGAGCAAAATAGCTAGTAAGCTGAATTTTAGGTGTAGGGCATTACACATCCCACAGAGATAACAGAGAAAATTCATGCCTCTTTTAAAAGCTGTCAGAGTGTAGGCTGGGAAAGATAATACAGCAATGGGTTGCATTAAGATCAGGAACTGTGCAAACAGAAAAGGTGGAAACTTAAGCAAAGCTCCAAAGCTCAATTTCTGAAGCTAAATTTTGCCAAAGGGTCAGATTCCCATGTCCCTGGGTAGCTGAAGAATCCTAGAAGACAGACAGCCACGCGCAGAACAGCTCATTGCAGGTCTCTGCAAACTTCCCACAGAAATCTGCACTGAACAGGGAGACCTTGGCCCTTGCATGCCTCTTGATTTCCTGCACCTGTTCCTCACTTCTAGGAGCAAGCAGTTACAGTCATGAAGGACCATCCACACAGATGCCATTCCTCCCTTCTCCATTTGCCACCTGAGAGTCACACTGAAATCCACAGGTGCCACCAGTTTCTCTCTGGATTTAAATACAATGGAAGTAAGGAATTAAGAGTGGAGACAGCAGTGTGAAGCTTTCCTGAAGTGAACATAAGAGCTGAAAATGAATCTTGAAAACTGCAAGACTTCAAGAATAGACATTTTAGTTTCTGTATCTGACTGAGAAATGGAGACAAAGCAGAGAGAAGGATGCATTGGGCTGATGGTCCTAGAGGCAAATCTTGGCAAGGGGAGAAGTTCTTTGCTGAGTTTGGTCTGTAACTATTGTTTATCTAGCCATTGATGTGAAAAATCGTAGAATGATTTGGGCTGAAAGGGGTTTTAAAGATTTTCTAGTTCCACCTCCCCTGCAATGAGCAGTGATGGTTTCACTAGGGCAGGTTGCTCAAAATGCCAGCCAACCTGGCCTTGAACATTCCCAAGGGTAGGGCATCCTGGGCTTCTCTGGATAACCTTTGCCAGTGCCTCACCACCCTCACTGTAAAGAATTTCTTCTGAATATCAAATCTACACCTACCCTCTTTTAGTTTGAATCAAGCGCTACACTTCACACATGGGCATCTCTTTCCCCATGAGTAAGCAAAAGGAATTTGGCAACCTGGACAGGACTGCCACCCCTGCCAAGCCTACTGAACCACAAAACAACTTCCTCCACAGATGCTCAGATATTTTAAATTTGTCTAAACTGAATTGACAATGGCAGCTGCACCATTCAAAACTGCAAAAACCCTTACAGTGTCCAGCCTTCTACCAGCATCGCAGACATGGCTTTTTCAGAAATTAGAGTTGAGAGTGAACTTCAGAAAGGATTTTTTCCTGCATAGGAAATCTAAAACTTAACTAGTAAATAAGATGCCAGTGCTTTATTGCTAAAAGAAAACAAGGAGGAAGGGGATGCTGTCCATATTCCTTTTTTCATTGAGGAGCTGATAGTCTACAGACAGGAGACAAACATGGGTACTTTTGATTTTTTGTTACAGCAGCAAGTCCCTGCATACTCCTTCATGAAACAGCTTGTCTAAAATTCTACTTGACAAATGTATTCTCAAAAGTGGTCTCAGAGATTTGTTTCATCTTCATTAGCAGTTCAACTGTTTTTAATAACAGATTTTGAGGGCAGGTGAAAAGGGAGGGATTCTCTTGCTGACAACTATTGCTGAAAATGACTTTTAATTTGTGTGTGTGTGTGTGTGGACCCAGCTTTACATGGACAAACCAGCATCTAAAACAGTTAGGAAGAAATTAAATCTCTCCATGAAGAGACCTGTACTTGTGATTTAGAAAAACATCCATTTTGACCTACTAGTATATAAAGACAGGTACAACATGGCAGCTACTAGTGTCACATTGACCTAAAAACTCAGGTGGAGAAAAAAACCAGGACATGGCTTTTTTTCCTAGATGCAAAAGCAAATGAGCTGTGGTCTTACATACTTCTGGTTATATAGAATAGAAATATTTTATTCTTATCCTGTTTATGGGACCAGATCCTCATCTGGTCACTTTACATTTTACATAGCACACTTTACATTTGCTAGGAGATTTTTTGACCGTATAAAGCCAGGGCTGATGAGCTGACACTGTGTCAGTAAATCCCTGAATTCCCTTTCCCAAGATACAGAGAGAAGTCTGACTGTCTGGGACAGCAAGGGATGCATCTGGGATCCAGCTATTTCTGGCCTAAATAAAGCAGTCCACAAATTAGACAAATTTGTTCCAGGAGTCAAAATAAAGAAGGAATAGAAAGGTGATAGAAATTTACTCTTGTCTGCCTAACTGAAAGAGTAAGAACTCTCCACAAACATGTGAAAAAATAAATGTATATGGCAAATACAGATTTATTTTAAACTGCAAAGTATACTGACACTTTTAGCATGTCTATGGAAGACCTTGACATATCTCAATGGAGAGGGTGACTATACAAACATATCATGGGCAGTTTTATTCTAGACTAGTTTGCACATATCTTGGAAGAGCACCATGCAAGGATGCAGAGACAGGGTTGACTTAACTAACTCCAGAACCGAGTTACATTCAGTCTTTTGAGTGGTTAGGCTTATTTTCTGATGTACAGCACAATATCTCACTTTTGAGAGGAATTTACTGTGCCTTCAGCTGACTCTTTGACAACCCTTTCCAGAAGGAACAGTTTTAACTGACACTAGTTCCTAAAGGCATGGTGCTGGTCTTTCACTTCATTAAATTGAAGGCATTGCTTGAAGAAATTGAGCTTAATTAACTTATGATAAAGCACTACTAAATCAAAATCTGGTATCTATTATTTGGAAATAACCAGAATTTCTCCTTGCTTTCAAGGAGAGGAAAAGACTTTATTTTCCTTAGCTGATAATTCCAATTAAAAAGTCTACAAATCACATCAGATTAATTAAGTTTTATGTGAAAGTACAAGTGTATATATTTTACTTATTAATGTATTTCATTTGCACAACTCCGGTTATAAATATTGATCTGTTTGGACCATTAACTAAAGTGCAGCTTTAAAAATAGAATGATCAAATTCAATAAAACCTAAATTTAAGAATAACAAATTTTGTCTTTTAATACAGCAACCATTAGCTTAGCAGAAGCCAGCTGGATTGAAGAAGAAATAGCTACGAGGCTGTTTCCCACAGCAGCCTCTAAAACAGAGATTACAAGTGTATTCTTCAGCTGTTAAGAATCATGGTTTCTTCTGCTAGTTTACTAGTGACAAATTGGCTTAAAAGAGTCACCATAAATAGATAACATAGGGTAGCTAGTGCCAAATGTGTTTATTAGGCTAAATGAGAGTATTAACCTTAAATGCAATGGGATTTTCTGTCCACATCCAAAGTCACTGGTGTGAATGGTACTTGCTTCATTCTGTGTCATCTGAGACATGCAGGCTCTGCACTCTGGCCATGGTTAATCAAACCCTTAAAGATCACAAGGGCACTGAAAGGTTAACCATTATCTCTCTGCTAGTCTTTTGCAAGGAAGGTAGGAATCTCAGGGGTAAGAGAAGCATGCACAATGAAAAGGGGAAGGAATAAATAAATTATAGTTTTCTAGCCAAAGGTAAATCCATCTGTTCATGTTGGATTTATCATGATCAGAGAACAGTGCCTACATGAGCTAGAATACACAGAATGCAGAGTGATAGCAGAGCTAAAGGTGAAACTAAGGAAGAACTTTGTCCAAGCTCTGTCTGCAGAAGGGGTGATATTGATGCTAATAGTTGCCAAAGAAAACTCGAGAGCTTTGTCTGTGTTTATGGATGGCTCTCATAGAGCACTTTCCAACTCACATGTGACTGGGTGAAGAAATAAGGTGGGGCAGAAAACAGCCCACACTGTCCCTACTACATCTGGTACATAAGGGGTGCTGGGGAGCACCCTCCAGGTTATAATTCACACATCAGTCTTGTTCCAAATCTGCTTATGAAATAGCTGAACATTCTATTTTACTCAGGCTGGGATGAGAAAACCAGACCAGTTTCAGCTCGGTTTGACCTAGCATTCAGCAGATACCAAGTGGAGGCTCACAAAGTTTCCTACTTGCTGAGCTACTGTCCTCTTAAAACAATCCAATGCAAGTAAATGCTATTTAAATCGATTGTGTGCATTCACAGACAAAATTGGTTTAAAATTTATTATGTGTTGTGGCTCACCATGTCGAGAGAGAACAGAACATACATTTTAAAAAACAAGCAGGTTTTCTTAAAATAATCAAACATTCAATAAAAGAGGTTTATTGCTGCCATCTTTATTTGTTAGGATGGGGAACAGACTATTTTACTCTTCTTCTTGCAAGCTAAGCAGTGTTGAATAACCATAGGAAGGATATAGGGATTTGCTTTATTAAGTTTAATAATAATTTCAATTGTCTTTGAATTTATTTTAATCTTGATTTAAATGTATAATGCAGTGTATTCATCTCTACAGTTCTTGAATTGCCCACTTGCATAAGAAAATACACTTCAGAATATGCTTATTAAAGAACATAATGGCTTTGAGGGATTTTCAAAAGCAAAGAGACATTATAATCTTCTCTCACTGTAGTAGTTGCATATTTCAAATGTAGACAACGTTTGCTTTACAATTATTAATTATTATGGCTGCCAGATGCAATTAAAGAACAGCTTGTGTTCTTCCTATGGCTCCCTTCAAGCATTCACCATGCAAGTCATTACTGAAATAGCTGGATTAGAAAATACTAATGGCCAGCATGTGTATGATCTTTACTCCCCAAAACCCTAAAATAACTTGGAAAAGAGAGGCATTATTGACCTGTTGTTCTGAGGAGGAGAAGTGGAGGGTGGAGACATTCAGGCAAATGCATTTGCCTATTTGAGGTAATTCCACTTGTAGGAATTGTGCATGGAGAGTACAAAGCCTTTTCAAAGGCATTTCACCACATAGTGAAAGGATTTTCAAAAAACTTTCAACAAGCTTCCTCTTAAAGGGCTTTTAATAAATATTTTCAAAAATACTCAAAAAAGAAAAGGGGGGAAGAGTGAGAGCACAAATTTGTTAATGCTCAATTATTCAGAAGAGTGGAATGAAAGGATGCTGTAAAAGCACACAGAAATATGGCACTGTAGTGGAGAATAACATGAAAGCCAAAATGCAGTGTCAGTAAATATGCAGTGATGCACCAGGAGACACAATTTAACCTGATATGTGCAGGGACAGGCTGTGAACTATCTGCCCTTTGTCCAGAATGAGAGCTCCCAGTCACAGCAGCTGATTCCATAAAAACATCAGCTGTCCCAAGAAAAACACAAGGGGATGCTTGGAAATACTGGGAAACAAATAGAGAATCAAGCTGCAAATGTAATTATTTCTTTTTATAAACCCATGGTGTGCCCATACCTCAACACTGCCTGCAGTGTCTGACTTTCTGGTCAGAAAAGCTGTACAAGGGTGAGAAAACATTCAGATAAGGTATCACATAGACAAGAATAATGTCCAAAGTAAAAATAACCAGATTAAGACTCTTGCAGAGGAAAGAGAGAACCAAGGGTAGACGTGACACAAATTAATGGAGATGTCAATAACATTGAGAAGTTCATTAGGAAATTATTTGATTTTTCACAGCTCAAGAAATAGGGACAAAAAATGACATTATCATGTGACAGGCTGAAAACAAACAAACAAAAGAAGGCATTTTTATAAGCAGCACAATTAAACCAAGAAATTTCTTGCCCAAGATTATTCTAAATAATGCTTATTCTTACCAGTTCAAACAGCAACAGAGTCAATTCATGGAAATAATTCTACCAAGAATGGTAAATCCAAAACCAATGTTTACAGCCAAGGATTGCTGGAGGCAAGGAGAATATGCCAGGGAGGCATCAATCTATACTTGCCCTGTTATTGTGACCTTCTCAACCATTCAGTACTTGACTACTGCTGAAAACCAGCTACAGGCTAGATGAATCTTACCACCCCTTAAAAAATGCTTCAGTGGCCTGAAGAGGGCCTCCACAAATAGAATTTTTTTGTTGATACAGATACTCCTGTTGTTTACTGTGGTCGGTGGGCTTGCCCAAAGAAACCCAATGGATCCCAAACAGAATTTGATGCTACAGATGATACCAATGTCTATTAATTATTTCCTCTTGGGTGGAAGGATGAAACATTGACTATGTTGAAATCAGCAACAATTTTGGCAAACCCTGCAGCAGAAGCAGGATCTCACCTCATTCTACTTGACTCCCAAGACTCAAGTCCTCCCAACATATCAGGTTTTCTTCTGGTCACTGCCAGAATAGTCAACATGAAAGGACAAGAAGATTTCCAAAGTACAGAACTTTGCAGCCTGCTGTGCTGGTTTTGGCTGGGGTAGGGTTAATTTTCTCCACAGTAACTGATACTGTGGGCTGTGCTTTGAATTTGTGCTGAAAGCACTGTTGATAAAGCAGAGATGTTGTTATTGCTGCTTGCACAGAGTGAAGGCCTCTTCTGCTGCTTGTACTGCCTCACCAGTGGGTGGGCTGGGGCTGTACAAGAGGCACACAGCCAGGACAGCGGATCCCAGCTGACCCAAGGGATATTCCACACCATATGGCACCATGATCAGCATGGAAAGCTGTGGGAAGACAGAAAGGGGGACGTTCAGAGCGTTTGTTTGCAAATCATCACTGCATGAGATGGAGCCCAGGTTTCCTGGGGATGGCTGCATGCCTGCCTGCCCATGGGAAGTGGTGAATGAATCCCCTGCTTTGCTTTGCTCATGTACAGCTTTTGCTTTCGCTATGAAGCTATCTTTATCCCAACCCATGGGTTTTTTCACTCCTGCTCTTCCAGTTCTCTCTGACCCTGTGAGTGGAGCAGTGTATGAGTGGTTGTATGGTACTCGGTTGCTGGCTGGGCTTAAATCACAACACATCTCTTCAACACAATGTGAGAGGAAGTGTTACTAAACAGGACTTTATACTAAAACAGCATACAAAAATGTATGAGCACCATGATTCTGGAATTGGTCTGCTACAGTCAGTCTCATCAACACATTAGCTCTGTTTTAACATTCAGATAGCCAACTTTGAAAGCAAACCTGATTTTGCATCTTAAAGAGAAGCATGTAAAATGTCTTATAGACTTTCACACTTTATTTGAAGATTATCATAAAGTGAGATTTTTTCATACCACAAAGAGTGTAAACCATATACCTTTTAAGACTGCTGACAGTTATAATTTTTTTTCAGAGAATGATCTGGTCTATATTTTCATCAGAGTTGAAAGCATCAGAACTGAAGTTAGAAGTCCACAGGTTGAAATGAACTGTCCTTAATTGAACAAAGCCTCCCTTTAAAAACTACTGTAGTTTTATGGATTCTTCCAGCACATTTTCTTTGGCCTTTTAAAAAACATTTGAATCAAAAAATTGTTTGATTTTTAAAAATGAACGTTAGTGAATTTCAAAAAACACTTGATATAGCATTACTCATGGGATGAAACATGGTGTTATGAACTAGAGAATGAGTAAACAACCTCACATAGCAATATTCATTTACTATATTAACATTTTCTTGATCCATACAAAAACAATAAAGGAATGAAAACAGAATCACTACTTGTTAAGAAAACCTCTCGATAAGGCAGAATTTTCTGCACATTCCTGACATGGCCCCATTTATTAGTGAGAGTAATTTCAATATTTCTTCAGGAACAGCAATTTGCTTAATTGTGGATAAGCAAGATGGATGAAACTGTTGGGATACAGAGAGATTTTTAGCCATGACAATTCATGAAGTAAACTAATCTCATCTTGACAAATGAATAAAATTTTTGGATTTTAATTCTAAATCCAACAGATGAAGCTAATCCACTGAGGGTTTTAATAATAAGAAAGGGGAAATGAGATGAACCATATAGCTAAATTATAACTATATAGCTAAATTTTTGTAACTAGACAGTTGGAAAAGCAGAGACAGTTTGCACTTGTAACAAGTTAGATCTTATGAAACCATGTAATGAAATAAAAAACTTAACAAAGAATTAAAACAAAGATGGAGGACTTTAATTGAAAACTTGATCAATTAGCACAGAGGCCATAAGAAGGAGGCAACAGAGCATGAAATTTGATTAAACAGAACCATACGTCCTACTTAATTTTCAGCGATGTCACAAAACTGATGACCTTGAAAAGAGAAGACATTAGAAGAGTGTAAAATAGCAGTTATCTCAATGCTGGCTAAAATAGAGAACTGATAATAAATATCGTACAGCAAGGAAGGCTTAAATTAAAATCACATACATATTCAGAATGGAGAGATGGGTAGTCATAAATTGCAATAATTGACACACAATACAAATTTATTACAACGGATCTAGGCAGAGGGAAAGTAAGAAAGTGCCCTAACTCCACAAATTTGACAAACGGAGCAGATCATACTCCAGCTCACTGACTGCTCAGATTATTGTTTGATAGTTGGCATGATTCTACTGCATTAGGTGATCTTTTCATAGTCATATGAAAAAATCATAAAATAATATGAAAAAAGTCATAAATTCTAAAGATGCACTGAGCATCTACAGCAACACAGGACTGGAGTCACAGTGTGATTCTTCTGTTTTGACCCAAAATAAAATCAGGAAAAAGGCACTCATTCACCCATGTCATGCTAACATAAAGCTACCAAGAGCTCATTTTTATTTTTGATAGATGAAATAATAGGTGAACCTGCTAAACTGCTTTGGATACAAGATGTCTTTGTTCTTGCTGCAGATGGGTAAAGCTCTCCACTGCTCTTACAGACCCCTACAGCACATGCCTACCCAGCTATGAGCCCATATTCCTATAGGACTAAATGCAAGGACTCTGACATGTTCCCGTTGCCATACATAACCACCACCATCAGCCCCAAAAACATGGGGCTTACATTTTGAGCTTCATTCCAGTTTTATCCCAGTTATAAACAAACAAACAAAAAAAAGCCTTTCTGACCTAAATCCTGCTAAAACAAAGGTTCATCTTTAGTATTTTTTAACAACTTGGACTGACAGGGAGACATTGTAGAGCTTCAGGGCTTTATGTCATGTGGCTGTAGTGTTTTGTTTCTCTATAGTGCTCCTTAAAATTAGATTTACTGTCATGTGGCAGCTTAAGTGATTCTGAGCTGGATTTTTTCCAAAGTGTCATGTCCTTGCAGACATGCAATGCCAGTAAGATTTGAATGAGATCATCCCAGATTGCTTTTGAAAGTCCCACTTAATGTGAATTCCAAAACAAAGCAATATCAAACATATATGTATCATGTGATGGTTTTGCTATCAGCGTTCTGAGAAAAAAAAATGTTATGAGTAGAAATTCCTTATAAGAAATTTGAAAAATATCTTTTTAGGTAAAAGAGGATTTACAGCTTGGTCTACCTGTTTCTGTATACTCAGTGTAGAATAAACTGATGGCAGGAGAATAATACTAGTAATTTTCTATTATGATGTCAAAAAGTAAAAATGAATATTTAATTTTATGATGACTGAAAGTGAAAGGAATTTCTGCATGTCCTATATCCGAAAGTACTGCACTGTACTGTCTTGGAAATAACCAAGTCAGTTAAACACAGTGAAATAACTTGTCCACATGAGTGCTTCTTGCTTTACTGATCTACCTCCCTCTGCACAAAAAGAAAGGGACAAGCACTGGTGTAAGACTGATTTGCAGTGGTCAGAGCTCTGGTGCATCCTGTCATGGGGGACAAGTGTAAAGCACAGAGAACACTCACAGCTGTGAGGAACATTTCATTTTTTCCAAATAATTTGCAAGTAGTTTTGTTTTTAATCTATTCCCTTATTTTTAGCTTCTTTTTGAATGGTCCACGAAATGTTTTTGCCTGCAAATTTCACAGCCTGACCTTTTAAGATCTTTCCTAACCCACTCTTCTCTAATTCTCTGGAAAATGGAGAAAAAAGTCTGCAAACACTGGACATTTTTTTCATACATTTGTTTACATTTTCTTTGGGCTGAGGGAGTACTAGCAGAGGCCCTCATATTCCTATGAGGCTGCTGGTTTTTATCTTCTTCTTCAGCATGTATACAAACTTCCCTTTCCGAAGCAATGAAAGACACCAGTAACCAGTCAAATATTCATATAAACACTCATCTAAACAACATCAACATTCAAGGAGAAGGAGTACTATTTATGAAAACTTTTTTTTTCCCTTTTTTTTTTCCAATTAAGCTTACAAAAATTTGCATCAATCTGGCTTCTGGGTGTCCATGGCTTTTCTTTCTTCTTCTATTTTTCCTCTCCTTTCCTTCCTTTCATTTCTTTCTAGTGGCTGATTCTATTCTAAATTTTATACCATGCATGAGAGGCATAATATATTTATTCTGAGATAGTACTAGTTTCATACATTGCACTAAGTGAAGTGTACTGCTAAATACTACTTTTTTGACAGTCAAGTGAGATATGAGAATAAACATGAAAATATCAGTATTAATTGGCTTCTGAGAAGGAAGTACAATCTGTTATTGCAACCATCTTATAAAAGAAAAAGAAAAAAAAAAAACAACAAAAAACAAGGAAATCAAGACTTAATTTTCTGAAAGAAACAAAATAATCAAAACAGACCTTATTCTTATTCCTCAGAATTCACAGGCACCAGGAAGAGACCACCACTGTGTTTTAAATATGCACTGCTGCTGCATGGGCTGTAAGAACACATATAGTCCAACAGTCAATTTTTAAAAGGCACTTTTCTCATCAAGCCCACACAACTTCTGCACTGGTCAGCAATGGCTCATAGATACAGTATGTCCTAAAAAGATGCAATAACAGCATATAAGACAATCCTCTAGAGAAATCTCTTTGCTAGCAAGAATCACAAAATGAGTAGGGAACATTCAAGGCAGTTCAGCAGATGCACTGAGTCATCACACAATGGCCACAATCAATGGCCAGGTACCTATGGAGGCTTCGCACACTCCTAACCCCAGAGTATGGAGTGTGAAGCTCCTTCTTCCCAATGTCAGGCACAAGAAGTACCTTCCTCTGCCTTCAGACAGAACCCAGAGAGGAGGACTCACCAGTATTTCCTTCTGTAGCAGCATACAGCCAATTATATTATTTGTAGAGTATTTGCTCCTTTGTGGAGAACTTGATACATTTTTAAGGACTGAATGGATGCTTTCTGTGGATTATGCATACTGATTCTGATATAGGAATACCATATGTATTTTTTTAAGACGCCATATGGATATTTATTAGCAATGGTAAGTTTGACAAATACATTTAAGTTTTTATTAAAAGCAAATAGAGTGATCTAGCCTTTTTGGGACAACAAAACTTCATGAGTCAGTGGAAAACTCTTTTTCTGAGAAGAAGTCAGAAAAAGAAGCTGAGTTGATAATTCTGGAAGGCCCATTTTAACCCAAATGATTCATTCCAAAAAGTACTCCCACCCCAAAGTCTATGTTTGTTGTGGTTCATTTGGGGTGGGGGCACCCCGGGCTGTCCCCAGAGGGCCCCCTAGGCTGTGAGTTGGCTGGCAGCAGCGGGCAGGCAAGGAGACTCCACACGGCTTCTGAGGGTGCTGATTAGATGAGGGATTATTGGGGGTCCCATCCCCGGGAACAGCATGGCTACTGAGGGAGAAGGGGGAAAGGGGGAGGGGGAAGGAGGGGGAGCCTAGGAGAGGGAAGGGGCAAGAGGTGGGGAGAAGGGCTGAGAGAGGGGAAAGGCTAAGAGAGCAAATGGTCTCACTAGCATAGTTTAAGTGGGAGACTGAAGTGGGCGCGGAATCAGACTTGGGGCAATGGGATTATGGATACAGGATGGTTCAGGGCAGGACCACAGGCTTAGGATATATCATACATTTCGGAGGGGTGAGACAGAGCATACTATTTATATAAAATGCAATACTGCATATGTTGTTGTGCCTCCTGTAAAAAACACACATTATGAACACCAAATTGTGGTTTTTTACATCTTTTGGGATATACACCGGCCAACCAGAGATCACTATTACTCTTTTGCTCCAGCTCCAGTGGACCTGTGAGTCCAAAAACTCAGTGCAGGAACACATGGAGCCAGGTCAAAGATTCTCTGTCTCAAGTCTACCCCGTTTTTGGACCACAGCTTGCCTTGCTGAGGGGAAGGCTGTTGTAAACTCATTTTATTCTCTGCAAAACCCTTAGAAGCAAACGAGTCTCAGAAGGGGTGTGATGCTGCAGCCAGAGCACAGGAATTGTAGGCAGCCTGGCTCATGGGCAGTGTCCAGGCAGCAATGCAGGACAGACAAACCATGTCTGCCCTACCAAGTAATGCAGGCCAGCAAGAGAAGATTTTTAGACATGAACAGCTGGTGCTTAGGAACTGGTATCTGCACGAGCTGCACTTCAGAGAGCTTCAAATTACTTCTGGTCTGGCCCCATGCACTGAGCCCATTGCATCTGAAGCATGACTGGAGCATGTGTCCTGGTTTAGTTTCATCCAAAAGAAATCCACTTTGAATACTCTCATACTTGCTCATGATTTGAAAGTTTGCTAGATGTGGAGAACAGGTAGATTAACACCAAATCTAGCCCAAAGTAAGCCACAAATGTGGCTCCCTCCATGAAGCCTTTAGCAGAAGAGTCAGAGATCTTTCAGACAGCTCTGTGTCATGAACTGATTTGGATACTGTCTCACAGACTCCACCAGCTTAAGGGCTTCCTATTTATCAAGGCTGATTAGAGGAAAGAGGGTTTCCTAGACCTGGACATGTTGTTTTACAACTTGTGTGGCATAGTTTGTGATATGTAATATAATTCTAGCAATACTATTTGTGATATCTGACACCAAATTAAGAACAAATATAAATTTAGAAAAGGGGCTATGTTTCACTCTTTGTTTAAACTGTGTTATTGAGTAGAATGACATATGCTTGCTGTAAAATGTGATAAGCATGTAGGATCTCAGGTAAGAAACTAAAATGAAACATGGCAATAAGGCATTTCAGCTCTTAGTTTTCTACATTTTATTTTTTCAGGTATTTCCATCCCAATTTAACTTCTACTGATGTTCAGCTTTTCTTGCCAAGTCCCCAGCAGGTTTATCAACGAACTGTTCATTGTTTTAACCAACAAATTTGTTCATTTTTCTGTTTAGTTTATTACCACACTAACTGTTGACCTTGTAGTGTGGCTTCACTTTAACAGAAAATTTATTAATCTTCTTTATTATTTCAAAATTATCAACAATGCTTTTAAGATGTTACTTGAAACAATTAGAGTATCATTCATGTAGATTCTCCTTTTCAAGTGGGTACAGCAAGTCTTTTGATTTTTCTCACTTATTTTTATCCTCTGTATCCTCTTTAATTCTAGTATTTTTTATGAAAAATTCAAGCACTAGATTCATGTTTGCAACTGCAGCTTTTAATTTATGATTCACCACTTTTGGAATACCAGACTTAAGATACCCTGCAGCTAATTTTCAGAGTTGCTGAATGTCCACGGCTGCTTGGTGCTAGTCTGTCTTGAGACTGGCAGAGGGATGGCATGTTAAACCACAAGATAATATTGCCAGTGGCCCTGCATCAACCCTGAGGTGAGGGAATTAGGGCTAAAGAGAGGGCTGCACAAGTTAGGAATTTATTATTGGTTTGTACACATGCCATTTCACAGTCACTTTCTGTGAGAAGTTTATTAATGCCACAAATATGAATGAAGCACTTCAACCTATCTTCAAAGACATTAAGCTTTCAAAATACCTTTGGGAGCCAAACAGCTTAGAAAGCACATTTCTAAGTAAGCTACCTCTCTCATTGCTCAAAAGAATGTCTACACAAGGAGGTAGTTTGGTATACCCAGCTTGAGGCTGGATTTACTGACAAGAAAATGTATCTGTGCTCTTACTCATTATTCCATACTCTCACTCTACTAATAGCACTCTGTGTGGTGTTTGTGTTCTCAAAACACATGACCAGACGCGAAGACACACAAACATTTCCTTTCTCTTAGTTCAGAGTTGTGTACAGCAGCACACCACCTGTAATTCCACACTCCAGCTTTGCTTATCAGTAACTCTGTATAAGTGAAGACTTAAGGATAAGAACAGCTTAATTGCTACGTCCCTTTAGCCCTGCATGTAAGCCAAGCAGAGTTTCTGATCCTGGCTCATAGCCTGCAGGAATTTCATGGAGAGATGTCTTCTCTACTGCAATTAAGACCTGCGAACAGAAGTGCTTTGCAGGCAATCATCCACTGTTACTTGGAGTGAAGGAACCAAGGAAATACTTATTATGATTTTGTCTTCAGAATTCATACACGGTCAAAAGCTGTTTTGCATTCAGAAATGTTGAATTAAAATAAGATGGTGCCAGTTTTCATATCCACCTTGAGAGAAAAGTATAAAATTGAATCTTGTTTCACCTTTTGCCTTATGTCATATTAAAACCTTGTGTTTTGAAAAGTTGGAAGCATTTAATATCATTTTTTAAATTTATTAATTTTGTTTTTACCTTTAATTTATAAGGTTTCATATTCTTTACATAATATTCTTCAGACATTTGATTCAATATAATACTCTGCTTCAGCATTTTTAAAATAAAATTGTTCAGCATTCCAAAATGAAATAGATTAGCATTTCTAGTCTAACTGAGATTTTCACTGTAATTGAGAAAAAAAACCCACTCTTTGAAACTCCAAGATATCTCGTGGGATACTATTTTCTCACTTGCTGTGCTTCTGGGTCCTTATTAACAACAAATGTAAATAAGAAGTACAAGCTAGTACCTCTAGAGGATGAAAATGAAATCTTCTAAATCTCAAGTCAGATATTATTTCTGTACCTTCACACTTGAAAAAGAAACTGTGCTAGTTAGCAAAGGTCAACACATCAAATATTCATGTCAGTAATCATTATACAGCTTTTCTTTCTTCTTCATTCTGTTCCAATAACACCTAAGTGCTGGATGACAATCATAACTGCAGTTTACAATTGCTTTTCATCCCAAAAGATCCTAATGTGCTTTAAAAGCCTTTATGTGGTTTGCAGAGATTATTTAATCTACCACTACTGTTCAGACACCTCTGGTATGAAATTTGGCAACTGCTCAACATCCTTATCACACAGAAAACTAGAAGTGAATGGGTGAATCACTGGTCAAAACATAATCATCTACCAGAGATGAGACTAGAGTTTCAAGATTAATAATAATAATAATAACATAACCAGGACACAGCAAGTTAACATCTATGTATGAGAGAATGGTCTCTTTGGAGAATGACACGGAGCTTAACAGGCTCTGAGAAGTGAGAAGCTCTGGGAAGTATATTACTTTCTTTGAAATGAGTCTTTCTCTTTCTCTATACCCTGCCAGTGTTCCTGGAGAAAGTGGAAAAGTGACCAGGTTCTGGGATGCCTTGTCTAGGAGAAGAAGGACATCTAAGGATCTGTCTCACTTCACTCTTGTGAATCACCTCTATATGATCCATAAATTAGAGGCTTCCCCACACAGTCTGACATTGAATGAACAACAGTTATCAACACAGTGTCTTTTTAATATAATTCCTTTTCCTTAATGCTTCATGCTTCATTCACCCATCATCTAACACCTGTAGTTGGTTATACACTGTCCTTTCAAAGGAACCCTAAAATCTCCTGAAACCTATCCCTAAAATTTCCAGGCTGTGATCCCTGGAAGTGGTCTTATGTGTCTAGAAATGGAAGGTGGTCATTCCGTGACTTCAGAACATGTGTCCAGATGCAGGACTTTGGGGTCTAAGGCCTTTGGGGTCTAAGACCTTTGTGGGTCTAAGGTCCCACATCCCACCCTTATGCGTTCTGCCTTTGCTGGAATAGAATCCAAGGTGTTTAGTAAAAGGCAAACGGCAGCAGCCTGTGCATTGCATCCCCCCTGCAGCAGAGCATGAAGGCTTTACAGAGATCTTGGCAGGGTTTATAATGGTGCTACTCTTGCTACTGTGAGTCAAGAGAGACTGAGCCCCACTTGTGGCACACAAAGTGCAGGTGGGACCTTTCCTCTCCTCTTGCCATTATTAGGTTCTGGCAATTTGCATACATGGGGCCAAATCATCATCAGATACTCCAGTCGCACCTGCGTTGCCCAGGATCCTGGCTCCAAGCCATGTCTGCTGAAAGGATTCAGAGCTCAGTGCTGCTCTCATTGCATGTATGAACTGAGTCTGCACTGAGAGCGGGCTGAGCTGCGCTTAGCTTATTGCTCACTGACATAC
Source organism: Pyrgilauda ruficollis (assembly GCF_017590135.1). NCBI lineage: Eukaryota > Metazoa > Chordata > Aves > Passeriformes > Passeridae > Pyrgilauda > Pyrgilauda ruficollis. The sequence goes on from NW_024515875.1 coordinate 1,944,554, forward strand.
TCATGCAATATAAAAGAAATAATTATTTTTAAAACGTTGGCAAAAATCATACCTATCTCAGTTCCTTTATTTGGTGATTTAATTATTTAAAATGCCAAGGCTTAATTGAACTACTGAAAAATGAGGTATAATTCTAGCTAGAACACCATTACTACACTGAAACTTAATAGCCCACATGCATTGTCATTCTGACACTTTGTTTTCATGTGCACATAAATTTCCAAGGAAACATGTTTTGAACTGGGTTCTTTTTCAGATTTGGTGGCCTTTCACATGCTCATTTTGATTTTCTATTTTATTTTTTGACAACATAAACAGGAATTTTTCAGCATTGCTTTACTACAGGGAGAGCGGACACAAAGAGAAAATTAACTCTTATGGCTTATTAAAAAAAAATAAATTATGAGTTCTGGCACCAGGAAGACATAAAGCTAGAAAAATTACAAGTGTCTTCATTGTGTTTTTGTGAATGAAGTTCTGGATGCATGTAGGACCTGTCTGTAAACAGTGCTCTTTAAACATTCATAGAATAAATAAAGTTTTACATAAGAATGAAGCCTTTAATACATGTGGTTCAAAATCCTGCCAAATCAGTATCAGTCTTTTGAATAATGATAAAGGTTTTAGGTTGAACATAAATATATATTAAACCATAAGAATATCTGAGTTTTTCAGAAGAAAACTGTTTCCATTCTGCAGAGACTTCAGGCTGCATACTTGTCCCTCATGTTGTTTTAGAAAATCCATTTTGTCTACCTTTCATTAATTTTTCAACAATAGGGTCCCCACATACATATTAGAAATTCAATTAAAACTTTCAGTTCAGATTCTATGAACCTTGATAATTACTGGATGTCTTTTCCGTTATTAGAGGTAAAAGTTTGATTTTTTTTTTTTCTTTTTACTTACTTTATCTCAAAGGTGATCTGGTACTATGTTGTACATTCAAAAATATTATTTATTAAACTTAACAGTGCACTTTGCTATGTCACATCTATTGTTGCAATGGATTATGTAAATTAGCACCATTCTTACTGTGCCACTTGATAAGGCATCTAATTTAACACACTACCACTCCTGTGTTTGCATGCAGCCACTGGGATACATGTATCTTTCCCCAAAGTGATTGATTTTCTGTTGAGGAAAGTTTATTGGAAATCCTGAGACTCCAGAGGCTGTTCAGCTGATATCTCTGAGTCCTGAATATGGATTTAAAAATACATTATTTTTTTTTCTTTCAATTTGAAAAACAGGCGCAGAGAATCAAATCTCCTTTTAAAATGACCTGTAAAAATGATATCCAAATTTAAGAGTGGTTGATTATGAGAAATAATTCCATTTGAGACTTTGCATATGATTGACATAGGCTATGCTTTGAGAAGATTTAAAAAATCTCAAGAGACAATCTCATAATGAATCATTTATTATGTATATCTCTTAATTCTAGAGGGGTTAAGGATGAGTGAGCATGAAAGCCAGGGACAGAGCTTTATGCACCCCATAAACACTCCTTGCAGATATTTATACGTGTCCTCAAGCACCTCTGCATGAAATGCAGGAGCAAGGACACTTACTACATTTCCTAAAAAACTTCTGCTGCATAGAAAATGTTGGCTCTCTTGCATCTGAATCCTGCCATGACTCCAGAAGCTAAGCAGGCAAGAACGGGGAGAAGACCAGCAGCGCACTTACAGAGAGCAAAGGTCAAGCCAACCTCTCTGTGCCAGAGTTACAGGCAAGGGGTGGGGGTACAGAGCAGCCAGGCTGCAGCCCATGCACAAATTTACCTTAGAGCCAAAAGGCAAGAATGCTGTACAGGGGGCTGGAGCAAGCACCAGTGGTGACATGCCAGGAAATGCATATCTTTGGCTTTCTGCATTACCAGTCCTCACTAGATGCACACTTGGAGAAGTGTTTCTGTTCAGCAAGGTTTTTTGGGGTCAAAGCACCAAAAGGCAGTTTGCATATAAATATAGAATGATCTTTTCAAGAATATTTGCCAAAAAATTTCTGTCCTTGGACCAGTTATGCACTGAGCAAAGGTTTTCTTTTTCTTCTGTACATCCTTAAAAGAATTCTGTTAACTATTCTTTTCACAGACTAAAATTCAAATGGGTTTCATTAAACATAAAAGGGGGATTTTGTAGCCAAGTTGTCTGCATACTTCTATTTACAAGCTGGCATATGAAAAGTCAGCAGGTGCCTTTCCAGAGCAACAAGCATGATATATAGCTCTTAGAGCCATCTAATACCGTCATAAACATCACGTTTTACAGGCTGCCAGATGACTTAGACAAAGAGCCATCATAATGACTTCCCTGGCTCTGTAATAGCTCCATTTACAATTAGTGTTAGGAGGTAGCACAGCTCAGTTTTGTCTTCGGAGCAGACACAGTTAGGTAGGACACTCTGGTGTACAAAACATGCCTGAGCCACTTGTCTGCAGGAATTCATGCTCTCATTTTACAGTGGTGGCTACTTGGATTGTTGAAGAAGACCTGCCTGAGTAGTTTTGTATCCATGCATTTTGTTTGTAAAACACAACTTAAAATTCCAGACTGTCACTGTCAATTTGAATATTCACCTTTTGCTATCTAAGCTGCATTGATGACACTGAAGAGTGGCTTGTTCACCCTTATGAGTGTAAAAGTGCCAGAACTTACTGAAGGAATTAGGTACACTTGGAGAGAAGGTCTGCAGGGAACTCGGCAGATTTCAATACAGGGAGATGACACATTCACAGCCCACTTCTGGGGTTTTATTATTTCAGGTGAAAAAAAAGTATCCTGGATGATGGCAGGAACTTCTATTAAAAATGTGTGAAAATAAAGATCATAATCAATAGCAATTTTCTGCTAATAGCACCATTTAGCTTGGGTTTGGTCACAGATGTGGGATCACTGAGGATGCACCACGGCAGAGTTTCCCTGATGGTGTGGGACACATCACCCAGCAGTACTTCCTAGCTCAGACCTGGACGTGCTGCAAACATCCAAATATAAAAAACGTTCAGCAGCAGCAGTGTTCCAAACATATCTGACACAAGCAGTGCTCAAGACAGGCAAAAGTTTTAATGCCCCAGTCTTCAAAAGATTTAATTTTAAGAATTGCTTAATTTTTTTTCCTGCTTTCTAGTATTGCAATGCTTGGTTACTGCCGCTCCTCCCGGCTAGCTGCTGACAGGAGGGGGTGGCCGGGAGATCCCCCTTGAGCCCCGCTGAATCCCAGGTGCCAGTGACGGCGCGGTGTAAAACACAGAGCAGCACACGGGTCCCAGGGTAACTTTATTTGATGGCAAAACTTCTCCTCTTCTTCATCCCGGCACCAGGAACAGGCGGCAGACAGGAACTTACATGTGGGGGCAGGTCTCAGGGAAGGGTACAATCTTTAACAAATCAGGAGAATTGGGAGTAAAAAACCAGGTGGGGAATACAATGTATAAACCAATAAAAACCTCAAGGGAGGAGAACAGTTTCAGTAAACTAACAGAGTTTGGAGAAATGGAAACTAGCATCTAACAACAGGAAAAGTGACGAAAGTTCTAGGAAAAGACAGGAGCAAAAAGGAAAAAACACAAGAACTACAAAATTTCAAATCAAACAATAAACCTACTAATAAAACAAAAAACACACCGCAACAGGTTACTACTGTTTGTTCTTTCATTTAAGCAAGATATGCTGCCCCTCTTACCTTACTTCTTCCACCTCAGAATCAGGAGAAACCTGTTTCCCAAACAAGCAGAAGCCCTCACTGAAATGCACAAAAAAGCATAAAATATTTCAGCTCACCAGAAATTACTGAAAAGAAAACAGGAAATTGATGCTGTTTAAATTTTTCGGTTTCTTTTTATTTATTTTTTTACCTGCTTGCTTTACAAATGGCAAAAAATTATCTAAAAATCATCTTGTCAACCTGCTTATTGTCTAAAACAAGCCACAGTCACTATTAAAGTCATTTAAAATAGAGGAGTATGTTGAATTATTCTAATTTGGTGGCTAAAAGGTATTATCTACTGTGAAAAAAGAGTGGAAAGACACGTTGAATATAATAAACAGATCATCAAACTAAAAGAAATCTTTTTTTTTGCCTATAAATCAAAATAAATAAACAAACCCACACATTTAAAAAATAAATACAATAAGCACACAAGTGTTAGTAAAAATCTGGATCTTTCCTAGTAACACAATGGAAGGCATTAAAAATAGATAGAAACAATAATGAGAACATTTCTATATGTATTATATGAGATTATCATCTCTGTGTGTGCAGACTACAAGATATTTCAGGTACCTTAAGCCAAGCACTTAATCATGTGAAAGTATAAACAGCATATTTCAAAATAACATCCAGGAAGAGAGGACACCCACACTTATTAATCTCTTTTTCTCAAAACTGAAGAACAGAAAGCATTGCACAGAAGGGGAGTAACCTGCGCCAAATTGACATTAAAATATGGTAAATGGTTATTTCATAACTCCAGAAAGCACAGTCTGGTATTCTCTGTGACCTTGGGTTAGATTTTCTATGTATACTGCTTTAGGGACTTACAGGGGTTTTTAAGCAGAGCTCAGGAAAGAAGTGAGCTTCCTTTTTCCTGAGCAAACATTCACCCTGATCTTCCCCACCTGGAAGGTCCTCTCCTGTGACCTTTAGGCACATTGACTGCTGGTCTACTCATGTGCATGAGGCTACAAAGAGTGTGAGACTAGAACTGAGAGCACTTGTGTAAGAGGGAAAATACAGCCACACCCACACCAACACTGCCACTGAAGATCTTCATAAAATTATTCAGTGCAGAAACCCTACATCCTTTCGCTGAAATAGCTCTCAGCATACTTATCTTTAGGGACTTTTCACCTTGTGGATGTAATTCCTTAATTAATTACTTCATCTTCTGTCTACAATCCTCCAAACCTCTTTGCAGGTTTGTTATAATACAGTTGCATATTCATGTGATTCAAGCTTTGTCTCAGTCAAATGTGGTTTTTATTCATACTATGGATTATAATCACAGTTCTTTTGAAGTACAAGCTCATCCACACACCTAGCCAACACAGGTAGCTACTTAATTAAAAAAGATAAGTAGCAACAAAATTGACATTTCAAAGAAAGACAAATATAAATGTATACTCCTTTAAAAGTAACTCTGCCTAGTTGTGCAGATGCTGCACTTCATTCATAATTAAGATAAGCTTTTACCTCCTTAGCGAAGTTTACAGAATACAAATGTTTGTGCTTTCCTGCACTCACTAAGACAGAAGTAGTCCCTACACCAGTGGTGAAGGCTGTGTCTCAAGATTTGTGTGCAGTCCACAGCACATGGGAAGTATACTCAGTGCCTGCTCAGTAAAGCTTTGATGTCCAAATCTATGGCATCTAAGAGGCTGATCTCCCAGGTCTTCTGAAAGCACAGTTGCAAAACAAGTTTGTGTATGTACCCATTTAGCTGGGAACCTTTGTGCAAGAGGAGGCCTCTGAGTAGCCAGCAGCCTACGTGGGCGTGCAGGTGCAGATGTGGAGGCATCCTGTAAGTGTAAACACCAAGTGTAAAACCAAGAGGTGAACAGCAGTCTTTGCAGGTTGAAGTTTCAGTATGGAGAAGATGGAATGAGAAACAGTTTCAAGATGACCAAATGAGACATTGTAGGCACAAGAACTAATATTTAACAACATTAAATGCTCCCTTCTAGTAATCTAATTGTGCGTATTACCTTCAGCCCTGTGCTGCCCAGATGCTGGATGATTTTTAAGGAAATAATGATTTCCTCTGCATCTTTTCTTCTTTCTTCTGCTTCTCAGTTTTGAGATTTGGAAAGATGTGATGTTGTTGGAAAGCTTAATCAAAGGAAAAAATGTGTCTGACAGATCTCCCGCGGCTGATATTCTAATTGCTTGCTAAAGTAAGTTTTGCAAGTGACATAAAAGAGTATCCCATTTCACGTCCTGAGATTAGAAACTTCACTATTGTGACAGAAATTCTTATAAAAAATGATGCTTGTAGAGAAAGATGTGCTTACTTGAGTAGCTTTGGCAGCCAGGGTGATTTGGCTGCTATGAAACTAGTGTGAATGTCACAGATTTGGCTTCATTCCCAGCTCTTTTGTGAATTTGCCCAAAAATTATCACTCAATCTAGTCCTCTTGTTTTGTTTCCTCAGTGGTGCCAGGGTTTGGACAGTCCACACATGACTTTGCAAACTACCTAATATAGTGGGTCCCTATTACAGCTAAGAGAAAAAAAAAAAAAAAAAAGGCAAATCCTCAGTAGGCTTTTGAACATAAGGCAGAAATCTTCAAATTCATTCTGTATTCACTGGGAATCCAATGGAGAACAGAGCACTAGGGAAATGAGTTTCCTATGTTTCTGAATAGACAAGTTGGTGCATTCTATCGTCTTGGGCTGTTTTCAGTCTGAGTAGCTGTATTTCCAGATAATGAGGTGAAATTTCTCCAAAGCAGCTTTAAATCCTGCTGCATATGATGAAATGTTTCAATGTTTTTCATTTTCTTGTTTGTGTTCTGCAAAAAAAGAACCCAGAAGCACAATAACAGGGAGTTGGTTGGAAAGATATTGGGGACTATCAGGGGCTTCAGAAAAAAGTTACAAATCCTAAATATGGTAATACCTACAGTTTGCTAAAAGCAGCAATTCTGTGGCATTTACTTTAGTTCACCCTTTTCATTAAAGAAAAAATTATGGGAGTTAAACTTTAATGCATTTTTGTCTGTGTTGACAATTCAGATGGGTCTTGGGATTTGTTTGTGTGTTTGTTTATTTATTTCCTCTTAATTGGATTATAAATGGTCACAGAGCCAATTCATTCTCTAGAGTCTATAATTTAATGATGTTCTGAACCTCTTTCTGAAAGTTATCCACAGAGGAGCTGTACTGAGAAAGATGCCACCTTCTCTTTTCACAGTGTAATTAAACTTTACCTGGCTACCAATAAATTAATTTACAAAGTCTTCCTATAATTTAAATGAAATGCAAAAATATCCATTCTTTGGCTAATTTTCAGGAAGCTGTATCAACATAATTTAGGAAACGTAATGTTATCCTGTTGCCTTCAGAGAGCTGATCTTAAAACCTCCTCCAACTCCTTGCTTTCCCTCCTTTTCTACCAAAATTTTTATACTTTGCATAACTGAGAAACCACCCATATTCTGCCAGTGTCTCGTAGCTGACACTATACTGGACATATCCTCACAAATGCTACAAATGCAATGTCTCTTTATTGGTGTGTTCTTATTCTTTCTTCTGTTTATTCAAATACAGCCAGATCGGCACATATCAAAAATAAAAATTAATCCATCATTAAGTGCAGGTAAGGTCCATGATGAAGCAGCACAGCTGCAGCCCTGTCAATGTTGCCTCATTTATTGAGTCCAGAGAGATAGATTTATTTCTTGTATTATGTTATGTGGACTAGGAGACAGAAAACAGGCCCTGGACTATTAGTAAGAATGAAGCCTTTGAGGTTTTCACCTCTGAAGAAAAAATAATACCCCTGGAGAACACCAGCATAGAAGGGATTTCTGGTACAGTGAGTCACAGCAGCTGTGACAGCACCCAAGAAAGTGCTTCCTCCCATGAAGCTCTGCTGACACAGTCATGGTTTGGACTGCAGGAGCATAAGAACATTTTTGGAGGGGGGGGAACTTAAAAAGCAAACTGTCAAAGCTGCAAGGCTGTGCCACTGTAGTTCAACTGAATTTAAATATGAGAGAGGAGATTTTAAAAGACCAAAAGATTTACAGCCTCATTACACTGAAAATAGCTGCAATTTTTATGTTCTTGAGTTTTGAGGAGCTTTAAAAGTTTTCTCCTATAACTTGGGCCTTCTATGCAGTATAAGGAAAACTGCATCAAAAGAATGAGTGTCTGGGTCAAGACAAAGCCATAATTCCCAAGCTGTTGGAAGAAAAAGAGATCAAGACAGAACTAGGTCAGAGACCCAGCATTACAGCTCTGCAGATTTGCTTCTGGTGCTCTTTTTGGTATCCAGGGAACGGGGAGAAGAAGCCTTGTGCTCACCTCCAACAACAGCTGCTGCCCCAGCCTATCAACCAGCAATCTTCAGTTCATTTAAAACTGCAGCTGGCCTGATTTTGGCATGCTCCGGTACAGGCAAAGCTATCAGAAGGCCATCACCACAGGACTGCTCAGAGCAATCTGCTGTTTCAGGCAACTGTTTTTGCCTATACCTACAGACACTCCAGAGTCCACGTGTTAGTGAGAAATGATTTCCAAATACAGAAATGCCAAACTGGTGGCCACCAAAACTACTGGAATGAACAACTCTGTTTGCTATATGTGATAAGGTGATAAAGCACTACCTTGCTCTTCTTAACTGGTCTTTTTTTTTTTTTTTTTTTAATTCAACTCTAGGCAGCTTTGAAACAAAATAAAAATGACGACAGAACATGTTGGGAAGAAAATGATCAGCATAAACTAAGTAAATAGTTGAATCAAATTGCAATCATAAGGTACAAAATAGGAGTTTTACATAAGACCAAGAAAGAGGAGAACAGGGGAGTAATGATTCTAGTTGTATTAGTTAGTAAGGGTACCTGAAACCATGACACAGGCAAAGGACAGAAAGATTAGTCTACACCTCAAATAACTTACATTTCAAACTGAACTGAAAACCCTAAAAAGGTTTTCAAAAAGGAGAAGCAAGTTCTTTATTTAAAAATAACGCAGGTGACACTAAATAATTGCATGACTATAAAAAATGGGCATCCAAAGTTGTTTGCAGAGTTCAAAACCTTGCCATATCTGTTAGCTGCATGTTTAGGAGTTTTAAAATTAAGCAAATGGAAAACCCTATAGAATATTACAGTTTATGTGGATTTAGCATTTCAGAATTTCTAGATAAAACTATGACTTGTCTAGGAACTCTTCATATTTTTAATCACCCTTTTGGTCTCTCTTTGGATGAGATCAAGCTCAGTAGAATTATGAAAGTACTTATAGAGAGAGGTATAGTCACTGTGAGCCAGACTTGAAACTATTGGGAGGGTGACAGAAGTTAAGCTATAAAGCCACTGCTTTATATTCAGAATATGTATTTAGTGAATCACTGTCTATGCCTTATTTCTAAGTCACAAAACACTGCCACATGCTTTATGTTACTTTGCATGGCAAGCAGAATCATACTAAGCCCTGCTCAATTCCCCTGCATCCATCTCTCACCTGCTACAGTAACGTGCAGTGATTCTTTGTCTGCTCTGTCAACCCCACATATTACCTCTGCCTGAGACTGAAGTTTCCCCAGCCCCTTAGGAATAGCAGATGTGTCTGCAGCGTTAATATGTCATACAGTACATCTAGATGTAAGTGAAATGCCAGCCTGACATGTTCCTCCAGTCTCCAGATCACCTTGTAAAAACTTCTTATATAACCTTGTGAGGTAATTTCAAAGCCTCACAAGGCTGAAATTTCCATTACAAATTAAAGGATGTTGGTACCCAAAGTGAAAAGTAAGCACCCTCAGAAATACACCCACTTTTGAAGAAACCCCACTTGTATAGAACCAACCTGAGGACATTATGTTTAATTCAATGAGGGCATTTTTGCCAATTTACTTTTATAGGTGATTTGTCCTGTACCATTTAAGTTAGCAACAGTACCCACAGGTAGAAAGGAATCCATTCTTATTCTGAATCTATGGAAAGACTAGGCAGAATTTTGCAAAGGTTATGTGTTTACACAAGACCAAACTAATGCAAGAGTTATACACACCATAACAAAGACCCAGAAGGATAGATGGCTGAACTGAACAATTACAATGGGACACTAAAATCTCCAGCAGCCAAAAGCAATACTTGAGAGAAATTTTTAAAATTAGGTGCCTGAAGTTAAGCACCCACATTCATATGTAGGCAGTGATGTGAGTGATTTGAGCTATGAAGGATTCAGGCAACCCCTGCTTACACTGGAATCACTGATCAAAAATCAGGTCATACACTTCTCAGCCTACATATACATTTAATGCCTAAATTAGGAAGGAAATTTAGGAAGTCTTGAGTTCTGAATCTTAAAAACACTAGAAAACTTTAACATAAACATGGTATCAAGTTCTCATATATGGTAAATCATCATCACTCTATTGGCATAATGGAAAAGCACTGATATTTTCATGAGCTGAAGATCTGGCTTTGCAGTCCGCTGTGGCATTTTTGTGTCCATGTATGGATAATATCTCTATATTGGCAGGGAGAGCTGGAGAGAAACAAGGGAACAGTCCCAGAAAGAAGGAGTTATGGGTTCAAGCCAAGATCTGTATCCAATCTGCTGTGCTATCTTTCACATATCGCTTTGTAATTCTGAGCACTTTCCTAAACAAACCTTCACCTCTACATACCTGTTTAGACTGCAAAACTCCTCTTGCTGTGTAGTCACACAATGCTGAGCAGAAACAGATTCTTAGCTCAGTTTGTGCCCTCACCTGTTATTCCAAACACTACCAATATTAGATATATCTGAATTTATAAAACCAGCCCAGACTCTCTTACTTGGCTGTGTAAAATCTGTCCCTGACTCAGCAAAGAAAAAATACACCTGACATGCCTTGAATCCACATCTGCCTAGGTTTGCACAGACTCCATGTAATGGATGTAATTGCACATGAAATGTTACAATGACAATAAATACACATAAGTCTACTAAACTGATGAGCATTCACACAGACCTGATTAATGATGCCCCCAAGAGCAGCACCAAGCTGCATTTTCATCCTTAAAGGTGAAAAGCAACAGTTTTAAACAACGTGAAGCAACACAGAGGGTCATTTCTCTTCCAAGCCCTTGAGAAATATTTCCAGCATGATTCTGCCCATCAATACAAAAGCACTGCATGGCAGCCAGAACTCCAGGAGGTAAAAAGTCCCATCAGCTTCACCACAGGAGGGACAGGAAAGTAATTTCTGCACCATGGTAGGAAAGGTGCTGTCCAGTACCTGAGCAGAGACTTACAGGAGAACCCCACATTCCCCACAGCTACCCTGCAGCACCCCTGCAGTAAAGTGAGCAGCTCTGTCCTTCAGCCTCATACAGCCAGGCAGGAAATCTCCCAAGGTTCTGAACCAGAGCTGGCTTTCATCCAGACAACACAAAGGAACACAAGCACTGTTCTGCTTGTGCCCATTCATGCAGGCATGGCTAAAGAAATGCCATGCACCCACAGTCAGTTTGGGAATCAGCCTTAAGGACTCCTGTACCCCATCCCATTCCCACACCAGCAGCTCTCTCTGCTAATCACATTCAAGTTTATGCTGCCAGTGTTTAAATGGGCTGAATTGGTTCTCCAAGTATTTAATAAATATTGCCTGCTGGTGTAAAAGGGATTGAAGAGCTGGAGTTCTGAAAGAGCCAAACATCCCTTTTGGCACCTTTGCTCTAATGATGCAACTGTGTCTGTCAGTCTCTGCCAGTCTCAGCAGACTGGCATTAAAGTGACGCTTTGCACAGGAAAAAGGAAATAAACACATTATGCTCCATCTGATGCATAAAAAGTAGGATTTTATTAAAAGCCACCAAATGCAACTTCAAACAGCAGTGCATTGTATTCTGTGATTCATTTGCAAACCATTGACCGAGCAATAAAATCTGTCGTTGTAAAGTACTTTTATTTTAAATAATATGTGGAAATAGATTTATAATTGTTTTCTTCTGGGAGAAAAAATTATGATATTTTTTAGCCTGATAATTAGGCTACCTAGTAAATTACTAATCCTCTTCAAATATGGCTAATAGTCTGGTTTGTCAACATAGCTTAATAAAGATGGACATGAAGTGTATCTGATTTTCCTAGCCACAGTACTTCCAGAAATGGCAGACATGTTTTTCCTCCCTTTTCCTACTTCCTCAATCATGTTTCTTTTCTGGTCTAAAGGGCAGTGCAATGGGCTGGGACCCAGGCGATTTTTGCCCTATTTTCCCCATTTTAATGTCACCCTTGAAGTGTATCACTTTACTTCTGCATGCTGTGGTCACCATCTGCAAAATTCAGGTAGAGCTAAAAAATTCCTTTGTAAAGGAATGAAATTACCCCCCAAATTGCCCCCTCCAAATTACTACAGAGAAGTTAGGTCCTATTACCCACATTGAAAAGAAATGGAGTCAACATTTTTGTTCTAATAATATAATGGAACGACCAATTACTCTCCAACATACATATATGCATTCATTTTATCAAAAAATTAAGTGTAATATAAAGACCCCTTAGGTACATTTAAGGAATCAGAAGGAAGATAAAATTAAATACTGTCTAATGAATATTCTTCTTTTGTTGTTATTAGATTCTCAGAAATATCATCCTAAGCTTGTTTTCTCTTTTTATGTTCTTCTAACTCTGCACATTTAATAGCCATTAAGGATAAAATTTCACAGACCTAACTTGCAGTCTTCAGTGGATGAAGCTGAGTACCTTTATTACAGTTTAATAAATTGTTAATATTCAAGATAAATAATGAAATAACTACTGTCATGTAACTCCCTGCTAACCATTACACAAATGTGCTTTCTGACAAAATTTCAACTTTTTACTAAAATATATAGTCCCTATGCAGGCAAAGGTAATATTTCTGACATTACTATTTCTAATAATAATTTTGAGATAAAACCTTTTTTTTTTCTAAAAAATTTTATGATTCATTTGAACAAAACACTCTGAAGCTGCATCCACTTGTTTTGCACTGCTCTGCATTTGTTAATGAATATAGTAGAGGAGTATTACAAGATTACTCTGAGGCAGCTGAAGTCTTGGGCACTGCTTTACATGGAGACATACAGAAGCCAACCTACACCCATGAGCAGGACTGGCCTTCAGTTAACCCTTGATGGGCCAGGACTGGCCCATCAAAGTTAACCCTTTCACAGCAAAGACTCATTCTGTAGCAGCTTCCTGGTGGCAGATGTGTAATTCCACACTAAGCACAGTGCATGAGTTTTTTTCAATATTAAAGCTCGTTTGAACCTCCACATCTAAATTCTCTTCAAATTAACACTTGAAACGTCCATCAAAACATGTTACAATTTTATGAAACTCCAGTGCAGTCCCATTACTCACTGGCATGTTTCATCTCACTCTCCATCTCCTATTTTTAATATTTCATTTTGGAAAACAAATGCAGACATTTATACACTGTGCAGTCCCATGACTGCAGTATTGCTATTGATTTCTTATGTGACAAACCAAACACATATACACAGCAGGATCTGGGCTGGTGTAATGATTTCTGAAAAAAATCCACTTTTCACTTTATTAAGAATGTTTGGGGAAATAGCCTGGTAGTTTTATACAGGATACATTAAAACTGGAAAATAAGGCTCACTCAGCTACAGCTTTGTTTCTATTGCTAAGCTGTCTTCTCTTCAGCCAGAACCTGATTTAGAATTCCTTTTGGGGGGCTGCAAAAGCCCAGCCAGAATCTGGAGAATCCTCACTATTCAAATTTATCATTTTCACTGGAGATAAGCAGAAACTACTGAGGTGCTACATCAAAACCAACCAACCAACCAACCAACCAGCACATCACCATCAACAAGAAAACAACACAAAACCAAAAAAACTCCAAGCCACCAAAACCTAGGGATATCACCTGCTTTGTTTCCTCCTGTCTCTGTCCTGACATGTTTTTTAATATACCAGGATGCTTCTTTCTTTTTCATGAGGGCAGTTATTGTTTCATTATAATCTTCCTGCTCTCCTAGCAACCCGATTAATATAAGCACATTTTTACTTTAGGTTCTTTGTATTCAAGATTAAGCAAATTGTTACAGATGCTCTAAAAATGGTCAAATAAATAATTTTTTTCCAGTATTTTCATGATTTGTCCTGAGGCGTTGTAACATCTCAGACTGCCAAAACATGAGCCAGGTCTCAAGGTTCCATTCACATCAATGAGAGATAAAATGGGAGTTAACAAAGGTAAAAAGATGATCTTGAAACTTTTCTAGTAGAACAATCATTTGGATGATAAAGAGATGTGAACTGGGAATTCCTACAAGAGATAACTGAAGAAAGGGATGTTTTATCAAAGGCAATTTTTCTTCTACTTCTTTATAAGAGGCTGGCAAAAACAAACTCAAGTATGCTTTAAAGTGAACATCCTATGACCTGTGATGTGAGTTTTACTGTGTTCTCATTCAATCGAAATGTCCTTCAGAACAGGCAAGATCTGGATTTTTTTAAATGTAAAACAAGCAAGCAAACAAATAAAGCATTGAACCCAGAGTTCTTTATACAAGGACAAGAGGGTGATGTTCATCTTTAAGCAAAGAACAAAGCGCAAAGGGATGGGAAGCAAACATTTGCCCGTATTCTAATGAACACTGAACATGTGACATGTCAAAAGCCTGTAGATTTTTAAAGGAATTATAGAATTCATTGAGAGCTTTTAATTGGGTATACTGGGAGCATTATACATTTCTTGAGAACGCTGTAATTGCATATGTAAATGTTCTGAAGTGCATTGCCATGAGAGCATGCCCTCTGTGTGTCCAGCACAAGGCAAGAAATACTGTCAGGGCACCCTTTGGAACCACACGGTGCAGATGGTGATCAGTAAAGCTCAGGGTCTGAATGGAAATACACTGCTGCAATTTTAAGAGCTTCCAATATCCTAGGACATAACACAGTACACACTAAGGAAAAAGCAAACTGAGCTCTCATGCCTCTTTCATAACTTCCAGGTGGAAAAAGGCCAGAACCTCTTTCCTAGGGCTTTTCTTGGAACAAACACAGATGTCTGGCACAAAATGTACATTTGTGTTTGTAGTGGATGCCAAGCTGAAGCTCAGCTTTTCTTGATTTCTCTTTAGCCATTCATCATACGGATGGTCAAGTAATTTCTCTCTCAAGAGCTCCTTTATCAGTTTAAGAACACCTGACCTCCGTTCAGCCCACAGATCCAGGAGGGGAAGCAGAGCTGCCTGCAATTTACAGGCTGAGCCCCATAGAGCCCTCATGCACAATGGGCAGCTGAGCCTCCAACACTTTTGGCGCAGAGCCTGGCCCCTGGCCCGCAGAGCCCCAGTTTGAGTCACTCCGACTGCAGCAGAGATGGAATCAGCGCTCAAGTGGCTCCTGCTGCCTTCACAAGTGGGCGCGGCCGCGGTCACCAAAGTCATGTGCCAAACCCTTTTGTTGTCTGAACTGAAAACTGCGGCAGGAGAAAGAGTATTTAGGGACAACAGCACCTGAAAAAAAAAATAAAATATGCGGAAGCAGCACCTAGCACTACATTTTGTTCTGCTACTTGCAGTCCCTCAGTTAAAAAAGACGTAATTTTAACTTTCAGCAAATAATGTGAGCAGAACTAAGAGCTCCTGAAGCATTTCTATATTTCCAAGTGAAAGCTGCTATATTTAATTTCTTTTGACAGAGTATGCAAACAATTACAATTACAAACAATTATCAGATCCTGAAGTCCTAGGCAAAATGCCTAAAAAATCTGCA
This sequence comes from Pyrgilauda ruficollis, assembly GCF_017590135.1. Taxonomy (NCBI): domain Eukaryota; kingdom Metazoa; phylum Chordata; class Aves; order Passeriformes; family Passeridae; genus Pyrgilauda; species Pyrgilauda ruficollis. Next base: position 1,960,016 of record NW_024515875.1, read on the forward strand.
TCTTCATTTTCAAAATAATTCAAAGGCTGCATGTTGTATTTCAATATAGCAGACACCCCAAAAAGTTTACCATATCAGACTTAACTAGAAGTTACTGTTAAGCACTAAGGACTGAAATAAAAACCTACAGAGCATTTACTTGCAAGAAAATGTAACAAAAAATATAATAATGCTACCTTTTACGTACCCATATAATTCACAGAACAAGAGCTGTGTTAACAATATCAAAGAAGTAATTTGAAGAAATCTTTAATTAAAAATTCCTAACCATATAGCAAATAGTAAAATAACTTTCCTAACATTTTATTAAAAGCTCCAAGTGAATTGATAGATTGAAATCCAGTCAAATATCTAAGCAGACTGTAAAAGCCACCGCACATTTTAATAAAGGTGTCGCCAAAATAGTGTAATACTCTTCAATATTTCAACATAATGTCTGGATTGCAAAATGTCTGAGTTCTTCCCACAACTCCATGGAGAGTCAAAAACTCACACTCCCATCCCTTCGTTCCTATTAAAAATCCACCCAGATAATTTGATTTTGAATAAAATCCCAGAAATTCTTCTGAAAAGGATTGAATCATTATGCAGAATTGCAGACAAAATTGAAGATAATTGATTTTTATGCATGGAAATTTAAATTAAGGCAGTTCATGTTTAGACTGACAGAATAGAAGTGTGCCTTTTGAGTTAACACATTGCAAAATTCAGCTCTGATTAAACTCATCCAGATTTATATAAGGGGCTAGCCTAAGCTGTCCTTTTGGAGGATAAAGCAAAACTGAAGTTTGCCACAACATTTCACATCCTCTCACATATCAAAACCTGTGCTGGCAATTACAAAAGCAAGAATTTTGCTTGAAGATTGTTTCCTGCTTCCTATTAATTCTGATTTTTGTGTGAGTTTTAATATTATATGTGAGTTTTAATATTATATGTACAAGAATTAAAAAAAGAAGGAAATATTTTCCCCAGAAAAGCTTAGACTGTGTTTCATAATTTCAAAGTCCATTTTCCAGCCTTTACTGGGTAAAAATAATGAATTTAAGTTTAAAATATAAAACTGTGGACTAAAACAGTGTGACTGAATCCCTAAAACACCTCTCTGTTTGGACTATGGAGGAAAAAAAATCAGAGCTGAAACATCACAGAGTATGGAGGCACTCTTAGGGTGCTTAGAGCGCTCTTAGAGATGGCCAAGTTACATCCATTCCCAAGGTGCCTTTCCAGAACATTGTGCTGGTTTGCAATGTAAAGTCTTGGTTAGTGGAGAAAAGGGCAGGAATTTTATGGTGACTTCAATGGAATGAGGTAAATCTAAAATATTCTCCAAGAGTTGCGTGTCAGTATGTGCTGGTGCACTTCTAGTCCATGAGAAATGGCACCATGGTTCCTTCTCCTGTTGTACCTTCAGACTGAAGAATAACAATTTGGGCTTTTTTCACTAACAAAAAAAAAATTAAAAGATAATAATACATTAACGGAACAGTAGCACAAGCTTACCAAAATACTTAATTTATTCAAGTCTTTATTAAATACACACACACAATAATATAAAAGTAGGCACAAAACAATGCAGAATCAGAATGTTAATATTAAGAGAAAATACAGCAAAAATATTCCCAAAGGAAAATCACCAAATGTGTTTTTCATTCAGAACATTGATTAAACTTTCCCCAACAAAATATTTTTATTCATTCCCATAAATATTTGAAATAGTCCATCTCAAACTATTTTAACTACTGATAAGAGTAAATGTACATTTGAAAGCTAAAGCAACATGCTGGCTTGCTATACTTATTTTATATAAGAGAAAGCATCCTTGCCAGCAACTTATTTCTTACCCTAACTCTTTCTGGAATGTGACTTGTCCAGGAAAGCATAACAGCAGATCTTTGAAGTAGAAGGAAAGAGAGGAGCGAAAAATACTAAAACAGCTCCAAGGCACAGAAAATATGATACAAAAGCCAGTGGCATAATATCTGCACAATCCAGAGGATCAACAAGGCACATAAATATGTTCTTGCGGTGCAGGGGTGAGCTGGAAGCAATTAGGGAAAAACAACCCCTCAGTGCTACTTACAAACGTGAAGCAACAGTCACGACTAAATCACGGTGAATCGGTGCCTGCCACAGCTGCCGTTTCCAAAGTGCTGCTCCAATAGTGGTTTGTGGAAGGAAGCCTAAGGGGGATAAATGTCTGCAGGAGCCCCAGGGACATGCAACTGCCCTGCAGAAATTAAAACTAGCAGTGCAAATTCCTGCTCTTACAACACAGCTAGCGGAAAGGTCCTTGGCCCCAAGTAAGTTACAAACAGATACTAAAAACCTGGGAAGCCCCTTAAAGCCTGGGCTAGCCAGGCAGAACCCACAGGCTCCTTGGCTAGGAGCTGAATGCTGATGAGCAAAACCAAGAAGAGGGATATAGTTTGAGGATAAAGCAGAAAATGAATTTGCTGAATAGAAAGCTGTGCCTGGCTTCCTTAATCCTTGCAGGTCGGGAGTAATTGCAGTGATTCCATAAAGCTCAATCACAGAGGGTACAGTGGTTAGATGGTCATGTCTTTGGCAGGCAGTGGTTCATATTAATAATGTTCCAGGCTTTCAAAAGCAGCCTGTATGTCTAAATCAATTACTTCCTGCAGCCCTTGTGTGCAGTAAGCAAGCAACGCTATCTCTTTTCTGAGATAAGGAAGCCAGGAGGTACTGAAATTGTTACAACAGGAATGTGAAGCAGACAGGACAAGGATCCCATATTTCTTTTGTTTAGAGATGTGCTTTGAAGAATTTCTTCAGCCTGTTTCTCTTTCTCCTTTTATGTTACTCATTGTTATCTCTTCAGATTTCAAAAAGTGAGTTAAGCACCAGAAAATGTGCAGAGCTGCTGAAAAGCCACTAAAAAAGGGCTCTGTAAGCCTTAAGAGTCCTACAAGGGCTTCCCTACAAGAGAAGTGTTTCATGCTTTGGCCTTGCCATTTAAAAGGTCATCAGATGATATTTGCAAAGAAAAACATGAAAACCATGCAAAATACAAGCTTTTATTTAGAATGAAGGTTGATACTCAAACATGTACCTAGAGTAGATTCAATGTTGAATAAAACATTCAACACTGACAGTGATTTGATACTTAACACAATTTTATCCATGAAAAATATTAAACTTTTCATATTCATCCTCAAAATTACTTCAAGGGAGGCAATTTAATAATGAGGACGGTCTCTGTGGCTAGCCCAGGATAAGACTTCCCAGGGGGTTTCTCAGGTTTTTAGGATCTGTTTGTAACTTGAGGTCAAAGATCTTTCCACTAGCCTCCTAGAAGGAAGCAAGATGTGTGCTCTCTTGTTCTTTCTTTTCTGAGCAGCATGATTTCCTTAGCATTCCCACTGGGCACACCCATCCTTGCCCTTGCAGTTTATTCAAGGGTATCTTTACTAAAAAGCACAGTGGATGGAATTCCAAATCTACTGATGCTAATGGAAAAAATTCCCAAGTATTTTGATGAAACTCATCTGGTATTAATTTCCTGAGTCACACTGCAATTTTGGTCATTATTTGAGGGAAAAAAATCAAAATCTGCACAATAATCTTTGTGACCAGATGGGAAAACTATTATAGTACAGGAAATACATCTGGTATGGGGTGTCCATGCATGCAGTCTATAACTCAGGGGCATTACAGAATCCTATATACTGTACAGGTATGTGAACTAGTATAGAAGCAATCCAACTGTGCTAGTACAGGCAGAAAAGAGAGTTTAAAAGTAGCTCAGATTTTTGTGTTCTTTGTACAGTATGCAGTGAAGCCATTTCCTCACTGACAAAAAATATTTACATTAAATCCCTTTTATTGTATGCAATCTTAATTATAATGCAAACATAATCTTATGTTACAACAAAGACTTCTAATTGGATGTTATATGAAAGGCTTCTTATACTGGTTTACTACAAATTCGCTTCTTAATATCTGTTCTGTGCTGGCAGCAGATAACCAGGGTTTCTTTAAAGCAATAGGATTTACTAAAAATGTCTCTCAGCCCAGCATTATTTCTACTTTAAGTCAGAGACCTACAGAAAGAATTGAAAGATGAGGACCTATTCCATACTTTGACAAAAAAGCCATGCTAAAAGTATTGATAAAACAATAGGAGAAAAATAAATCAAGAAATATCTCCAAAGTCTAGCATAAAGGGTGTTTCACTGTTCCAATATAATATAAAAAAGAGAGTTGGTACAGAGCCCAATTATTGTCTTGAGTGCAGTATCAGTATTGCTCATGTCTTCGAAGAACTTTCTGATTTTTCCCGTAAGTTCATAAAGCTCTTGTAGGCTGCCTAGGAGCTGATAAACAACTTCACTTTCTGAGGCAAAAAGTGATGTCTGCATCAGAAACAACTGTGTTAGGAAGTTTTGACAGATTCCTGCTGTCCCAAGGGTCATTTCTTGGTGAGGTACGTTTGTTCCTATCACTAAAATACTGCAGGCAGAATCCTCAGCTGGCACAGATGCCTTATGCAGACTTGTCAGGAAGCAGCCTGGGCATCCTAACCAAAATTTATGTCCTAATTTCAGGGGAACTATGCCATAAGCAGCCACTTCCCCACAGTGTGGCTCTGGAATCTTCTAGCCCAGAAGAGTGCTTGAGCTGCAGAAAGTGTAGATAAATCCAAGCAACCAGCATGAGTGTATGTGTGATGTAGTGGAACCCCAGAGGAGTCAGTGTCAGAGGGATCCTTTCTTGGTGTCCTGATTTTGTACCTAATCTTTTAATCTTTGATGGCACTAACTGCTGAAAATAGCGAGGACTGCTCCTTTGAGCTGCTGCTGACAAAGGATGAAATGTGGCCGTGGCACATCACAGAAACAGGGCCACCAGCGCTGACAGGAATTACAGACTCTGTAGACTCAGTGGGCAGCACTTGAACCACAAATACAAACACTTAGCATTAAATGGAGCAAGGTACAAAGGTGAGGAATTCAGAGAAGAACAGGCAAGGTGAGTAGGTTGAGACTCAAAGATTTCTGAATATCTCTCTATGAATTGACTTCTATAAAACCTCTGGAAGGGCTAAATAAGCATTCAATATCAATATTTCTGCAACTGTTACCTGGAATGCCTGCATTCCCATTTTGGTTCTGACGTTGATTCCCTTTGTGCCTTTGGCAAGACAATTAGCAGTACCAAGTTACACCACCTAGATTCATGCCACAGAGGTCCTTATTCTGCAAACATAGAAGGGTTGCAACCTGCTTGAATATTTTCACTCATAAAAGCAAGAGATTATAAAAATAATATATATCCTTTCTGCCCTCAGTTAGGTTATGAGATTTAAGGTTTTTCCAGTTCTTTGAAAACGTAGATTGACACTGAAATCAAGCATTTTTTGATAAGTTGTTTATCTGCCAAAAAAAGCAGCATGATTATCAGACATGTTCTGCAAGATGATCTATTGCCTCATCGTAATGTAGTTTTTCTTAACGAGGTATAGATTATCTATATTTTGAGTACTTCTATATCCAGTAGATCAGAAGCCAAGACAGATATTCTTCTAGAAAGGCAGAGCTGTCTTCCTCTTCATACTGGTCCCACCACTTTGGTACCTCTCATTCCAACAACCCTGAACTTGGACCCTCACCTCTACCTTTACCTCACTAATGCACTACTGTACTTTAAGCAATAAGAATGAGATACAGATTTTAAGAGATTTTAATAACATCACTTAAACTGCAATGATTCTTCTGAATACCTGAAGCAATGTAGCCTTTCTGGAGCAACATTCTCTGCTGGGCAGGATGCGTACATGCAAGCAAACAAGACAAAATGCTTTTTTTTTTTCCTTATAATGTACATTTGGACAGCCTGATTCCACCTAGCTTGTGTGCTTCTGAAATATTATTTTCAGATATCCACATGCAGGGATAAGCCCCTGAAGTGTTAGATCAGATGGTCATGAACAAAATCCCATGATCCCTCACACAAACCCAAAATTGCTAGCACTGAGAGATGCTCAGGGAGCACCTAAGAAGGTGGAAAAGCAGGAATAATGGTTTCAACAACAGCTAGAGAAGTTGGCTGCCAAATGTCCCTGCCATTCCCAGGCAACCCCATTGCCCAAGTTCCTCTGTCAGGGACCTCCTCACCCATCTTTAGCACACTCAGGGAACCTTTTTGCGTGATTTTGCATGTACGTGCACTTTCATAAATGTTTTAGTTTCTTTCAAAAATACCCAGAAATTCTTTCAAGTCACAGGTCTGTGCCAAATTCAGGATGTTTGAAGACCATGGACATAATGTAGGAGACAGGGTAAAATGGTATTAAAGGATTTCAGTATTTACTGCTAACTGTGCAAGAAGTGCAAGTAGCCAAAATAAGAAAGGGAATAGCATGCAATGATGAATGTATAGGAGATTAAGTTCTAGACTGGAAAACCTGACTCTTAGCAGTTTTCCTCTGAAATGCTTACAATTTTTTTGGTCTCTGTTCTCTACTCTCCATTCTACACCTTTGTTTTTCTCACCTCAAAAATGAATTTATCAAATTTCTAGACTACAGTCTGAAATAGGCCCTACAGTACAACTTGCAAACCAGCAGGGTTTGTTTGCTTTTTCCATATGCATTTAATGCTCCACACGTAGAAATAGAGCTTGAAAGAGTCTCTATCAATCTGACTTTAGTACTATTCAGACTGTCTTAATATAATGTTTTAGAACTTTTTATTATTTTTGTAAAAAGAGCCTTGCTTCCCTTTTGCAGTTGCCATGAGATTGCAAGGCAGAGTTGTTATTACAACAGGTATCAGATTTAAAGAGCTGAACATCAATGTTATAAAGAAAAGCATTATCCCTATGCACAAATGAATACACACATATGTGTGAGGTGTAAGATATGTGGTGAGGTGTAAGTGCGTGTACATATATTTATCTGTATATATTTCTGGTTTTGTATACATGCCTCCCTCATTCTGCCATCACAATGGCAGAAGGCAATTTTGAGCCTTATTTCAAAGCAAAATAAATTGCCTCCTGGCAATTCCATTTTCAAAATGTTTCAGTAAATTGTTTTGTTAAGAGTAACATAATTTTCATCTCACCTAATCATTATTCGTATAAACAGTGTTTTCCTTTTAAAAATGCATTGCTTTATACTACTAAGTTTTGCTGATTTATAAACTTTACTGCCCCTAAACTAGAAATATTGCAATCTGATTACGTGACTAGATTGGGTGAGACTATGCCTGAACTTCTTTCTAAAAATGAGGTCTGAGCTACAAGACAGTATTGTCCTCACCATGAGTGAAAACAAGGACACAAATAACATAGATATTACCTATTTACGTAAATTAAAAAAAAACCTGCTTATTAAAAAATATGTGTAAAATGCATGGATTGCTTAAAATTACCTTTCCAGTAAGACTCCTAATTTATTTTTTTTTTTTTTCCCTCCAACATACCAGGAAAGCAAGACTTTTAGAAAGGGAACACTTGAGCACTTTCTGTGTGCAAATGTTAACTGACAGGCATTCACTGACTGTGGCACGTTGCTTTCATCCAGCAAAGGTAAACACAGTTACCATTACTTCCCTGAGTCAAACATCCATGGAAGTGATTGGGACTCCATGCCCTCACTTCCCCAGAACAAGAACCAGGGCCCGATATGTGCATTATGTTAATTGTACAGGATGGGGCACTAACCCTTATTCCAAAGCCTTTCTTTCATCCTGCAGCTACATCAAAAGTAGAATTGCAAGAGAGTGCAGAAAAGCACAATTCAGAAATGCATGGACTCTCTTCTCAAATTCAAAGGCAAATGCAAATTACAAGCAGTGAAAAATAGGAAGTGCTGCATTCAGCTTTCTGCCCTGGAACACCATGGAGTAAACACCCAACCACAGCAAGTGTAGCACTTAGGACTGTGGTTTCATGAAAGGCTTGCTCCAGCCTTCTGCAATAGTTTGAACTGAGCTCTTAGTCAGATGTGATATCTGCAGACTCTGTAGATTCTGTGGATGAGGTAATCTGGGTCAAAATGAAGAAAAAATCCATATTCATTATTGTTTTCCCCCTGCTGCTATTTCATATGTTTTACAAGATTTAGTCCTCACATAAAATTGTATGGTATTTAGATTTCTAACAAACAGGATGTCTTTGTAAATATAGTAGAGTATTATACCTACTACTAACCTTAGAGACTATTATAATTAATGTGCTAATAGTTACAAAAATAATATTAATAATGACGATGCATGTACATTTATTTAAACCAAACTAGCAGCTCTGGACTCAGTCAAGCACACAGCAGAGTCTTCATCTCTTCTCCTACCTATATTTGCAAAGATCATTTCATTGTACTTCATCACAAAATTTTTGGAAGCACTTTTTTTCCTGCTTAGGTTAAAAAAAAAAGTTTTAATAGAACATCTGAAGGATTCATCCAAATCCTTGACTATATATTCATTAAAAAGCCAGATATTTCATCTAAGTCAAAGATTACATCATGTCCAATCACAGTCCTTGTCTATCTAGGGTCTACTGAGGAAGCAGAGATGGAATACAGCATTTTCAGTAAAGACCTTCCACATACTATCCCATTCTGCCACAGTTATTCTGTGGTACGCCTTTCAGCTGAACAGTGGGTGTGAAGTACCTTCCACATGAATTTACAGGCATAGTCAGGATGCTGTAAGTGTTTCTGACATGGTGTCTTATCCATTTCCTTTTTTCTTTCTTTTTTTCCCAGTGATAGCTGGAGCCGTTGTTGTCATTCACAGCATCTAGCAGCTTCCAATCTGACATAAAATCATTCCTTGCCAATATGAAATATCTGCTGGTCATGATGCGTGCTGTTTCTTATCTCTGAAGATGTGAGTGTGTGTTTCAGATATACACAGCCATTCCCTGCTATCTCTTAAAGGTAAGTTTCTGAAAAGTGCAATGGATAACAGGTCAATGGAGAGCAAAATAATTTTTTTTCTCATAAGAATAAAAGAGTAAAGAGATAATGCATTCAGGCACTTAATACACACAGATATGAACAGTACATTGTATTATGAAATATTTCCCACTCACTTGCCATTAACATTAACCAGAAACATAAGCTATTAAAGGCTTATATGCAAAAGGAAGATGTTGCTGCAAGCCACACACTAGACACCCACACAGCTTTAGAAGCACCAGTGTGATAAACAAACAACATTGAAACAGGAAAAAATATTGTACTGTATCCAGGAGTATCTGCTTTGTCAGGATGTTATTCATGTAAATATTTTATAAAAACAAGAAATACTTATATCAAAATATATGGAAAAAACCCCATAAACGCATAGTTTACAGTAAAATGTCATCCATGTGTGAAGGTGGTTCTGGGATGCCTGCTGCTGCTTATCAGACCCACTTCAATATGACTAGGCAACTCAGGGAAGGTTTTTACATAAAATGGGTGGTAGAAGGGTGAAAGATGGAAAATCAGGGTGATAATGATGGCTAGCAGGGCAGAGGATGAAGCAGCTGACAATGGAAAACGAAGACAGTAGGCAGACCGGTACAGATAGCAAACTCTTGCTCTGTGTGTATATACTTAATGTCCATGTGTGGTGCATGTATGTATCTACAGGTGAAAGGAATAATCTCAGATTTAAGGCATCATAAGCATTATTGCTAAAATACATGTTCTTTACCATATTTATGTAGATAGATAAAGATATTCACATTTACAAGCCTTCTATGAGCCTTCTAAGATATAATTGTTTCTATAATTGTTTCTGGAATGCTTAAAAATAAATGAATGGCAATTGCACTTCAGTAATATATTCTACCAGAGAAATTAAACTGAACTTGTCCATGAGGGGAAAAAAACAGGTGCAACATTATTCACATCATGCCTCAAGGGGAAATCACCTAAACGATTTCCAAAAGTCAGAAATTTTCTCAGTGATTTACTCATTAATAGTATCTATTTGAGTTAAAAATCTCTTTTCTTTTTGGTAATCTGAAATTTTATTCTACCTTCTTTGGAATACCGATACAGTAACAAAGACTTTGGAATAACAGAATGTGCAATAATTGAACTTTGAGATTATAAGTATATATATATAGTGTATATATATAAGTATATATATTTGGAAGTCTTGAAAAAATTGTTAACTTCTCTCAATTAGAATAAAACATAGTAATGTCTTCTTCCAGAGATTTCAGCTACAGATGCACAAGTGATAAAGAGGTATCATCATTTCTGTCCTGAAATGTTTTTGCTGTCCTCCTTTAAAAGTGTAGGTTGATTTAAAGTTCTTTTCCCTCACAAAATCTTTATGGTAGCTAGCTAGCATAGCTTTCAGATTTTATCTTGCCATATGTCTCAAGTTGTGTGCTTCAGTCTGCATCTGCTGAGTATCTGCTATGATAGGGCTACAACATCAACTCAAAACAATTGGGACTACAGTCTTTATAATAATTACTCTCTGCAGCTGTTGAAATCAGAATCTCTAAAAAAAGGAATTAAAAAACAGTAGATTCTCTCTCTCTCTCCCTCTCCCTCTCTTTCTTTATTTTTATCTAAGGCACAAACAAGCACATCTTGATGAGGCTTTCTGAATTAAAAAATAGAAGCAGATTTTTTTCAAGGTATAATATAAAGACATACTGCTTTAGAGTATGGAATAAAGTTACATCTGTCTTTAACCATGATAGGTGATTTAGAGAAAATCTCATGAGGAAAAAAAGTTGTAGTACAATACATCTTAGGCATTAGAATTCTCATTTGAAAATGACATTGACTAAGTTCTGCTTTTCAAAAAAAATTTGCTGGTTGTCATAAACTGAAGAATTTATTAACAGCTAAAACCCTAGTAATCCTAAGCTTGCTTCTCTTATGGTTTATGAAGTCATTGTCAACATCTTTATCTCAACAGCTAGACAGAAAAAACAAAATCAACGTGTCTTTCCAGTAAGTATATTCAAACACCTGCATGTCATTAGATGTGGTGTCACTACAATGATTCAGAAGCTATAAGAAACATATTTACAGTATCAAGGAAGAGTTTTATCCTGTAGTTAAGGTAGAACTGCTTGATTAGACTAATTCATTCACAATCTGAGTGCAGTAGCTGTTTTTATCTGTTCCAGTATTGATATTTAAAAACTATAATTAAAATAGTGTGCTCATAGGATTATAACAACATTCAGTTGCAAGTGGCCTCAGAAAGTCAAACAAAGGATCTCTGTTGAAAGTAGACCATGTTTCTCACAACTTAGTCTAGCCAGGTCTTGAAATCCTTCAAAGACAGAGACAGAATATTCTTGTTTAGCAACCTGTTCCACTGCCTTACTGTCCTCTTGGGGAAAAAGGGTTTTTTTGTATTCAGTCTGAGCCTCTCTTGTTTAGACTTCTGTCCTCTACCTCTTCCCCTCCCTCAGTGCTTCACCACTAGGAACCTGGCTCCAACATCTTGATCCCCTCCTTGCTTCTCCATACAAAGCTGCTATTATGTTTTCCCAGATGCTCTCTTCTCCAGACGGAACAAGTCCTCCAGTAATAATGTTAAAGCAAAAAGGTTTTATATAGGTATGAAAAGAGCAGCAGCGAGTGCATGTAGTGTTATTACTGCTGCTAAAACACAACCAAAGGTTGGCATACTGTTCCTTTGTTAAATAGCGAAAAGAATGTTTCTGCCCCAAATGATTGAAAGGGCAGATTTTTGAAGGTATTTAAGGAAGCTGATTGCTATTAGATTTGAGGGAAGCCAGATATCTAGATAGCTTCAAATATTCAGCCATAGCACTGTAAAAAACCCCAAATATTTTATGGTCACCACAACTGGAGCCCTTAAAGGTTCAGCAAACACAGGAACTTACTGCAAGCATTTGAGCTGCCACATATGGAATACTTTCAAACCTACAATGAGCATATACATAAATATATTCAGATTATTAGCTAAAGAAAGATAGTGCAAGAAAAAAACCCAGGAAGGCAACAAATACAGGGACAAAGAGTGCATCTGTGATGCTCAGGAGTACATTTTTATAATAAACCCACCTATTTTCTTTTTTAATGTGTTAACAAGTTGCCAAACAAATCTCACTACTGTGGTGGTGAGAAACTTCATTTCAAAATTTCTACTAAATCAAGGAGCAATGTCAACACTTCTGTGGCTGCACTGTGCTAAAAAAATACACAAGGCAAATTGCTCTAGAGGAGTCTTCAACCATCCATGAGAACTGAATCTCAGTTCTTCTGTTTGTCTGGAGTTCAGGAGATGAGTTCTGTCCTTTGGCAATACATTAGCAATGTGTCTAAGGTTCTCTTTTCAATGAGTTCCTCAATATGGCTGAAATCAACCCCTTTCCTTTATTCATCCTAAGGTTCAAATATTTACAACAGTTGCTACAGCAGTATGGGAAATCTTCTTCAAATAAAAAGTAAGCTTTTTGTTTTATTTTTTTTTTTATGTACCCGATGATTTCCTCTCATTTATAATGATGCTGCTTTTGGTGGGGATTTATTCCATTCTCAGATATATGTCAGAAGAATCTAGAATGTTCAGACAGGTCTCTTTTTGTTACTTTTGTGCTATAAATTTAAGAATTAATAACCAGGAAATAAATGCAAATTATTTCCAGGTAATAAAATGTTATATGCTCTTTTTATGAACATTAATGACAATTTTTAAAGTGGTGAGGTTCAATCTGCCTAGGCAGACTCTAACATAACAATTCTGTTACCTAATTACATCATTATTACCAACAAATTCAGCCACCCTACACATCTATATGTGGATGAAGTTACTAATTTTCTGCAGAACTTGCACCATGCATTACATGGGCAAGAACAGAGAAGCTAATTTAAAAACACTGAAAAAAAGAATATGCAGAGGAAACAATTTCCTTAAGTTATTAACCTACTACTTGCTTAAAATTTTGGGGAATGAAAGACATGCTGAAGAGAAGCAGATGTGCTGCTACTATACAGGCTAAAAGGTAGACCATTAAACAATGTATTCTAATAATAAAGTTCACCTGAACTGACTTTAAAAGAAATTACAGGCATTTTCTTTCTCCTCTTTTAAGAAGTGCTGTACAATTTTCTCTCCCTCTAAATACATATATCTGCATCAGTGTGAAAAATGTACCAGGATGTAACAAGCAAAAGTATATCTATCAAACTAGTGGTTTTTTTCTTAGCCAACTTCAGAAAAACACTTGCGGTGAGCTAGGTCTGACCTGTGCACTAAATCCAAGGAGCACCAGCTATGAAAAATGTATTCAAATACTTGCAAGAATAGAATAAATTGATTCTACTATGCTGGTAGTCTTTCCAGGGCTCATTGTTGCTTTTTCTAGTCTTCCAAATTTTCCACAGGAGCCCATGGTTAAGGCACAGAAGTTGTGCAAGAGGGCTCCTGCAGTTTTCCTGTTTTAATGAATAGGTCTCCAATCTTTAAAGCAAGATAACAATCAAGTATTTAAATAACTGTAAGATTCTGTATTTGTTTTCAGGGACAGGATGAAGATGCTGATTATATGAAGCAAGTCTTCCTCTTTCAAGGTTACTCCTCCCTACTCTGCCTGTCTGTTTTCTTTCTAACTGACTGTAGACTGGAAGCACATGGAGAATCATAAATTATGGATAACAATATTAATTCATAGCCCTCATAACTGAAAACCCTCAGTAATCTGCACTTACTCTCCTATGGACCAGCAAACAAGCTATAAATCTTCTCAATGTTGTTACTAATATGCCTCTCTTTTCCAGCAATCACAAGCAACGTCTCAAAAAAAATAGTTGCCTTATTCTCTTCCGCAGTATTGTGGAACAGTTTGATAACCATGGATTTACCATTAGTGGAGAGTTCAAACACAGTCTCAATCTCAATGAAAATAGGAGGTTTTAGTTGGTTACTAGGGCACAGACTCCTCTAAATAATTTGCTTTGTTTACACTCAAACTATTTTTTTTATAAAGAGAAGTTAATAGCATAGGAAAATTAGGAGGAAAATAAAACAAAAAATGTTAACAAAATTAATACTGGATCAAATTCTTTGCATCTTAATTGAGGCATAATCTTGTTTAACAGGAAAATTACTTGGTTAAAACCCAGGAAAATACAGCCGTTATCTAGGGAGTATGGGAGGCACACTGAGCAACCTGTGTAACAACAGAAGTCCGTTGAAAGTTGCTTGTGACCTGCTGACAGCACTGCCTGAAGGAACTCTCTCGAAAGGAAATGAATTCCACTTGAACTGCTAGAAACAGCGTCTTGCCACCAAGAGGAACATGGCTGAAGGAAAACAATTCTGGCATGCTGCGTGTGTCTGCAACAGCAATCGCTGGTACTAGCTGGGATACTGAGAGAAACACAACAGGAACTCAGAGCAGCCTAACTCACCCATGCTTATAGGATTTCATGAAGAATGCTTGCAGCCTGTGGTAGCTGCAGCTAAGGCTAAAAGGCAATGAAGATATACTACACATTCTTCAAAAAAGCAATTGCCCTGTATCAGCCAAGACTGTTCTTTCAATTTGAAGACAAACAGGATGGACTTAAGTGCGTAACCAATTTTTCAGGTCAGCAGTAATTCATGCAAAAATACTGGTGTCTCTTGACAATACAGGAAAATTTTAATATAAATAAATGACAAGTAAAAATCTCAATTTCATACTGATATATAAAGCATAAACTCCACAATACACAATCAGCTTGCATATGTTGCACAAGAGTGTTAAGACCCCTCAAACATGACATTGGAGTAAATTTGAATAACAAAAATAAATTAGCTCTGGACAGAAATTATGCAAAGATTAGCTTAGTAAGCAAAGTATTATGCTTAACATTTTTTTTCCTCAAAGCTACTATACTAAAATAAAATAGTTGTAAATTTAGGAATAAAAAGGATCAAAAACAAGAATGTGAGTTAGCAGGCATACAGTATGTGTCTGCAACTGTTTCTCACTACTCTTCAGCCTCCTACCAGCTGCAAATGAATCATTTTCCCAACTTGTTAAAGAGTGGATTACTTCTGAAGCTAATTACTTCTGTTGTTCAGAAGGCAAAGGTATTTCCAAACTTATTTCCAATCTACTAATTCCCTTATATACACATACATATACATAAAAGTGTAGCCACTGCTGCTGTGTTCCATGTGTTCAAGCAGCAGGAGTCACCAGTAACAGCAGCTGCTCTACATGGGGAACACGACAGCCTTCTGAAAAATCAAGACCAAATTCCTACAGCCACAAACAACCTCAACTCTCTGAACCACACTGACTCACATAATTCCATCCATCTTTTCCCATGAATGTTCCATAACAATGACGGTACTGCCCATCTTCTGATCAGAACTTAGGGTTTCATTATAAAAATAAGTAATTATAATGCCTATTACATTAACTGTAGTAGTCACCCGAGTACCTGTAGAAGAAAAGTACCTCTGCCCCCCATGGTTTCCACATAGCTTTGTCTAGCTTCAGTTTATTTACAGTTAAATAACACATTCTATGGATTGCATATGTAAGATCTCAAGGATGTTTTCATAAGAAAAAAAAGACCTAATCGTTATTTATTTCATTGCACACAGATGCAAATCACATTTAACCAACATTATCTAAAACTTCATGTTTCAGCAGGACTTAGCTTCAGTAATGTCTTCGAACAAATACCTTGAGAGGGCAATCTGCTGTCACAGGAGGATAATGCACCCATTGCAAAGCCCCTGTGCCAATGTATTAGCTCTCCTTCTGTCATCTCTGGCTCAGCCTTCTCCCTGCTCTTCATTCTGGTCCTTGTGGTTGTCAGCTACTGAAATAACATAGACCACAGTGTATGACTTGAATGCAAAGGAGCTAAATCAACATGCTGCCTGCCTCCTAATAATACCACTTTCCAGATTATCCATGGCTTCTGCAAAGGCTCCACATATACTTTGGAAAGGACATGAAGGATTCAATACCAAGAGGCATTGGATTAAAAAAATTCTCAAATTTAGACTTCTTAACATTTCACAAAGAACTGAAGTGGCCCACTTGAAGAGTTTCTCTCAAGGATAACATTCTCAAGCAACATTCAGAGGAAAAAAAAGATGTTATAGATTACAGGGCATTACTAGCATTCATGGGACTTTGTAGCTGCTTCTGAGTCTTTTACAGACTACTTGTTGGTTCAATCCCCTCCATCCCCTGCCTCAGTTTCCCAAACAAACTCAATATAAATAATGATACTGACATTCTTTCTTAAAGTGCTGTTGGAACTGTGCATGATGAGCACTTCACAGAAGCTGCCTCTAAGTACTATTATTCTCTTCATTTTTTTTTTTTAATTTAAGAGCCACTTAGCTATAAGTGAGATAGATGCCATCTTAAAGAACCTCTTAAGACCTCAGAATTTGGTTCATACAATATAAGAATTACATGGCTGTGCCATTCTCCTTGTCATCAAGTAGCATTTGACAATGCAACATTAATTTAGTAGGAGCTCAATTATAGGCTCAAATCCTCCTGGTTGCCTTTTAGAGCATTCTGCTTTTCAAGGGGTTCATCTCTCTCAAACGAGATATGACTTGCAAAAAGAAAAAGCTCACAATGCATGCAAAATTAGTTGCAGTGGTTCAAAAGAAAGTGGAAACCTGTCTGCCTAACAGCAGCGTTCACTTCAGTAATCTTCACATATGCCTCTCTAAAACCTCACCTCCATTCTCAGAAAACTGAAATTTCATACACTGCTGTGCTGTTTCACTGAAGCAAATTTTAATTTCCTTCCCCATCTCTCCCACAAAAGGACTTAGAAAATATCTACACTGTCTTCCCATTTCCAACTTGTCTTTCGTTTTCACCTTTTATCTATGTGAGAAAGCAATAAGGCTGAAAGATTTATTCTTAAAGAATGGGTGAGTGAATGTGAGCAAGGTGCAGAAAACTGTGATTAATGCATCTTTTTGTGGATTTTGTTTTGTTTTGGGTTTTTTTTTTGTTTGTTTGTTTGTTTAAATAGATTTTACAACTGTCTTACAAAAGAACAGCAGGGGAAAAGTTTAGTTTGAGGATCAAATGATTCTTCAGCATACGTCTTATACTTAACAAATACCCTTATACAGATGCATCTTCTTATCTTGAACTACATATTGAATATACAATTTTGTTGGTGAACAAGTGGCATGACCACTATTTTGTCTATATCACTATCTATTAATAAAGTGATACAAAGCCTGTTCACTTGTAGTGATTGTGTAACATTTTTAGCATAGGGTGAATTTAAAAAGTACAAAACAGAAGATAAATTCAAGCAATGGGTCAGAAACAATTCTGTAAGGAACAAGACCTGTTGTAGGTTAATCTTGAAAGGCAGCTCAGAGCCACCCAGCCACTTGCTCACTCCCCACAATGGGATGGGTGAGAGAATCAGATGGGTAAGAATGAAGAATCTTTTAGGGTGAGATAAAACTGTTTAACAGGGAAAGTAAAAGTCATGCATATAAGCAAACCAAAACAAGGAATTAATTCATTACATCACATGGAAATGGGGGATCAGCCTTCCCTAGGAAATCAGGGACCCATCATTTGTAATGGTGATTTGGGAATACAAATACTATCATTCCAAACACGGGATGAAGCAGAAACATCTTGTCTGTGAGACGTGGGAGACTGACAATGAGAGAGTAGAGTGAAAAGCAAGTCTGCAAATAAATTAAAACTCTGGGTAGCAGAGTCAAGGGAATAAATTGCCCTCTGAAAAATGTCATAGACTTAAAAAGCTAGGTCAAATGAAAGCTAGAAAAGTAGAGAGATCTTGGTAAATTTGCCCTAAGCGAAACAGGTAGACTCTCCTTCCTGTTACTAACTGCAAACTTTCAGAACATTGATGCCAGGCAAGTTTGAACCCTTTTGACTGCCATTCCTAACTAAGAACCATTACACACGTCCTGACAGAATGAGAATCTGACCTTGAAATCTACAATGTGCTTGCAAATCCACCTCTTGCAGAGTGTGATCCTGAGACAGCTGATAACAATTGTCTTCCAGCCTTTGAGTTGAAGACTGTTACTAAATAGATTGCCAAAATATTAGTTATCCATCCTTATCAGAAATTCTCAGCACTCTGTATAAAAAAAAAAAAAAAAAAAAAAAAAAAAAAAAAAAAACCCTTGCAGCACTGCTTCTATAATTGTGCTGATTATTTTAGCCAGTGGAAACACATGGGGCAGCTACTACAGTGAGCCTCTCTCACAAGGATGCACCAGTAATTGGTATTACCTTCTAAACTGTGACTCAGCACTGGTGTCTAATCCAACAACCTGTGGTTACATCTTCTGCCAACAAAAAACGCCATAAATCACCTTCCCAAAGACATTGGTATGGTTTATTGGAGGTAATTACAAGTTCATTTTAATGAAAATACATCTCCTACTATAATTTCTGCAAATCAAATTTTTTTTCAAGTTTGATTTGTTTTTTTTCTACAATTTTTTCCTTTAAGATAAAAAAAAAGTAATGCGTACAACAGTGTAATGTATTCAACTGAGCCAGGATGATGTACAAGAATAACAATTTTCTTTTCCTTCAAAGAACACTTTACTCATCCTATCTGGTTCATCTGTAAACTACCTGTAGCAGGAGCTCTTCCTTGTTCCAGAGCAGCAAAGCTATTTAAAGAGCGCCCAAACACTTCAGAGCCTTTTGCTCTAATGCAACATACGTACTATATCATAATCATAATTCATACATGGCTAATTCTCTAAATCCACGTGCTAACCCTGCACATCTTCAAGCATGTTGGCAATTTTCTGCTGATTTAATTAAATTCTCTGTTTTCAACAGTTCCAATCACTGCGTCCTTTTCAAGGGCACACCTTGAAAAGGTATCACCTTCCGAGGAGCCAGCATTACATATGTAAGGAAGATACTCCAATACTATTCACCGAAGTTGTGGTGTAATCCAACTTGAAAACCTTTCAGTCTTCAAGCATTTAAAATAGAATTTACAAATCTAGCCTTGACACAGCTATGCAGTTAAATGAGAGATGACCAAATACATTTTTTTCCAGGGATCAGACAACACATGGCTCTGAGGAATACACAATCAACTGGTGGCCTTTTCATCCCTTGAGGCAGGCCTATTCCTGCCTTGGGTAACTGGCAGACTGGGAAAAAGCAATTCCTTTCATTTACCTAGGAATTGCTCTTCCTAATCTACAAGTGCTGATGTAGCACAACTGGGGGCAGACACACTGCAATAAACGTAGCAAGGAAGAAATTGCAATGCTGGAACACAGACAGTGGATTAATTTTAATGGTTCTGCATATGGCTACATTAAAAAGAAAAAAAAAAACATAATTGATTTCCTGCTGACCCTCTCCTCTAAGTTAATGAATGAAAGCTGCATATGTTACAAGTCATGCAGCATGAGAAAGTCTGCTACTACCATCAAGAGTGTAAAGAAAAACGGATTACTATGGTCTGAGGCAATACCTGTCATCACAGGAAACTGCCCTGCTTTGGGATGTGCAGAATTCAGTGTCCTAGTATTAAAAACCAGTGTGAACCTGGTATTAACTCTCTATTTTAATCCTTCCTTTCCAATTCTTATTTTATAACCATCTCTCATTTTCTCATTTCTCAATTATTATTTGTATCCCTCAAAGAAGCAGTACTTTGAAGAATCTGAACTCTGCAGTATGGTGCACCTACTCTACTCAACACTAACTCATCATTCTTCAACACTTGCACAAGGTTCTTTGGTTCACTCAAGACAAAAAAGAAAGGAAGAAAATTGCTTCTGCAGAAGAGGTAACAGATTTCCTTTGTCCAGGTAGGTTCTGAGCAGGCATGAAAGGCTCTGAGCTGTCTTTGCCCTGTCCATCTTCCACAGAGACCTACGGAGATCTTTTCAGTGATTTTCTTCAGCCACAAGCAGACCTAAAACCAAATGGCCTCCAGGTGGATAAAGACCAAAGTGTTTCCATATCTTGCACTCAAATTTTCTATAAAATATGCCTCATTTCTTTCCATCCTTACTTTCACTGCTATTTTCATAATGCAAAGAAGAAAATCCCCAACATGCTCTGAATGAGTTACCTCCACTTTTCTCCCCTTGGCTAAGTTTGAAAATTAAACATGGGCACACTAACCAGTACAGGCAGGAGCATTTCACTGAATTGACTACCAGCCGTGCTTCTGATCTTTACATTTGTTTTTATTACCTTTCTCTAACCAACAGAAATATAAACAGAGTAGTTTCAGTTTGGGAGGCTGAGGATGAAATCTCAGGAACTCTGAATCCTTTCTTTTAAGCACCATTGGTTTTTCAAACAGATTAGGAAACCTGTTCATATCTCTAGGGTTCAGTATCTTGTCCAATGTCACAGGCTGCCAGGCACTTAATGCTCTCACAGAATCTGAAATCCTCAAACGAAAGGCAGGACAAAGGTGAAGGCTATTTGAGTGCCTACCTTATAAAACGCCATGATTTAATGTTGCAATAATGAGTGGCAGCATGCAGCAGGGATCAAAGGAGGCTGCTGGCCAGAGCGGGCCTCCATTCCCCTCTGTTGCTCTGCCAGGATGCTGTCTGCGCTTGCTTTGGCAATGTGAGTAGAACTGGGTAACACAGGCCCAGATTTGGAAGCTGGGGCAGATTATGACTGAGCTGACCTTGCAAGAATCAAGCCAGTCCAAGCCTCAGCCGCAAGTGACATCAAGAGAACAGATGGAGAACTGCTTCCAGGTGACGCTGGTGCCAACACCAACTGCACTCCACTCCTTTGTGAACAGCCCTGCAGAAAGGCTCCTCAGCCCAAGAAGCAACTTCACAAGCCAGGACTTGGCTGAGCCCCTCTGTGAACTGTGTTCTGCATCACTTGAGACTCAGGAAAGTCCACCCTACACACAGACAGGCCAGCTGTGGTAAGTGTAAAGAGTTCATCCAGCAGGGCAGAGAAGCTCAATGACATCCTAATAAATCACACGACACTCTGCTCTTTCTTGCTCCTTCACAGCACACCAACATTGAAAACCAGGTGTTGCAGAACGGCTTGCAGGATATTTCTGGCAGAATGCAACATGTCTTGTCAAGGATGCTCCTTGGTACAGGAGGCCCACCAGATCCTATATTATTAAGGTATTTTCCTGTTACATTCAGGGACTGTCAAGGACTAGAAAGCACAAAAAGTCAAAGCATTTAGTTTCATGGACACTGAGAAAAGGGGAAACAGTCTAACCATTGTAGCAACGCTAATAATCTCATTCTTTGTATTATAGCTATTTTACTTCTACAATATATTATCAGTGCTACTCTTCACAACTGTGTATCCCACTGGATACCCACAGAAAAATAGTTTTTTGCCCTCATAAGTGGCTTTTATGGAAAAAAAGAGACCTGAAATATGAAAACTGCTTACTTTTACCTACCTCAAACCTTTATGAACAAGGCAGAGGAAAAGGTCATTGAACCTTCACAAAAGGTGAGTAGGTGGCCAGGAAAGCTGATATATACCGGTCCAACCTAAAGAACTGGATTGCTTTTTCTTTTTATGCACTTCTCAATCATCATCATCTAATGTGACTCTTGTCTATCTTGTGCATAAAACCTGTTTATAGTCTAAAAATTTTAATTTCTTCATGTTTGTTTTTAAGGCAGATTACAAACTTTTAAAGACAACCAGCTATTCTACTTATTCTCATGTTCCACTTGTATTTTATGAAAATTTCCTCTCAGCTGAAAGCATTCTGGATATTTTGTATATAATACAAATGTTATTTTAATGCATGTTTGTACAGTGCTGGTCCTTTAGTTAAATTATGTAAAAAACAGGTGCACTGGACATGGGTAATAGGAAAATAAGTTTGTTTCAGGAGCCTAATTGCTATGCTGATTACTGTAATAACAACACTGGCAGGCATTTGCTAATGTTCATGAGTAGTATGATTTTTGCAGTGAAGAAATACTGAAAATGTTGATTCCAGTAACTGTAATTTGTCAGAGGTTTTTTATTTATTCCAAATATATGGGTCTTGTTTACTTAGGTCAAAGGCAAATTTGCAGATACCTGCAGAAACCCCAATTAAGTAGGCTTTCCTCTTTGCTACTATTGGTCACAGTTCACTTTTGTGCCAGATCTGGTTTTTGACCATTTTCTATGTGTCCTGCAGGTTCTGTTTGAAATACTTTACAATCTAGAGTTGTACTTGACCATGTACAGTTGATCCACTTCAGAAAGACTTCACTGCCAGTTACCCTCACGTGCCAATACTGAGCAATGCAAAACAATTCCTGACAGACATGAGTATTCATCTACCACAGCTTCTAGTGCAATCAAGCAAAATCAGTGAAAGACTCTGCTTGACTTCAGCATGCTTTGGCTCAGATTTGCAGAGCCTGGTGTTTAAAGGTATTCAAGGCACCTAAGGGAGCTTGAAGCACCTTGTGGATTTCTCAAGAGTCATAAAACATGAGCCAAGTCCCAGCTGATTCACCAAAAATTCCTGTGTCTGTGTTGTAACCAGCAGTATGGATTACATATATGCTTAACCCTTGGTGTTAGATAATGCTGAATCACATTTTACACAAATGACAATAACCTAAACTCACGCAAGTCTCTTCTGAATTGACACCTTTCCCCCAGCAGTGCCCAGCCAAACTAGCAGAATCAGATTTGCAGAAATGCAAGGCTGGACATGGTGTTCAATGATTGTCTTACAATTCAAGGGCAGTTTCAACAACAGCTCTCCACTTCACAGACTGTATTTTGAGTGCTGAGCCAAACCAGCCCTCAAAGTTTCCTTGAAACAATATTAACAGTCATCCACTCACTATTAATAACAGATTAAATTATCAGGAGCATTGTGCTCTACTAAACACTATTCTCTACTATTCTTGCTAGAAATTGGCTTCCAAAGTGTTTTATGTACCTGTTGTAAAAGGGAAATGATGTTTCAGCTTAACAACTCTTTGTTATTATGCACAACCATTATTAATGGATTACACTTTCAATCCACTTTGTCACATAAATAGAAAATCTATGGTTTGATAGGATTAAACATTTAACAATGTATTATTATTGTTATTGCTATTCAAAACCAGTTATTTTCTACAGATTTTTTTGTACTAGTAAGTGTTTTAACTTCTTCAAAATAAATGTTTATTTTGGACTTTAAAGCCAGGCAGTTGCCGCTTTTCCAACAGATCAGTGCCTCACTCATGCTCCCATTAACTTCAATAGGAAGAGGAGTGTGGCCCAAGAAAATAATCTGTAGAAAAAAAAATCTAAGTTCTGTCAACCTAATAGACATTAAAAGAATTAATTATAAGTCTCAGAACTGAGGATAGCTGAAATGACATAGCATATAAAGATATCTTTAATAATTATCTTAACAATTTCTAATCACATTTAAAATCCTGTAAAGTTATCAAAACACTTAAGCAATCTGAGCTTGAGATGTTTTCTATTTACTCACAATTCAAAGAGCTCCTTTCATGTGAAAGGTAGAAACAGCTTTGAAGATAAATGACAAAGGAGTGACGGAAGCCCTAAACAAATCATACTTCTGATTAAAGTATTATGTCCTTAATGTAATCTCTCACATTTCTCATATTCCTTACAGACTTTAGGCAACCCATTCAGAGCAAAATAGTCCACAAATAATTTTTCACAATACTATCTTGAGCATAAATTGTAAAATTACCCTGTATGTTTTGCCTGCCTGAAATGTATAGTTCTATAGCTTTCCTTTTAGTCTCTGCACCATGCCATTGGAAATTATTTACAATATTCAGAAAGACTTCCTTATCCCTTCTCCCAGTGAGAGAGAACATATACTATTCATTATGTTGATGCAAATGAGGCAGCAGTTAATCATCTGCTTTGAAAACAAGGTACTTGGGCATTATTTAATTCTCTAAACCAGCAAACCATGTGTTTGCATTTATACAAATTGATCTCACTATTGCCATGTTGGAGGGAAAAAAAAAAAAGCAAACAGGTACTAAATGCAGCGTGAATTCTGACCTATAAGCCTTTTCTTATGTTTATTTGCACTCAGAGCATTTTTAGAGTTGGCCTTTTCTGCCTTTTTTTGCCAGCCACAATTTTACTCACTTCAACAAGCTTGCCCATATCAATGCAGGAGACAGGATTAGGCCCTTAATTTGTAACGGAGCCCAGGTTGTTGCAAAATCAGCACATACATACTATTAAAAGCTCCAGAAATTTTTAAAAAACCAAAGTAGGAATAAAAGTTTGAACTCTGTTAGATGGTCATCTCAGTGCAATTCTATTGAAAGTCTCTCTCAAGATTTTAAGGAGGTATCCAGGTTCAACAGCAAGAAAAATATTAAATTTCTCTACTAATGATTACCCTACAACTTCTAAACATGCAAGAAAAAAACAAAAAAAAAACAAAAAAAACACACAAACAAACCAACAAAACACCAAAACACTGAATGGGAAACACTAATTTGCTTCAACAGGAAAACAAAAAGATTATTGATCTTAAAATTAGCATTTTATAAAATCTGCTTAGTAATATGCCCATAAAAAGAAATCTGCTGAGAAAACAAAGGATGACAGAGCTCTACTGAGCAGTAAGCCTAGCAAGTAAAGTATTTTTAAAACTGATTGCATGGTGTGCCTTACACAACATGAAAGATAATAATAATAATGTGGAAGAACAGAAGGACTTTTTGAAGTGAAGACAATACTTTAGACTTAAAGTTCTAAAAGCCAAATGTTCCTTACCCCTCTTTACAAAAAGCAAGCATGATACACAAAAAAGTACACAGGCTGTGTTTTCCAAAATGTACTCTATCACTGTAATGTTTAAGTATTTTTAGTTGTTAGACATCAAGAACGTTGTTTTGAGAATAGCACAACAGACTGGTTAAGTTTGTCTTTCATTTTCCGGAGTTTTGGGGAAGTTCCCGTCCAAGAATTCAAATCATCACATGGTGAAGTGAGATAGAGCACTTGACACTTCGGATTCACGACTAGAAAGTCCCTCTGGAAAGACCAAACTATGTGCATTATTCATATTTCAGATTTTGGACATCAGGTTTACTTCACATGACTGCGTGGGCTACATGTTGATCATGCAGAACTGTTAGCTGAGAAACTTGCTATGCGGCTTCAGTGTGCTTATTCCCCTCCCAGTGAAACAGCACTGCTTACTCAGACCAAAACAGGAGGAGAATAGAGCACTGTGCATGAAAGCGCTGCTTCTGGATTACATTACTTTGATGAGGAATCTTTTTGACCTTTAGGGCAGCCGACTTCCACAAGTGACGAAAGATCCCTCTTCACCCTGCAGTGCATTTCTTCATGCAACCAGAGTGTTGTGAGCTCCCCTCCTTTTATCCAATCCTCTGCTATATCAATTAAATCAGATTAAGCTGATCGTTATTATCTTTGCTTTGTTCCCCCCCCACCCCCCTTTTTAAAAATTTTGGCTCAGAGGAGGCCATCACGTTTCTATACGCTCAACAGAACGGGCATTATCATTATTCTTTCATTATTTTTTTAGCTTTGGATTCGCAGTACACGTAACCAACACGCATCCTGAACACAGCGCCAGAAAACAGCCCATGCACCGAGCAGAGGTAAAGCAGGAGCAGGTGAAGGGGGGATCGGCTTGTCCCGCACGCCCGCCAGCCCCGGCCCCTTCGCCTTCACAGCGCCGGCCCGGAGGCAGCGGCACATCCCGGGGCTGGAGGGCCGGCACATCCCGGGCGGCGGGGGGGCTGCAGCGGGCGGGGCTGCCCGCGGGGCTCCCCCCGCCTGCGCGCCGCGCTCCGGAGGGGCGGGGGCTCGGGGGCCGGGCCAGCTCCGCCGCCGCCGCCCGGCTCCACCTCTCCCGCCGCAGCGCTCAGTCCTGGAGCGCCGCTCGGCTGCCAGAAGGGAGCCGCCACCTGCTCCGGTGCGGAGTCGTTCCTCTCTGCGCGCCGAGAGGGAGAGCAGCCGCCCCGCCGCCCGCGCCCGGGAAGTTACCGCTGCTCCCGCCGCCGGGGGAGAGCCGCTGCTGCTTCTTCCCGGCCTCGACGAGGGAGAAAGTCGCTGCCGCGCTCCGGTGCGAGAGGGAAGAGCCCCCGCGGGCGCGCCGCCCCGCTCCGCCGCCGCCTCCCGGTCCCGCCGCGGGCAGGCGGGATGATGGAGCCCCCCGCCGCCACCGCCTGCGCCTCCTGCCGCCGCCGCCCGCTGCCGCCCCTGCTCTGCCTCCTGCTCGCAGCTCTCTGCCTGCCCCCAGGTGAGCGCCCACCCGCGGGAAGCGGTGGCCGCGGCCGCGCCGTCCGGGCCGCGCGTAACTTGGCGGAGGGGAGGCCGGGGCGCAGGTGGCGGTGCCCGCCCGCCGCTCCCCGGAGCGCCCCAGCACCTACCGCGGGCTCCCTGCTCGCCGGGGGTCGCTCCCGACCGGTGGTGCCCGCCGCATCCCGCTGCGCTTCCGGAGGAGAGCGGTCCTCTCCTACCCTCCGAGGGTGCGCCGGATGATGCCGTCTCTCCTGCGGGAAAGGCAGGAGCTGCCCCAGCGGGATCGAGACGCGCTGGTCTCATCTTTCCCCGTGGGAAGCGGCGTTGGGGTGCCTCCAGGGCGTTGTCAGCGGCCGCCGAGCAGCGCTGCCCCCGCGGGAGCGACAGCTGAGTCCCGATGCGGTGCCGCTTTCACTTCCAGGCTGAGCGGCACGTCTGTGCAGCGAGCCGCCTGCAACTTCGGCGCTCCAGCCGCTTCTGCCCTCCGCGCTTCAGTCCCGCCCCTGGCCGTGCCGGCAGCCCGCGGGACCGCGGCCTCCCGCCGCTTTCTGCTGCCGGTGGGAGCCCGGGGAGCGCGGCGGGACAGCCCCGCTGTCGGTGCCCCCTGCTCGGGCAGCCCGCTGGGGCAGCGCTGCGTGCCCGAGGCTGCTCCGGCGGATCGGGATCGCGTGGGTGACTTCGCTTCTCCTCTCTGCCCCTAAGAGCACTCCTGAGAGAGGCTCTAGGGAAGTAGAAAGGCGCATAGAGTGCTAAATATCCTAATTGTTCTGGGAATATTTTGGCTATGAGGTGTTTGTAGGCTTTGTTTTGTAAATATTGAGCGTGAAAGTGAAGTCTGAGGGAAAAACTGTGAAGTGAGGAGTTCTGCATTCAGCGCGGGGACCGTCTCATTATTCTTGTAGAAAGAGCGTCAGCCTGTGGTAAAATTTTGTATTGCTTTAAGAAATGCCTTTGCCTCTATGTGCCTTTGCCTCTATGTGCCTTTGCAACAACGGAGGGTTTGCAGAAGTGTTGGAGCTGCTGGTGGTTTTTCATTCCTGGCCTCTGCCTGGTTGTTACGTGCTCTCCAGTTAACCATTTATGGCCAGTATGGCTTTGACGAAATGAAAGAGAAGAGCAGACCTTTTTCAAGAGGTGTATTTATACTTGTGTTTTACAAGCTACAAGTAGAAAACTGAAAACTAGCTACAACAGTAAAGCAAGCCTGCTGAATCTGTAATTTCAAATAGAATAGTAAAAAAGCTCCTGACAGAATCAACAGCAATATTGGAACCGTAAGCTGTGTGTCAGGCTGTGCTGCTTGGCTTTTGCTTTGGCAAATACAGGGTATAACCACTGTCGGACATTATAAAGACCAGTCCCGGTGGCAGAGCTTACAAAGAATACTGGTTGCTGTGATGCAGAGAAAGTCTTCAGGAAAGATTGTTCATTTTAGGAAATCTTGAAGGCATGTGGATTATCAGAGGGATAAGCACCTCAGCTTCTAAGAAGCAGGACTTTGCCTCTGTGGAGAGATTTAGCTGAGTAAATACAAAATGATCTTGGTGATTGTGTGTCTGTCTACATTTTCCATTTGAAGAAAATGTGAAACCATAAAATATTTTATCTCAAAGATTGTGTTGATGGAGCTCTATAAAAAAATGTCACTTGACTACCTATGATCTTAATAGGCTGTCAGCAAAACCATTTAACTTGTTCTTTCTGCTCTTCAGAATTCCTTCCTTGTCCCAACAAGGAGAAGTTCAGGCTAACTGTAAGGAAATTTGTGTGGGGAGAAACCAGCCCCATCTCAGTTTACAAACTTTCCTTGCAGTACTGAAAATGCCTGGAAAGCCCAGTAGTAGATTTAAGCCTCTAGTTCTATGTTTATTCTGAGGAATATAAAAGATACTTACATACAAAAATACCTATAAAAAGGTCTTGATATTGCTGTAGTTTTGCTGGTTCTTCCCCCTTGCTATCTCAGCTGTTTTAGATGATAGCTAGTTTGCTATCATCTAAACAAATTATTGATGTATTTACTCTATCATGGTGCTTGGCTTCTGGGAGTTCCATTTGAGCTTTGGGTATGGAAAGCAATAGATGAGATATTAAAAGTTTATGTGCCTCAATTGTAAATATGTCTGGCAATATTTAAGATGGCCTGAGATGATTGAGATCTTTATGAGAAAACTTGGTTTTGTTTCTTCTGAGAATAAACTGCCTAGGAGGATACCCATCTTAAAAAGAGAGAGGGGGTCCAAGTACACATTTGGCACTAAGAGACTGATTCTAGGTCAGACTAAGTGAGAAAATAGATTATAATTTCATACATTTCTGGAGGAATGGATGTATGTGAAAAGAAAGTAAACTCTTAATCAGGAGCTAATTATGACCTTTCCCCCTCCCCCTGCTTTCTGATGGATTGCAACATCAAAGCTCTTAGTCTCTCCTTTTATTACTAGCTTTGTTACATATTGCCTAAGCCTAGTGAGACTGAAACATGTAATCTTATTCACGACACTCACTGTGTTCTCACTTCTGATTGCGTTTTTTCCCTGGTATATCTGGTGTGACTTTGAGCAAGGGAAACTGGATTTCAATATTAAGATCTGGAGTTCACATGGGTTTTCTGAAACTGAAGTCAGAAAGTATCTGCACCGCGTGTATATTCTTCAGTGTGCCATGTATTTGTGGCCTAACATACAGGTAACTAGACTCATTCCTAAGTGAATTTTAATACTTAGGTGGATTGCTTTGGGAAGCATTGGGATATATTTAGGTGGGTTTTTTTTCTTTTTTGATGTGAAAGTCTTCCAGCATAAGCTATTTTTATTGTGCTTTTCCCTCTACTGTTGGGTTTGTAGCACTGAGAAAGCAGATGGCAACAACAGAAAACATCCAGGTCTGTAAATCCTTGAAATTTCAGCCAGGTGACTTTTATTGAAGAAAATATATGTTGTTATGTTCATGAAATAAATATATCTGTCACAAGTCATATTTAATTTCAGAATATTTTATTTTCACTCTCCAACTTGTGTAAGAGTACCCCCCTTTCTTGCAGTACCATCCATTCTGCTTCCTGAAAGTAACCTGGGTTGTTAAAATTATTTACCCTGGGTTCATATATTATCTTCTTTGTAGTAGAATTAATTTGTTTACTTACTTCCAGCAGAAATTTTTTGGGAGCAGAATCTCTAAATATTTACGCAAGACGATGTATAAAAGGGAAAATAAAAGAGGAGAAGTGTTTTACATATTGCAAATTACACCTGTATGACCAGGCTAAAACTGTGTTCTCTATTTTCTTGCAAGTATCTTACTTAAGCAGTGGTGTTTATAGTCTTAAGAGGTAAGAGTACTCACTGCAGATTTCCATGGTATAATACCTGATTCCATATGAGATCCCTCTAAGCCATATGAAAACAAGCATATCTGTAGCAGCAATAGCTTTAATATATTGGCTGCTCCTACGTAACACACCATCGTGGGCATTTTTAGGTTTCTACCAGAGGATTTTCGGGAGAGTATTTTTTGGCCAAATTGGTTTTGGACTTCTTGGGTGAAATGAGAGCAGGTTGCTAGTAGGAAACTGGTTACAGAGGAGCCCCACCTCTCTGTATGCACTTTGAGCCTAATAACACTAGGGAGAGTGAATGGGCTTATTTTATAGGAGCTCTAATTTGTAATTGGATCTCCTTACACTAGATTATCAATATTCAGTCTTACTAACACTAGATTGTCAATATTCAGTCTTCCCTTCTTGTAATCTGTACTCTATGACCATAGCATGATGATCACAGATAAGCTGGCTCGAGGTCTGATCTTCAGTGGTTATTCCATTGCTGTTTCACACACGGGAGTTTTGTGTCTTTTTAATACTACCATGCTGATTGTTGAAACTGTTTCTCCACATCTCTAATAGTATGGTGTCGTAGTATGGTCTTGGTTAGTTCTGGCAGCTGTGATAGGAGGCTAGACTTTATATATTGATTTTTACCACATCTAAAACCCTGTAATCTTCAGGCTTTCTCTTCAGTGCTACTCAAGGTTCTTCTGAGTTAGCTGGTGTGCAGCTTTTTCCTCTGATAATACAGTCATTTTTATTAAAAAATGTGTGTAAACTGCAAGGCACGTTTGTAAGAGAATTGAGGACCTGTTGCAATATTCTGATTTCTCTCAAGTTCCTCTGTCTTCAAGAAAAATAGTTATGCTTCCATTCACTGATGCTCAAATGAGAGACTCTTAAAGAACTGTAAATGCTGTAGGGTGATAATTAGAAATTGCTTAAGCAGAACGTGATTTTTCCAGGAAAACCTGAATATTAACAGCTCTCCTTGATACGAAATGGTTGAGTGTTATCTTCCCAGAAGACAAGGTTTTGACCTACATGTTCTTTATCTTGGTATATTTTCTTTAATGGGAACAGGATGAATATAAATGGAAGCTGTACATTTCTGCCTTTAATACACTAGAAAATGAATCTCATCCTTTAGAGGGGAGATTGCAATGCACCTTGAATTCTGACAATCCACTACTGGCAGAGATCAGATTAAGTTTCTTCCTTTTTTTTACTTCGGTTTTGTTTCCTTTGTCTTTCCCAGTGTGTTTTATTGAGGATGGCTTGAATCGCAATCATTGCTACACCAGTGGGTGTTAATCTACTGCTCCACACTGTTGGCTCTTTTGAGGAATTTCGGCATAGCTTAAGATCAAATTGCTTTTTTTATCATGAATATAGGTCTCCAGAAAGGCAAATAAATATTTGCTTATTAAAACAGTGCTGCTTCTTCTGAACTAGTATTTTTATTGTTGATAATGAATGTGCTTCTTTTGGGAGGTAAAAAATGGGAGAAAGTGACAAAAGAGTAGAGAGTATGACAGAGCACGTGCAGGGTATAATTTTTAGAGGTTATCAGGGTTAGAACAGTTCTGTAACGTTTGGGTAGAAAGCATTTGAAGTGCTTTCAACAGCAATGGAAATACTAAGCTGTTCCCTTGATAAGAAGTAAAAAGTGCAGTTGGTGATTTAATAAGTGTTTCAGCAGTCTGTATATTCATATATTTTGTTTAGGGTGTACTCTGTACAGTTAACCCCTGTTGTGAAGAAAAACTTCAAAAGCTCAAACTGCACTCATGTGTTGTGTTTTGTGCTGTGGTAGCACCATTTGTAGTATGCCCTGGCATTTTTAGTTGTGGGCATTGGGCACAGCAGTTTGGGAGCTGATGGAAAACTCTCAAACAGCAGCCAAGGATAGCAGAATTCCCCAGGGCTGGAACCCAGGCAGTAGTGACATTTTGGCATGTGTCATGGACTCTGTGTGGTGGCTGTCCCTTTCCCTTAGCTGTCTCTTGCATACAGTGTACATGATGGGTCCCAGCTGCTCAGGATGGAAGGTTTTAGGTTTTCATTAGAACATTGGTTCTGACCACGGTTGGCATCTTTAAAGCTTTGAAGAGATATTGGCAGCTAATTCAATAGAGGGAGCTCCACTACCTTACTGTTAGAAGCAGCGTGTCTCAGCTTTTCCCAGACCTCTGGCTTCAGCCAGAAAGTTATGTTAAAAGTCTTTGTTTCTTCACACTGTTTTGTCATGCTAGGCTTTGTTACTGAAAGCATATAACTTTCATTGTAGGCTTCCTGTTGCATGAAGGGGAAGGAAGGACAAATCCAAATCATGTACTAGGCAAACCCCAAAAGATGACTCAATTAGAGAGAGTTCTCTTTTGCTGCAAGGCATTGGGTGTTTCAGATGGATACACTACAGAATCAGGTTTTTAAGTGACACTTTCTTTGTCTAGGGAAGCAGCTGGTGAGACTCATGGAGAAGCCCAAAAGGAATTAGAATAAATAGAGGGTATTTCCAGGGTTCGAATGGGCCAAGAGTTGTGTGGCATGAAATAGGCTACAAACAGGATAAGAAAATGACTGTACCAGACTTACTGTTGGGGTGAGAGGAAGTTAGAACTTCCAGTAAAATGTTAGGTAGGGCATTTGTTTAAAAAAAAGTCTGCTTTTTCAGTAAGTTCTTCCAGGATTTTTTTTTTTTAAGGAAAAAAATATGTATGCCATTCTGTAAACGTGGTCATTGTGAAAGAAGCCAACTTAGGTGTATGCTTTTAACCTATTCCATGTCACTAACACAGAAAAGCATGCATACATAAAGCTGCTAACTGCTCTGTAAACTTAGGACTTTATATTTTTCTTGAATAATTTAATTTTTTAAATAGTGTTTTTGATCTGATGGTTTTGAAACTAATTATAGTTCCAATAAAGAACACGACTTCTAAAAAAATATTCTTTGAGTCACCTTCAAGTAAGCTTGTAATGAACTCAACGTTATTCTTCAATCAGATGAATCCCAGACAAATGCCCTTTATCATTTCACATGCTGCAGAAGTTGCATTTTTTAAATCCATTTTTCTCCAATTTAACTAAAGAAAATATCCATACATATTGGAGAACAAAATAGATGTAGTTTTTGTCCAGCTTCATTTAAGTGTGGCATTTTATATACAACTGACTTATTGGACGGTTTTGTTGGTTTGGCTTTTTAATGTGAATTTTTGATGGGGTAGATTCCAGGTTTGTTTGGGTTTTTTTTGTTTGCTTGTTATTTTTAGAAAATGTAACAACTTATTTTTTAAGAGCTAAGTTAATTTCTCATGCTGACCAGGGAGTATTCGTAAGGCTCCTGTTTTAGAGGGTTGGCACAGTTTATCTCTGGCATGGAACGGTAAGCGTTCACTTAATCGTCTGTAACTGGATACCTTACAGAGAATACATAGGTTGAAATACACTTAAAAATGGGCAATTGTAGGCAAATGTGAGATCTCAAAATTATTTGTGAGTTGCTGTTTCTTTTAATTGCAACTTCTGAATTATTTTTCAGTTGATGAGATAGCTAAAGTATTAATCTATGCATTTATCCCTTTTGGCATGTAATTTTATTTCATGAAACGTATAAAGTGGCATGTGTTCAGCAAAGTGGATTCTGTGACTCATCCAGATAAAATCATGGTTTGTTGGTTTATTCTAGCTGTTCTCGAAAGTAGAGATGAACTCAGTGGCCTTTACATACAACAGGGAAAGGACAAATGGAATATTCAGGCAGGATTTGGGAAACTGCAGTGTAGCCCTGTAACTTCAGAATAGAGAAGAATGCTGAATCAATTTCTTCATTCTTGATACAGCACATTAAATGCTTGCATATGAGGAGGATGATAGGGCATGTATTATTTTAAAATCCGCACAGGGACACCCCAGTATGTGATTTGCTTTCTAAAATGGGGGAAGGTGGAAATTTCTGACACTTGACAGCAAAGAAGTGCCCTGACAACTGGTGATGTAAATCCAGGAAACATTTGCATCTTACACTTGACAGCTTTAAAGGTTAGCGAGGGGATAATTTTTCCAAATAATTCATGACTGAGATTTTTGTCAAGTATTTTTAATATTACTCTTCAGTTTTCAAACTGCTGCACAACTTGCTGCTAATCTTGAACCGGCCTACACACAGAAGCAATAAGAAAATCAGTGTTATAAGTGTCCCAGCAGATTCCAGTTTGAGTTAATTATGTTTTTTACTGTTGTTATTCTGCAAGACCTTAGTAATGCAGAGCTTCACGGTTAGTAAAGTAAGTCTGGTAATTACGGTTAATAATGGAGTCCTGTGGTTTGAAACCGTCACCAATGTATGAGTAAATAATGACAGTGCTTTGTATTGCATGAATTTGTATTTTGCACTTTTTTTCTCCCTTATATTTTTTGTTTCGTTAAATATTTAAAACTTTCAGAAAATGGTCTGCTCCAGTAGTTTAGGTCTTGACATAGTTTCTGTAACAGGACTTTTGGAAGGACAACTGTTCCGTAGTTCTGTTTGACCTGGCACACCATGCTGCTGTTGAATGATGCAACATGTTCTGTTTCAGCTTTGAAGTTTAAGTCCTTTACCTTCAAGATTTAACCCCAGTTAATATGAGGTGCCCCACAGCAGCAAATTCCAAAGAGTCTATATGAATCTTGGAGTGCGCTTTCTGGAAGTTCACCTGCAGACTTGGTAAGGGTCAGGTTTCTGGTATTTTGTCCAGATTCTCTTGTGTCTGTGGGTCATTTTTTGTCACTTTAAGTACCCTGGGGTGTTAAATCCAAAACTTCTGCACAGCTTCTGGGGGCAGCAGGGGGAATAGTCTAAAACTTTTGAGATAGTAGGAAATAAATGGTATGTTGGAAAGGTGACTACTGTGGATATAGAGGCAGGTTAACCATTCCTTAGTAGATTCACAGAATATTTTGGCATCTTCTGTGCATCCTAACATAATGTATTGCCTGCTCTGTAAGAAAGTTCTTTTCTTATCTTGAAAGAGCTTTAAGCCCTGGGTTTCTGCAGCCAGAAGGAAAGCAAACTTTCTGGCCTGTGTGTAAAACTGTTGGTGTATCATGGGGCAAAAGAGATGCTTTGTGTCTGTCTGAGAGCCAAAGTGATAGGAGCAGGGAAATGAGAATTGTGGGTTTTTTGGAGGTCTTGTGGGAATGTAGCTGGGAATTGGGGCATGCTGGCAGTGTTAGGCTCTGCAGAGCCTGCTGGCTGTCATCATCCTGCAAAGGGGGCCTTGGACGGCTGCTGCAGCCACCAGGGCAGCACAGCTCAGCGTGGGGAGCTTGGGAATTCCTCTTGGACAGCATTCAGCTCGAGAGCCAGCTGGCAAGAACTCCCTGTAGTGGTGGTCACCTGTAGGTCCGGTCCATGGTGGCTGTTTCATTTCTGCTATGTAAGAGGAGAAAGATCTCTGTTCCTCCCGAGCATGAGAAATTCCCACCTTTTGCTGGGAATATGCTTACTCTCTGTCCTACTGCAGAGATGTGTCTGCTTACTTTAGAAACACTTTTCTGCTCTGAATGGTGCATGAAGCCCTCTGTGGGTCACTTTTTCATCATTATGTCTATCTGCAAGTACAGAAGTGATAAGGAAAGATGGGCTTCAGCACACCCAGTATGCTCACAATCTTTGGCTCTCTTTCCATTGCATCAGTGGCACAGGGCATAGAGGAATGAATGACACAGTGTGTTTCTGTAGTGAATGCTGAATGGCTGAGTGTGAGCTGCCAGCAGCTTTATCCAGAAAGAAGTGGGTGTTGGGAGGAGCGATGTTTGCATCCAGAGGAGGAGAGACAGGTGAAAAACTTCTAGCTGGAATGCTCAGTCCAGTTTTTTTAAATGTGGGAGTAGTTTTGAAGACTGATTGATGGCTCAGTCCAAGATGTTGTTAATTTTTCTGGGCCGAAGTAGTGCATTCAAACTGTTTCTCAAAATGATTTATTCTTATTGTTTTATTTATGGTTACTCCTGAAGGCCACATATGAGCTTCACACTGGAAGATTTCTGTGAGTATGTATAAAAACTTAGCCCTCTTGGTATAGTAGGATGCCTAGTTTTAGGTGTGGATTCTAATTCACAAAAGTAACATCCATAGCTTGCTTTTACTTGTGTTTCAACTGCTTTCTAGTCTTCCTGTGAGGCATCATCATCTGTAAACAGCAACAATTGTTCTGGAAGGCTTTTCATCTAAGTGTGAGAGAGCAGAGCACTGAGCATGTGGTGACCTTGACTCCTTTTGAGGAGCCTCTCTTCATGCAGTAGAGAATTCATGCATTTTTTTATACATACTGTACAGTACAGATTTTCATGTAAAAATTTCATGAAGATACAGAAATCTTCATGCAATTTTTTGGACGTACTGTACAGTACAGATTTTTTTTTTTTCATAAGCACAAATGATGTTGGTGGTTCACAGACTGCAAGTTCTGTGACAGTGTGATAAACTCTACATAAAACTTGAGGGACCTTGTTATTTAAAAATAGAAACTTAAAAGGGAATATTTCAATGAAAACTTTTATTTTTTTGCTAAAACTTTTCATGATGTTTGAAAGGGATTTTTTTAGCTGGCTTTTAAGTCACTTCTAGTTATGTTTTTTGCATTTTCTTTTCCTTCTTTAGAGCTGAACTGTTACTCTGTCTTTAGGAAGGGATAGCTACTACAAAGGCGAAAGTTTTATTGGGGCTTAATTCCAGGTATGAGGTGATGACCTAAATCTTCCGTCTGCTAATAAAATGCTAAGATCTGCAGTTTTCCATTATCTTCCTCAACAGCAACTTGAAAGTTAAAAAAAAAAAAAAAAAAAGAGTCCAGAGTTTCTTTAATTCACTGTGGTCAGGGAACACTGAGGACTGGATGTGGATTCAGGGTTGGATGGGGGTTTTTGGGGATTTTTTTTTTTTTTGGTGGGTTGTTTTGTTGTTTTGGTTGTTGGTTTTTTTTTTTTTTGTTTTTTTTTTTTTTGGTTGGTTGGTTGGTTGGTTTTTTTTTGTTTGGTTTTTTTATTAGTTTGTTTTTGTTTTTTAAATATAATTTAATGGAAGAGGAAATTGATGGGTGTTCTGTGAAAAAAGTGGCACCATGTCCCAGGCTTTTCAAACAGTGATAGCTATAGAAGCTGTTGTGAACTGGGACTGACAGTGGCTTAGGAGAACCACTTTCCCCTTGGATTTGTCAGCACTCTTGGATTGTTAAGTGAGGGTGGAAGTAGTACAGCATGCATTTCATCTGAAAGGATTTGAATGATCTCTGGTACTTTAGTGGTGAAAAAATTATTTATGTTTCTTATGGCATTTATTTGAGCTATACTTCAAACAAAATGGACACTTCACGGCCTTTGGCTGGTTGGTAATGCTTTAGTTGCAACTTCAAGGCTGGATAATTTTGTATGGTCCATTTCTGCAATGGATGCATTGGTAATTTCTATTGCCAACAAACTGTTGGTGAGTCTGGAATGCTTAATCTTGTGCAAATGATATTTGCAGATACAGAAGGTGAATTGCATGTTGAAGAGCTCTCCCAGTGTCAGGATGGCCGAACTCTGCCATGCAAGGCTTGGAACTGGGAGATTGTCTTGTGATCAGGTCTGGAATAGCACATGTCCAGGTCAGAAAGCTCAGGGAGGTCTCCATTTGCGTCAGGAGTAGCAATTCCTGTGAGACACTGTTTCTTCCCTCTGTTGCAGGAGGGGACTAGGCTGAGTGTTTTGTGACTCTGGAGGGAGCCTGACCGTGTCAGCCTGTACCACCACCTCCTGCTGCAGCTGAGGAGCATCTGTGTCTGTGAATTAGCCTTGGATTGAACCCTTGTGTGGCTTCAACTATGCCTTCTAGGTGCTGTATTTTGTATATTGACACATGTGATCTCTTCTACTGATGACACACAAGTGGAGGTTTAAAATTTTGTGTAGTGAGTTGGAAGCTAAAGATATTGTTTACTGCCATTTTATTTTCAAGGGAGTCTGAACCTGACTTCTCAAAATCATAGGAAAGGGAAAAAGATGCAAAGATTACTTAAATTCTTACCCACCAATTTTTATTCTTTTGGCAGCTGAAATTTAAGAGAAAAGGTCTGGATTTCTTGTTTAAAGAAAGCAAAAAAAAAAAAAAAAAAAAATGAGAGGTGTTTTGGATTTATAAATACCACTTGAACATCAAAAGATGTTTGAGAACATTTCATGCTGAGAAATAGAAAATACTTTTTTTGC
Organism: Pyrgilauda ruficollis; assembly: GCF_017590135.1. Classification (NCBI taxonomy): domain Eukaryota; kingdom Metazoa; phylum Chordata; class Aves; order Passeriformes; family Passeridae; genus Pyrgilauda; species Pyrgilauda ruficollis. The sequence goes on from NW_024515875.1 coordinate 1,997,793, forward strand.
TAACCTTTGTTTTCTTAACTTCGCTGTGTCATTGACATAGTATGCCTCTATGTTTTGTAGGCTTTGGAGAGTGAAGGCTTTAGAGGTGAGAACAATTAAAGCTGGAGTATCTAGGATTGCAACAGCAGCAACTTTGGATCTTTGACAGGATGTATTAATGTGCATACTTAAAAGTTCACTTTTCTGCTACTCTTCTGTAAGCAAATGTTTATGACTGGAGCCTTTACAGACTGGAGAGAGAAGTTTGCTGTCAGTGATAGGGCCAAAGACACAGATCAGCATTTCTGCAGTGTGGCAGACCCAAATTAAAGGCAAAGAACTTACTTCCAGCATGTTCAACCAGGTACATCCCTAAAGTCTGTGAAAAGAAATATTATGGCAAAATCACGGAAAGAGATCTGCAAGAGAGACTGGGCAGGATACAGTGTCATTTGGGAAGCTGGGAGAGAAGGGACAGACAGCGTGGGGACAGGAGGAGCTGTAGCTGGTGTGTGTGGGGCTAGCGTGTCGTGTGGGTGGGTTTTTGGAGGATAGTCATCTGAGTCTGAGGGGAGCCCAGCTTTTGGTTTTGGCTTGGCACATTCCCAGCTGCTGCAGAGACAGTGGGAAGGGGTGTTAGTGGTGGACAGCCTGGGGTGGGAGAGCAGGCCGGCCATGTCAGGAGGAAGGAAGCGGAGGGCCCTGGCACAGCCGGCGTGTGCTGCCTCCTGCCCTGGCGTGGGTGGGGGAGGAAGGCCTCTGCACAGAAAGGGCAGCTGGGTTTGGGCTTGCGAATGAAATGAGTTGTGATAGGAGAGCAGAAAGCATTCTGGAAAGTGGTGGGGCTGAGGAGAGCCCCTGAGCAGAGTGTTTTGAGGGAGAAGAGCAGGGGAGGAGCCAATTTCAACACAGGCAGTGTCTGGCCTCCCCTGTCTGTATCTCCATGTGCTCCCCTGGGTTTGACAGTCACACGCTTTCCTTTCACCTGTGGTAATTCAGCAGGATTCAGTCCCTCTTGGTAAAGACCCTGTTACTGCCATGTCACGCTGTTGTTCCTCTTTTGTCAGCCACACAGTTCAGTGTTATTTCCTGTCTCAGGAAGCCATCTCTGCTTCCCATGGGGGCTTGGCAAAGCTGCCGCATTCTTGCACTGGACATACATGGCCTGTGCTCACAGGGCAACCACCTGCACTAGCTCACCCTTTCTAGACAGCCTCCCTTCTCCATCTAGGGGTCAGGACAGATATACTGAAAACTCTTCATGCTGACAGTGTTTTTGAGCGGAGCAAAAAGCCCTGAATGTTTTCTTCTAGGCATTGTAAGAGACTTGGTGTATGAAGTAATGTGCCAGAGAAAGGGTGTCATGTGCTGAGCCTAACCGCTGGGAGACCTGTCTGTCTGTCTGTGTCTGTCCTATTGGGCCAACAGATTTTCTGTGGAGTGACTCTCACCTTACACTGTGGGCATTCTTGATGCTCAAGAAACTTTCACTCCTGGAAGGAAGCAGCCCATGTTCTTACACTGCATTGTCACCAGTTCTGAAGAAATGTAACATTAGTTGTTTAATAAGGGTATTGTAATAAATACTGCATATAATATTTTAATATATAATATTGTAATATATACAGTAATTGTAATATATATACAGTAATATAATTGTAATATATACAGTAATAAATACATACAGTATAAATACAGTGTGACCCACTGCTGATGAAACTGCAGCAGTCAGCCGTTTTTCTGGTCTAAGCCTGTTAATGCTGTATGTGGACTGAGGTGGGGAGAAGCAGCTTGTGGTGCCGTAAACCTATAACAGCAGTTTTGCTTGGTCACCAAATACAGAAATTAAGCTAAAACAAGTTTTGGGCCGTGATCCAGCACGCGTTTGAACACACATGTTTTTTATGGCAACATCCAGCTTTGAAATTGAGTATTTAAATAGATTCTCAAGGACCTAATTTTTAGAATAGAAATATCAGGGCCCATGCAGAGGGGGCATGGGAGGATACAGTAAACCAAAAGTGATGGTGTAGAGGCTGTTAAGATGCTGGATGCTGTCTGTGAGTCGCAGTATCTTTCTGCTCCTTGCAGAGCTTGTTGAGCTATCATGACTTGCAGAAAAATAGTTCAGGTAGGGGATTGATCTAGTTCAGTCTTCCCAAGTCTGATGTAAGTTCACCTCTTTGACTTTTTAAAGCCTCCATTTTTAAATTGCACACACATGGTTTTCCCATCTATAAAACAGAATATATAAGAATGGATAAATTTTTTTTTGTGCCTGTCAGCAGGGAATAGGCAGCTTACTAAGCTTTCTTGAGCGTAATTTTAAATGGAGAAAATGCTTCTATATAAACTGAGATTATCTCATCACAATATTTTTATGATAGTTAATTAAAATGTGAGAAAATCCTTTAGAGCAGATTTGCAGTTTTGTGACTTTTATGAGACTTAACATGAGACATCTATTTTTATAGTTATGCCTTCTTATTAGTTTCGGGATTAGGATATGTTTAAATGCATGGCTATCAAATCCTGTGATGATTACTTGTTTATTTTGCAGTGTAGACTAATTCAGTTATGGTCCCATTCATGTGTTGTTTTTGTCCCACTTTTCAATGAGATATTGTAGTGCTTTATTGTTATTGCTGTTTAAAATAAACTCCCAGAGTAGTTTTAATTTCAGCTTGTATTTTTTTAAATATTAAGTTTCAGTGAAGCATATTTTATTAGATTGTTGTGAATAATGATCATTTAGGTTGTTCCAGCTCCTGGACATGCATTTTCATTATGCTGGAAGATTGTAAAATGTGAGTGAAGGAAGGATCACTGTGACTAGCTTTAAGAGACTTAAAAAGTTGTCTAGACATAAATCCTGTAAAATCTTGGCTCTCAGTGTGTACAACTGTGATAGGAAGCAAGACCTATAGAAAATTTACTGAGATAATGTGGGAGTTATTGAAGACCAGCATGTGCTCTGTTCCCTTTGCAGTGGGCAGGCACATCGGTGGAAGATTGATCTCTGGGCATGGTGCTTTCTACTTGAACTTGTGCTCAGTCTAAAGAAAGAATGGGATTAAACAAATATTTTTTTTGTCTTTCTTTTACTATGCCTACGATAGCATGACACCGTGACTCTTAATCACAGGCTCATCTGTCATCTCAAATAACACCTAGGAGTTCTATGCAGAATTTCTCAGTCTAGGAACCATTCAATCAGAAGTGAATGTGATGAGGATTTCAAGTCCTTTGCTTTGATCTTTTTGTGTGAGTGACCATGGGGAGAGACTTGTGGTCTAGGCCAGCAGATGATTATGCAGAGGAGTAAAGAACGCTGCATTTTTCTCCCTGTGGGTCATTGAACACAAGCTTTAGGGGTTTGGGGACAATCTAGAGACGAAACACATCAGTTAAGTATTAGGTAGAGTTCTCAGGGCTAACTGTCCAACAGACTTTGCTCAAAGAATATAATGCATGTTTCCCCAGCGCTTCTACACCAGCCCAGGTGTGCGCTGTGTGTATGTACACCAGCACATAGATGTGCTTATGTGAGCAGGCTGCACAGTCAAAAGCAAAGCAAAGGAGAGGAGGAAGGGAGAATTGTTATGCTGCCAGGAATACACATGCTATGTTTGTATTAGCAAACTATTCTGATACAGCTAATTAATCAGAATTTGTCTACTAAACTATGCCTTGGAGATACAGAAACACAGGATTATGAGATTTTCCAGATTTCTGTGACAGATCTTGGGAGACTTGTGGAACAATAACTGATGATTGCTTCTGACTCCTAGATTTCCTCCCAGAAAAGTAGTGACTTAAGATAACATTGAATCTCATTTTGTCTCAGGCCATTTACCCAGTAATAACACTAAATACACTGAAGTAGTCCACACCATTTTTTTATGGCAATTTGAGTTCAGTCTTTATTCATAGAGGGGAAAGTAGGCAGTGAGACAAACTGTTAAATAAAATACCAGCATTTCACAAACAGGCTTTCATACCAGTGCAATTGATTGCATACTGAAAGGGAGAATCAATTATATAGCTGCTGCTTATCAGAAGTTAGCAAATAGTAAATGCAGTTTCATTTTTATAATCAATTACCTAGCCCTGAAACTTGTTAGCAAAGGTTAGGAGCTGTAATAATTTTCATTGAATGCCTACACATCATCTCAATGTGTTTCTATATGCTGCATTTTAGGGAGATGAGGGAGAAATGTTGCTTTCCTGAAGTCTTTTAAACTGGCTTCCAAAAGGTGTGGGTCAAGCCCTTCAATTTCTAAGCTCAATTTACATTCATCCCACAACAAAGGTGATGGTGTGCACTTTCTCATTAGTGAGAAACACCTTCTTTTTTCACTTGTAAGCATAGGTTGCTTTACTTTCAGCTTTGTGAGTTTGAAGAATGCATGCATCCCTGTGTGGTTAGTTCAGCCACATCATTGTTCAGAATTAACAGATAAGTGGAAGAGTAACAAAGGATAACTTTCCTTTTTTTCATAATTTTATTTTCCTCCAATATTCTCAACAAGGATCTGAAATTGTTTGTGTGCAGAAGTTATTTGTTGCTGGTGACAGGCTGTGAGTGCATTATGCCCTAAAACTGTCAGTCTTTCAGACCAGTGTTTGCTGTTTATATGCAACCTTTCATGTTCTTATTTTTGAGGTACCTCCTTTATTTTTGAGGTCCCTCCTTTATTTTTGTTCAAATGTTCTACAATTGTTTGATTATTGACTCTCCTATGGTGGCATTTCTGGAGGCTCATGCAGACTTTGATTCTGGTTTTTTTTTTTTTTTTGCTGGATGGCAGCAGAGCTTGTCAGAGTTGCATACCTCTACATAGCTTACTTCACTGAAATCTTTTAAAAAAATCTTTTGTCCAATATAATCCTTAGGGCTTTTTGCTTTTCTTTTTTTTTTCTTAAGTTCCTAGTATCTGAAACTGCATTTATCAAAAATGGTTGGATCAAGTTGCTCCCCTAGCCAGATTATGCCCAGTAAGATATTTGATTTATTTGTATTTTTTTGTTATTTTGCTCAAGATAAAATTAATTTTGGTGAAAGTGGGTGTCTTGTACCTTTTCTTTGTTTATTTCTCCATGACCGTGGTAAAATCTCCTGAAATTGCTAAGCATTACCAGTTGAGTTTTTGCTTATTTTTAATTTAAAAAAAAAAAAAAACAAAAATTCTTGGTCTGTGTTAATTTTATAGTTATTTAACACAACAATTTGTTATTTCTTGTTCAAGGCTAGCTTACGTAGACTGGTTAGTTTCTGAATCATAATGTATCACAGGCATCCTCTTTTTTCAAAGAGCATTTAATTGCCATTTGTCAGGCTCTCATTAAATGCATTTTCTGTTTCAGTATTATCTTTTTGTTAATTATTAACGTCCTGACTGCACCTCTGGTTTTAAAAGTGGTATACATTTGAATCTCTGGCAATGTCCAGTCATTTTAAGTTTGTAGAATTTTCTTGTCTTCTTCCCAGGATCTCACTGAGAAACTTAACTGCCAGCTGAAAATTGCAGCAGCAGTGAAAATGAAAGCATTTCCTAGGTACACTTGATATCTTTATTTAGCTCAGAAATCTTTATTTAACTGGAAGCAATGCTGAGAATAGCAACCTCCTCTGGCCTGATTGGCACGATTCTCTGTCAGGCCTTTATCTGTGTTTAGTGGGACTATTTTTCTGTTCTCCAAGATCATGCATCTTCTCAAATTGCTCCAAATTCTGCACAAATTAGGGAATCCAGATCACACAGATGATTTAACCAACTCTTTCATGAGCAGGGGGTAGATTGCAGGGCAGGTGTCTTCTGGCAGTGTTTTTCTGGGGTGCTAAGTGTGCCTGGGGCTGTTCAAGGATCCTGGAATGAGCACAGCACTCTGGTGTGGAAGGATGTAGCTGTGGTGATGTGCTAGGAGCTGATTTATGGTGGTGCTGCTCACCTGCATTGTCAGCAAGGCAGTTTTCCTTCTAGTTTTGTTGCTGCCTTGTGGGACATCAGCTCAGAGGTACCTGAGCCATACAAAAGGGGTTGGAGAACTGCCAGACTCTTTCTCAAAGTCCTGTGTGGAGAGGAGAGGGATGCAAGAGTGAGCTCTGCCCTTTGCAGAGATGAGAGGTGGGTGTTTGAGTGAAACTGGTTTGTTGCCGTCACCAGCTCGTCCTGGCCGGGTGAGGTTGTCCCTCTAGCAAATGCTGCTGCTGCACCCGAGGCAGCGCTGCTGCAGGGTGTCGGGGGAGCAGTGGCTGCCTGGCTTGCTTCTGGCCAGGAATGGTCAGTGGAACTCATTTGTGTCGTAATCTAAAAGCGCAGAACAATAGCATTTAAGTAGCCTGAGAAGGACTCTTTTAATGCATGAAAGGAGAAATGGGATGGAGATGGAAAAGCTAAGTGAAAGGTAAAAGGTGGGGGAATGAGGGCTGTTGTGGAATTTTTTTTTTTTTTTTTTTTAAATTAAAAAAAACAAACCCCTCAAACAAACAAAAAAACCAAGCAAAAAAAAAAATCAAAAAAAACCCCCTCTCACTGACATGAAATAATAACGCCCAGGAATGGTTTCTTTCCTTTTTATTTTATATTTTGCACAGCTTATAAAAATGATATAACTCTACTTCATTTATATCTATCAATATTTGAGTCTGTAATTCAGGCTTTTATTACCAATAAACCCTTGTGATTCTTTGTGTAGTGAATATTATTAAAACCTGTTTTTCATTGTAAATTTCTCCTGTTGATCAGTTATTAAAGTGGTATTTTTTTAATTTTAAAATAAGGACATAAAGCATTTCATTGGCAATTCTTTTCTTTTCTTTTCTTTTCAACACAGAGTGGAAGGGAGTGAAGACAGTGCAACAGAGATAATGATCCAAACACATCTCAATTTTTTTTGTCTCACTAAGAAAGCATAGAATTATTTTCTTTTTCAACCTTTAATATGGGCCTTGGGCAGGGCTGACTAAATGTGTCTTAAATTCTCTGTTACTACATTCCAGTTCTTTGTTTTGCTTAATTCCTCAAAAGCTGTTTGAGTTCAAATGCAAGGAAAATAAACTGTAGCAGAGATTTTCATAAATTGGTGCCTGCAGATTAACATGTACTTCCACAGATGCCTTTTTTCTTTGTGCTTTGTGTCCAGTTACTGCACTGTAAAAACACCCTACAGAAGGAATTGATAGTGGTGTGAGTGGATCACTGTATTTTCATATAATGTGACTGATTTCCTTAAAATAAGGAAATAAAGATACTACTTGATTATTTGCTAGTACTGCCAGCATTTTAATATTAGAAATAGAAGTAGTTAATGTTTTGAATTGAAACTTGCTGAAGGAGAGCATACTGTGCTGTACAGCAACAGTTTCTGCACCAGCATGGGCTGTTTGTTTCTTAACATCCTGAACATTTTTCCTCCTGCCAAGTGATGTGTTTCTGAAACTGAAGCTGCTGCTTTGAAAACTCTTGTCTTTACAGCAGATCTGTACTTCAGACTTTTTGCTCTTTTCCACCGTTTGAGGAAACTGGTGCCTGTTTTTTTCATTTTCCTCTTTTCTTCCTTTTCTCCTGTCCCAGTCCCTGACAGTCTTGACTGTTTTATTCCCACTTCAGTACAGCTCTCATATTCCCTTGCCTCATCAGCCAGGGTAATGAAGAGGCACAGCAGACTACTCTCAGGATGCAGTTTCCAGCTAATTGTGTGCTCTTGAATTGTCCTCTTAAGAGAATTACTTCCAAGATAGACTATATGTCCCTTTGTAGCCGGTTTCAAAAACACCTTTGGGTGTTGAAGCACTGGGGCAGCTGTCCAGTACCTTCTCTGGCTTTAATTCATTTACATGCTGTGAAAGTGGAGCATCCTGATTACACCTCATCACTTGGAAGGTCACTTTAGCAGCTCTTCCAATCAAGTTGTCTGTATGAGTAAAACAGATTTATTTTTTTTTCCCCTCAGATTTTTATTTGACTAATGCTGAAGTCTCTCATGTCCCTTGGGCAGTTGCTGTAAAATGTCAGGAAGTAAAGAAGAACAGTGATTTCAGCATGTAATGTACTATTCTTTCAAAACGCCTTTTATGTCAAATTGCAGGGCTTGTTTAGTGTAACAGTGGTGTCCTTAGTGGAAGCTAGCTGATGTGTAGCTTCTGTCAATTGAAATCAAATCACCTATCCTGCTGAGGTTTTGCTTGCTTTGTCTTAATTTCTTTTGCTCATCTTAGAAAGCATTTAATTTTTTTCAACAGTGTGAATTGTCAAGGTGGAATAACTGATACATACGGGTTGGTTAAGTTTCACCATTGCAAATAGCCAGATTTCTTTATTTTTACTATTATTAATTGTGCTAAATAAACAGGGAAGACACTGATTATTTCTAATGCTGACAAACTAATTCTGTGCTGTTACAAGGTGGCAGCTCTGCCACTGAGATCCCTGTGGCCCAGTATCCCCTCTGTGTGTATGTAACTTCTTTATTAAAACATTAAATGTGTGAAGTTGTGTCCTTGTGTTTTAAACACAAAATTACTTTAAATTATATATTTTTGCTGTCTTCTAGTCTGGCATGAAATCTCCCCTCTAGGATTTTTAGTGCTTAGAGCAGAAACAGAATAGCCTATATGCTCTAATACATGCAAGAACATGTCTTGGTGCCTGTGAAAGCTTGGTGTATTTGTGTAAGATTGATTGCTGTACTTCACTTTTGAATTCCTGTTTTAGTTTTGCCCTTCAGAAGTTTTACTAGGATAGTTTGTAAGTGCCAATATTGTGCCTTAAGTAGGTGTGTTAGATAGTCTTAGGTGCCATGTTCTTTATTGATGTTTGCAAGTTGCACTAAATATTGTTGGGGAAAAATATAAAGCTAAGCACAAGAGACCTTTATGAGTCATTGTGTGCTTTCAGAAGTGTTATGCTTAGCTTAATGCACACTTTAATTCTCCAGAAAGCACCCAAGCGAAAGACACTGCAACAAACTACATCTCTTTCTCCTCTCCTCTTCAAATTTCATCTGTCACAGCACTGCAATGATACTGCTGCTTTTTTTAATGCCAAAAACGTGTGACCAGATCATGGAGCTATGGCAAAATTGCAAATTACTTCACAAGAAATTTTGTGATAAAAGGACAGAAGTAAGGAGGAGGATGTTGATGCAAATAAATGAAGTATGGAGAGCAAGAGCAGATGACTAAAAAGAAAGTACATTCTTGAAACTGCTACTTACATAAATAAAAATGTACAGGATAAAGTTTATCTAACTGTTCAACAGGAAATCTGGACCATATAAAACTCTTCCACCACAGTACAATCTATTAAAACTTGTGTTTAGTATGGAGTTGAGTTTATTTGTATTCAGTTTGGAGTTAATGGTGATGGGCTAAGTGGAAGGCTGTGCTTACCTGTTTAATCTTTACCCAGGTCTATAGATAGATTTTTAGATGATGTATATATAAACTTAGGCTCATGGTAGATCATCAGATATGATCCATTTAAATTCTGTAGTGAACTCTGTCTTTGCTTTTCTGTTTTAGCTATAACCTTTCACCCTGAAATTCAGCCAAACTGTAATGTTAGGCTACAGGTTAGCTGAGACCACAAAATCCTTTAAATTCAAAGGAGTAAACAGGAGTAAGATGAGTATGTGTGTGTGATGGGAAGAGGTGTATCTATTTTGTTTTTGATCTGCGTGGCCTTTCTGACACAAAATTACTTGATACCTGTATGCTTCCAGCAAAAGAGCAAAGCATCTTTTTGGGGATCATGTGAAACATACTGACCTCTGAGCACACGGCACTGATCAAGATTCACAGATTTGTATGAGGGCAAGAATGGATTACTTAAGCTACTGCATTAGCGAGTCTTGTTACTGTCAAGGCGCACAATCCAGGCTCGGCTGTCAGTCACTGGGTTTACAAACAGATCGGATCTGCAGTGCTGAGGCACACATCTGTGAGATTGGTTTGAGGAGGATGAGAAGTATTCCCTGCAGAAGGCTGGCTTTCTCTGAACCAGTATGTTTGGTTTGCAGGGCTAGCTTTTGGTATTGGTGGAGCTAAAGGGATGGCTTCTGTGAGCAGATGCCAGAAGCCTCGCCCATGTCCCGTACAGCCATGGAGCACATCGGTGATGGTGGCAGCACCTCTGGAATAACGTATTTGAGGAGGGGGAAGAATCTGCACAGTGGAGATTCAGCAGGAGAGAGGAGTGAGAATATGTGACAGAAAAAGCTCTGCAGACCCCAAGAGCAGAGAAGGGGAGAGGCAGGAGGTGCTCTAGGCACTCCAGGAGCTGAGGTTCCCCTGCAGCCCATGGTGTGACAGCTCTGCCTCTGCAGCCCAAGAAAGTCCATGGTGAAGCAGAGATCCACCTGCAGTCTGTGCAGATCCCCATAGCAGAGCCCAAAGGAGGCTGGGACCCTGTGGGGAGCCCACACCTAGAGCAGCATTGCTGGCAGGACTTGTTACCCTGTGGGGGATTCACACTGGAGCAGCCTGTTCCTGAAGGACTGCACCCCATGGAAGGGACCCACCCTGGAGGTGTTCGTGAAGAACCTGTGTGAAGGTCTCACATACAGAAGTTCATGAAGAACTGTCTCCTGTGGGGTGGAGCAGGGGAAGAGAGTGCAGAGTCCTTCCCCTAAGGAGGAAGCAGCAGCAGGAACAACATGTGATGAACTGACCATTTCGCATCCCCCTGTGCCACTGTGGGGATAGGAAGAGAATTCACGAGTCAAATTAAGGCCAAAAGAGAAAGGAAGGGAAGGGTAGGGGCAAGGTGTTTTAAGATCTGTTCTTATTATTTTCTGATTATCCTACTCTGATTTGACTTGCAATACATTAGATTAATTTTCCTCAAATCAAGTCCATTTTGCCTGTGGAGGCAACTGGTGAGTGATTTCTCCCTGCCCTCATCTCAGCCCTTGACTTTTTCTCTCTCCAGCTGGGTTGGGAAGTGACCTGGTACCCAGGGAAGGTGAGCCCACCACAACCAGCCACATAACCTGTGGGAAGGAACCGCCTGGTCTTGAGCTGTGGGCATCTGCCACAAAAACTGGGAGATGTGTGTTGCACTTCTGCATGGTTGGAGCCTTTGAGTGTGGTGTTTACCTGCCAGGGTGGGTCAGTGTGTAGAATTGCTGGAAGCTGCTGAATCCTGTGCATGGAACAAGCCTCCCAAAGTCTTTTGACTTGGGTGTCTGCAGGAGTAATTATTCAAAGAACCTCAACTCTTAATTAGTTGAAATTTGAAAGGTTTATAGAAGCTAAAGTGCTTTTAAGCCAAGCAAAAGGTGTCATAGTTTAGATGAACTATCCTTTAATCTACCCGTGGTCATGCCAGGAATACCAGTCTGAGATCATATCTCTGGGCTGATGTCTGTAGTTAGGGTTCTTTCACTCAGAAGAAAAGTCTTCACAAAAAATGATAAAAATTTTTATATCTGTCTCTTAAAGTTGAAAAAAAAAAATCCCAGAGTTCCTATTAGTCTATTTTATTTGGCTTATTTTAATTTGTCATATACCTAACCATGGAGTTTAATCTGCATATACCTCACCAGGATCATTGTTCTTTCTTCTGTCTAGATTAAAATGTAAATACAAGTACAGAAAAGCATCTATATTAAGAATTCAGTGACTGACTTGTTATAATTGAATTTGTGTCTCAGACTGGGCATTTGTGCTGTAGCTAGTTTAATTTGCATTTGAATGAGTAAGTAAAACTTTGAATTAGATGCTCAATTACAAAATGGTATGCAGGTACATTCTTCCTTACTGTAGCCTCCAGACACGTTTAAAAGTCCAAGTTCTAGATTTCTCATTAAAAATTAGGTTTGAATTTAAAAAATATTGTTGGGGTGTGTTAGTTGTTTTCTGTGCCAAAATCAAATCTAGAATTACCAGACTTTAATTAGGACTTTGTTTCAGGAGTGTTGGAGATGTCCAGTGCTCTTTGCACTGAAGAGTAACAGTTTTGATATGCTGGTGGTCTTGAAAAACAGTAGTTTCTGCTAAGACATGTGATTTAAACACAGTTGATGCACTGACAAGCCCAAATCTGCAGAATCAAATTAGTTTAAATTTACTCCAACTGAGTAAAATAAGTATTTCTGTATATATTTAGAACATGTAGGAGAAGATCTGTAATTTCAAAGTTCATTTAATACCACTTTTATGAGGAGGAACCTTAGAGCTTGGCAACATCAGCATTAGTGCTAAGAAATTGCAGGTGGGAGACACAGGCAAATAAGTACTTGCTATTAAACCAGCTTATTAAATGCTGGAAAAGCTGTGGTGTGTCACTCCTAAAACATCACTTCAGAAACACTTCTAAAAGAAATGCATTGGAGGTTGAAGAATGACGGGCAGGAGAGGGGGAGGAGAAGGCAGAGTGTGAAGTATGACCAAAGATGAATCTGCACATTCCCAGGCTGGTGGTGCATCCCTGGTGCTGAATGGAGAAGTGTGAGGGTACCAGGCACATCCTGGAACCTTCTAAGGCTTCTACCTCAAGTGCTGGGCTAACAGCATGTTGTTATAGGCAAAGTAACTTCAGCAGGGACAAATTAGTATTTAAGCAAGAAAACTGTAAAAAAACACAAGGAGAGCAGAGAGGATGCAGAGGATAAGAGGAAATCTTTGGGAGATCTGTATTAAATGTATAAGGGGTTAGGCAGCTAGAAACTCATTATAGGGGAATTTGTTTAAAAATTCAGCAGACTGGAAAATTGAAGTAGGCTCAGAGGAGTCTTGCATTTCCAGTTCAGGTGTTAACTGCTAATTTCAGGCTAAAGGGCATGGCACATTTGGGTGAAGAAAGTGGTTTATGCCCACACTGGAATTTCCTTTGGGAAGATTTATAGTGATGTTACTAAGACAGAGTTGCACATTTAAGACTGGAAGGGGCATCTTGGATCACTCAGTCTGTGCCCACATAGTTGCAGATGATGATATAAATTCCACTTATGAATTGACCGACTTCCTTTAAAAATTGTTTTCTGTCATTGCTTCTTCCATTCAGAAGGGAAGAAAACTTCAGCATGTCAGAGTGCAGTAAGAATGCATGTGGCAGTATTTGAACTGTAGCTCAAACACTTATATCTCCAGTATGTTTAGATAATAAAGTAGTCTCACTTAGTCTTCCCTCATGTGCTAGACTCTTTCTTCTTGCAAGTAAACAATCTTTTTACTTGTTCAAGGTAAATCAGATCTGGGAAATACTTTTAACAGCAGTAAGCTGTTGAGTTGAGGCTTTACTGGGGTTGTTGTACAATAACATTAACACTTGGTCCTCAGGTATAATTTAGGTTTTTTGTTTCTGTTGAGCTGTCAGACCACAGTTGCTGTGTCATTATCTGTCGTACCTGGGCTGGTGTACTTGAGTAGCACTCGTGAGATGTTCAGGAGAGCTTGAATTTTTATAACTTTCATCCCATTTCTATTATTCTAATACTAAAGCAATCCCAGATCTTCCCATGCAGTGTTCTCCTTTGTTCTGATGGCAGCATTGTAGCATCTCTCCACTCTGCTCAGCCTGCCAGTGTTCATCCTTGTCAAAATTTGCTTTGCAAATGAGCACAGTGACAGAGGGAGCAGAGCTGTTGACTTGGTTATGAGCTGTAATGTGTCATTGTCTTGACTAAAGCTGTGATAATTGACACAGTGTTTTCTCCACCTCTTAATTTTAGAAGGTTAGTTTATTCATCTGGTATCAGATTCTAAGTACCGATATGGTAGGGTTTTGGAACAAAACATTATATTAGTGGAGAAAATTACTGAACTGTCAAAATGTAGTGAATAAAGCAAGATGGATGTGGATTTGTTAAGGCACATGAAAGTGTTGGACTTTCATAAAGACTTAGTCATATCTGTTTATAAATGACTTTTCTTATAGCTGTGGAGAACTGAACTAGTTCAGATGATGCTGTTTGTATTCTATTAATCACCAGAATTTTCTTTTTCTGTTAGTCTGCATGCCTGCAAGAACATATCTGTCATCTACAGTTGATTGAAAGGAACAATCCAAACAAGGATTTCTTGGATCTGAGAATCAATACCTGACAAGTTAGGACACAGTTTATCTCACTGTCCTTGATGTTGCAGAGTCCAAGGTGACCCACACCCCTCATTGTTTATTTGTTTGGGTTTTTTCCCTGTTACCTCCTGTTCATTGAAAATTTAAGAATTCACATAGATGGAAGTACAAAGTTCGAGGATGTTCTTTGACACATAGAACATAAAGGAACTTTGAAGGTAAATGTGTAACCACTTTTTATTACATTTCAAAAGTAGGCTGTAATTTAATTGCTCTGACTGTATTATTAAAAGTAATTCTTTATGTTTTAAATTATCAGAATAATTAAGAGATGAAATTAACTATTTTATGTAGTGTAAACTCAGTAGAAAAAGTAATGTAATGGAAGAAAAAAGAGGTAGATGAGAAAGAAAGGTATGTGAGAATGGTGAAAAATACCACATGAAAAGTCAGTATAATGTGGTTTCCTATGTTCTCTTATCAGTGTCAGATCTCCTGATTTCAGGCATAGATCACAGCATTTTTGTAGGACGGGTAGACAGGATCTACATAATCTGGAAAGTTTGATTCCTTGTGAACTTACGAATTGAGTGAAGAAACCAAAACTGGTGTTTCTAGTGTGTCAGTAACTGTTCTGGGAGAAGACATGGGCTTATTTTCTCACATATCCAACTTTCCCCACCACAAACTTGAAAAATAAATAGTTGCCTTTGCTGGTGAGTAGCTAGACCCTAAGGGAGCAGAGCAGTGAAGTAATAATGAGAGAGAGGGTGGCTGCATGACTGGCAGGAAGGAGTCTGGACTGAAGGATGCCCAGTACCTGAGAGGCTGCCTACTCTCTTTTTTGTTGTTGTTGGGTTTTTATTTGGGATTTTTTCCCTCACAAATGTAAGGATACAAGTATTGCAGTATCTGCTTATCTTTTAAGGAGGGGAAATATTTGAGACAGTGAAAGACAGAAAAAGACACTGGAAGAATATAGATTCCCAACCAGCATCTTGTGGGTAGAATGATTCTGAATGGGTTTGCTCTGATATTCTGTATATTCACCAGTTACTTTGTCCTCGGTATTACTGAAAGCAAGCAGTCATTTTTCAGAGTGCCAGGAGAGCAATGCCCTGCTATTTCTCACTTAGCTGCAGAAAAGGTTGCTCATTTAATGCACATGTGAACCAAAACAAAGAGATAGTTCAAAACAGCCAGGGTCTACTCCCTTGTAATTAGGAAATCAGAATGAATGGTTTTCTGTTTCTTAACATGCATCATCTCTTGCCTCTGCCTACACAGTGTAAATGCAGTGATGAAATGAAAATGAAGGAGGGAAAATAAATGTCCTGTCCACTAATAAATTTTAATAAGGAATATGCATAATTCTCTGGAATGACGCACAGCTGGACTTAGCTTCCAAAAATGGCATTGTAATGAGACTCATGCTAGCTTCAGGTTTGCCTGCCTATAACTTAGGGCAAAATATTTGTTATCATATATTATTTCTACTAACTATTAGCTGGCTCTGGCTGTTTTAGTGACATAATAAATTACAGAGGAGGTTATTTCTTTTGGATTTACAGCAAAAAGCCCAAAACACAAGCTCACAAGAAATAAACAACCCAAACAACTAACCTAAGCCCATGTAATGCTGTAACAAGGTGTCTGTAAGGCTTCCTGCTCTGGAGTTTAATGTTTGACTTTGGAGTTACCAATCAAAACTCTTGTTTTTTCATAATCTATAGCAATGTGGAAGATAAAAAAGATAAGTAGAATGTCTTGCTTTTGTATTCATCTCACCCCAGCTGAAGAAAATTGGTGGCAAGATGATAAAATACAAAGCAGCCAAAGGTGATTGGTTCTGCTGAAATCTCATCCTCCTTGCTTATGAAAGGTAGTTTCCTGCAATGGCAGACAGTGACACCCTATGCATGTAGTATTTCTCTTAAAGCAGAGGATGTGCGGTCTGGAAGTGAAAAACTGGTTTATTGTGGCTTATGTATTCGATTTAGTGGGTTTTGCTGGCTTGGTGTGGTTTTCTGTTTTTTACATAATAAAGACAAATCCAAAGATAAATCTGAAAAAATGTAAAAATATTTTAAAAATTGATATATTAACTTTCCTAGGAAGTGGTAAATATCACTCTTCATGAGTAAAAATTATACAGCAGGGTGGATGTGTTGTTTTTTTTTTTTTCCACTAACAATTTAAGAAAACTATCAGATTAGGCTTCCAAGAAAAAAATCCTAAATCTCTATATTTTATGTTCAGACATTAGGCTATAATATGAGCTGTATGACTTTTCAGTTTGTGGAGCTAGCTGATAAATTTAGTTACAATATATTTTCTTACACTGCAGTAAATATTCAAGGGATAATGGAAAGGCAGGATATATAGTGAAATTACATCTGGCTTTAAAGCAAGTGTAATGTTAATGTGCCAAAACTATGCTAAGATCCTAAAATCATAGAATTGTTTGGGTTGGAAAGGACCTTAAAGGTGATCTAGTCCCAACCCCCTTTCCATGGGCAGCACATCTTCCACTAGACCAGGTTGCTCAGAGCCCCACCCCCCTGGCTGGTCACTTCCAGGGATGGGGCATCCATAGCTTCTCCAGGAAAGCTGTGCCAGGGTCTCCCCACCATCACAGTAAAGAACTCAACTCTCCCCTCTTTCAGTTTGGAGCCAATCCCCCTTGTCCCATCACTGCATGTCCTTGTGAAAGGTCCGTCTCCGCTCTTGTAGAGTACTGTGAGGCTGCTGTAAGGTCTCCCCACAGCCTTCTCTCCTCCAAGCTGAACAGACCCAGCTCTTTCAGCCTGTCTTGGTAGGAGAGCTGCTCCAGCCCCCTGATCACAGGGATTAAAATAATCTCTGAAATGGAGCTTAAAACATGAAGAGCTAAAACTGGACATCTTTTGTGTTTCATATGATTGTAAGAATTTTTTGAGAAGTCTTACTTGAATACTGAGATTATTAATTGTGTTGTTATGGTTGTATGGGCAGAGACTGTTACAAGAGCTGTTTTACTGCCTTTTTCCTCTACTCCCACCTTGTGTGGGAGAAACATGGAAGGAAAGGACAGATACAGTGGTCAAACTGGCAGACACCATATGTAACACTAATGGCTGAGAGATAAGCCTGCTAAAAAGAATGTATCTGTGTGGTATCTATGTGGATGAAGACTTTTGGACTTCAGCTATCTAACCCAGAAACTCAAAAAAAATCAGACTCTTCCATGAAAATGAAAGTTAATATACTACAAATGAGACATAAAATGTGAGCAAATACAAAATAAGTGACTTCGCAAAGCAGATAAAGACGCTCAGCTCAGAATTAGCGTGGTCGCTCTTTGCAACAGTGTGGGTTTTTTGGAGGAGTTGGAGATGTGTCTCTAAATCCTCTTTGCCAGTACCCAACTTGCAGGATAGGGAGGAAGATCTGTACAGCCATTCCATGTACATTCAGAATTGTTCACTGCATGAAAAGTGGAGCTTGCATGTGTCAACTCCTAGGAAGTATCTCAGTCCCCAAAAGAAATAATTTTCACATCGTAGAAGCATTGTCAACAAGAAAGATTGAGGGGGTCATGGCTTTCTGTGATTTTCTGGTCTCACAGCTGGGCTTGCTACTGTGAAGTGCTGACATTGTTGCAGTCAGCCAAAGAAGCTGAACCCAAGAGTTGAGAGAGAAATAAAGTGCATTCTTGTACCTATATTCTGGTTGGTGGTATTTATAATAAGCCTGTAAAAAAATTGTTGAGTATTCTTTTGGGTTTGTTTGTGGTTTTTGTTTTGTCATGATTTTTTTGTGGTGGTTTTTTTCTTTAGTTTGGCTTCTTTTGTGTGTGTGTTTTGGTTTTTCTTCTTTCATTTAGTAAATTTTGTTGGGGGAGTCTTTACTCCTAGAACTGGCTTCTGTGTGAAGAATCATTAAAGCGTGAAGTAGTTACTGCCCGGCCATAGCTCTTCTTTCTAACTTTCTGTTCGTGCCAACACACATCCTGTTCTTGTTGCTGAAATGTGGATTATGGCTGTGGTGTGCAACATGCTTGCATGAATATGACATGAGAAAGAGATTTCTGCTGGGACATGACCCCTTTGTTTTAATTTTTTTCTTTTTTTAAGTTTTTTTTCTCTGTGAAGAGAAAAAGGTGATCACTTACTCACTACACTGATGATAAATTGTAGAGGCTTTATTGCCCTTGGGTGAGCTCAAGGACCCTGTATGTTCCCATAAAGAAATGTGTTTTGACCTAAAAAATGAACATTTCGTTGTAGCCAGTGTTAGATTAACAGATTGCTGTGGTTTTCTGATCTATTTGTTCAGTGCCAGTGAATTTTTTTGGCTTTGCTTTATAAACAAAGAGCTTTTGGAAGTCCACCCCACAGTTGTAGCAGAAATGCCTGTTTATTTCTTCTGTTCTCTTCTCAATGGTTATGCAAAAGCTGATTTTTGGATGCTGTTACAAACCAATGAAGTAATGAGAGCATATTTCTTTCTCTGCCATCTGAAAGTTGCAAAAAAACCTTTTCACAAAATCAGAAACCCCACTGAAGTCTTTTTGCAGACTTCAAATTCAGAAATTTTTTAGATTACTTTTTGAAGGTCCAAAGAGGTAATCAGAATATAGGTTGGATTTTTTTCACACAGTTGAGTAGCAGAAGAAATACGTTGTATAAAGGTGATGTCAGGATTGAGAGCATTAGACTGTTTTTTACTGGAAGTGTGAAGTTTTAATAGCTCTTTTAAAAGCTATTGTGGAGCACTGTTCATATTCTACAAAGGTTAAGTTTTATAGCTTGCTAAAAATGGTGTATGCTGAGGTTATAAATGCATTTTGAACTCTCTAGTACCATCTTAGTGTGGTAAAATCGGAATGGATCTTTTCTGACCAATGACCAAAACAGTGAAATGTGTTTCTTTTTCTCAGTAGATAGTTTCTCATTTTTTATTACAAAAGGAGAATATATATATATATATTTTTAATAGAGGTGTGTGACCACTGGTGTGTGGACGTGTCAAGTATACTGTGTGCTATGAATGAAAGCACTTCAAGCCTTAAAAATCAGTCAGTGCAAAATCATGAGGGAGGAGAAGATTACAGGCATCCATTGGCAGCCTTCTGGCAGGCTCATGGTATGATCCCTCAGCATCTGTATCAGACTGGACAGGGATTGCAGTGGCCAGTTCTGTTTGGTGAATGACTTTAAAATTATCAAGGCATGAAAAAAATCACATAAAATCTAGCTAACAAGGAGATACTTGTGTTTCTCTGCAGCTCCTTGAGTGTTTCCAGTCTGAGGATGTCACATCTTTGTGTGCTCTTGCAGGGGAATTCACCTAGGCGTGAACTTACAACCTTGGTCAAAGAAAAGGATTTCTGAGTTGTCACCTAAGCTTCTTATTTAAGTAATGAACATAAGGGGTTGATTTGTTTTTTTGAAGTACACACCAGTGAAACATCAGTCTGATTCTAGTTACTTTTTTCATTATTTCCAGTATCTTTATTAGCACGTATATACACAAGATAAACAAGTGAAATTGAGACTGACAATATTAAAAGAGCCTGCTGGCTTTCTTGGACAGAATGTGCTGAAAGCCACAACAATTCTGTTGTATTTCTTTGGTATTTTGTGTTTTCATTGGGCCTTTTTTTTTGGTTTTGTGGATTTTTCTTTCAAAAAAGGAGAGAGAAGTAATGCAAATAGTGGTTCTGACAACCCTGAAGAACATTTGTGACCTGACACGCTTTGTCCCTATTTTTCTAGTGTATTCAAGTAACTACAAGTTGCTCCACTTCTCTAAACTTGTGCAGCAATATGGGGTTTAGAATGCAAACAGTTCCAAGTGATTAAAAATAAAATCTCATCTATGTGCACAATGCTTAATTTGATTAGGGAAATTTTTCTTGGAAATGTTCCCCTCAGAATGTCATCAGTCTTCATTTAATAGTCATTGTTGTTGCCTGCCTTGCAGCATGTACAGCTGTGTGGCTGATGGTGACTGCAGAACTCATTAGCCCTTCTGAAGGGCAGGGTAGCAGTAAATAACAGGGATTTCTTTTTTTTTTTTTTTTTGTCTCTGAACGTGAGTGTGTCTAGAATCTGGCAAATTTTGTGGTAAAGACCAGGAGAGAAACACTTTCTCTTACTTAGAAGCAGCTTTTCTGGCGCAGAAACCTGGCAGCTTTTGTGTCCTCTATTGGCTCAAATCAGGAGGGCTGGAGCAAAATATGCCTAGTGGGGGATGCCACTTGTAACACAGAAATAGGGAAGCAAACTCTCAAATACTGTTACTGGGCTTCCAATACAATAAAATGCCACTCTTTTTCCCCTCTAACTTTTCTATCCTAAGCAGTTTTTCAAATTAATTTTGTAAGCTGTAAATAAATTTAGGATCCTGCCACATGTAGAGAACCCGCCACAAAAACAAAAACAGAAGCAAAACCACCATTTAAACAGGGTCTGACTTTCTGAAAAGGAGCTCTGAATTTTTGCTGCAGCTACAAATGGCTGTGAGTAACCATCTATTTGAATTGGTTGTGTGTTTCTAACAATAGATCTTTTCTCTTTCATGGTAACCATAGTGAAATGCCATTCAACTTTACTTGACTTAACAAGAAGCCTGGCATAGAACTTTAAATGGCTAAGCCATTTTTTTAATATAATCTTAAGATTGCAGTGAAACTAAAATTCCTAGTTAGCAGTATGTTTTGTGATGCAGAACTTGCTCAGGAAATTCTTGTCAGCTTCTTAATGATTTGAGTTCGTGCAAGTTAGCACAATGAAACTTTAAATGTATATTCATATTACTACTTTGAACAGAGTCTGAGTTCTTTTCTATGTAATATCAGAAATGAGAATTATTGCACAATGGGCTATTCCAAGCACTGGGAGGGAATTTCCTCATTTGGAATTTTCACACGTCTGTGTTTAGTCACTATAATTTTGTGTGATAGCAGTTGGCTAATCACAGGTATATAAAAGTGTGTGATTTGTTGAAAAAGACAGGTATGAGGATTTGGGTTTTTTTCCCCCATATTATTCAAATTAAAGTAGTCCTGAGAATTCCTGCTGTTTGATAGGGCTGTGAATCTGTTTTTGTGAGTCCCTTGTTAAAAAGTGTACAGTATATTAGTAGAGCTACCAAGGGAAGCACTCAAGTGAGACAATGTTAAACTGGAAGCATTTAACAGGTAAAGGCAGTAATACATGAGCTGAGTGTGGGAACATGCTAGCAATTTTATATAATTCTAAAAATGTGGAGTCACGGATTAAATTTTGGGATGCTTAGCTCTTTTGATACTTAGGAGTTTTCAGTCGCAGCCCAGAGAAGGTTTTGCATTTCCTTTTTTTTTTTTTTTTTTTAATGATATAAAAACCCCATAAAACTGTCACGTACTAAAAAGTGTAGTATAGTTATTATCAAGTATCTAAAAATTGGGGGGGGGGGAAGTCTCTTAAGCCTGTAAATCTGCTCCATATTAATTTATGCCAAGTCTAGAATTTTGATAAGTCAGATTTATGGGACTACACAAAGGATAAAGTGGTCCTGCTAAGATGCTCACTGCTGCACTGACAAAGCAGCAATTTAAATTGCAAAGAAATTGTGCAGGTTTAGTTTATGGTTTATTAAAAAAAAAAAATAGTTCAATGCGTCTACAGTTCCCATTTTTTTTCTTTATTAACTCTTCCCATCCCAAGTCTGAACCAACCAGAGCTGGAACTATTTCTTGTTCACATAAAACTCAAAGACCCAGATGGATCATACTTGAATGCACAAAAATCTGTAAGATCATAATCTTTTTTTTTTCTGCAAATGGGATTAAAGCATTAATGCAAAGACATGGAGAACGGGGGAAAGGCTTTTAATGATTTTCAGTCTCAAAGACTAAATATTTGAGCTCTGTCATGCAGCATTTCCTCATCTTTTTTATTCACCTCCTTTTGCTAGGGATGTGGTGTTTCGTACTGTGTTTCTGCTTTTCCCACCTGATCCCCATCAGGGTTATTGCTGTAATCTGTAGTCTCCCTGCCTCCCTTCTGTGTCCACATCCATATAGCCAAGGACAAGGGCAGGGGGTAGAGCGTGGAGTGTACATCCGCCAGCCAAACATCCTGCTGGGAGCAAAGCCTGGCTGGTGGAGCTGAACAGTGCCTGTGCTTTGCTGGAGCACGTGTGAAGCTGCCCAAGGGTGTGTGGGGATGGGGAGCCTCTGGCCCTGTCCTGCTTTGCTCACTGGGGCAGGCATTTGAATACAAAGATATGAGCTTGTGTGTTTGCAGTGGCTACATTTGGCTTTTTTGCTGGGTTTTTTTTTGGCTAGTACAAACCCATCAGTATCAGTGAAAAGGGAAAAGGAAAAAAGACAAAGTTGAAATTTCTCAAGGTGTAAACAACACAGTTTGCTCACAAATGTACCTCTTATCTAGGGCACTTAGGAGGCTTGCAGAAGTTTCTCACTCACTAACATTTGGTTTAAAATTGAAAAATAAGTAAATGATATTGACAGCAGGAGGATTTTTGTCATTATTTCCATCCTCCATTGCAGAAGATGCCATGTTGTTTGGATTTTTCTGCACTCTTTATTTGTTTACAAGTTATTTTACAAATTGCAAATGCCTTCTAGCTTGTAGAGAAATTCTAGCACCAGCATTAGAAGAATGGGAGGGGGGCAAAAAAGCTGAAGAAGCTCAGCAATTTTCTGTTTTCCCTGACAGTAGCTCCACTGCTTGGACAGAAGACAGCTGAAATGGTGCACTTAAATGCTCTGTGTTTCTAGCATTGTGTTAAATGCTTTTGCACAAGAGTAATTGTCCTGATCACCTCTATGGAGGTCAGATGGTTACTTTCTGAGGCACACATCCTACAAACCTGTAATTAGAGCACTCAAGCACTTGCACAGGTGCGATGTAGTGGTGACACAGTAAGTATAACTCTGAAGTTAATTTTGTGTTCAAAGGGTGTTTTAACTGAATTTCATAGCAAGGTGTATAATTAGATCTTTTCTTGCAGGAGGAAGGTTATGGGGTTAGTTCTAGGTTACAGTACACTGAATTCAATAATTTTACATTTCAGGTCATTTTTGGTTAATGAAAAACAAAAATCTTTTGCTCACCGGTATCTTTTTCCTTAATAACTCTCTTGTCTTTATGATACATAATTTATCAAAAACACCCACAGATATGCTCTTTTGAAATTTCAGCGTGGAAATGTCAAAACTTAAATACTTTAGCATAAACAGCCTTCCACAAAATTCTTCCTTCTGATCCATGTAAATGTCATCATGAATGTTTCTTAGATGTAATATTTGGGCTTTGCCATTGGAGGCTGTTAAGAAGGTACAAAACTGTTGGAGAACAGCGACAACTTCATTGCTGCTTCTCGAGTGAGGATTGTGAGAAGCCTGTGTGTACTGTTAAGATTGTTGAGATTACTTATGAGGTGTGCCTTGTGTTGATTCTTAAATACCATTTCCATCATCTTAATACAAACCTCTAAGCAGGGGATTATTTTACCTACTTTTTTTCCCCTGATTATGTGCTACAGGGATAATAAACTTTTCAGATATTAAATGTAGAGCAGCTTAACACTTAGTGCACACCTCTCTCTCATGCATCATAAAATGAGCACCGAACTTGTTTCTTGTTAAGGGCTTGTCCAGGCAGGTTTGCTGAAGGAACTTGTGTAAGGTCAGGATAAACAAGTCAGTTCAAGAACTCAGGGTCATTCTCTACCCCAGAATAGTAAAAATATATGGAGATTTGCAGTTGTCTGTATCAAATGTACTCATTGAATTGTTTCATAATATTTTTTTCTAGAAGTTCAATGGCCTCTAGGAAACGAGCCCTTAAAAAAGTGCTTTGAAACTACTGAGTGTCACTAGCAATTTGAAATAGAAATGAGCCCTATTTGACACATTTTCCAGAGTTGTAATGACAGAGGAAAGAGCTCTTCTCTTAACTAAGTCTCCTGACTACAGGTGTTCCCTTCAGCAGTACCTGAGTGTAATTTGCTGAAGCTGTGAGCGTTTTGGGAGGTTATTGATTTGGCTTGTATGCTAGGAGAACTTCTATCAGCTACAGGGCATACTGATAGAGGTTTTTGAAAGACCTTTGGTTGTGTGAATAGTTGGAATCTTTGCCTCCAGTTACTTTTCGTTTTGGAAATACTCTATGACAAAGTAGGTGTAAAGCTATGTGGGAAAATTGTGTTGCAACACAGTGTCATGGAAAAGGTGGAAGAAGGTGGAAGAGAGTTTTATTAGTCACAGAAATCTGGAAGATAATTAACAATGAACTGGAATAAGAATTGCTATATGATTAAAGGAAGAAGTAAGTGTGTTTTCTTGCTATGGACTTGGCTTACCTTCCTGTGTCAAAATTAAGGAAACCAGTTAAACTTGCAATACAGTAGAGACTAAGTACCAGTATATGAGATAAAATAAGGAAAAGCCTCCATATAATCTCTGAATTTGTACTTCTAGCAAACATACAGTGAGATCTATTTTTTTTAATGGCCGAGGATTGATATATTTCTGTTTTAAGAGTGATAGCCACTCAACAGATTTCACAAGCAGCTGTTGACTGCCTGTTGGTTTATTCTGTGAATGTTAACAATTACTGAAGGTCCAGTGCCTGCTTTAACATGTTGCTTTTATTTGTAGCACATGTAGAACAGGTGCTTCAGATTCAAATTTGATCTAAAACTTCATGAGGGGACACATGCTGTCATTGAACATTTGGAAGCCCAGGGTGCTGAAGAGATCGGTGATTATGTGGGTTAAACAGTGGGTTTAGTTCCTGGCAGGTAAATATGTGAATAAAGCTCAATATTCTTAAGACTTTTCCTCTGTTCTTTTTTGCTGGGCGGAAGTTGTTTCTGAAGGAAAAAAAAAAAAACAAAAAAACAACTATTGTACATTTAAAGATTCTTATGAAAATTAGTCTTCCAAAAGTTCCAACTCTCAAATGTTATGTAATTAACCACTTTTGGAAACAAGGACAGACAGATTTTTGAATGTATAATTTACACTTATGTCGCAGAATCCATAATTCAGGAGATAAGGGATGGGTTGGTTTGTTCTTGATTGATTGTAATTGCAACCAGATTTCAAAAAAAAAAAGGTTAAAGAGAAATTCTAATGGTAATTTTAACACGGAAAAATAGATGGTACTAGTATGAAAATTGTGACTTTTAACAACGTAAATTGACTGAATCTTAATATTACAATTTCAGTGGTGGCATCAATCAGCTTTTGACCTTCTCTTTTATTTCATGCTGATCAACCCTTTTTGTGGCTATTATATTTTCATCTCCCCTGAACACCTTCAAAGAGTAGTTATCAGAGGATGGAGGAAGATGAGTGTGCCAGAGCTGTCAGATCTCATGCACACCAACTTGATGGAAAAAGGAAATTTCATTATTGGCTGTGGATCTTGTTGCAAGCAGTCAAATGTGTGTAATTAGAGGACATGGGATGAGCTGGCACAATGGGCTTGAGCCTCATGTCTTACGCCAGTCTTGTGTTAGGAAGTTTTTAAAACTAGTGTAATGTAGGTGGGAAATGGGGCTATTTAGCTATAGAAGGAAAGTTTGATCTGTCCCTCATAGCTGGGAAGTAATTTAATGGCAGATTTGATTGTGGTCATACTGGATAGGTATAAGGGGCTTATAACACAAGTTTAATACAGGACAAGAATAAACATTTTTATTTGGACTGCTGACTATATTAAGAGCAGGCTAACAAAGGGCTCTGCCCATTAAAGGGGCTAATAAAACTTTGTATGGCACAGTGAGAGTTCTGGGGGAAGTACCAGGGAAGTACTTGCTCAGTAATTGTTGCCTTTTGCGCGGCACAGTTTTTTCTTTCCTTTTTATTCTTGTTTTTCTTCTTCTTCAGAGGAGGAGAGAGGTGGACAGTGAACACAAAAGAGGCAGAGTCTTTTCATTGGCTTCTTGGTATGAATCAGGCAGAATTTGCATATCTGGGAGGAGAACTGATGACATTTCTGCAGGAGACAAGTTGTTTTCATTGACTTGTGGGGAAAAGAATCATTCCAGAGTTTCCTTCTTCGAGAACCCTTCCTGCAGCTTTTCCTTCAAATAAGCTCCCTAACAGTGAATAAACTTGTCCCAGTGCTTGCAAGGAAATGCTTTATTTTGTGTTATATATATGGATAACACAGGAACTATGGAGTGAGGTCACACTTTAGTATTCATCTCTTGATATGGAGAAAGGAGTTACATGATAGATTTAGAGGAGGCCATGAAAATAGCCTTGTGAGATGAAGTACTGCAGTCTGGGACTGGAAATTCATACATAGATGCAAAGATCTCTGAAATGAGAAATTTGCCATTAGATCTGAATGTGAATAAGAGAGCTGTTGATCATCTCTAGGTGTAAATCTTGTCCTCAAATAAGGCTGTAGTATTTAGAGTAGCTTGCTTGCTTTTTCTTAATGATGGTTAGCAGCTGTTTGCAATGCTGAATTTCAGCCCTTGGAGACATGCATAGCAACCAGTAGCACTCAGAAATAAATAATTGATTGTGGTGTGGTTGCCCATGTGATGACCATGCATGAAGGAGGATTTATAATCATATGTTTCACTTCCAGGGAAAACAGCCCTAATAGCCAGCTGGGAAAATACAGTAAGTGATCCTGATCACCCTCCCCAGTGTTTATTCAGGTTGAAGACTGCTGTATGGCAGGCAACCAGTTAAAAGTAAAACTATAAATAATTGTGTTAATCAGTGTATAATATATCTTTGTATTTGTTTATTGCCTTGGGTACTTGATTAGGCAGCTCTAACATACAATTAATCAGTAACCTTCAGTGTTAACTTCTCAGAGCTCTTTAATTAATCAGTTGTGTTGCAGAGGCTCTGCTGGCTTGGAAAGCCAGGAACTGTGCCATGTAAACACTTTTGTTAATGTCAAGTGAAGGTTGAGATAGGCTTTTTTTTTTTTTTTTTTTTTTTTTTTTTTTTTTAGCTTAATTAAACTAATCACCTTTTCAGGGTTTAGGTACAAGTTCTGTAAGCAATTGTAAACACTGGACAAGAAACATGGAAACCATGTCATGTAAATGCTGTGAAGTTTTTGTGCCTTAACCATTATCATAAGCCTTTTCAAGTATACAGATAATGACATGTTTATGTACCAAGACAGCTATGTGTAGCTAGTGTGTACAGCTAGTAGTTGTGTGTTTCATTCAGAAGGACAATGGGAAGGCTGATTTTTGCCTCTTCTAAACACAGAAAAACTACCTGCACATCAAGTAAGCATGGAGGGGTTTCATCTTGGCACTGCAGATAATAACATAAATGCAGGTACTTACACATTTTGGATACTGGATTGTATCATAGACTCAAAATAGTGTGAGTTGGTTCCAACCCAATGGTTTGGAGATCATCCAAAGATCATCTCATTGCAACCCATTGCTGTGGGCAGGGAGATCTTCCATGAGAGACATGCTGCTCAAATAATCATCCCTTGAACGCTTCCAGGGATGGAAGGAGATTTTCAAGTTCTACAGCTGTTCAAGAGAGCATGAAGAGGCAGGTTCTAGTTCCGAGATTTTTTCAAAGAAGCTGTTTGTCAAAGTTAAGCCTTGGCTCGAAATAACATAAATGTAACAAACATTGATTTTAACAGTGGCAAGTCTTGGTTATTTGTAACAGTTATGTGAATTTGAAAGGAAAATTTCAGTCTTAATACTTTGAATTTAGTTACATTTATGAAAATTGTATGAATGACATACCAGTGGAAGAACTGTTTTTACAGTTTTTGTGAAAACACCAAAAGAAAAGAGCAGGATGAGGACTGTAAGAACAGCCTGTCTTGCTAACAGCAGACACAGTTTGAGTAGTCTGAGGCACTACTACTCTCAGGACACCATTCCTGGTAGTAACATTGAAGAACATATGGTTTATGTCCAGACCAGAAGGCTCATCCTCTGCTGAGATCTCAACATAGGTGAATATTCAGAACACAGTGTCTTCTGCTGGCAACAGGACGATGACAACAAGGTTGCAGAGTATCATGTGATTTTTTTCTTCCTGTGATCTCATGAAGGAAAAACAAACATATTTCAAACAAACAAAGAGAAATGGCTAGCAAACAGCAAGCTGTCCCAAGATTTATGAAGGCTGAAGTAAGCAACACTTGGAAGCAAAGGACAGTGCCATAACAAGTGTTACCTGAATCATTTACATGAGAATGATAATACAGGATGTTTCATTGGAATCAGTGTTGCACACAAGGTATGTTGGCCAGACCACTTAGACACACAGGTTTATGCGGGATTGCAAGAGTGTGGGCCAATGAAATCTTTGAGAAAATGGATCAGGTTGAATTAATTTGGAGATATGCTAAATAAATATCACAACCCCTTTCCGTAGAGCTCTCTTACAAAAATTTTCTGATTATATTTGTCAAGGGCAGTCTCTCCCAGAAAGTACAGCTCAGGACTTGCTACTATTCATCTTGACCTTGTTGGTTAGAATGTAGTGATTAACCTGTATTGCCAAGTCAACATGTTCATCTGCAGGAAGAAGAAAGTCTCTTTTTAAACAGCATTGTATTGCCTATCTCATTCCTCCATTCTGCTTTCTCAGACTCCTGAAACCTTGAGGTCATATCTGTGATAACCCTGACCCACATCCAAGGAGAATCAGCCAGATGAATTAATTTATCCAAAGGGGAAGAAATTAAATTAGGTATGGGTTTCCTTATAGTCCTTATCTCTGTTAAATGAGAAAATTGTAAGTACTGAAGAACCTTGAGGCTGGTGGCTATGTATCAACTCCAAGGTATTTTCAGGCCAAAGTAATTAGGGCTCAGCTGATGGATGGACACGTGCACAGCACACCATGTTTACATAAGCTCTGTTTCGATAGGACACCAGGCTCCATATATGACAGTGTTTATTGTAGATGAGCAAAACCTATTGTGGCTTTCATCCAGCAGGATGATAGATGGGGATTCTTCACAGAAGGAGAATGAGAAATAACTGCCAGTACTGACAAAAATGCCAGACCGCGAACTGAAACAGTGAATAGGTGGGATTGCAAAATCAGTGCAGCTCCCCTACAGGATAATATAGAGGGTCATCTGTCTTCATCCTAGCAGACAGTCATCTACATCAGATACAGCTGAATATGTTAAATGGAAGCCTCATCCAAAAAAAAATATCAAGGATGACACTGCCAAAAAAGACTGATGTTGCTTCTTCTGCCTGACAGCTAGGTTGGGCTGCTTGGTCTCTGTCACACAGAAAACTGCTGTCTAGACATGGGGGTGGGGGAAGCCTTTTGCTAATAGTAAAAGTGGTTATAGAGTGCTTTAACTGTGAAAGAAGAAATAGTCTCCTTTAGCCTTTCTCATTCAAAAGTGCTGTTTATTAAAAAGAAGAATTGGGCAATTTTTATATTTATTCTTTGAAGTTTAGCATGACCTACAAAACTACCATATAGCCAAATTCAGGCAGAGGATTCCCTCTGCCAATATTTGTGTCCTCAAGTGTATATTTTTCTAATACTGGTTGAAATGCTGCAAAATAGACATTTTTATTCATTGCACGCATCTGGTTGCTTTAGATAAACTAAGTAAAAAGAGCTAAAATACTGATGAGAGTATTTTTCAGCTCAAGCTTTATTTTCCTGTGCTTTGCCATAAGCTTCAATACAGAACTGTTTCTTAGCCTGGAAGTTCATATTACATTATCTTTCTAATAGTTAGAATAATCTCCAGACATTGAAAGACTTATT
This sequence comes from Pyrgilauda ruficollis, assembly GCF_017590135.1. Classification (NCBI taxonomy): domain Eukaryota; kingdom Metazoa; phylum Chordata; class Aves; order Passeriformes; family Passeridae; genus Pyrgilauda; species Pyrgilauda ruficollis. The sequence continues at coordinate 2,027,559 of NW_024515875.1, forward strand.
ACTGCCGTAAGTCTGGGTACAGTGACCACTGGTATCAAATGCAACTCTGTATCTGAATTCTTACTGTCCCAAGTTTATGACTGAGTAAAGTAGGCAAACCAAATCATTTGAGTACTAAGAGACTTCAAAGTCTAGAGGCAGTTTAAATGCGTTTTTTTCACAAAATCCATAATTTATACCAGACTTAATACCTTAAAATTATAGAATTGATATTGAAATGGACTTAGAATTACTTTTTTTGTTAACACACTAATGGGCCAACTAGGGGTAATATTTTCCTGATCTGTAGCTCATGAACAAGTAGAAAATGGTGGTGAAATCAATGACTGAATCAACCATGACGTGATGGATCTCAAGTTTGTGAGGGTATTTCAAGTTACCTGGCAAGTTCTTCATGCCGATATTTTCCTTCCCTACTTTGAGCATTCTACCTGTTAGTCAGCAAAAAAAGCAGGTAGATCAGAACTGAGCTTCATTTTGAATGAGCAGTACTGGGGAGGTGGGAGCATCAACAAGCTGCAAAGGAGGGATTCAGAATTGTTGCTGTGTCACACAATGATTGTGTTAGGGAAGCCAAAGCTCACCTGGAGCTGGAAGTGGAAAGGGATGTTGAGGACCGTGAGGCAATCTTCTGCCACTGGATGAGCAGTAAAAGAATTAGCAAGGAAAATGCTGGCCTGCTGCTGAACAGGACAGATTGAGTGACAGTGCACACAGACAAGAACTCCTCAGGCAGCCCAAGTCTGCAGAACCTTCTTTCCCTGAGTTTTCACTGGGATCTTGCCCTTCTCTTTCCCCGGCTAGCTGATGACAAGAGGGGGGGGGGCGGCAGGTTCCCCCTGGAGCTCCGTTGAATCCCAGTTGTCAATTGTTTTGGCGCAGTATAAAACACAGGCAGCGCACACGGGTCCCAGGGAAACTTTATTTGATGGCAAACTTCCCCTTTTCCTCTCCTGGGACCCCAATCAAGGGGCAAACAAAGACTTATATGTGGGGGAAAGTCAGGGGAAGGCACAACTTTCAACAAATCAGGAGAGTTGGGAGTAAAAAACCTAGGCGGGAATAACAGTAGTGAACCAATAAACTTCCAAGGGAGGAAAAACTGTTTCAATAAAACGGGTGAAGTTTGGAGAAATAGAAACTAGAAACTAGCTGATGAAATAACTGGGAGAAGATGGAGATAAAAGGAAAACAGCACCACGGAAAACCGCCAAATCACAAATCAAACCATAAACCTACTAATAAAACAAAAAGCACGATACAACAGGATCTCCCAGAGGTCTCAACAGATGAACTGGCCACAAGCTGGCAGGGTGTCATTGGAAGCAGACAGCAGATGCTGCCTGGGGCTGCATTAACAGGAGAAGAGCACCAGGTCAAGTGAAGCAGCTACTCCCTTGAACTGGTATTCCTGGACCGCATCAGAAATACTGCTCCTGATTTTGGGCCTGTAGATAAAAGACAGATGTGAGTAAACTAGAGCAGTTGTGGTGAGGAGCCTTCCGTAGAGGAGGGGCTTTTCTGATTCTATGATCTGCCCTCATGAAGCCTTGGGGAGTCTGAAGCAATCTTATGGCTGACTGGTTTGAGCAGAGGAACTGAGCTAGAGACCTCCTGGGATACTGTTTAACTTGAATTACTCTGTGATGATTCTGTGAAATAGGTCACTCTCTGATTATTGTCTTTCCCTTGCTTCCCTTGTTCAGTCATAATCTTGATACTGGATACGCCTGAAGATTGCTTGAAATGTATCCTAAGAGAAAAGAAAGATCTTTTGATACCCTGGTTGGAGGGCTTGTCCAACAATGAATTGTGTTTGAAAACTAGGTATTAGTAGTGAAATGTGATATGCTTGGAGTTGGTCTGAACTGTGAGGTTCTATCCCTAATGGTGCCTTGTTAGCAATATTCAATCCTAGCACAATTAATTGGTTTCCTTACTTATTTGGGAAATGTATTGTGTTCTCCTCTGACTTTTCTCTCCTCCCATACTTTACTAAAAAGGCCTTTGTCACAGCATGCATTTCTTGTTGACACAAAATAGCAGGAATTTAATACCATGTACTTGGTAGGCTGTGTATCATAAGTATTAGGTACCAGACACACTGGTGCCAAACTAACTAACAAAACAATTTATCAGATAACGTCAGTGGTTTTCCTGCCTTTGCTTGACCACTTTGAAGTGATGTAATAGACTCTGCTGACTTCTTGTCATCAGGGAATACACAATACCATGTCTGGCTTTTGTAACCAAACCTCCAAGGGTCTCTGTGCAGACATGTGATGTGACTCTTGAATTCTCACATACAGACAAGTCCACTTTTTTATAAAAAGGCAGTTTAGTATGAATGACACATGCAGAGCACTAAAACTTCCCATTCAGCATTCTCCCACCCCATTTGCTAAGAATAATTTCTCGATTGTGCATTTTTCAGAGTGACTTTGGCCAGGTCGTTTAAAGCAAAGTGAACAACTCATGCATGCTGTGTATACTTTGGTAAGACAGTTGTGTTTTGTGAGGAGCATGCTCTAAATTGTTGATCTTTGCTCAGTGTGACCTCTATTTTATATGTGAATGTGTAGTTGTGATGTTGCTCCTAGCCAGCAATGAGTTCTTTGAATCTCACTCCAACAAGATTGTATGAAAACATCAATATAAGGAAAATCATGAAGGTCTTTTGATAAATTTAGTCTGCAGGGATCTTTAAAAACCTTTACTTTCACTGAAAAATAGATCATCTCAGTATTTTTATTGAAACAAGCAATTATGTTGGCAGGTATTGTATGCTTTGGCCTTCTAAGGAGAGCAAAAAAAAGTATGCTGAAGTGCCTGTTTCCTTGCTGGTTTTGTTGTTTTTTTTTTTTTTTTTTTTTTTTTCTGTGGGTTCATGACCAGAGACTTCTGTTCTTGCACTTTATGTCTTGGGGCAACAATTATTTAGAGGGCATAGTTTAAAAGTCTGTCTGCTAGAAAGCTTTACAAATTTTATTTACAAATCTGTAGGTTTTCGGTTGATCAATTTCCACTCCTGAAACTTTTGTTATTTTACAATCTTCCTGAGAAGCTGATGACAATTACAATTAGAAATAGAATCACTAAAGACCACAGTACTCAGCATTCTCTAAATATGCCATTATTTTTTTCCTTGTTGTTCAGGGGTATTTGAGGAAATTTCGTATCTCAGTTCCTTAATCTCACTCTTATCTGAATTCAACATCAAAATATGGCACCAAGTGTCTTGCTTCATTGCTAAACATCTGCTCAAGCTGGATCATGACGATTTTGAACAACTGGAGCAAGATTTCCTGAGAACTCTGTAGTGTAAATTGGAAAACTAATTTGGCACCATAAATAGATTTATTGCCACATGGGCATGTATTGTCCAGAGTCTTCCACCAGCCTTGCTTTCAGAGATCTGTAGTTTATCATGAATATGTAAACTGTGTTCTCAAGTTCCTGGCCTTTAATCTAGGCAGTATGTGATTAGTTAACTTAGGTTAACTTAAGTATTCTGGGGTGTCATTTTCTCATTCTGAAATGAAGTTTAGCACACTCTGGGCTGACTAATTAGGCCCATGTAGAAAGCAATGAGTGACTTACTCTATTTGAAACAGTGCATGAAGTTAAAGAACCTGATAACTGACTAAACTAATGCAGAGTGGTCAGGTCCCATTCCCCTTAAAGATGTCAGTCTGTGAAGTAACTTCCTTAGCACTTAGCTTTTGCTAATTACTTAGAGTCACCATTTGCATTCCTCTTCCAGCTGCTTTGGCAGTGGGAAGAGCTGGGGGTGCCTGATCTGCCAAGAGCTGCTGTCTCCTCTTGGTGCAGAGCCTGGCACTCACCTGAAGGTCCTTCAGCTGCACCTCCCTTCCTGCTTGCTCGTCCCACTGATGTCAGGTCAGTGACCTGAGATGCCTGTCAGGCTGGGGACCCTGCACATAACCATCTTGAAATGAGGGCTGTTATGACTTTTAATTGTTCCTGTTTGGTTGCCCAGTTCATTACTCTGCTGGATATGAACTCCAGGCTCTCTGAGCTCAAATCTGCATTAAACAGTTGATTTTCCTCTTTTTATTTTGTTCAGCTTTTGTGCTTGAAAAACAGAAATGGTAATATTGCTTTTTCTAGGTAGCATATATAGATGTAGCAAAAATGCCTGTAAACTGGTTAATTTTAAAAAATTCTTTATTTCAAAATAAAATCATATTAACTATATATCAAATACATGAGGGTCCTTACATTTGCAAATTTTTATATTGACTTCAGCTTTTTTACAGTACACTGGTACATGTTTTGCAATTAATTTCAAATGGCAAAAGGTTGAAAAGGCAATTTTTTCTCCTTTGTCAGCTACTTCATTTTCTCCAGCATTGTTGAAACCAGTGTAGCACATGTTACATTTTCTGCTGGATTTATAAAGCAGGATGTAATTAATTAAGATTAATCTCTCCAGAGCCACTTTCTAGATCAGGTGAAACCTCTGGCCTTGTCCTCTGCTTTGAATGTGTGTATGTGCTTTTGGTGGGTGGAACAGAGACATCCACAGAAAACGTAGTGGCTTTCATTTTGTTCAGTGTCTAGTTTGTTGCTTGGGGAGGGCAGAGTGCAGGAGGAATAGGGCAGGTGGCCAGCTGAGCTGTTTGGTTTTTCTTGCCTTTCCCACTCTAATCTTGGAAACTTTATGATGAAGTATGGCCTGGGATCCTCTGAAGAGAAGATACAGCAGGTAAATCAGTATGCTATTGAGGGCTGGAAAACGAGACAGGAAACACAGGACTCCCACTGGAGTGCTTGATGCTTCTGTGACCTATTGCTTTTCCTTTATCTCCTCCCCAGTAGAGCTGGGAGGGTGAATACTTCCTACCAGAATCAGGCAGGATTAGTTATGCTTTTGAAGTTCACCAGCAGGAGACCTTCAGGGCTTTCTGACAGCTGCTCTTGGAGCATTGATCATTCAGGTTGTGCTGCATGAGAAAAGTAATCCCTGTTGGTGAGCCAGCAAGTATGCACTCACTCTTAATTTGTTTTTTTAGAATCTCTGAGGGTGCAACCAGTACACTTAAAAGTGCCCCCAAATTATTTTTTAAGCTGCTTAGTAAAGTTAGATGACTTTTAGTTCAGAGTTCTTATGACAGGAGAAGACAGCTGTGTTCCAAATCTCTGTAGATTACTGTCTCTTCCCTCCTCTGATTTACTTTACCATTCCCATAGTACTGGAATTGAAGGGCAGGGAGTGGCAGAGCCCCTGGTGTGCTGGCTCTCTCTCTCTTTGTATGTTCAAAAGCATGTTATCTTGAGTTTGAAATAAAATGTTTAATTTTGATGAACATAAAGAATTTACTTAAAACAGTTATCTATACAACAAAAAATAAAAGCCTATTCAAACCCACTGTGTCCCAGTCTGTCAGCCTTTGTGATTATCTTCTGTTCTGTACTCAAGAGATTTGCCCAAAAGCAAAGAAGAAAAAGCCAGCTCCCCTTTGTGCATCTAACCCTTCTGGGAGACACTGCTCTTATTGCTGCACCTCATCTCCTGAATTTAGAGTCTGAATATGGCAATGGCAGCAATCCAGGGTAAAGTCACATCACTAAACCTTTACAGTCTGTTGTCATGTACCTTACAAAGACAGCTTTCATACCGACTGCACACGGGATGTAAAACATGGCTTGTAACAAGGATTTGTTTGCTCTTGGCTTACACACAATTCTCACAAAATGACTGCAAAGATTTAGGGAAGAATGAAATAAAACTCTGGAGGTAGTACATGTCCAGAGAACTTTAATATAGTATGATGATATAATCTGCACCAACTTTGCTCTTTTTCTTGCATGGTAGTACAGATTATACTATAAAGAATCATAATCATTTTTTATCTCTTTTGCTGTAGGAAGAAAATGCAGACATAGGACAGGATGTGTTAAATCCATTTTCATGTCATCAATATTATTCTTTACTGTTAGAATTAGCAACATATGGTACCACATAAGTTATCCATGGTTGTAGAGGGGACACAACGATAATTTCTATTTGTTAGTTTTTTGATCGCACAAAGAAAAATACTGTCAGCATTTATACTTCCCTGTGAAGGGCCACTACTGGTTAATAAAGAGTGTATTTACCAATAACAGTGACAGCAGTCAGTCAGTCAGTCTGTGCAGATACATGAGAAAATGAAATCCCTGTCCATGTCCTCCAGATCAGTAGATACCAGCTAATTTCCCTGTTCAGTGGAGTGGATAGGTATCCATGCAAATATCTAATACTGATATCCTGAGGAGGCAGAAGAGCTGGATAGTCAAAATTGCAGGTCCTTTCCCCCATCATCTCTCCCCGAAGTGCAAAGGATTCAAGTAATACTGATTCACTGGCAAAACAAATGTGCTCAGGTGTGTTAGCACAGTCTGCAGCAGAGGACGTATTACAATCAGCGATGGCATGTTTAAACTTTGAAACTAGAAGTTTCTTGGCTGTGTCTCAAAGCAAGTTCCCTCAGCTCTTCATTACTGTGGGAGATAAGCTCATCCTAAGTGATTCTGACCAAAGACCTCCTTAAAGAAATGCCAGGAAACTTTAAAAATTATGGGTATCAGAAAGTGAGTTTAGATCATCAAGAGAAGATCATGATGAAGTCATAAAGAGCCAACAGCTCTGTAAAAGATAAGGAATTGTAGCTTAAAATGCTTAAGGGAGAGCATGCAGAGGATGGCTGTGCTGCTTGGGATGGTAGCTAGAAAAAAAATAAATACTTATCTATGTTGTGGCTAGTCTTGACAAAATATTCCTAGGTAAATTTTGTCTGAAAAAAAAAGAGAAAAATTTTGGATTCTTCCCTTGAAACAGAAACTCTGTGTCCTTCCTATGAATTATTGTATCTTTCTACCTCTCATTTTTTCTTGTGTTGGAGAGTACAAAGTAGAAGAAAGGGCTTTTTTTTGTTAATCCTATCTTTCTCACAGGAACAGACTTGAAAAATCAGCTCACAGTTTTTTAATTGTTGCAGTCTTAAAACTATAAATGGCTTTTTTTTCTCATATACATTTATTTACTTATTTTAAGGGTCAAAAAAGTTCACTAAGGAATCAGTTTGCTAGTTGCTAACAAGAAAACTGTTTCAAAGCCTAGTTATTATTAGTTGAAGCTATTAAATTAACTTGAAGAAGTAACATAAACCATTACATGCTTTTTTTAATCTTGGTGATTTATGGTAATGGTGATATCATTTAAAAATTCTGTAGGTTTTTAATTGAGATATCTAGGGAATTTTTATATGTAGTTTGCTCAATATCAACGTCTCTATGAAATAAAATTTTTATACATTTGTGTCATTGTTTCATCCTCTAAACATTTTGAATGGTTTATTACCAGAGGCTAGATTAAATGCCTGTGCAGTGTTCTCTCTGTATACAGTGTCTGGGAAATATCTTCCAATCTTTGGTGAAAGAAATCCATCATTTATGGTATCTGTGAAAAGTAATGCTCTCAACACTGATCTATAACATGATTTTGCAAATATTGGTTTTTTTCCTCTGGGTCTCTAACTTTATAAATATTGGTAATGCTTGGAGCAAGTTAATGTCAGCATTTTTACTAGAAAACCTTTACTTTTTGTCTGCAAAAATTGTAAAATACTGAAACTGCTTATTCAGCATTTCATCTTGCAAACCAGTAACTGCAAAATCATGAGTATTTGTACCAGTGTGATAGAAATGAGGATGCTTTTTTTTTTGCAGCCATATGAAAAAAAATCTTGTATCTGTACAGTCCTTGAAGCTCTGTTACACTATGTAGTTATTTTGTGTGTTGGGACTTCCTCAGGTATCCAGAGCCACATGAGTGACTTAATTCCCACCTAAGGGAGGAGATCTGCCTGTGTAGACCTGCAGCAGTGGCCAGCATGGATTTGCTGGGTATCCCTGCTCTCTGGGGGGGACTACTGACAGCTTTGGATTTGTAAACGTTCCTCTCCAAGGCAGAGCTGGAAGAGTTGCAGGCTTATGCACAGAATATCTGACTGTCAGCTTCTGTTGATAACTTCCTTAAAAATACTGTTGGCTGTTTGGAATTTTTTTCCCAAATATTTTGAGTACAATAATCACAGGAGTATATCTGACCACTTGGGCAGGTGTACATCTGAGTCAGCTGTCTAAACAGCATCTGCTCACGGTCAAGAGGGCATGATTCACTGTGAGGAAGACTATTCTTTGTTAGTTCCCTAGAAATGCCATTTTCCCTCATCTGAGCATAAAGGTGATGCTGAAGTGACATAAAAACCCACACTGAATGTAATTACAGTTAGGTGAAATCAATTTTATCTGAGTTTACTGCTTTATTAGTTTTTCTTTGAGTCAGAGAATGGCTGTACTTGGTTCTGGTTGGGGTAACAAAAATACAGCGAGATAAATATCCTGAGTTTACGACTTTGGGACTGTGGTTTTGTAACAAATGCTTGGTAAGCTTTACGTCAGCATACAAAAAATCAGTCAAATTTTTGAAAAGTATACTTAGCCCTGATAATACTTACATTTAAAGGGAAAGAAGTGGGAGTTGCTGAGGAGCTGAAATGGGGGTTTTGCAGCGTGAATAGATAAGCCAGGAGTAGTAGTGGTAGTGTATTCAGCTGCATTTTTTTGGTAAGTTTTCTGTACGCTTCAGATATTAGTAGAAGCAAATTTGTACTCAGCTCAAGGACTGTTCATGATTCAAAATTAATTTGTATGCTAAAAAACAAAGATGATATTGACATTACTAAGACATATGGGCAACAACTTTCAGAAAGCCCTACTTACTAAACCACAGTTTGGAGAGATATACAAAAGATAGTGGTCTTGATAATTTTCCAAGAAAACAAAGAATTTTTTTAATGGCTTGTAGTACCAAAAGTGTCTTTACAGATTAGGAAGCTTAAGATCCACAAAGTATTTTGTGATTTAACGGAGTCAGTAGAAATTAGGATTCTTAATTTTTTTCAATGCTCTTTGAAATGTTTTTGGTTTTTTTTTTTATGTAATGTAAAACAATTTTGATGGGCCATGTTAATTTTGCCAGTGTTTGATATTGAATCACTTTCAATTCAGTTAAAAAATAATCAGTTTAAGTTCTTTTCTATCTAACTTCTTGTTATTCAGTTGTTTCTGCTTCCTCACCTTTTATACTGATTTTTTTTCTCAGTGTTATGCTTCTTTCAGTGATACTTTGTGAGAGGAACCTTGACTAACAAGAACAGCAAATTTCAGAACCATCTAGAGTGACCTTACTTAAATAGTAAATCAGCAATTTTTTTCCTCATAATTCTTTTGGTGATGTGTTTCCCTTGATTTGTTACAGTTTATGCTATAAGAAATGTTACTTCTTAACATTTCCCTATACACATGTAATGGTACAGATCATGTCCTGTCTGCATATGTTTTAGAGAATTATTTCTTTGATGATCAGCTGTTAAGTTCTTGATTGCATATTTTGGCTGCAGAGTCTATTTCTTTTGCTTCCCAGCGTCAGATGCAAAATAGTTAATCACAGCCTCAAGAGATGAAGTGCCCTCTCAGCAGCTGCTGATGTCTTTTGGAGACTGGTGGTCCAGGCATATCTAACAATAGTGGTGTAATTCTTCCTCACAAGTAGGTGGTGATCCTGGTTTCCCACGAAAAATCTTTGATAAAATCCACAGAAGTGGCTACTGAAAGGGCAAATAGCACCTATTTTAGCAATCAGGTGGAGAGTTCAGGGCAGGCAGGAAGCCTTCTTTCACAACTTGAAGTCACATTTCTTTCTCTTCTTTTTTTTCTTAAAATACTCCTTTTAATAAAACTCACATTCAAAGGATCTTTCTTCCCTGTGGACTTAATCTGATATTGAGTTTCTTAATGGAACCACCCTTTGAGCCTTCCAGTTTTGATTGATTGTAATTCTTCTTCCTCCAAATGCCTCTCCTGTAGTTATCTGTTCTGCACAGAGTTAGACTTCCAGATCTCTCCTTATTCTTCAGGAGACAAATCTTCCTCCTTCTTCCACCCGTTCTTTTTTCAGTGTCCCAGGATTCAGCTGAAAACTTAATTTGCCCTTCAGTTAATCAAGGCTCTGTTCTGCTTCCTTTCTCATCAATATCCAGCACATCTTAGCTGATTAGGGCATTGTTAAAACAGATTAACCTTAGCTGTAGATCAAGGACCTAAAATGTTTGCTGTAGTCCTCAAGGGAGAATCTTACAAGTTTAGAAGAACAATCTGTCCGCTTCTGTTAATGGCAAGATACTTCTTGAACATACTTTAGGATTGACAAAACCTTAATTAAATTGGTTAAATTCTCAGGTGTGGATCTGATCCAGCACTCACTGAAGCTGATTGATATCAGCAAGATTTAGACAGCCCCAAGTCCAACACAAACAAGGTATTCTAGTACTGTTACACAATAATTACAAAACAGCTCACCAGCTTCTTTCTGTCTCTAGCTGGAATAGGCACAATATTGTGGCTTGGGTTTTACACCAGATGGCAACTGGAGTACAAGGTCTCTAGAATGCTTTGGTAAAGTCTCTGGAACTGCATTTTTATTGTTTGTTAGCTCCATGTTATTACAAAACTCTAGAGGATATTGGGTGATTTTGGAGCCACTTTTTAATCTTGCATTTGCTTTCTGTTTTGAAATTGTATTAGAAGTGATCATTCCTTGAAGGGAAAACTTAATATATAAAAATGAGTCAAAATGAAAGGTCTCCCTTAAAGTCAACACCTACCTAATTTGCAGAGGATTAGATAAAAATGTAGTATTTCACTGTAAATAGTTAAGAATTGGCTTGACAGACCTATGCATAACCTGATCTGGGCTCTCCTTTAAACAGGAGGTTGCACTGTATGATTTCCAAAGCCCCTTCAACCCAGTCTTTGTTATGAGCCTGTGATTCTGCAGGATGTTCAGGGCCACCGTGGGTACACACCTACCCAGAGCTGGCTACTCCTAAAGATGTGTCTTTGGCTGATTTTCTGCTTGTGCTGATCCGTATTCCCACCTCCTCTAAAAACCCCATATAAGGCAAAGCTATAAGTGATGAATACCAGAAAAACTGAGAGTTCTGCTTCTGTACCTGGCAAGAGCAAGCTTTAGAGCACAGTACTGTTTGCATTTTAGGCCTGCAGGTAATGAGTGGAAAACCAGAAGAGGACTGGGAGCATTAATGGAAGTCCTGGAGACATGAGAGGGTATCCCACTAAGCAGAGTAAATAAGTCATTTATTACTTTCATCCTTTGAAAAAAACTGTTTGCTGGTCCTTTAAATGTTATATGGAGGATTTCACATGTTTTTAACAGCAAAAAAACCCAAAACATATTTACACTGTTCGCCTTTATAACACTCAGTATTTAGAGTGCCATGAGATTATGTGGGAAGAACTGTTAGTAGAAAAGCACCTGGGTTGTGTCTGTGATGAGTCCCTTGTGCAGTTTTTTTCCCCCCAAAAATGTCCTGTCACGTGTTTCTTCCAGATGGAGATGAGGCCAAGTCAGGTTAGTTTCTGGCTGGGGAAATGTGGGCTGAGTTACATCCTGAACTTTTATTTTATATACACGAAGAGGGAACACTTGGTGCTCTACACTTCTCTGCAACTGGACAGGAAAGAAGAGAAGAGGAGAGGGAGGGAAATGTGGGGATTGCAGCTATCAACAACTTGTGTTGTGGACTCCCTTATAATTGGGGATTTGCCTGATGACACCTTAAATTTAAAATTCTTTATTACAAATCCTTGTTCAAAAGTTTTGATTCAAAAAATTACATTTCTAAAGGTGTAGAAGGGTTTTGGTTGCTTTCCTCTTAGGATATATTCATAGATGTCTTCAAATAATAAGAAAAAAATTGTTTCTTTGGCAACTTAGAGCTCTGAATTTGCTGAGTTTGGGTAGATTTGGGACATTAGGTGTTTGATTTGTTGGGTTTTTTTAAATCTTCAAATATATAATTGTAGTTCTGATATGATTAATAGAGCATTTTATAGATTTGTATGAGATTGCAGAATTTCACTTACTCGTAATAAAAGAATTCTGGGGGGTTCTCATGCTGTGTAGAGACGTAATAATCTTAAGAAACGGTGCAATTGGTTGTGCTTAGCCTCAGGATGCCAAGCTGGATGTCTTCTCAGGGTGTGACTAGAGGGGCAGGAAATCAGATTTCTCCATTATATGTCACCTTGATCACCCAAAAAGCAATCCACACTCTCTAAATTCATGTTAATATCTGTGCTGTCTTGCTCATACAGAAATACATTTCTGATTAACTTTTTTGAGAAGGACCCTGATTTATAAATGTTCTGTAATAATTTTTAACTGAAGTAAAATATCTGTTGCTTATTAAGGCTTATTGTTCTGTAATTTCTGCTACTTTTATTTCTTCCTCCCTATTAAAAATAATAAGATTACTGTCCAGGAGCAGCTTTATCAGCGATACACTTTTCAGATGAAAAACATGAGGTTATGTGGTAAATGGTGAGCGTTCAGACCTGTGGAGCAAACAACACATCTCTTGCTTATGGCTGATCATCCTGCACCAGCGGATGCAGGCTCTGCTTCCTTCCTCATGCTTCATTTTTCATCAGCCCTTGGTAGCAGCATCCATGGGGATTTGCTAACAGGAGAACTTACAGGGAAATGTCATTTTTGTAAGACAGACCTGGAAAAGCATGAAATAGTAATTTCTCTTAGTGTCTGTTTTGTCTGGACTCCTCCAGAGCAGAGCTTGTGGTTGCAAGCCCAGGACTTAACAGGTTTAAAGATCTCTTGAATCTGTGAAACGTGATGTCCCTAGGAAGACAGCTGTCCTTGCCTCTTAGCCCCTCTCATCTCCAGGAGGCTGCCTTTTCACCCTTTAAAACAGGCCAACCAAGGTACCACAGCAATGGCATAATTACAATTTAATTCCTGGGTTAATCTTACTGGAGAAGTTGATTTTGGTCTCTGGCCTTTTGTTAGAGATGGGTCTGCCCCTTTCTGCAGTTTGAGGCTGGGATTTGAGAAGGATCATCTCAAAGAGTGAGGTTTCCAGTTTCTGTGTGCAGCTGAGCCTGCTGGTGAGCAGCAGGTGTGACCTGTTTTGCAGTGGCATTCCCAGCTCCCTGGTCCAGCTTCTCACCTTCAAGGCACATCAGTGTCTGCTCACTGGATCCTACTTCACATGGCTTCTTTAAGGGCAGTGAAGTGGGGAGAAGGAGTGGAAGAATAAATGTTTTGCCTTTCATTTTGTGCTTCTGCGTTCCTTGTTTTGCAAGGGTTTGTGGCAGTCTGCCTCCAGAGATGTGCAGTTCCTGGTGCAGTGCAGGCTGAGTCTTCAGGTTGCTTCATGCCACTATAATAGAATCCCTAACAATGCCAGCATTTGAAATGCAGAGAGAAATTGTGGTATCTGCAAATCTGTAATAACAGATAAAAATATGCTGACAACTCTAAAATCAAGTAGATCAGATGTGTGTTTTAATACTTTCTGCACTGACTGCTTTTTGCTGTCACATAATTTTTGAACAGAAAATAGAAAGTGAAAAGGAGTAATTCTGGTATTTGCACACAGTGATTTTGGGTATAGTGGAATAGCAAGTTCTTAGAAGGACCGATCCCTGTGCTGTACTGGAAAAGTTAGAGTCTTACTTTCTCTTCTCAATTTTCTGACAGGCAGCAGAGCCAAATTAAATTGTGTTTAGTACATGAGGTTAATACCCAAGAGACCTGGAGTTGCATTTGTAATACAATGTATTATGGGTTTAATTTTCTAAGTAGCCGTGCCTCCAAGTGACACTTAAAAGCAGCAGTTTAAAGCTGCTTATTCCTACATTATGTTTCATGAAAAACAAGCTGAAAGCAAAATCTGTTTTGTTTTTCCAAAACAGAAAATGGTGGTTTTGTTTTCACAGTTGGGTGCCAAATGATAACAATTTTTTTTTATTCATGCAATTAAACCTGGAGGTTAGAATCTCAGAAGCACTTTATAAGCCTGTATTTCAACTTACAATACATATAGAAGAATGTCTTAAAGAATCATTTGAAAAATTATTACTGCGTTTGTTCAGTTTATTTATTCCCCAGATATATAAGGCTGGTGCGTCATAAAACCCCACAAAAGGCTCACAAAGGTGCCACTATCAGACTAATTTCAGATTTTTCTGTGGAAATTGGTGTATTTTTATACTAACTGTGCATTGAGAGCGGTTGTTTTGCAATGCCCATAGAAGCTGTATTAATTAGCAAGTTTTGTGATTACTTCAGAGGCAGCTACTCCTGTACTACCCATCCCTAGAGTGGAAATGCAGGTCAGCCAAGGGAGCTCATGTGCTGTAATCCAGCTACAAAGTGTTAGTAAAACTCGATGTGTCTCGGTGGGCTTCCTGAGCTGTTCTGCCTTAAACCTCATTGTGTAGGCCTGTTTGGGCAAAAGTCAGCAAAATCACTTAGATCTCTTTGAGTTTGTTGTGAAACAAAGAATTCATTAGCCTGAAAGGGACTCAACAGAGAGAGTCCTGTGAGTTGTTTGGGTGAGACTGAAGGCAGGAGAAACCTTTGGGCAAAATTATGATGTTTTCATCAAGGTTTCTTTTGCTCCCAAAGGATGTGGGCATTAACAAGTTTTTAACTGTGTAAGTTTGAAACACAGCCTGTTTTGGAGTTCTGTTTAGAGCCTGTTAGAGTTTTGATCTTCAAGGATGTTACAGGACAGGTTCAGCCTGCTTCATGATCTGTAGGTAAAGCCAACATTCATTAACAAACTACGTGCCCTGTATACATCAGAGGAAAGCATCAGATAAGAGAACTGCTGTCCAACTTCCATCTGCCTACTTGGGCACCTGGGTTAGATATGAATGTGCCTAAATCAAGAAAGGAAACAGCCGCAGGAAAGCAGTTATTGCTTTGAATTTCTATTTAGGCTTTATGGTGCCTTGGGTACTGAAACTCTAATGCTACAGAAAATACAGCAATTGTTTTGCATTAATGAAATACAAGTATTTGTCTTTAAATCAGAACAGCTTGTCGTCATTTGTTATGTATCTTCAGCATTTAACCAAGCAGAGTTTAAAATGACATATTTAATGAAAACCTGAACTGCGTATCAGTAGTCAGGTGTTGGATCATTTAACTATGCTCACAAAATCATTATTTTTTTTACACAATGTAATATTATCTCATCACAAAATACTATATAGCTGGTTAAATGTTTGAAAGCAATTTGACTGGTGCACAAATTTTAACTTGTTGGTGGCAGAACAAGAATACAAGTGTCCTTGTTCTTTATTCAGAGCTTTAGCCAAAGACCTTTCTTTCTCTAATACTCATAGGTTGGTTGTGGCTTTCTATTGATACTTTGCTTGTTACTCTAGATATAGAACATATAATTTTCCTAGCAGTAAATTATTCAGATTAAGGTATTTGGTTTACATAAAGTCTTGCACCCTGCTTTACATGAAAACTGACTGGTGTGTTTAGGAGAATAAATTTAGACGTAGCATGAAAGATAATGCTGTGCTGGTTGACTAGCTTGGGCAGGGAGGGAAGCAAGGACATGGAGATTTGAAATAATCAGCTTTCAGTGTTTTTTTCTGGTGGCCATAACAAAATTTTCTACTGTGATTTAAAAAATATACATGATGACATTAAAAATGTAGAGCCAGATGTTATTTGCTCTAGTATGAACCTGGAATAACTTTTAAATTTCAGTGATCTGTGCAGTAGCAGCTGAAATCAGAACACCAGCCACAGCGATTGTGTTTAATCTTCTCTTGATGCACTTAAAGGGAACTTGAAGGCTGAAATCTCCAGAAATTGTAATGAGTTCACTAACTTGGCTTGGTGATCCTTTTTTTTTTTCAATGGATGTTTCAGTAATATATGAGTGTGAGAATGAAAAGAAGATTTTGTGAAATCTGTCTATCTTTATAGTGTGAATGAACATAGGCATAACCAGGTGTGTAGATACATGCATACTCTACATGTAAACCACTTTCTCTTTCAGAAACCTGAAATGTAAAATCTCTATCTAATTTCTTTTTCAGTTGAGTGCATATAATAGTTTCTTAGTATTTTGAAAAGTCCTATCTTCATCTGCTAACTTGAATATTTGGTATCATTTTATTTGTCCTTCAATGATATCTTACAGGAACATGAAAGTGAAAGAATAATGCACAGATCGAATCCTAATTTAACATCTTTGTAGGCTTCTGCTTTTCTATATATAGGGTTCTGCAGAATTGTGTAAAATTCTTAGTAAATTAGAATTTTCATTTGGCAGACTGGTTGCATTGAAAGAGTTGAACTGGATTCCTTCTCGTGCTTTAGACTGGTGGCAGGGAGAGGTAAAGTCATAATCTGGTTACAGTAGCAAAATCAAGTTACAGAATACACCTAGATGCTGTTAGGTTTCCAGCCCATAAGCACTGAAATGTGCCAAAGTTTCAAGTTTGAAGTTTTTTGGGGGTTTTTTGTTGTTTGGGGGCTTTTTGTTTCTTTGTTTGTGTTTTTTAACAGGAAAGTGATCATCTAAAATTTTGTAACCATGGAAAAATGTCTCTGATGTATTTAAATTATTCAAAATCTAGGAATATATCATATATATCTGTAAAATGTTGAATTTATTATTTGCAATGTACCTTTAAAACCGGATGTGTTAGCTCCAGCTTGTGTCAGATATAAACTTTAAAACTGTCCATCAAAAAATTGATAGCTAGAATGTCAATTTCTCAAAAAGATTGTACATGCACTTATTTTTTAACTCCAAGTGTAAATCTTAAAAACAGAAATGTTTTTATTTAGCTATGAGCTATCAAAGTGTTAATATTTGTCCTGAAATACCCAGTGTAATGCTAATAATTTGTAGTTGAACTTTCTTTTGGGTTGTTGTTGGTTTTTTTTAAATAGGAATAATCAGTGTTTTAACAAAACTTCACATTTTTACAACTTATTTCATGTGATTTTTTTTTTTAACCAGAAAAACAAGTTGTTAATGGAAATAATTTTATACACTTGTTGAAAAGCAACTGCTATCACAGAAGAATGTAAACTCTGTTTAAGATAGCATGTCCTGTGTAAACAATGAAAATAAGAAATGCTGCATTCTGTTTTCAGTGGAATACAAACCACAAGTTAAGGTGATGGACCGTAATTCTAAGGAAATAATTATTCAGAAGACTGGGGTTTTTTCCTAGTATAAAATACTAATGCATAAAGTGTAGACATTTTAAAAAACCCAACAATTTTCCTAGGATCAAAAAGCCATAGGACTGAAGTTGCCTGCTTAAATGTGTTCTTCACAAAAATTACAATGTGAAGTTAGGTAGAAAAGAAAACTACCTCAGTGTTATCCTGAATGTATGGCTCCTTTGAATAGAACAGAGCCAAAAGGCTGCTTGTTAAAATATGATTCACTTCTCTCCAGTGGCTGTTTCTACAAGACAAGAATAGGATTGTTTCTTTGATAGATGAACAGAAGAAATACAGAAGAGGCAAGGAAGCAGGTGTGTCAGCACATAGCAAGTGTCCTTCTGAAAATGGCTAAGTCCGAGGTTTAACCTATTATTAGGTTTTACGCTTTGATTAATCTGCACAGTGAAATCTGGTGAAAAGTACAGAGTAAGGAGTTTTTTAGTAATTATTCCTAAGCGTGCATTTCTGTTATGATAAGTGACTAAGCATAGCAATTCTGGCTGTGATGGAAAGCAGGGAAAAGTCTGTTCTTGATTTGCATCTGGCTGCAGCAGCTGGCATAGGTGTATCCAGCTAGGTGTGCCAAAGCCAGCTGGGATAGATATTATTTTACTAAATAGATGCTCTCTGTCTTTGGCAGGGTCTGTTGGTTACCAAAAGGTTTGATTTTTTTTTCTCTTTAATGTATAAATTTAACAAGCTTAGTGATTTTTGAAAAAACAAACACATGAATTCAAAGATGCATTCATTGTCTGTAAGATAGCACAGCTTTCCACCTGAGGGGCTTATACAGGCTGAGGTTTATGAGCAGTGTAGGTGTATATTCTGATACAATTTTTGGTTTGAGTGATAAATTTATGTTTAAGATGAGATAGAGGATAAAGTACCCCATGAGGCATCTTCAGTGCCCTGAAATAGCATTTGAACAAGTTTCATTGTCCAGCTCTAATAGTATGATTTATGGAAGCTCTCTAAGCCTAGAAAGTATGGGGTTTTGTTTTACAGAATTTTGAAGGCATTGAGTATTGCTTCCTCTTAAAACCTGTCATTTTAAGAAATGCAGGTGTGAGGGCTTGAGAGGGGAAAGTTAAGTGCTGACATTGAGAGAAGTTTTCTGTCCCCTCTCTCCCTACCCTCTGCTGGAAAGGGAGGCCAAGGTTGAACAATCCACACCAAATTGCATAAACTTGGTTTATAACATTGGATGGTGAGGTGACATTAACAAATACAGCTTTCAAAAATACACGTGATCCGTGGTGTAAACTGCACTGGGTAATCCTACTGGGATGGTGGGGAGAGAAGACAGTGTGCAAAAGATGCTTAGAGACTAGTATGCTGGCACTGTTGTTAGTTAATGCAGCTGATTTTATTTCCTGGTGCCACCCCTTTCACTCTTAACTGGCATCATGTCCATGCTTTTGCAGAGTGTTTCTTTTGGCACAGTTAGGTGCTGTTATGTGAAGGGTGTAACCATTTAAGATGTTGTAACCTGCTCTGTTGCATGTATTTGTAGCAGTCAACTCTCCAAGAACGTGGTACCCAGCAAATCCACCTGCAGCTGTGTTCTGCTTTTAACTTCTTGGAGCTGCAGGTAGATAACTTCAGTTACCAGGAGTGCACAGGTTATGTAGCTTGGGTCTTGGAGTATTACCTCCAAAGCAAATGAACAAAACTAAGTAGCTGAAGTTCCTAATCATAAAACAGGAGAAATTCCAAACTGCTGTTTAAGCTCTACTTTAATTTATCTGACATTTGCACCAAAGGCCAGCAGTCTGGAGTTTTTGTTAAATCTTCATCACTTGCCCACAATAGCTTGGTTTTGTCTATTTTTCTTCTGAATGCTCCTTCTGGATTGACTGTGCTTATCACTTGTGTGCTCTCAAGTGGTGTTTAAAAAGTCCTTCTTTTCTTTGCCATGTCAAAGAAAACTAAAAGCAGGATCACTGCATCTGCCTCAGCTAGCAGATTGACACTTTGTGCTGCAGGTTCCCACAGTTTGTAAGTAAAAGTACCTTAGCGCTTCAAATTCAAATGTAAATCTTTTCTTACTCAAGAACATGGTCAGTAAGACTGGAAAAATTATCCTCAGATTTCTGAGGTAGAATATGAGCAAATCAAACATACTTAATGTTTTTGGAAGAGATTGTAAGTTTTGTTTAGGTCTGCTTTGGCTCAGAATAGTTCAAGATGGGCTCCATCCCCATCTTTCTTTCAGAGCTTTGTAGAGCTAAGGAGAGAAGGGAAAAGTGCTTAAGACATTGACAGGGAAATAGGCAGCTCTGAGTCTGCAGCTTTGAGTGCCTGCTGGGGGGAGGACTAATGAATACAGCATCACCATTTTTTCATTGCTCATTTTTACCAGAGCCCCAGCACCCTGGAGGAGATTTAAATAGTAACTCATAAAGATTAGGAGTTGATATTTTTCATCTGTAGCTTTTCCCTAACAAAAACAGTCAGAATTGTATCGACAATTAAAATGAGATACTGCTCAGCTACAAGCTCTCTGTGCTTTTGTCTTGTATTTATTAGCTGATGTAACTCTGCGTTTGGTTTGCTGGGTTTTATATGGAGAGGTATGTCTTGGTGTGCACTGGTACCAAATGAGTGTTTTCTTACAACTTTTCTCTCTGTCAAGACTCTAAAGGGATAAAAAGGAAGCAATATTGAATGAAACACCACGCTGTACACTGGTAACGTTTAGGTGTACTAGTAATAATGTGTCTCTCAGTCCACTCTCCTGAAACATCTCTTAGTTCATTTTAATGTCTCTCTTCATTTTATTAATACAGAACTCTATTATACAATTCTCTATTAATAGAGAACTTTGCTGTTCTCTATTCTGCTGCCACATTGTATTACACATACCTACACATGAAATCTGTTCCGATCTTCTGTCACCTCCGGCTCTTTTCCAGCACAAGGGTTGTCCCTACATTCCTCTTCATTTTTTTGCTGACACTGGCTTCAGAATTTTTTCCCTCATAAATTATGTAGCTTTTTTTTTTCTTTTCCTAGCATAGCATTTAATCAGGATTTCTATCTCATATTCAAAGTACTCTGACTAGTTCATCGTTGTGATCTCAGCACCATTTTCCTCATATTTTCTGTATTAACACAGTTGCAAAAGTATCTTGACAGCTTTTAATTTTTTTTTAAGAGAATGTTGCACAGTGTCAGGTTTTATACTTTTAATAGGTGTACCTAAATTACAAAATGCGTTATCTTCTATTGGGCTCTAATGTTCTTTCACAGAAAGGGATTAAAGTCTGTGGTGTCTCAAATTGCAGTTGTTTTACCCAGACAGCCTTAGAAGATACCTAAGCAGAAATCTTTACATTTATCAAGTCCTAGATTTATTGCAATCTCTAAAATAATTTACAGTGTGTTTCATGAGCTTTAAAATGTGAATGAATTTTAAAAGCTATGCTTTTTAACTGTTAAAAAAATAGTCCGTTCAAGCTTTGAAGTCACAAGTCATTAGTGTTGAGTGAGAATAAAGATTTTAAGCCATTTTAACATGAAGTGTGTTCTTTTCACAATTCCTCACATTATCTTAACAAAATGAATGAGCTCTCATTAGGAAAAAAGTAAAAAGTACAAGATTAAAGTTGATGAGCTAAATCAAGGTGTCCTGCTTGGTTGATTTAAATCCGTGATTAAAATCAGTGATTTGATTTAAATCAATCCACTGTTCTTTCAACCAGTCTGAAATGAACTGTTCTTCATTTCCTGACTAATTAGAATTGCTTCTGTGAGATTAGTTAGGACTGTGCTTTGATGCAGAAAATCTGCTGCATCCTCTGAATTGCCTGAATTTTGGTTTTGGGAGATGAAGACTTTTTTTCCTCTTGTTTTCCTGCTTTTCAAGTAATAGTTTTAATGAAGTGAGACTACTAGAACAGTATACCTCTATCCCTTAATGGCTGGAGATAGAAAACCAGGTCTACAACTACAGCTCTCCTTGTTAAGGATCATTTCAGCTGTTGGCTTGTTCAGATAGCAGGGAAGGAAGGGGTTGATGATCGCTTGCATCCTCCTGTCGTCTCTCCACTATTCTGGGACTCATGTTCCCGGGTGCCTGCTTCTGCACAGCCTTGTCTGTTCAGCCTGGTGCAGGTCACCCTCAGCCACAGAAATGACTGAATGTACAGGTGTGGAGCTGTAACTAAGGAAATGAGGTTCCTCATTAATGGCTATTTTTCCCATGGCTTCATGCCCATCAGTGTGTCCACAAACAAAGCTGGTGGAAGGTCTTGTGGAAACTTGTCTCCTCTGTGCAAACTTCTCCACAGTGTAGATGCTCTGGTCAATTTAAGCTTATTTTGCAGTCTTTTTCTCACCTGACCACAATCTTTTATTCATTTTTTAATTTATTTTCCCCTCTTCCCTGTCTTCCCAACACTTTTGATGTGAAGTATTTATTACATTCCTGTGAAACTTGAGTGGAAATTGTCAGCTTCTTAACTTGTCTTGCTGTGAGGATACCTATGAGCAACAGTTATACAAGCTTCATTTTCTTTGCTGTAAAGAAAAGTTTATAACACAGCTGTAAGGAAGGTTTATCGTACTAAAACCTGTAGTCCAGGGTTCTTTAGGCCCACAGAAGCAACCTATGATAAACTACCTTGTACTCTGAAGTGTAACTAAATAGCAATTTCTATTTGTAACTATTGCATCTGTCCTGAAAAGTAAAGTGATTTCATCCTGGTGTGAAATCCAGGACAAAACCAGACTATTATACCACATGGCCTGTAAGCAGATCTGTTCAGAAAAGCCCTTAGTTGCTGATTTAATTACTTTGGTTATTCTAGAAGACAAGTCATAGGAAGGATGGTCTTTTGTAGCACAACCTTGGAAAACCAGCTCAGACTATTCCTCCTATCAAATGCTGCCTGCCAGGCCTTTGCCAGTCATGAGAACTTTGTGCTGCACCTTCCCCTATAGAAGAAAATGGGTTTCAATAAAGCTCTCTTCCTTTGATTTTCTTTCCTAGTATACGCAGTTGTTTAAGAAAAAGATCACCATATACTCTGGATCTTTGGCATGCCCTGGTACATTGAGATATGAGGGAGGCATGGAGACAACTATGCAATATTACTTTATTAGTGATGTGCAGAGAAGATTATTTGGAAAAAAATACTACTGCCAGTTCTGAAAGCTGAAGAATTTACCTTTATGGTGAAAATGAAAAATGTGTAAAAGCTTGCTTGTACTTCAAACAAGAAAATAATGCTTTATTAACTAGAATATAATTTAAAACATGTTATGGGAATTTACATTTTTCTAAAGAAGGAGCTGCCAAATCAAATTAATTTTGAATTCAGGAAAGCTCTTTTTGAGGGATCCAGACAAGCCATATGGTACTCTCTTGCAAACATCAAGGCAAGGGAAAGTATTGTGTGGGCTTTTATCACATTTTAGTCATTTTGAGAAGAAAAAATGTTTAATATTTTTATGCGTACAATTTATATTGCAATTTAATGAGACAGAAATGACATGTACCTAAGATAAATCTAGATAATGCAAACCCACTCAGATGCATTCAGCTTGATTTAAGGTGCCTTGTTTTGATTTTAGAGCACTTTATATATTGAGGGGTGTTTTTTAAATGACTATGATGGATATTTATCTTATGTTGTACTAACTTCAATACTGTAGCAGCCAGTTTCAGGTGTTTATGTGGACTGTCTAGAGAGGAAGAATAATTCTTGCAGCAGCTGTTGGTGCACAGAAGGTGAGTTCAGGTGTGAAGCTTCTCCTAGGGACTTCCTGGTATTTCACCCTGAAAGGAGAGGCATGATGCTTATTAAACAGTACTTCAGGATAATGCTAAGGGTTTAAAATGAAACACAATTCTGCAGCCTGGAGGTCTGGCACCCAGTTTAAAGCTGCTTTGTGCCAGCTGTTTGTCACTGTTTCTCTCCATCCCAGCTCTGCCACAGCTGGCAGATCTCCACACTGCCTGTCTGGGGATGTTTTCTGTGCTGTTCTAAAACAAGGGTAAAAGCAGTTATGTCCAGGAGTAAGTGCTTTGCGATTTGCTGGTGAGTACAGGGATCTGTAAATGGAGAGTTTAGGTTTTCTTATTGACTATTTTTGACAGGTATTTTAAAGTACCTGAGTCCTGTTTCCAAAGACCCAGATTCACAGCCCTTTGGTACAAAAGCTGTGGGTTCCTGCTCAAAGGTCCCCATGCTGCTTTCCAGAAGGGGGAATGACTGGGGACCAGCTGGTGAGCAGGGGCTGCACTGCAGCCCTGCTCCATGGGATCTGGTACTCCCAACACCTATATAGGGTCTCAAAACCCAGCCTTTCACTCTTCTTTGCCCCATCCCTGGAAGTGTTCAAAGTCAGGGCTTTGAGCAATCTAATCTGGGGGAAGGTGACTCTGCCTGTGGCATGGGGGCTGGAACTAGAAGATCTTGAAGGTCCCTTCCATCCCAAACTCTTCGTGGTTCTGTGGCTTGGTTTAGGCTGTGAACATCTGTTTTTCTGTGGTGTGAATTTGCATATCAAATGCATTTATGAAAAAGAAAAACATACTAAAAAAGTTAAGCTAATCCACCTAAAAAGCTGGTTTGTACCTGTGAGAAACTAAAGGCAGCTACGCTTTTGCTGGAGGGTGACATGGGTTGATCTAGGGTTTTGTTTCTGTATGTGGTGGGGTAGGTTGGTTGTTTGTTTGTTTTTCATGACCTAATTAAGACCACCCTGTTATACCATCGATTCCCACCATGCATACACAACCCATACCACATGTGCCATGGCATCCTTCCCTTTGGTCAGACAAGCTGACACTGATACTTCTGTAAAGACCCTAATCTGTTACAATAGGGAACTTCTAAAGAATAAAACTTCACAAAGTCACTTTTATCTTCACTGTGCGACACTTGTTTCCCATTAATTTAGAGAAAAAAAGGCTTGTTGTCAGTATCAGGGCATTAAAAACATACATCATCCTGTGAGCTGTTCTGACGTGGTCAAAGCTCACATAAATAATTCTCTAGCCTTGGTATTTTAGGAAGGGCACCAGATGGTGCTCCAGAAAGAGGGAAAGAAAAAAAAAAGGGTTCCAGAACTATTAATTACTTTTCAGGTTGTCTTTAGAATTATTATGTATAGGAGCATTTTTAAAAATATTTATGCTAATTAGTGCATGTTTCTACAGAAGCTGGAGATGATTAAAGATGTTCTGCATCCTCACAGAAGACAGAGCAAGTTTTTTTCTTAGGGGGTCAGATCCTTTGACCCACTGAGCCATCCTACCACCCCTCCAGATGGTCAGAGATAGCTTGGAGGATCTGTAAGATTGTTTTTGCCTTTCACGAATGTTTTCTGCCAGGTACCCAGTGTGGTTTTATTCCTCTTGCTACAGAGTGGTGGTTTGGGAGGGCTGTAGGTAATGGGTGCTCTAGGAGTCCCCTTGGGCATGATGGCTTTATCTCCACAGCACAGCAGGACAACTTGCAACTGACTGACTCAGGGATGCTTTCAACTGAGCAGGAGCTGAAGCAGTGCCCCACAGACCCCATGTGAATGCTGTTCCTCTGCAGCAAACACAGGAGTGCTCTTAGGAGAGAAGTGAGGTACCTCTCACTTCACAGTACTGCAGCATAAAGGTGCACATGAAGGCTCTGCTCTTCAGGATGGGATCTGCTTCAGCCAAGAGCTGCAGTAGCTTGTGTGCTTTGCCCACATACGGCCTACATAGCAAGCACCTTGTCTACCATGGTTGCAAAATGGTCATTCTCTGAGTACATAATTAGTGTCAAAAAATTGATAACTGACACTGTACAGGTAAAAGCTCCTGCCACAAATCAAAATAACAACTCAGGAGACCCATCCTCTATGTTCCTGCTCAGGGGCAAGTGGTGATATGGGCAGCAGCAGCAGTACCTAGACAGGGAAATTGGTGATTATGGCCCACATGTGTAGGTCAAAATAAGATGTTCAAATGTACTTAAAAGTGCAGTTGGGCATTAAGGCAGTTTACAGGAGCATGATGCACTGTAGCAGCTGTCATGCTGACTAAAACACAGCTGCCTTCTCTGCAGAGTTTCTGGCAGGTATATAGAGGAAGCAGTGGCTTGCACACCAAGACTGGTGTTTACAAAGAGTTTCAGTGACAACATAAATGTAGCCACTCTGCACTCGAAGCGATGCATCTGAGGTAGGCAGCTCTGCAGGAATTGTTGTTTACTTGGCCATTCAGATCAAAATCTGAAATTACAATCACCAGATCCTGTGCAGTTGCTATCATTTCTGATACTGCTGTTCAGTGTACTGGACTGTGTTGACGTGAGGTGTGTGCAGAAAAGACATTCCCTAAAGCCAGCGTAGTGTATTGCCCCAGCAGTCAATGTTTCTCTCTTCCTGCAAGTCACGTAGCAGGTTTTATTGGTGGCATAGGCACAAACCTGGAGTTGGGGGGTTCCATTGAGCTGGGGTTATGTTCTGAAAGTAGTAGTGACTCCATGCGGGTCTTAAAGTGGTCTACATAAGGTTGGTCTGGGCTGGATCCCGGAGAAATCCTTTGATTGTGTCTCTGTATTATCTTACAAATGGGGTCCTCGACTTCCAGGATGCTACCGCAAGATTTATTATAGTGGGGGAGAAGCCTAGTTAACACAACAGTTTTCTAGTAGCTATGCTGACGTCTTGTGCCTTCATCCTCATGCTGTGGCACTACTTGTTCTTGAAGATAAATATGTGCATAAACATTTGAAAGATTAAACTTCTTTGTGGCTTCTGTTTTCACACATGGAAGTAACTCCCTTTTTGGGTCAACATACAGGCTTTGCAATGTATCCTGCTGCTTTTAAACTTTTCAGCAGCACTGTATTTGCAGAAGGCAAATTAGGTATTAAAATTCTAGGAAGTAACTCCTATATTAATTTAAAACATTAATAGGAATCATGCTTTTCATTTTCTAACCTTTCATGGTTTTCTTCAGAGGGCAGCTGAAACTTACAGCGAGTTGTTCAGTACTGGACAGTACCTATATCTTCAGTGTTATATTATATTGGAAATTCACTGTAAGCTGTGACTGCATCCACCAGATTTGAGCTGCTGTTTTGTGCTCCTCTCCAGCATTGTTTTCTGTATGCAGAATTATATTAAGCAATGGTTTGAGGGGTTATTTTGTAAAAAAAAATAAACAATTCATGCAAAGCAGAAAGGTGATAGCGCATCAGATGCTAGTTTGTATATGCACATAGAAATGTAAATTCATATGAGGTGGAAGCAAAACATGGTACTTGGCAGCATTTCCTCCCTCCACACATGTCAGTAATATCCACAAGTGGACATGATGGGCACTGAATTCACACCAGCCCCAGATATCTCTATATCCATGTGTCCGCATTTCTCCCTTGAATAAGACTCTGTGTAAACTTTGTGTTTATATTTGTGGTTTTATATATTTATATATTGCTTGCAGTTTTTGCCTGTGACACATCTGTGAGTTTTCAGTTAAGAATAGTAAGCAAAGACAAATTTTCAGAAATTAAGGTGGTGTTGATTTCTCCCACTGGTGAAAGTGCACATCTGCTTCAGCTCATCCTCCTAAGGCAGGAGACTGTTGCCAATACCAAGGCTGGCTACAGGCATCCATGAAATTTAAAAAACTGTCTGCGAGGAGCCCATTAAATCTAAAGAGAGCCGCAGAGGAGCTCTCAGTCACTTAGTTTAGCATAAACCATAAGGATTTATAGCATTATACTTTCAATGAGCTTTTCCCCTTCCGCACCTCTGTTGTTGTGCTATCAGTGAAATGATAGCTCTCGTTTCCAGGTAACAAAGACTTGTGGATGATTTGGTGAGGCTACTTTATCTCATCTTCCTGGCTCTGTCCTCTCCCTTATCAGTAGGAAAAGCAGCTGGAAAAAAGAGCAGCCAAAAGCCTGTTGTCAGCTGCAGGGTGTATGTCCAGCAGGTTCTCTTGAAAGCATGTACAGCTTTTTTCACCCACTCACTGTCATGGAAGGATAAATCTGTCCTTCATCTGTGCCCTCTGAAATTGTATCTTTTGTAATGCTTTGGCCTTTTTGGTTTTTGTTTGTTTGGGTTTTTTGTTTTGAGGTGATTAGTGCATGGTTTTCACCAAAAGTATACAAAGCTTATTCACTGAAAAAATTATTCTGTACACATTATACGCATTACAGTCACAGGTTATTTTCTCTGTCGTGAAGTCTAGCTGATTTCTTTGGGAAAAACTGCTAAAGCCAGCAAGCAGCAGGTCTGGTAAGTGTGACTACAGTAAGGCAAGTGTGGCAGGACATAATTTGTTAATTAGCTGCGGACCCTACAGCCTTAATGAAGGGCAGGGAGGAAAAACACTTATCTGTGATATACAGTATTGGATGTGTAATTTTGGATGCCAGTCTTGGCAGTGTGTCAGTGCCTTGTGCCCCTCTGCAAGTCCCCTGTTAAACTTACATTCACCAAATATTTTACTTCTTACTAATTGGAGCATATGGGAATACAGTTGAATCTTTTGCAAGTGTTTCAGAGCACTGATAAAGAGAAACAAGAAATTATGGCTTCTCCCCATGGGGTCTTCTCTGCCTGCCGGAAACACTGCTTATTGCAGAGGTGATTACGGACAGCAGACAGTGAGCCTGTGCCAGAGCTGGGGATACCTTGGGATGGTTTTGCAGGAGTAAAGAAAGGCCTAAGTGTGTGTGCAGATAATGGAGAAGGGTACTTTTTTAGATCTGGAGCAGTCAATAGGAGAGATCTGGCCTTTTCCTGTGTTTTAGGATTCCTTGACAGAGCAGGTCATGATTTGAAATAGAGGGGCAACAGCCATGATTAAAAAAATGTACATTGCTGGAACCTGGCAGGGACTAATTTTCAGCTTGGAAAGACCTTAGGTGGGTGGAAGGTGAGTGCCTGTTGCTTCTGGCTGTAGGCAGAAAGGACACAACTCACAGGAAGAAAGTGGTTAGAAGAGGAGGAAAATTGTTTGCTGTTGAGTTTTCTTTGCATAGGAGGACTCTGGTGGCATGAATTTAACTACATCCCTTTTTCTATTTTTTTGTGTTACTTGCCTTTTTTTTCCCCCTAATTCCTATTTTTTTCTCCACTGCATTTATTTACTTTTAACTAGAGTGTTCAGTGATATTTTTCTTCCCTCATACTTTGCAATATTATTTGCTTTGTGGTACTTTGATTTTGCTCCTGAGACTCGTTCAAGCTTAAATAAGTATGCAAAATATATACATGTTTTTGAAAGTTCATATTTGTAAAATATAAATTGTTACTAAGCTTTCACTAGCAAGAATTTCAGTATACTCTATACTGTCAATATTAAGTAATGAAGAAACAAGAGAGACAAATCTTTTTTTTTAATATGCTGTCTATTGACTTCTTTTAATAGTCAAAAAAGGGATTCATGGAGGAATATAATGGTGATTTTTAGGCAATTGTTTTTGAGCTGCAGGTTTTATTTGACTTAGCAGAAACTTTTAAGTCCCTTCAAGGTATTGGATACACACCAGCATTGCTGACTAGCATAATGAGAAAATAAAAACCAATTTGAGTAGTCTTAGCAAACGGAGAAGTGCTTTAGAAGTGCAAGTGAGAAGCATATCAGAAGTATGCTTCAGGAGCAGCTGGAGGCTAACCTCAGAAACAGTGAGAAGTTTCACCAAGCCACAAAGGCTTTGTTGATCCCATTTTGCCTAATTAGGTATACCCTTTAAAGTAAAAATTCTTTGCAGTATTGACTCAGAAACTGTTCTCTGAGTCACAGTTGCTTCTCATCTCTTGGCAGATAGCTTGTGTCATCAGACTTTAGCAAGCTATAACTCACTTCCCTGGCAGATGTGCCTGACCACTCATAAAAAAATCACACCATATGTCAGTAACTGTTTTAATAAACTATTCTCAAATTTTTAGTGTGTTATAAAAAAAACCAAAAAACAAATTGATCATAGTTCCTTTAGTCACGGCTACATCTTGTGCAGAAGTATTCGTAAGAAGATACATTAGTGATTTTATATTTTCTTCTGAATTATGAGAGCTATTCTAAGCAACGTTTTGTAAAAAATTGCCTAAAAGTAAATGATTAACCGTGGTCTTTCAGTTGCAGCATTGGCTGTGGGAAAGAGCTTTTTTCCTACTGTATGGTGCTCATAAGAGTCATAGCTGACTTTTCTGAGGCTGACCCCAATTTGCCAATGTTGGCCATGTTTTCTGATGTGGCTCCACCATGGTCTTGTGGAAATGTTGTCTTTGTTAGTGTTATGCTAATTCAAGCATTTCTTAATCAGTAGTTGTGTGATTCTTAAGTCTAATTTGTATATATTTGCTTGGAATTATGCTACATTTTTTTTTATATTTACAGCAACATTGCTATATGTGTAACTTCTTTTAAATCCGTAAGATTTACTCAAAGGACTTGAACACTTAAATCCGCAAACATGAATGATTTGGGATTAGCAGTGAATCTAGAAACAACATTAGATAATTCTGAGCCAAAAGCTAGAGCTTCCATAAAATAGTGGGATTAGAAGGCCACTGAAATCACAGGTGGTGTTTTGGAGTGGTGGTTTGGGAAAAGAAGCTTAGGTCTTCCTCTTTGGAAGGAAAATCTTGCTGTAACAAAGCCCATGTGCTACAAAGGCATTGGTGGCTTTCATGGGTTTTCCTTGCAGTTCTTTAGCAGATTTTGGAGCCTTCCTGATTTAAAAAGGAGAGGATTAAAAAGTGGAGCTTTTCTGGTCCCATTTCAGAGCTGTTGGACTTAGCAGTTTCCTTTGTCTTCATGGAGCTGGGCATTGAAGCGAGGCTGAGGTGGTGCGGTAGGAAGGTTGATGTGCTGACACAAGTAGTTCATTTTGCAGCAACATTGTGCATCAGTTACTGAGCTTTGAACTGCTCATTTAGTCTCCAGCTTGCAGAGGGTAATGCTAGGAACAGCTCTTTTATGTCATTTGAAAGCTGTGCTGACTTGAAAGCAGTATCTGTTTTACTTTAAATGACAATGATAATGCATTTTATGATGGCCATTCCAGTTTTAAAGGAGTATGACTATGTGCAAATTTCTTTTGCATACCTATCAAAAATTCTAGAAACTTTTGGTGATTATGATCTGGAAAATGTCATGGTTACTGCTTTATATGTAATATTTGAAGTTACTAAGCTGACAAAAGATTATTAGTCATCATTATTTAGATGCAATATAGGTGTTTGGGTACATTTAAAATGAAAAGCTTTTTTTTTATGTATGTTCTCCAGCATAGTGCTTCAAGCAATGATGATGACAGAAGATGGTCAGGGAAATACTCAGTGTGAACCTCACTAGGGTAAAGCTTGCAGTGATGATAATCCCTGTAAACTATGCCCCACAAAACCATCTGCTCTTGGAAGGACATAACTTTATAAAACCTCTGTGTTGCAGCAAAATTTCCCTCAATCTTCCCAAAAGCTTCTGCTAAAGTAGTTTCAAATCAGGCTGCATGAAAATCATACAGAAAAGGAGCACAGAGATGGAAAGCTGTTTTCTGGTTTGGGAAGTGGGGAAAAAAAGTGATCAAAATACTGGAACAGCTGGATATTTTGAGATCTTGGAACAGAAGTAGCTCTCAGTAAAATAAAAAGTAGTTGAGTAGTCTGGTTTGTGAATAGGCACACAGTACTCAGAGCTCTGTATGGCCACCATGTAGGATTTTTAAAATTGTGGTTAAAGTGCTCCATGAGATTTTGGACCTAAATTCATGGAGGCTCAGCCTAGAGCTCACACTTAAGGTTACATAGAAAGCCAAACTATATGCATGCGTAGGAAAACTGTCCATCCCTGCCATTCAAGACTGGCTGAACTATAGAGGAAAAAACAAGTGAGATGCATGCAATGACCTTACTCCTCTTGAAGAAGCGGGCTGAGGATTTCTTAATTGATTTAGGTGGTAGAGCCCATGTAGCCTTGGTCAGATGGGGCAAGTTATCTCAGCTAGTTTCTAATTATAGCTCATTTCTTAGTACTGGTAAGGAAAACACTTGTTTTATATGGTATTAGAAAGGCATATTTGTTAGTATTCATAAGAAAGACAATTTCTGAAGAGCTGACATGTTTCCTTAAGGATTTTTTTCCTCATTAATGGAGAAAAACTGTGTTTTGAACACACTTAATGCTTGTGTAGGGTAATGATAGCTGAATTCTGCTGGCATTTAATGCCTACTCTCTGATGCTTTCAGTATCTCTTTAGCTTTAAATACCCTGCCTGTTTCATGGTGTGTACTGTCCAGTGCCTCAATGTTGTTGGGTGCCAAGCCCCGTTTCTCTAGCCTGCTCAAATACTTGCCAAAATCAGTGTTAAGTACATAAGTGCTCCTCTATGTATGGGTTTGGCTGCTTGTGTCACTGGAGTTAAGGAAGTGTTTCTGACAAGCTTGTCAAAAGCAGCTCAACAACTTCCAGAGTCACAACCAGGTTTTCAGCTGGATCTTCTCCCTTTCCTTCCCTCTTCCCCCTCCCAAAAAAAAATCCACCCCAAAACAAACCAAAACCAGTCCCAAATGTGCAAGTTAACTTCACAGCTTCAAAGAGCTTGAGTTAGCAGTCTGTATTCTGAAGGGTAATTGCTGTCTGTTCCATCAGTGCTTGTAAGTTGAAAAAGGATTTTTTTTCCTTTGGTGTTAAAATTGCCTGGGCTCTAATATTATTCAGGGTTAAAACTAGTTGGAGGAATACTGTGATAAAGTATAGGAAACCCTTCAGCAATTTCTGTTATGTTGCTTTAAAAGTGTTTGGTGCATTAAATACTGATGTATATGTTTATGTACAATTAGTTTCCCTCTTGGATACTTTTGATGATTCTTTGTAACTAATGGTCCTTTTGACGAGCTAGTTGCTCTTGTGTGGGTTTATTTCACTATTTGAAGAGAGAGTGATAAGAAACAATATACTGTTTATATAACCTGTATCAGATAACATATCAACAAACACATGCACCTTTGTTTTTAATCATATTTGTACGGTGAAGATAATCACTGTTTGAATTTTCTTGGAAGTGTTTACCCTGCTTCCCTATTTTCATGTCCAGCATACAAATGATTATACCCGCCTAGCTGAAATAAGGGATGCCTTACGTGTGAGTTTTGATAACATGAGCCTTTTTTTTTCCTTGCTTTAACCAGTATTTTGACATCCTGAAGTGTATCTTGTGTTTTCTGTGCTATGTCAGAAAATTAATGAGCACTGTGTGAGCTGTGCATAGGACTGCCTGCTGTAGCTCATGTGAAGAGGCTTGTTCTCAGCAGAGCAGGCTGGATCACAAGGACCAGCTTGTTGAGAAAATGGCAGCTGGGTGATGTTTGGCTCCCTGGCTGTTGTGGCTCAGAAAAAAAAAAAAAAAAAAATATATATATATATATATATATTACATGTTTGCTGCATATGGTCTTCTTCTGCTATTGTGAAAGTCTTGAAAGCCTACTAAATTACTTACTGAACAAGTGACTTTGCCAGGCAATGAAAAGAGAGGGAGAAGGAGCAGCTAAAAGTTGAGCCTACCTGAGGAGTCCATGCAGCATGGAAAGCATGAGGAGTCCATGCAGCATGGAAAGCAGCTCTGGAGAGAAGACCATTTGGTAGACACAGAGCTGAATGGGAGCCAGTGATGTGCCCTTGCACAGAGATGGCTGATGAGATTCTGAGCAGCAATAGGGAAGCACTGCCAGCAGGCTGTGGGAGGTGATCCTTCCCCTCTGCTCAGTGCTGGTGAGGCCACACCTGGAGCAGTATGTCCTTTTCTGAGCACTGTAGTATGAGAGACATGGACATTCTGGAGAGAGTCCAGGGAAGGGCCACTGGATCACCTCCCCTAGAGGATAAACCTGAGAGAGATGGGACTGCTTAGGCTGGAGAGGGGAAGGCTCAGGGGAGTCTCCCCAGTGTGTACAAATACCTAATGGGGGGGCACAAAGAACATGTAGACAGGATCTTCTCAGTGATGCCCAGTGATGCAGTGGACACAATCTGAAGCGCAGGCTGTTACTCTGAACATCAGAAAACACTTCTTCCCTGTGAGAGTGACTGAGCACTGGCACAGCCTGCCCAGGGGGGCTGTGGTGTCTTCTTCTTTGGAGGTGTGCAAAAGCCATCTGGATGGGGTCCTGGGCAGCTGTAGGTCAGGGCTGTAGATTGCCCTGCTTAAGCAGGGTGGTTGGATCAGTTGCCTCCAGATGTCCCTTCCAACCTCAATCAGTCTGTGATTTTGTAAACTCTCTTTTTTTCTTTTTTTTTCTTTGAATAGTGCTTTTAATTAAATGAAAAATACTTTCCCATGTCAAAACCTGCTTTAAGGCATTATCAAGTATCAACAGTTGGGACAGTAGATATCTGCTGTCAAGTCTTGTCAAATCCAAAGCGGGAGAGATTTTCTTATACATTTTTGTATTGTACCAACACCCAGCTGTCATTCATATACTGCCTTGTCTTTAAAAAATAAAAAAAATATTTTTAATAAGAGTGTATTCAATGAGGAGTGATTAAGCTGGTGAAGGGTGTAGAGTGAGTCCTGTGATGAGTGGCTGAGGGAGCTGAGCTGTTTAGTCTGGAAACTAGGAGGCTTATCACTCTCTACAGCTACCTAAAAGTAGATTGTAGTGAGATGGGAGTCAAGAAATGGCCCTAGGTTGCAGCAGGGGACATTTAGATTGGCTGTTAGGAAAAATGTCTTTACCAAGAGGACTGTCATGCCCTGCAACAGGCTGCCCAGGAAAGTAGTAGAGTCATCATCCCTGGAGGCCTTTAAAAGACTTAGGGACATAGTAGAGTGGTGGGCCTGGCAGCATTAGGTTT
Organism: Pyrgilauda ruficollis; assembly: GCF_017590135.1. Lineage (NCBI taxonomy): Eukaryota > Metazoa > Chordata > Aves > Passeriformes > Passeridae > Pyrgilauda > Pyrgilauda ruficollis. The sequence continues at coordinate 2,061,530 of NW_024515875.1, forward strand.
CCAGATGGACTTAGTGATCTAAAGCATCTTTTCCAACATAAATGATTCTGCGATTCTAAATGGTGCCATCCCAATCTTAAGAACCTGTAATGGTTTTGTGAAACACTGATGTTTCCTAAAAAAAAAATCTTTTAGGTCAGTACCAGCCATTTATGCTGGTACCTAAGTGGGTACCCAGCAGGACCTATGTGTATGCCTATACAGCTGAAATCCCTTTAGGAAGTGGAGGGCAGAAAGAAAAATAGCAAGTAACTTTATAAAATATTTATTTCATGAGGCAAAGCTTTATAACCTCCCAGATTATATTTAGTACAGGCTAGTCTGGGCTACCTGGAGAAAAGATGGGAGGGCTAATGCCTCAATAAAAGATTTGGAGTGTTAATCCTAATGTAGAGTTTCCAAAGTAGTTAACTACAGTTTCTGAGGTAGGTGCTAAATAGACATAACAGCTCTTAAGTTTGGACACTGACATTGCAGAGGCTGCTAATTGACCTTCCCTGCTTCGTGCTGTTGATTGCTGCAAAGAACCATAGCAGCCAACATGTCCTGCTGTTCTCTAGTAATGAGACTTTGCTCCTTGGGTCCAGAAAGTGTAATAAAAAGCAGCATTGCTGAACCTGCCAGGGCAGAAGCATCAGCAGTAAAAAATTAAGTGCAAAGGAAAATACAGGGCATTTTTGTAGATGTAAAACATCATTTAAATCAGTGAATGCTCCCCAGACTTCCTCTGTTCTAGAAGTAAGCCCTGCTGTGCATGCCAGCGCAGAGGAGTCCTGGGCAGTACCTGTGCTAGTCAGTTTTCAGATACAGTCCTGTAGGCATCTAGAGGTGTCTGAACAGCTCTTGTTCTGTTTTGCATTTGTCCAAAAAACACTGCTCCTAAGCACATAGAAGATGTGTTTGTGGCAAGAAGTTGTTTTGGTATTGCAAACGGATGGTAGAGGTGGAAAACATGGGTGCTTTTGTTATTTCCTTGGAGAACCATCAACTTCCTAGTGTCTTTTTTCTTTTAACTCACCTTCTATGCATTCCTCCTATATGATCCTATTGATTTAAAAATAATAATTGGTCTAAAGTATGACCTGCCTCATACTTATGGTGAGGATCCAAAATAACAACGGTACCTTTTCTGTATTTAAGCTTCTGTTCAAGATTTTTTGTTTTGTCCCTTGAAGATGTGGGTACTGTTTGGTTCTTGCCTTGTGAAACACAGGCAGAGAGCAGGACAAAGAAGGATGCAGTTAGCACTGCCATAGGGACATGGAAAGTACTCCAATTAAAAGCATCAATAGCTATGTCATCTCAATTTACCAGTGTAAATTGAGTCTTTCTCTGAGCCATCATACCCCGTGAAGCTGTGGCTTTCTTCCCATGTTCTAACCTGTGTGGAAAGGTCTCATCTGGCTCAGAGTTTCTTCAGCACTGGATCAGAGGGAAATGAAGTAAATCTCAGCCTTCTCAAGCCTCTTATGTATGTAAAGAAATGGAAGGAAAGTGATATAGGTGTAGTTCAGACCTAGCAGGTAGAGCTGTTCTTGGTGTATGTGAGACAAGATCCTGCCTCTGAATTAGTGGTGTTATTCACAGCACTAGCTCAGTTTTAGAAACAACATCTGAAAATCACATAGGGAAGCTGGCTGAGCTCTTAATTAGCTACAGAAAGGTGCACCAGAAATAGAGCAAGGCAGGACATGATGCCCGGTGACGTCGCGTTATTCCCTGCGGTCGCCTTTGTACCCTCCGGCAGAGTTAATGAGAAATGAGAGCCCTGACATTGACCCTGCACCGTGTTAGGGCATGGAGCAATTTGTTAGGTATTTGTAGATCCTGCTTTCATTTTCTTTTTCTTAGAATGAGCTGGAAATTATGTAAAGAGGCCTGACAATATGATGGTAAGCACTGTTGTATCATTAAGCAATCATTTTTTTCTCTTTTTCATCCCACCATTTTACAAATATGTCTAGTAGCAACAGAGAGAGGAATTTCCAATTCTGTTGAAGTGGGTTTTTTTGTTGCTTTCTTAAATGTGTAGGTTGGTAGGGTCATTTTGTGGAGATTACTGCAGTTACTGTGGTGAAAGTTTGCAGTTGTTCAATTAATTTGCACTCCTTCCATGTGCTAGATCTGTTGCTACTGAAGTGGAACGAGAATATTTTGCAGGAGGACTTTTCTTACTCTTGCAAGCACTGTTTCTCTGTATTCAAAGTAAAACCTATGTCTTTCCGGTTCTGTGTTAACAAATTAATAGAAAAATGTGTGATTTTAGTATAGGCAGCATTTATGTCAAGTCATGAATTTGTCCATTTTAAGAAATGCCTTTCAGCTGAAAGAGTTCTAAAATCAGAAGTCAGTCTTTCCCTTTATCAGACCATTCACTAATTACCTACTCTGAATGCTGCAGAGTTTCTCCAGAAACATTTTCATTCTCCCTCCTGAGACTGTTGAGCCTTCAGTAGTGTAAACCTGCTATCTTAGCTATTCTGTAGGGCTAAATGGGTGTGTAGAAGAGAGCAGCATTTCAGAACTTAGGGGCTCATTTTGTTTTCCTCTAATGACAGGGAGTATTTCCCCTAATACCAAAGAGCATCTCGTATCAGAGGAGCAGTTTTTGGTTATACATGTGATGCCAAATGCTATTACAGATTTCAAATTACTAAATGACAGCTGGAATTTGAACAGGTACTAACCAGTTTACTAATTGAATATATATTTGCAAGTCTGTTGTAATTTTGCGCCCATGGGAGAGAACCAAAAAAAGGACAAAAAGGACAGCTTTTTCTAGCTCTTGCAAAAAAATGAAAATTAGGATTGCCCCCCTCCTGGTGATCAGAATGAAGATGAGTGCAAGAAAGGACCAAGGGAACAGTTTCTTCCAGCTTGGAATTTTACTTCCATTTATAGCTTGATATTGTAAAACATTGCTTCTGTTTCCATGAAATTGAAGTTATCTGATCTTTTTAAAAATTATTTTTAAAAAGATTGCTCTTACTCAGCACCACCTAGTGGAATGACCGCTATTGTCATTTAGGAAGCAGCTGGTCTCCATGAACCGTATAGAAAATTAGAGTATCCAGTCCCTAAAGTGTGAATAATGCATCTAAAGCATGTTTGTGACTAATTAATTAACAGAATCAGAAAGATTACCAGTGCTTTAGTTGAAAGGGGGGCGAGTGAAGGAAAGAAAGTTTAAGTTGAATGCGGGTAGTGGTGCCTGTTATCTCCTGTGTTCCTTTAGTCCATTAAGCTTCAACCTGCTTTTCTGCCTTAAGGATGTGGTGCCATCCAGATTGTAGCTTCTCTAAGGAAAGATTTTGCAATACTATTTCTTTGTGCAATGTCATACAGCACAAGCCCCACAGCCTCATTTGTCACTCTGACACACGTGATAAACACAAGCTGATGTTAACAGTGAGCTCTGGAGTCTTTCTAGTTTAAATTGCAGGCAAGGAATTCAGTGTTTGGCTCTTTGAAAAGGCATGATTTTCTTTAAAACAAAAAGAAGGTCCCTTGGAAAAACCTCCCTATTGAGTGCATCTATGCGCTGTATAGAATTCTCAGGTCCTCCAGGCAACAGCCTTAAGACTTGGGAAAAGCAAAGGGCAACAGCCTTAAGACTTGGGAAAAGCAAAGGGGTCTGTGGCTCGGGTCTTTGGGGGTGCATGTTTCTTTGTCTAGCTATTGAAAGGAAGGGCTGAATCTCCCGAAAAATTAATGTTTCTAGGAGGAATGGATGATTTTCCTCAGAAGCACCTGGCTACATCCACAGCATCTTACTTCACTCTCTTAAACACAGTTCCTTTGGCAGCAAGCCCTTAAGCTGTAGTTGCAAATGAAGAGACAGCAAAGGGGGAGATCCTGAATCTCTGGGGGAAGAATCTGACAGAAGCTGCAGATGTGTGGCTGAGAGCAGGCAGCCAGCACACTCTCTGGGCAAGCACTAGAAGCAAAATCTGTCTCCAGTGCAAAGAGCAGCAAACAAGAGGAGCTAAGGAAAGGAGAAGCAAAGTTGCATTGTAGCAAATGCACCAAGTTGTAGCATCTTCTCATTTAAGCTTCCTTGCATTTCAGCACTTCATCACTTTAAGGTCTGTTGTTTTTGTTCAATTCACATGTTTCGGACAATGAAAATGAGTGGGTCGGTTTTATTCTGTAAATGCATTAGCACAATAACATTATGCTGAGGTTTCCAAAAAAGCTGTTTTTAAATAACTCATTGAAGCATTTCACTTCATTTTTCCAAATTCTAAATGTGCTGACTAGTTTTTCTTGGTTTTTGGGTTTGTTTTTGTTTTTGTTGTTTATTTCCCCCAGGTTTTAGGGAACATATTTTAATATCATCATTCCCTTTTCTGTCATCATTTCCTGTCTTTTAAATGCTATTCAGCAGTCAGAGTATCATTTCTTTGCTGGCTTCCTCACAATATTGTGTTGCAATGCAACCTCTCCAGGCTATTTTATCAGATGAAGAAAATAAAGGTTTAGGGATTTTCCCTTTGTACATTTTGAGACAATCCTGATTGTAGTGTAGATATTCATCTAATTGAGCATGTGCAGTCCTGTTTAGAAATACACTTGGCTCCCATTGACTCTGGCAGGAAGCATGGGTTTAAAAAGGTCATAGCATTCACTTAACAAATTTAGGGATAGGCATTCTGTTTTGTTATAGGTTTGAGGATAAATCCTACATGCTGGAAAATCACCATTTGCAAAGGAGCTGCTGTTACAATAGGCGTGAACCAAATATTAGCTAGCATATGGTAATTCAAGAAAACACATAAAATTGTTTCCTCTCTTCTGTTTCTCCTCTAGCTCTGGGATTGTACACAGTAAATGCAATATATGGAGACACTATTACTATGCCTTGTCCTCTAGAAGTACCAGATGGTCTTATGTTTGGAAAATGGAAATATGTAAGTATATCTTGTCTTTATATTTTTTAGAGCTGTTATAAGATGATGTGTATTTTGTGTGTGTGTGTGCGAGACAGAAAGATTTTAAGATTCCAAACAACAGGATTTCTGCCTCATGTATGAAGCCATTTATTCCTGTTTGTAAGACTGCAAGATTCCAAGCTGTATAATTTCTGCCAAGTGTAGATTAGAGTTTTGAGGAATTAATCTCATTGTTCAAGAGAAATAATTATTCAGGAGTTCTCTGCCAGCCTGTATTAGAGATCTGGCATGTTATCCCATGGTGTCTCGCTCACTTGACAGAGCCATCGCTGTACATTTGAACACTTTTGAAGTCAGCTGCCTGGAGCAGAGCATGCTCCATCCCTGGGAAAAAGCACTGTCCCCGTCTTTGGTTGATCTGACAGTCACTGGGATCTGTTTCAGGCTTTGTTTTGCTCAATGCACAGCAGAGAAGAGAGCAGAGCTGACCTTGGGAGCGCTGCTGGTGGTTTCACTCTGCCATTTCTGGCAGGAAACAGGGGCAAAAACATGGGTGCTCTCTGGGTGTGCTGGTCAGCCTGCAGTAGGAGCACCACAGGATGAGCTCCTCCTGTGTATTATCACTATCCCAGGTCACAAAGAGGATCAGCATATCAAAGTAAAGGAAACCTGGAAGCATATCTGGATAAAAATGCTGGGATACCAAACCCCTTTTGCTTTTCAAACTGTATTGAGACAAATAGTTTTCCTGCCTCAGTGAAGTTCATCTAAATTTCCTCTTCTCAAATCAAATGTACCTGCAATAATAGATAATTTCTAGTGGATTTAAAATTATATAGTTCTCTCTCTTTTTGCAAATGGCATCCACCAGCTTATTTTTTTTACAGGAGAATGATCTGCCGGTGTTGGGGGGGAGTCCTATTCTCCCCTATCTCCTTCCTTTTTATCTTCAGGTTTGCAGCTTTTGTAGGCACATCCAGTCAATAATTCTTTTCCTGCAAACACTTTTCAGGAAATTAAGTTTGGGGAGAATGTTTCCCCAAAAAGGGACAGTAAAACTGTTTCACATGAGCATTCAGAAGATGGAGTGCTTACATTTTTCAGTGTCTTTTTCTGTCTGCTGACTTTTCTGAGGAAGACACTAGTCCATCTCTTTGAAAATGCAAGGATATTCTGAAAAAATGAAACACATTATTTCTTTCCATTACATTTGGGTTGTCTGTGTTGGACAAGTAACAAGTAGCAAGTGGAGATGTTGCAGCTTCTTCTGAATGGAAAGGAACACAAAACCTAACATGCTTAGAAGCCTGTCTAAGTTGCTATTGTATTGTTGACAGCCCACACAACCAAGGAAAAGTGGTACCTTTTCTCCCAGGACAGCTCACAGCATGGCAACAGAGAGGGTTGGATTGGGTTTTTTCATCAGGCGATTATTTCACTGGAAGAAGGATGAACTCTGTTTTCTTCTCTACTGCTTTATGAGGAGCAATTTGGGTTCTTGGTGGGAACCTGGATGCACTGGGAGACTTGCAGCATGGCAGTTGTTGCTCACTTCAATTTCTACCTGTGTGTGCTTGCAGCTGGGTGGGCTACAGGAGTTAGGAGCTCATTTGCGCTTGACAGCCAACTTCTTGTTCAGGTGTGTCAAGTCAAGACAGTAATTTCTGTGTGACAAACATTAGACAAAAAGAGTTAAAAGTAGGAGAGGGAGAAAGACTGTAAGGGAATTTAAACTTCTCAAGCAGCTGATGCCTCCTGCTCCCTGCCCAGCTCTGACAGCACTCATCTTGTCACAGCATCATCACTTTTTGTGAGCTTTGTGTACTGTGCAGTCCAGCTGAGGCGTTGTCCTGGGAACATTTCTAACATCAGTGCTGCAAGGTATAAGGGATAAAAGAGAATTAAAACCTTCTCCAGCACCCAGCACAATACTGAACATAAAGAGAGAATAAGTGTTTCACCTCTCTTTGAATAAAGGCAGACACTGTCTGTCTCTGCTCTGTGCATGTATTTGTGTGAGGAGGAAGGAATCAAATCCTATAGAACTGCGCCTGTAACTTCGTCATAAAAATATTTTTTTTTAATATGAGGGATTTGTGCAAGGCTGTAAAGTATGTATTCCTTCTTGGGATGGCAACTGCCTAAGGAGGATGTCTAGAAAACAATACTTTGCAATTAGCAATATTTTATTGTATGTATATTCCCATCTACAAGCTCTTGGGTCCTTTAAAGACAAAGGAAAAAAAAAAAAGCTAAGAACTAATTTAGAATAAAATAGAGAGTTATGCCTGACTACATCCTGCATTTGAAATGAAGTCTAAGTATCCCAAATAAACAATGGGAATATGTAAAACAATAATGTAAAAAAGGAAATTGGAGCTGCTGAGTCTAGCTCACACATGCTTCTATTTCAAATACTTTTTCATACAGACAAGTTTTTGCCAAGTGCTGCCAAAACCACCAGCTTTTATCAGAGAAAACCCTTTGCTATGCTGAGATTGAGCCAAAGGATTGAAATAATTTCTACTGATGATAGTCTCAATGTGTACCCTGGCAATCTTAAACTAGCTCTTATAACACTGAATTTCTTCTATCTGCAGCAGAAATTAATCAGGAAAAAAAGGCCATCTGATAGTTTGCAGATTTTTTTTTTTTTAATTATAGGTTTGTACCAATTGCAAACTTCAGGAACTTTTAAATGAGTGTTTTTGCAAAATAGAGGTGTTTATCCTTTTGTTATAGGAAATGCCAAATGGATCTCCAGTATTTATTGCCTTCAGATCATCAACAAAAAAAAATGTACAATATGATGATGTACCAGACTACAAAGACAGGTTGAGTCTCTCAGAAAACTATACATTATCCATCAAGAATGCAAGAATCAGTGATGAAAAGAGATTTGTATGCATGCTAGTTACAGAAGATGATGTTTCCGAAGAGCCGACGATAGTCAAAGTTTTCAGTAAGTAAATCTAGTTGTTACTACCATTAACATTCATCAGCATCTGAATCATAAATTACAGAAACTTTTGTTTAGGGCAGGATTAAAGCCAAGAAAGTAAGTTTGGCTCAGTAAATTACTAAGACTAGCAAATTTCTGCAGCTTTCAAAAATGTAATCTACTGGTGGCATTTATGTAACAGGACTGCCTGCACTTGCAGTTTATTCATGATAAGTGCTGGCTCAAAGAGAATTTTAGGCTTTGATAATGACTCACTTATGTGATGTCATTTGGCCTTGGAAATGAAAAATGTAAAATTAGCATTGATTATTTTCCATTTGTTCTCAGAGCAAATTTTTCTGCAGGAGGGAAACATTAACTGTGTGCGGTCTGTAGGATTATTTCAGGGGGAGGTTTGAAGTGGCTCTGAGCAGCTACTGTGCAACAGCACACACTGTGAGGGAGAGAGCAGGAGGCTGGAAAGTGATCCACCAGCCCCAAACGCTTGTTTTGTCCCCTGCTGGCTGGTAGGAAGGAGAAGTACCAGTCTGCCGTTCTCTCCTAGAGCGCAGCAAGGTCCATTAGTGTTTGCTATCACCACGGCTCCATGGCAAGGCTGGTCTGCAGTACAAACCCCAGCCCTGTGAGGCACAGCCCAGCTCAGAGCTCACACAGGAGCAGGGACAAGCCTGGTCCCTTCCTGGTGCTGATTCAGAGCAGGAGTGTAATCCATCAAACCCTGAGGCAGCCTGGGCTGGGTATCCATTGTGGCTTTTTAGAGACACAGGGCTGTGACTGCAGTGTCTTATCTTCCTTAGCTTCCTGTTTTTATATGGCTTTTGGCCTTTGTTGCCCTTCAGGCACAGATTTCTACAGAGTAAGTCTGTTGTGGGAACATGCTGACTGTGGGTATGGGCAGTTTCAAAGAGATCACACAGTGCTTGAAAAACAAAAATTCATGTTTTGGAAGGGCAGCCTTTTGCTTCTCTCAGGTAGAAGGTGCCAGAGAGTCCTCAATGATATCTATGCTGTCAGTCACATAAATGAGTTTAAAGCAAGATTAGGAGCCAATAGTAATTCCCTCATTTCACTTTCAATTTGACTGCAAGAACAATTGAATTAATGACAACAGGGAGGAGTCTGCTCAGAGCACACATAGTAAACACAGTGCTTCAAAGGAAATTATAAAGAATTATCATGTTTACTTATTGCACAGTAGTAAATATGTAGATGAGGCAGTAGTATATGGTAAAAAAAAACAACCCACTAACTGCTTGAATTACTGTGTACTCTACTAAGCATTAACACAATGCTAACTCAGCCATGAAGCACAGCTTCTCTGGTTTATTCTGTGCATTAATTCTAGTAGAGAAAGCTTCTATTTACTAAGGAAGATAAGAAGGGAGGATGCCACACATGCAACATGGCCAACTTAGCGCTGCAAGAAAAATTACCTTTGTGGTTTTTCACTTTGCATTCACAACTTTATTTACGGTTCTCTTAACTTTTCTTTGCATTTAATTTTCTTGTGTCTGGTTTTCGAGTTCTCATTTTTAGTTGCTCACCTGCTCAATTTAATTGCAGAAGAATTAAGAGTAGCTGGCAAGCTTCATTTATTTAATGAGGGGAGTTTCTAACTCATGGAGCCACAGGTACAGAGCTAGGCTGCTGCAGTGTGACCCTCATAAACCAGAATCTCATGCACCTGGAACTCAGCTGCATCCCAGAAGCCACGACTGATTCTGAGTTTTGCTGGAGCTTGTTCCGTTCTCAGCTGTGCTACCTGATTATCTGAGGACTGAGGAGCTGAAATGGCTCACTGTGCAGGTACCACCTGCTAGTCTCTCTCACTGACTACTCAAACAAGCACTACCAGCTTTCCAGATGGATCCTGTCAGCAACTTTTTTGTGGAATTAAATGGCCAGTTTCCAAAGCAGGGCAGCCCAGCAGACCGGAGCTGCTGTCCTACTGCACTGGCGCTTGGCTTTTGTAGGCAATGAACTCTTTTTCCCTCTATTATAAGGCTTATATAGAGCCGCAAAATACTCTGGCAAGCTCTTAAGCTGAGAGATAAGCAGTGTGCTGAAGTTGCAAACCCACCAAAGTGGGGTTTGCTGCCAAGTTTAAATTTTTTTCTCGCTTCAGACGCTGAGCTGGTAAATGCCGAGCGAGTGTTTTGCAGTGAATTACCTTGGTGCACGTGCAGCGGCTGCGGGGATCTGGCAGCAGGCGTTTCCTCTCAGAGGCTGCTGCTGGAGAGCAGGTGGCAGCCTCTCAACTGGAACACCTGCTCAGTCACAGGGCATTCAAAAGGGGGAGAGCCCCACTCGGCAGCTGCAGAGCAAGGGGGCCTCCCTTCCCCTCACAGGATCACTGCAGGGCAGGGGCATCCAAAACACCAAACCCAGGGTCTTCTCTAACCTGTCCTGGGGGAGATGAGATACAAAAGGAAGCAAGCAAGGTGTCGTGGCTTGATCAGATCGTGACTGGGACAGACAGACCCCTGTTTATGGGACCCAAAAATCTGACCCAGAAGGCCTGTTAATGGTTTTGTAAAACCATGTTTTCTTGAATTGACATGAAAATAATTTTTCCTTGACAGGTTCTTTTATGGAAAAGGTCCACCTTTTTCTTTTAAAGCTAACAAAAGAGAAATAAATATGCGTGTATCTCCTAAAAATAAAAATCCTTATTAGTCCTTTGAAGAAAATGTGGCGGTCTTAGTGTATAGCTTTGACTGTGTCTTTTGTTTGGTTTTGTTTTTTGCCACAAGCAAAGTTATTTGAAAGATGTTAGATGAATAGCTTCTTTTATTCACTTTCATTTCCCTTTTGAACTGATTTTGTTCCTTCCTGGGGTGGTCATTCAAGTGAAGAGTGTTTGTGCATTTGCACGTAAACAAGCACAGAAATAAAATGGATTATTGGGAAAACAGGCTTGCTACCTCTGTGACAACAGCAGCAGTGCATCTGCACATCTGCACATCAGTAACTTCATCAGTGTGTGTAGAGACTTTGGCAAGACAGTGGTCAAGTTCACTTGGGCCTGGGATTACCAACATACATGCGGTATTTCATAGGAAGCTTAATTTAGGGAAAGGGTTCTGTAAGCTGACATGGTTAAGAATGTTTCAGTCTGTAAAAGTATGGTTGTTTAAGCAGCACAGATAGGATGTAGAGCCTTTCCTTGACTGTATAGACATTGATTTATTTTTTTCCCTTCACTCTTCCCCTCTTCTTTTAAAATTGTGGGCAAAACTGTCTCTTTTGGAGATAAAAATTTGCATTCCGGGCTTCAGGCCAAACTGTTTAAACAGACAAGCTATATAGTCCCTAGAAAGTAGTCTTTTATGATAGAAACACTGATAGATCCTCCACTTTGGCAAGCTAAGAGATCCATCTACTATAATAAAAGTAAGTAAGAAGACTAACTGGCACTGGAAAAAAGTTTATTTTTTTTAAGAGAGTTATAACTAACACAGAATCAGTTAAAATAATTGCACTTTTCTCTATCATCTGAATCCTTAAATGTAATAATCCCAGTTATGAAAAATAAACATTAGAAGAATGATTAGGTTGAATTTGTTCCTTTATAATGTTGACAGCTCAGCTACAATAATATCTGCAGGAAAGCTGTTTTTTTTTGCTACAGTTTCTGTACTACTGGCTCCTTCTCCAGCATGTGTATCCTATAAATCAATAGATCAGGTTCTCTCCTCCTGGGTGGTGAACTAGTCTGTCTGGCTAAAAGATGTATTGTCAAAGTACATGGAATTCATTATGGAAGGTGTGAAACATTTAAAGTGAGAGTCTGTTCTCAGGTTTTTTTTGTTAATATTGAAATAGAAATACCTCACCCTTTCTTCTTCTAATGGGAAAATGTAGGTAAGACTGTATCAGGCTAGATTATTCTGTTTCATTTCAAAAATCCACATATTTTTAGTATTTTTCTGTTTTTCAAACAGCTGTTTGTGCTCCCTTCACCAGTACTTTTATCCTATTTATGTTTTAGAACAACCCTCTCAACCAGAAATCTTACATCAAGCAAACCTCTTAGAAACAGAGAAGCTACAAATGGTAAGAGCAGCATTCTCCCTCACAGTTATGTTCCCAACAGCTGCCTGAAGTCCCTTTACAGTCCAGACACAGGTGATGGCTCAGAGGGGTGAATGAACACCTGCCTGTGAGTCTATAGCCAGGCTGAGCACAGAGCAGTTGCCTTGCCACTACTCTATTTATTCCTACCTGACCTGCAAACAAGGGCCACCCTGATCTTAGACCCACCACCCTGTTCCAAATCGTACCTCACTGATTCAATGTGCCTTATTTAAGAAAAGCGGTTGAGGTTAAGCATTCGAACTTCCTAGAACTTTTGACCCAAAACGGCGTAAGTAAAACCAGAATTGTGTTAAAGCTTAGTGGAGAAAGCAAGTGGCTAGTTCCTGTCTGTTTTGCAGCTCGGGGAGTGCGTTTCAAGGGACAGTTATCCCGAGGGCAACGTCACGTGGTACAAAAACGGGAGAGTTCTGCAGCCCGTGGATGATGGTATGTTCTGGTAATGGCCAGTGTCCCTGGATCCACACGTGGGTGTGTGCATGAAGTGTTTATAAGCATTGCTCTGCCTTATTCTAATGTATTCTTCCTTTGAGAAAAACTGCTCTTATGGAAGATACAGCTGGAAGGAGATGTTCAGGCCTTTCAGAGTACCCAAGCTACACCACATAATCTTTCTCTTTTAGTTCCAGTTTTAAATACACATCATGGGGAGGAGAATTGCCTTTATTAATGATATCCCAAAGCTATCTATGAGCTATTTTTGTAACTAATAGAAACCTGTATTTAGTTTCCAACTTCTTATAAGGTATGAACTGTCTCAGTTTCATACCTGTCCAGTATTGTGTTTTGGACCACACAGACCATCATCCTATACAACTAATTATTTCCAGGATATGTCAGAACTATTTTTTTTTCCTTATTTTCAGCTTTGACAGACCATAATGCTACAATATTTTTCCTTCTTTATAAATTAGAGAATAATTTAAAAACTAATTTGATCCTAATTTTTTTCCATCATTTTTGAGGCTTTCTCTTCTGTCTTACAAATTAGGCTGATTTGTATTAAAACCCCACCAGTTTGCAACTAGGTTTTTTTTTTTTTTTATTTGATTTAAAATATTAGGTAGGTTAGGAGTATGTTGTTGGTAAAATGTTCTTGGTATACTTCAGTGGCAGTACTAGAGGAAAAGTGTAGAATCTCTTGGGTAACATTTCATGTATGTTTGCAGCCTGATCTCAAATGCAGAACAGGCAAAAACATACAGGAAAATGGTTTCAAATTCTGTGTGTGTGACACTGAAACATTATTTCCTTTTCAGTTGTGGTCATAAATTTGCAAAAGATTGTGGACAGAACAACTGGGCTCTTCACCATGACATCATCTCTTCAGTACATGCCCACAAAGGAAGATGTAAATGCCAAGTTCTCTTGCATTGTGGCTTACTATGGACCATCTGGCCAGAAGACAATGCAGTCTGAACCAGTTGTCTTCGATGTTCACTGTAAGTTATCAAAAAGCATCTTTTGCTGTGCAAAGTCAACCTCCAGGGCAGGGGAAAGTAAAATCAGAAACAGTTTTCAAAATTAAATAGTGCTTGGCTATTGAAATGGTTTCTTCAAAACTGACTTGCATCTAGAAGGTCTGAGTACATTGCCAAAGTAATTTTTATTATCTTCAGATTTACCTGAGATTTCATTTTTCCTAGCAATGGAATAATGAATATCAAGATTTCATTGGCAAGAGAAAAGTGATAGCCATAAAAAGCTACAGTGAAATAGGCTTTTAAAAATTTTAAGGGAAGTTATAGTGGTTGATAAAAATGATTCTGTGCCCCCTGAAAAGTGCAATAAATACACAATACAGTTTTTAGTAAACTCAAATATTTTTTCATCTTTTCAGAGTCAGCACCAAGCAGTTAATGCTGGTTGCCTACCTTTCACAAAATGCTTCTCTACAGCTGTAAGATGCTGTGTTTTACATTAAAAATGTATAATTTGAATATTGGTAGACTTTTAAGTAAAGAAATTGTGCAAATAATTGTTTCTAACTGGATTGAATTCTAAAGCAACTTTCTTACTGTGGTACTGATGGATATGGAAATCATAATGTTCCTTTGAATAAACAAAACAGGCTGTTGGCAAGGAAAGATCAGAGGAGGTGACAGCACTTAGAGACTAGGGGAAGAGACATTTCAAAGTCATATAAAATGACACTTTTGAAGGACTGTAGAAAGCAGCAGGTCACAGCAGGATGTAGAGGCACAGGAGACAGACAATACGTCCAGTCGAGTATTACCTCTCTGCACACTTCTCGTACCTCATCTTATAAAAGATGAGCCTCTGTTTTGGGAATGATGGGGTCTGAGTGTAGAGTCCAGCATCTGTGTCTTAGCAATGTGTTGTATGACATCTGTGTAATCCAGCTGCAAACAAAGAAAATAAGGCACTCAATTTCTCCAAGTAGGGTGGGTGCACCACTGCCTTGAAAACAAAAGCCATGGGCTGGAAGTGCCATGTGTGTTCTGCCTAGACAATAGTTGCTTTTCCTCCGCAGGTAAAGTTTGTTGAGCCACAGGGCCTTGACCTTGATCAAATAAAACCAAACCTTGGGGCAGCTGGTCTTTGGTTTCATCTGAAGTCACAGTTGTCTTTTTACCAGCTCTTTCTCCAGAGCGACAGCCAGCACAACTAAAGGAGAAGAAAACCTCTGGGAAACCTCTGGGACAACTGTTACCCATGGGAATACCACAGGCATTTCAAGCCTGCCCACGCCAATCCCATCAATTTAAAGCTAGAGACATTCCTTATTCTTTTGGTTTTGGTTTATAAAAGCTGGGTACCAAATTTCACTGTGTTTTTTTCTGTCATTTGTGGAGCCCCATGACCATGAATAACTCCTGCTGTGCATGGCAGATGTTCCCAGGAAAGAAATGTGAGGACCAGAAAGCATTTTTTGCTATTACTTGCCAAGAGATGCTGTGCTGTCCTCATTTCACCTCTGCTTTCATGCATTAGGGCCACTTCACCTGTTGAGGGTAAGGCTGTTCTGGATTTCTGTGGTGTGTGTACTACGTGCGCTTGCAAGTAAGAACTAGCCAGTCTGAGGGGGAAAAAAGGCTGCCTGGCTCTGGGATGGTCACTGGCCATGTGTAGTGTGCCCTCTGCATAAAGATTTAATGTTTGATAAACTAGCTTTTCTAGTCCAGGTCTAGTAACACACGATTAATTCCAGCAGTGTGTTGCTAATTAGCAAACACTGGGAGGCAAGCACATTCTTCAGTACTGAAGAGGCCTCAGGTATGAACTTTGGCTTTAGAGTGTGGAGTTTCCCAGTTTTCTTTCTGAGTATTTTCATCTGCTGTAACTTCAGTTCCTTACTCTGCATAAATGCATCTCCAAATGAATTTGTGAAATTCTTCATTAATAGATGTCCAGGCTTCAAGAGATGCAATTCATGGCTGCTGTTAGTTGATGATAATGACCTGTCTGATTTGGTTTTGCTTTTTTAGTTTCATTGTGTTCCTAATTAGTTTCTCAATAATTGTGATTTTTTTTAATGAGTCAAATATAATGCATATTTAAAAAATGGCAGACTCAATTTTTAAGAAATTGAAGTCTTTCAGCCTTTTTTTCATTTTAGATTGACTGTCAAAACTGATATTTTGCATCTCTAAAGCCATAGAACCAAATCAGAATGACCTACTGCTCATTCCTTGCAACTTATCCATTTCTCCTAAATAAATGGGGAGAGCATGAATAAAATTATGCCTTCAGAAGATTTTTTTAAAGATCTATCTATTCAGTCGGGATCTAAGAAATGTTTTATTGTTTGTTTGGTTATTTTATCTTTTGCATTGAGTTAGTGCAGTCTTTAGTACTCAAATGTTTAATAGCTAGTTCACATCCTGCAAGGAGCCAGGCACTGTAACCTAGTATGAGAAGAAGAGTGAATTAGCTCTTGCTGTGTTGGATGTTACTTGGATTAGGATAATTTAGGTCAGCTAGCAGCAGTTACATGCTTGCTTTTGCAGCTGCAAGCCAGGAAGGTAGTGAAAGCAAGGAGTACTGGGAGAGGAATCTTGGAGCTGGACACTTAGATATTATCTCAGATATTTAATTATCTAGGCTCCAGTTATGTAGGGTTCTGCTCAGCATTAATCGGTGTAAAAAGATAATGTTTGTCAGGCAGGCTTCCCAGTCATGCCTTGCTGTTAGGTATCTGTCTTGCTATGGATAAACTGCTTTACATAACAGATTAGAGTCAAGGGCACTTCACACTAAGGCTGCTTCCAGCATTGGTGTTTTCCTTGAAATGGCACAGTGGCTGGGGCAGCTCTGGGGTAGCAGCATTCATTTACTAAATGGCTGCCTTTTGGTGCTGGCTCCTGGAATTTTGCTGTTGTAGAAAGCAGAATCTCAGATTTGCAAAAGCACCAAGTAAGATGGGCCAAGTCAGGCATGTGTGCCACTGAGAGGCAAGATGTGACTTCACCAGGCTGCTCCTGTTTCTTAGAGAAAGCAGGGGAGTGCATTACTCATACCAAGCACCACTCTGCATGGCAGTGGACATCATCTTCCTGTTCTCAGGCTGCATCTTCCTCAGAAGAATGACCTCTTCATCTTAGATAACAGTTAAAGTAGGCTTTACTTCTGTATGTTAGGGTTTTTTTCTAGTTTAGCAAATTAAATTAAAATTTGCTCTGGGTTTATTACTGTAGATAGAAGGGTAGGATGTTTCTAGAGAAAAGACTGGTGGTTTTCAAGAATGTAACTTTTGTTTAACTGTGTCCATTTTTAATCCAGTTCTGTTTATCTCTGTGAGGAAAAAAAAGTGTTCTAAATTTAAGTCTTTCTCTTTATTAATTCCTTCCATTTCAGTCTCAAGATAAAGCCTAAGCCATTCCAGGATATATCTAGACATTCTTTATGATAACTTTACCTTGACATAAACTTGACAGAAGGAAAGACATATTGCAGCAGCCCCTCAAACTTGAGTTTTTTGGCCCAGCAGCTACCAAGAGGGGCATGCATGGCATTTCTGGCCAGCTATCTCATTGCATCTCTTGCATTCCACACCAGCATTGATGCTGGCCTTCCTTTTTCCAAGCAGGCAAAGTTGTGCTTCAGCTCTGGAGGTGCAGGGGTAGAAGCCTCTTTGGTCATGTGTGGTGGCTCCATGGGAAGGGAGACGAGGCTCTGAAGGAGGGAGGCTGTGGCAGGTTGGAATCAGTGCCTGTCCTGCCCTGGGGAGGGGTGAGGGGCCGGGCTGTGTTGAGGCTCTCGATGCTGAGAGGCCGCGGTGGAACGCAGCTCCTGGTACAAGAAATCCCTGCAGGAGACAGACGTGAGGAATGCCTGGAGGGAGGCAGGGCTGTAGAGCACACGCTTCACTAAACACACAAAATCACCTGTCAGCCAGGGCTGCCTCTGCTGGGGAGACTTGTTTAGTGTCTAATAAGGTGAGCTGTGCTGTATCTTAATGCAAGACTGGCATCTTTGTGGGAATTTTATTTATCCTTTGACATTAAAATAGTGAGAGTTGTCTGCCCATATTATTTTAATTTTGTTCATTTTACTTGGTTTTTTAAAAATTATGTTTAGGTCTCTACTTAGAAAGAATAGCATCTGCTAAAGAATACACTGCTTTAAAAAAATTATACAAGTAAAATGTTAGTTATAGTTCAACTTCAGTGAACATGACAGAAGTATGTTACATTTACTGTTCTGTTGACTATGCTAAGGGTCCTATTATGTTCACCAGATTTATCTTTCTGAAAGCCTGTAATGATCAGCATATAGAATAGGCTGAACATAGTTGCTTAGTTCATATTTATTTCTTTTTAAGCCAGAAGGCTATTATCTAGTACTAATGCATGGCGTTGAGAGCTTCAGTTGTTCTTCTGATTGCTGCGGTCCTCCAAATAGGGAATTTCACAGAGGACAAGTTAATCCCTCATAATGAAATCACACCATGAAATGGTTCATACTAATCAGGATTTCTTTTGCTTTAAAGCACATGACATAGTTGTAATCATTGCTGTTTCAGTTACAGGTATTTTGGCGAATAAAAATAAATTTTATGTCATATGAGTTCTTTGCGCTTAATTGGCAAGAATATAGAAAGTGTGATTAACTTCAAGTTCTTTTATAAAAAGATCTACACATGCAAATATTTTCAGCTGCAGGATGACAAAATTGCATTTTCTTGGGCAATGAATATCATATGCATAGTGTTGCTGTATGATTACCCTGAAGCTATTAAATATGTACATTATTTTCACAGACCCAACAGAGAAGGTGACTATTCAAGTGCTGCCACAAAGCAGTACCATTAAAGAAGGCGATAACATCACTCTGAAGTGCTCAGGAAATGGCAACCCTCCTCCACAGGAGTTCCTGTTTTACATTCCAGTAAGTCCTGCCTTGCTGTCACTGCCTGGTGAAATATTCTGTATCATTCCTTCCTGCAGACATTGCTACATGTCAGTGTCTACGTGGTTTTGTAACAAATGAAGAAAGGAATTCGATGTGACAAACACTGAAGACAAACATTGACCATTATATCACACTCTGAGAACACCTCAACTCAGTTGGCAAAATATTTTTGAAAAAAACTCTCCTTCCCCCGCAGCCCACCCAAATTTTTCAGGAGTTTAGACTACTAAAAATTACAAGGCTTTATTTCCCATCATCGGGTATTTTAATAAACAGTTTTAATTACAGCAGTTTAGCATCTTGAAGAAAGCCATCTCATCTGTTGTCATAACACAGATCCAGCAGTGAAAGTGCAGCAAATTAACTCAGCTATTTTTTGGACTTTCACAGCTTAATCTTTGTGCCATTTCTTTTCTTCAGTTAATTGTTTGGTGGCATAACACAAAAAATAATGTGTGTGACAGCACAGAAGAACAAATCTGTGAAATGCTTAAGACACAGACTGAGAAAAATAAAGGATTTGTTACCATTAATCTTCTTAGTACTGGTGAAATCCACAGGCAGATGTGGCTTTATATTCTAAGACTCCTGGTCCTTGTTTTCATGTCCTGCTTCCCACTCCTGTTTTATATGCCTTATTTGTTCCTGCTGCAGCTCTGAGCAGAGCTGCTCTTGCGAGAAGCCAAAATAAGTGGTATCCTTTCAGATATTTCAATCCCAGCATGTCACCCTCTGCACATAATCGTCACTACTCTGGACTCCTGGCATGTTTGAATTGCTGGAGAGAGCAAGGGGAGCTAGGAGCTGAAGTCCTTATCTCAGAACAGCCATTAGATTCAGCGAGTCATCCTAGAAAGTCATGAAATGCCAGTGAAAAAGTGTCTGGTATCTCTCCTTATTCCACTATCACAGTGAGTGAGCTAAACACCAGAGTTTGTCTTATCTGTGGGCTCCCTGCTGTCTGATACTGCTCCTTTCTCTCAAGGAGAGCTGCAGTGGGTGATCTCTTCGAAATGCTCACAGGCATTATAAATCTCTTTCTGGATTCAGAGATAGGAATTAGGGTATCATTCTATGCTTGTTTCAAAGTTGATCTAAATCAGTAATCAGGGGAAACTGGGGAACTGGACAGCCATAAAGCAGCATTTGCTGGCTAATTCAAAACACCAGTGTGCTTGTGCTGTTCAAAAGTGTGCAATGCAGTGCAATTCAGTTTGTGATTTGTCCTAAGCTGAGTATATCAGAACCAGATTTTGTTTTGTTGTTTTGCTGTTTTGATTTCTGCAATACTTGTTAGTAGACTGGGTTTTTTCAGCTAAACTTTTAAATTTTGTATTGTAACATCCTCTTAAAATGAGTTAGTCATTCAAGTAAAAGAGTAAGCTCTCGATTGTAGTTGTTTTTTAAAATAATGTTATCATGCAGGAAGTAAATGTTACTTTAACTAACAGGTAATTACACTTCAGTGATGCCATGTCTATATGTGCTTTGAAGTATTTCACCGTCCTTATAATTAAAAAAACTCCTCAACAAAAATTAGTGTTTTAGCAGGCCCATGTACAGTAAATGTCTTGTTTTTCACCCACAGGGAGAAACAGAAGGTATAAGAAGCTCAGACACTTACATGATGACAGATGTGAGACGAAATGCAACAGGAGAATACAAGTGCTCTCTGACTGACAAAAGCATGATGGACTCAACCACCATCACTGTGCACTGTAAGTCATTGCATTTTGCCCTCCTAGGTAGGATACAAACTGATCTTGGACCTCCTAGGACGGTTTCTCTGCTTTGTGTATGCAGCTTAGGGCAGTTACCTACAGGTGAAGTGATGGTTTGAAGGCGTGTCCACTCATTTCTATTCATTTTAATGTATTTCTTTTTGAAAATCTTGACTTTCTCAATTCATTGACTAGATAGTTTCACTTCACGTAACTTTGGATTCTATATGATTCTATTACACTGTCACATATGGTGAGAATTTTGTTATTTTATCTTTTGCTCATGTGAATGTATATAGGGAAAATTACTTTCGTCCAGCTGTGCCTTAGAATGTACACAAACACGGAAGCTAATCCACAGGAATATCACTGAAGGTCATTCTTCATAGTTAAGTTCCCATTCCCTCAATGAGGTTCACGTGTAAGGAGCCTAGAAAAGAAA
This sequence comes from Pyrgilauda ruficollis, assembly GCF_017590135.1. Lineage (NCBI taxonomy): Eukaryota > Metazoa > Chordata > Aves > Passeriformes > Passeridae > Pyrgilauda > Pyrgilauda ruficollis. The sequence goes on from NW_024515875.1 coordinate 2,082,017, forward strand.
CTTGGGAAGTCATTATGTTCACGTAGGAAAAGCTGGTTTTTTTTTATTTTTTCCAGGATTGTGAGAGCTACAGAGCTCAGTAAATTTTCTTTAGCTGGATATTATTTAGTCACACTAGCAGCAACACTTTGAAAGCAGCCATTGAACTGGTTGAACCATTGAAGCAATAGTTGCTTTTAATCTCTTTATGCAGAAGTCAAGAGCAGGAACTCTTTCAAACTCTGCTATACTATCACAGGCTGTTAAATAAAACTCATGCCAGGGCTAGAAGTTTTCCCCTAAAAACATTGATTGTCTCTAGTCTTCACAGAATCATCAGTAGTTGACAGGTTCAGAGGGATATGAAGGATAATGACGTTTAAAGGCTGCCACTGTAGTTATATTTTACATTAAAACAAACTTCATGTTTCTATACTTGGTTCTGATTTTTTTTTTTCTTGGAAGAGGTACAATACATGCATAATATATTGGTAGTTATTGATTAATTACACTACACATGATTAATTACACTATTATATTTAATGAATATTTTGCCTTTAATAAGATCATCCATTGTTATCCTGCCCACCATTGCCAAGAGCTGGGCATGTAAAACCTGAAAAGTGCTCTGTGCTGCTGCCTCTTCACTGCTGGATAGCAAAGGTACCTTTGCTCTGGTATAACCACCCTTTGATTTTTCTCCAAGTGTATTGCATATCTACTTTTATTTTCATAAATAATTACTCTAAAAAATGGCTTCCTCAGCTCCAAGTTATTTTTAGCAAGCCAGTTTTCCTGTGTCTTCTATTTTGTCTGCACATTCAAAGAGCTTTGCTATGCCAGAGAAACATGTCATTTCTAGACATGAATCTTCCCAGTGCTGGCAGCTAATGCAGCTACTCAGAGCTCAGAGCTGCACTCCAGTACCCTACTACTTCACTTTACTTAGGGTTCATTTTGTGTTTTTTTTTTCCAAAACACCTCTATCAGCAATAAAGCCTTCTTTTTCAAATGAGTTGCAGTGGCCTGGAATAGTTCTGTAATTCCTGAAATGTCCAGACCATGCACCATCCTTAAGGTACTTCATTGTCTTGTCTGATGTTGGCCTAAAGCATTTCTGCAGCATGTGGTTTGTTCTTCAGATACTACTTACTAATCAAAACCTACTTTTTCTCCCTCTTTTGCTTAATTCCTCACCTTTTATATGGATGAATATTCCTCTCTATGGTGGCACACTAAAAAACCTTGATTAGGAGTCAGGGCTTTTCATTTCTTCACATCCAATCTCAGCATTTTATTTTTTTTTAAAAACCCACCACAAGCACAACAAAAAGCAGGCAATATAATAATATTAATTAAAATAAATTAAAATTAATTAATTATTTTAATATTAAAATAAAATTTAAATTAATTTATATTTTATAAACTATTTATAGTAATTTGTTAAATTTCAATTGTAGTGCCTTTTCCCAAACCAATTTTATTAAGCATTATAATGGCACTGATTTCTTTCAGTGTCTAGATAGAGAAAGCTTCTTGCTGGTATCAAAAAACATTATTATGTCATAATCCTGAAATATTTTTTTGTAGAGAAAACCCAGCTCCATTTTTCCAAGCTGACTGTAAATTATGAGACTTACAGAAAGCTGAAAATTGACATTAAAGCATCATAGTTACCCGTAATGTTAGGGAAATTATTTATTAAGGAAATTGAGGGGGGACAAAATATTCCCTGCCTTATCCATGGAACATAAAGGACAAACTGTACAACCTGAGCTCCTGCCCTTCAGAGCAGCATCTGTGCAGCCAGGTCCCAATTTAAAGTACTGAGTGCTCATGGTTGGCATGATTTGTCCCTCTACAGAGGCAGCAACAGAACAGGATTGATATTGTGGGTTTGGGGTTTTTCACACGAGGTTGTAAATTCTCTGCCAGCTTTGTTCCTTCAGTGAGTTTGCCCAGGGTCAGATGAGCAAAACTGGCAGGCAGGGGACCAAGGCAAAATCTGTTTACAGCCACTTACAGAGGTGTAGAAGCACCCCCTGAGTGAGGCAAGGAAAGCAGTAAAGTATGTCTTCCCTCAGCTATGAAGAAACAACTCTTTCAACCCACAGTGCTCTGTTGTTATCTGTTGCTGTGGGGATTTGAGCAGCTTGGGCTAGTGTTGGTGTTCCTGGCCTTGGCAGAGGGGTTGGAAGCAGAGGATCTTTTAGGTCTCTTCCAGCCCAAGCATTATATGATTCTGTAATTGTTTCTGCACATAAAACCTAGTGTGGAGTAAGTAGGTCTGTGGAACTTCCTCTTTGTAATGCTTTCCTTTCCACTAAAATGTGTTCTGCAAACCATCCAGCAAATTGAAGGTCTTGGGAATATAGCATTTGTATTTCTCTATAGATATTTTTATGGCCTTGTCTTGACTTGTCTTGTCTTTCAGTAAAGCCATTGAAAATACAGGGGAAATCACCTTTTGAAAGTTGCATGGCAAAATCTATTCTCAAGATACTAGGAGAAGTTTCCAGTTGTCTGCTAATTTATTTATGGAGTTCAGACAACAAAGAAGTGCCTGCCTAGTTTTCCCAAATGCAACACAGTATTCCATCAGAGGCCTCCTTTAAATGCTGGGAGTCTGTCCTAGATGTGCCACAGCTTCCAAACTGAAATTTCTGCTTCAGTCTTGCCCACATTAATTCCATACCTCCCTCACATGATGTGGTGGTACGTGCAGAATACACTGTTTGTCTCTTCCCTGCCCTACTTGATATGCAAAGACAGCGCTGAAATCAATGCAAGACTTCAAATGAGACTACATTAAGAGCTAGCATATATTGAAAATGGTGCCTGATGAGGAGCTTGTTTCTGAAGAACATTTCAAAGCCAAATGTGAAATGTACAGAAAATTCTCACAGAAAAGTTTTTCTTTCAATGGAGACAAAAATTTGGTTTTGATAGTCTTCTATGTACAAGAAATGTTTTCTCCTCATACTTCTGTACCAAAGTGAGATGATTTACTAAGTAGAGAGGTAAAGGTAACTACATCACATTACTTTGTGGACCTTACAGATAAACTGGCAGAAAATTAAGCTAAATTAAATTGTTCACATAGAGATTCTAGAGGGGATCCTATGTTAAACAGTAGCTTAATTCTGTCTTGCTTTATAAGTCATACAAATACTGCTCTGACTTATGTAGCTCATCTCATACCCTCTACATTTTCCTGAACCGCTATAGCAACCAAGACCAGTGTGGGAGGGATTGTAGTCCCAGCTGCACCCCACAAAGGGGCCAGCAGGGCACAGTCAGACTACCCTGGAGGAAGACTGGGCTGAAGGATTGCTCTGGGTTCAGTGTCAGTCTTGCCTGGGATGAAGGCAAAAACTTCCATAAATTTTTGCTTCCTATGGCAAATACAAGAGAAATGCCTTCAGAATGGCCTTTGGTGAGCTCTTAGATTTGAGGTGCTATCTTGCTTCAAAGAACAAAAGGTTTAAGTACGTGTAGAAGGAAATACTTGAGGGGAAAAAAAAAAAATAACAGCTTTTACTTCAACCACCCCTCTGCACTGTTAGAATGTGTTTAAGAAGAAACACATCCCATACACTATCCAAATCTATGTACTGCTCATGTTTTGTTTTGTTTTGTTTTTTTGATTTTTTTTTTTCTTCTGTAGACCACAGGAGAATAGTTGGGTTCCATTTACTGGTTTCAGGAGGGAGGATAGGAATCCCCATAGGAATACATAAAGAAGATGCCATTTTATCTCATCAAGATTTTTGACTCATTCACAGATGAAAGTGCAGCTCTTGTGACCTCTCAGAAAAGACATTGGGCTTGTAACACAGATACTAATGCTGCAGATCCATAGTACAGGCTGAACCCTAGCTGTTCCCTCAAGTTCTGCCTTTAATTACAATGGTGTTCCCAGGGCAACCACTAAATGAAGCCAGTAGTGAAGTTCACTGTTTTGTTAAGGAAAACTCACTTTCCTCCACTGTGATTTTTGTTTCAAGCTTTTTTAAAGCTCTACTTAAAAGCCAAAAGGAGGTTTTGCAACCCTTTTCCAGCAAGTACTATATTTGAGATGAAGTTGTGTGCTTTTGACCGCATGTGTTTGTGTGTGTGTGTGTGCACACATCTGTGATAGTCATTCAATCAGGCAGCTTGGCTTACAAGCAAGGCACTGTCAGAGGGGAAGCAAAATAAAGACTGGCAAACTCTGCTTTTCTTTCACTGTAGGATTAATTTTTTTTTTTCAAATGACCAGCCCACCAAATCTTTAAACTAAGAAAAATCCAAAGCAGTGTTTCCTGATGTTTCTGTTAATGGCTCTCACCCTGCTTTGTGTCAAACACAGCTGTCACTGACTGCAATTTCCCTTGAGCTTAAATATGTCAGGCAGAGCTTGGACTCTTTTTTGAGGTACACAAAAGTGGCATTTTAAGTTACAAATAAGAACAAATAAAGGGCTTCATGTGCAGTTCCCCAACCCTGTAATTCAGACTTCTCACCCCTTCAATCAGTACCATGTCTCATGCACCCTCTTCGACCTTCTTCGTCCCCTTCATATTCTGAGGGTAGAGATCCTCTAGTTTTACCGCACAAAAGAAAGGCACCCCTTGACCCTTGCTGTTCTCTCCACAATCACTGTTTAGATAACCTGTCCCCACCTGCACTAGTCCTCCCCTGAAGATGCATTTCTGCTTGGCCCATAGTAAGCTACCCTTGCAGCATTCTGTGCATCCTTTTCCAAGATGCACGTTCTGTTATGTGAAGTACTTCTTCAGCTTCTTGTGCTTACTCTGTCATTCCTTCAGCAGAAAAGGTGAAAAAATTGTATCCATTTGTCTAGTGATTTGTGAGGTTTTGCTTTTCCTTTTAACCTATAATTACAGCAAAAATATGAATGTTCTGCAATGCCTGTTTTAAAATAATTCTCTCATCTCCCTTCCTTGTAAAATTGACTTGAATTTTATTGAAGAAATGAAATCTTGAATTTAATGAGTGCAATTAGTCACATTTTCTTTTCTTGATAAGCCTCTGAAATGGGCCAGGCTTTCTCAGATTAACTTTTACAAATGTTCTTTCTATCCCAGATCTGGATTTGCAGCTTACTCCTAGTGGAGAAGTCACAAAACAGATTGGAGAGGCCCTGCCTGTGTCATGCACTATTTCTTCTAGTAGAAATGCAACTGTGTTTTGGATAAAGGTCAGTAATTCATCTATTTCACACTCCAACTGGATGTTCACCTCTTCATGTTACTGCTGGAAGGAAGGAAGGAAGGAAGGAAGGAAGGAAGGAAGGAAGTTGTTCACTGGGCTTTTTAAAGAATATTGCTAAAATGGGTCTTACACATGTGGTTAAAATGAGATCTACTCACATTGATAACTGAAAATCAGTTACTGTAATTATCAGCTCAGCTTCCAAATGGAGAGAATTAAGGCATATTGAAACACAAATACAACTTCTGTGAAAGGATCTATACAAGGCCCTTTGAGAATAAGGTTCTTCTAAAAAGAAAAGCCCATTTGGCGGAATTTCAGTGCATTTTGTCAGAGGCATGCTTGGTCTTGGTTCTGATAAACATAACAAAAGGGCAAGGGTTGAAAGGTTAGATGGTGAAAAATGTAGCTGTTGCAGAAAGTGGCTTTCTACAAAACCCATAGTGCTGGAAACTTATAGTAGTGATACTTAATGCTTGTTTATGAGCATATGTTGATCTCATAAGCCTGGTCTAAAGGAGGGTTACTTGTGTCTCAAATGTTTTATCACTCATGGTCTTGGCCAATCTTCTAGAAAAGCTCAGAGATCATAACTGATCCCATCTGTGCTCTTGATTTAAAAGCAAAATTGTTCGAGAAGAAAGGAGATGGCTTCTATAAATCTCCAGCAGTTTCCACTTTTCATGCTGTATATGCAAATGTACTTATTAATGGGGAAACAGCTTAAAAAAGTGAGGCTCTAATTTTCCAAAGCATGTGAAAACTTCTGTTGATAGTAGTCATTAAGGGGTTAATGTATTGTGAGTCCATCTCTGTTATTTCTAACTCCTGACTTTATCAGGACAATACCAGAATGCAAACAAGTCCATCATTTTCAAGTCTTCAGTATCAAGATGCTGGGAACTATGTCTGTGAAACTACTCTGCAGGAGGTCGAAGGACTGAGGAAAAGACAGACACTTAAACTTATTGTGGAAGGTAAGCAAGCAGATAGTTACAATTATTAATGGTTACTTTAAAATAAAATGGTTAACTGTAATATTGTTCTTGTAGGAAAACCTCAAATCAAAATGACCAAGAAAACCAACACAAATAAAATGTCTAAGACAATTATCTGCCACGTCGAAGGTTTCCCCAAACCAGCAGTGCAGTGGACAGTTACGGGCAGTGGAAGCATCCTAAATAAAGCAAGTATCTTTCTTATTCACCAAAAACTAGTGTATAGGAAGTGCAAATTAAAATCAAGGAACATTTTTGAGGTAGTGAGATTGAAGAAAAGTCTTTTTCATTTATCTAAGAGAAGATTAAGTCGTAGCTGTAGCTATGTGGTACTTACATGGATGACTTTTTTATGATAAAGCCTTTTTGCATAGAACAAGTGAAGGCAAAGGAGATCCACTGGCTACAAGCTGAAGCTGCAGGGGAGAATAAAAGGTTACAAATGAAATATGCATTTTTAAATGAAGGTACTTAGTCATTTTATCTAGGTAATGTGCTGATTTTGCCATCGCATAAAGAATTTGCAAATAATGATGGAATTGTAGAACTTACATTAGAAAGCAAATGGGTACTTGATGTAGGCATTAACTGGGTGAAATGTAATGAAATTTGGCGTGTGTGAATCAGAAGTTACATTCATTATAGTTCCTTATGTGCTTTGCAGCTTTTACCCTAATATTTATAGTTGTTTTTGTATGGTTATACCTGTTGTTTCTCACTGGAAACAGAACAATTATACATTTATCCTGAGGGATAAATAAGAAGAACTCGTATATAGCAGGGAAAATAAGGGAAAATACCTGGAAAATATGCAAACTGAAGTATTTTTATATGGATTACCAAATCCCATGAAAAGTATTGCCAGATTTTGCCTTAGCAGGAAAAATAAATGAGACCGCTCTACAGTCAGTGCCTGGAAGGACAATGTGCAGTGATTCTGTAGATTCCATTACATTTCATTAGGTTTTGTTTGAGCCTACAGAAATTACGTGTAGCTGACAAAATTGGTCCATTTACTTGTAGGTATAGGACAGGAATTTTCTTGAAGCTATATAAATGATTGCAAATAATTTTCTCTAGGTGTTGCATTAATCCAAGAATGATGTGCAGCAAATTTAAGGAACAACACATTGATATTACAGTACAGATACTATAGGTCCTACTAGACACACATAGCTTGGCAAAATAATGCTTAGTATGGAAATAGCTTGGAAAGCTGGAAACTGGAAAACCTGGGGCAATTCTTCCCCTTATAGTGACATAAGAAACAGCGAGATGGAAAAAATTGTACCTTAGAAGTTTGAAATTTCAAGAATTTTTTCACTTGGAATATTTTTTAAAATACTTGAATTAAAAGCAAATATGGAATGTTGTTAATTTTTCAGAAAAAAACTTTTTTATCATTGGTCTTACAGTGCACATTGTACTATCTATAACTGGATATTGTGGCCAACATTTTCTTTCAAATATTCACATTATCATTTAATAAAACAATGTAGTATTTCTTTTGCTATTGTTTGGAAAACTGATATACTAGTTGAAAGTTATTTCTGTCTGGACATTTCACTGTGTAATACAAGTGATGTGTGTATTGTTCTTTGTGTTTTTAAATTATACTAATCTTCATTTTTCACCTTTTCAGACAGAGGAGACAAAATATGTTAATGGGAAATTTTCCAGTAAAATTGTAATTGCTCCTGAGGAAAATATAACTTTAACTTGCATTGCAGAAAATGAGCTAGAAAGGACTGTGACCTCCATGAACGTCTCTGCTAGTGAGTGTCCTCTAAAGATAATTTCCTTAAAGTTACAGTTTCTCATAAAGTACTCATACATCACACTTAAATGAAGAGTAGGTCTGCACAGTAATGTTAATACTAAGATATTTGACCTTTTTGTCTTAAGTCAAGCAATTGTAAATCCACTCTGGATCAGCAGTACATAAAATTTTATTGATAGCTTTCTACAATGTCACTTAGTCTTCATGACTTTCTTGGCTAGCTACAAAAGTAAACAATATTACAAAATAATAGTACAACATAATAATACAAAATACTGCAAAGTAATACTTCTTTTACAAGACACAAATTTATTTATTATTTATTTATTACAAAATTAACAATATCTCTTAGTCCCTAAATTACAGTTTATTAATATTGGTATGACTTGACTCACAACAGAAATCAGCCATACTGGGCTTTAATCATATATCATGATGAAAGGTATTGAGAACCTATGGAAAGGTAGGACAGAAATTCTTGGTCAGAAATATCTGTGACTTGAATATTACAGGTTTAGAGTAAGATTCTTCTAATGTATATAGTATAGTTACAAAGGAAAGGCTTCTATTTAAAGATGGGATTAAATATCTTGTTTGTAAAACACTGTTCTAGTTTTTGTCATTGCTGTAAATAGGTAATTAAAGGTGACTTTTAGGTCTGTGTTGTCCTTAATTCAATTTTTACATTTTTCATTTCAGTAAGTATTCCAGAATATGATGAGACAGAGGATAGAGGTGGTATGTATGGTTTCCTCACTCTTTTTTATTCTTTTTTTTTTTTTACTTTCAAATCCCTTTTTCTGTTTCTGGTTAAAATTCCTTAGAAATGTTGCAATGCTTTACTTTATCATAGGTCATCTCATTAACTTTTCTTCTTTGCTTCAGATGACAATAGTGAAAAGGTTAATGACCAGGCAAAGCTAATAGTGGGAATTGTGGTCGGTCTTCTGCTGGTTGCTCTGATTGCAGGTGTTGTCTACTGGCTCTATGTGAAGAAATCAAAGTAAGAATTTTTTGAAAACTTTATACTAAGCTGGAAAAAGAACAGTGATAAGAAGGGATGTATGTTTACTTGTTTTTCTTCCTCTACAGCATTCCAGTTTTCTGGAGTGGGGAAAAGCTGGTACAGTAGGTGCACTTGATAGCAAAAGGAAACTTGGTACCTCTGATTGGCTTGTCCTAATGCTTAATGGGACTCATCTCCTGGAAGTGAGGTTCTAAGATTTTCATAGATCATAGTAGTCATGAGGTCCTGTTTCCTGACAGCCAAGTCTGTGCTGACTCTTGCATTTAAAGGTAGCACTTAATTGTGGAACGTGATGTGTGGAAGCCTGTGTGGCTGTACTGGTGCTAGAAATTGCCTTCATTTAGAAATTGGCTACCATGTTTCCTTTAAAAATGGAATAACATACAGAATAAGACTCAACCATCTAAGGGAGAAGAGATATCCTTAATTGTTTTGTTCACGCGTACTTTGAGGTTGTTGCTGAAAAATCTAGGAGCTCTCATCCCAGCCCAGGTTTTAGACATCATAGGCATAGAACAGCATTTTCCATTTTCAACTTTCTTCCTTGTCACAGATGGTCACTTCAGAAAATAGATGGAAAGGTGCCAAGAAGTGGCCATGTTGCTCCATCCTTTTGAAGCTGGCTGTTGCTGTGTGCCCCATTTGTGCTACCCCCATGCCTTTGTCTCCAGGGAGAACTGAGGGCAGTCGGAAGCAGCCTTGCTTTCTGACAGCTCTCACAGCTGCTTCTGAGCAGGGGAGCTTAAGTGGCTGTGCATAACCTGCTCCAATCAGCACAGGTGTAAAAGCATTCTTAAAGTTCAATTGGTTTTAGTGTGATCTTCCATTAAAATTGAATCAAATGAAATCTAAAATATACCAGTGGGATTTTACTATGAACAAATGTGTTTTCACTGATGTGAAAGTACAACAAGAAATTCTCCATCTGCTAAGAAATGCTCCTTTTTTTGGATAATACATAAAGACTTTGGCTCAACCATAACTGATCAGGGTTTTGAAGTTTTCCAAATATAGAATTGTTATAAATTACCCATACACAGAACCACAATCAGATACTGTAGAGGTTTTTTTTGGTTCTTTCCCAAGGCTTATGCTTTTTTGGTAAAATATTGAAAGTAACAACATAGTGCTCTTCCTCCCACACTTTGCTACTGTTGCAATAATGTCTAAGATAACTTTGTCATTGCTTTTCAAATGTGTGAATGTGGAGTCATGAAACTGTGGTACAGTGCTTTGGATTTCTTTGAATGAGGTGGTTTGAGTATAACAAGGGCAGAGAAGGTAAAATATCTCTTCTTGCACCATTGAGTACTGTGGAGAGAGCTGACAGGAGTCGTAGAATATAGCATGAGATGAATTTATAAATTACAACAATTTTTTCTGCTTCAAAGATAGGATATGGCATAATCTAAATGGACACCACTTCTTTTCCTCATGCTCAGCTTCTCTTCCTAAAGCTTAGACTAAAAATTAGGGCTGGAATTGATTAGACAGGTTCACTGGAAACAAAAATGCCTTCATAGTTAAACAATAGTCTCTGTATTTGACACATGGTTGCTGGCTTCCAAACCCCTTAATTGATGTATCATCATTGACAATCTCCTGTTCTCTGTATATTTTTAAATTGATCTGTTGCTATCCTCCCTGCTTTCTGCACACCATATTTGCAGGAGCAAGCAGAATGTCAGTACCTATTCTGACAAAGTTTTCATTATGAATCATAACATAGCAATCAAAGTAAACCTTGCAAAAAGCAACTTACACCTTGGACACAACCCCCCCGTCTGCATCCAGGCCAGCAGGTAGTAGTTATTTTTTGAGCCCACCCTTGACTAGTAACTCACCTAATCTCTATCCCCAAAGTGACGCCAAAGGAAAGTCTGAGAAGGCAGCAGCACAGAACTTTCCAAGTCTGCCGAGGCAAGAAAAACATTACTTTTTTTGTTATTGGTGTTGTGGTTTGTATAATCTTCTATTGTCTTGTCATCCACACTAAGTAGGAATTACACTTGTAGCCTTGGAATATATTCACAATAAATCACTTGTACAGTTACTCACTGCCTCAGCTTCACTTGATGGAAAAGCTGATTATTGCCATATATTCTTTTCAGTGTGAATATTATCCCATAAATCAGAGAGTCATCTCTATTCTACATCCTGCATCCAGCCTCCTCTTGAATAAAGAGTTGAGGCTACCTACCCCAGCATGCCTTGTTTCTCCTTCATCTGAGCAGAAGGCCAAACAGTTGTTCGCTGCAGATTTATCCTTTTTCCAGAAATTAGTTGTAAACTAATCTGTACTGAACAGAATATAACTCAGCACTTTGGAATCTTTGTAAAATTTTTGTGTCACTTGTCATTTGAGAGATTGCAGGACACCCATGTTTGGTAAATGCTTCATATATGAAATTTTCACCTTGCCAGGAACAGCTGAAGGTACAGCAGAAATTAAAGATTCAGAAAGGAAATAGTGCACTCAGCACCCTGTCCCCTGCTCTCTAGCCATGCAAGTTGGCATGTTGTTGGATCTTAGCCCCATTTTTATCCCTGTAGTTCAGAGGTGCCCAAATCTCAAGTCACAAGAGGCTTGATCAAGGTTAAAGTGGTTCAACATCCAGTGGACATCACTTCAGCTGGCCAGCTGAATCACAGCAACAGTCTTGAAGATCACACTCAGAGCACATCAAACTCTTGACATGTTTCTAAGGTCATGATAATGACAAAGGTTACTGGCATCTCTGAAAGTGAACACTTGAAGCATAACAGTTCTGCTTTTCTGATGCTTTATAGCAAACAAGCATATGAGTCAGATTTGATGGGCCAAAGATGTAAGAAACTCACTATGTTTTCAACAAGACTCAGCATTTGTATTGGTTTTCACTCAGTTCTCTTTCAGAGAAAAGACATAGTTACCAAACATCTCTGAAAGTGTCAGCCCATAACACAAATCTAATATAAAAATGACACAAATTAAAAACGGTCACCCATTTCTTGAGACTGGAATATTTTTCTAATATCTCTCTGGTTTGTCCTACTGATGGACATTTTAAAATAATTTGAAGAAGTGGAAGGCAAGATTGGAGTAAATAAGGAGGTTGCAGCTAGTCCAGATAGGGATGTATGAAACCATTTGTTCCTAGAATATCATCTGCAACAGTGCAGTTGAGTGTAGCTTTAAGGAAATTCATGGCTCTTGCTTCAGCACCCAGAACTACACAGATGTGCATCATCTTACCTGTCATTATCGCAAGGTTAGGTAACAAGGACAAACAGCACTGTATACTTTCTTCCTTAAATAGTGTTGAGGGCAAGGCCCAGACTTGTGAGATTAAAATAAATGAGAAATTAAAACATTACAGCAATTTTTGGGTCGCCTATATGTGGTCTGTATTTGCACTGCAGCAGGCAAAACAATTATCATGGAAAATGGTCTTCATATTACAAACAATGCTATGAACAGTATCTGAACAAGATCCATGAAAATAGTGGCCTCACACCACACACACTCCAGAGAATGCTAAAAATCTCACTTTGGTACTACTTACAGAGAGATTTTGATTAGGATTCCCTGAGGATAATTATTTTCCTGAAGAGCAAGCATAGATAAATATTAAATACGAGTCATAATTTTAGCAAGAGCTCAGAATGATCCATGATTTACAAATTAAAGGGGGGGGGGGAAGAGGAGTGAGTAAACTCATATTTATACAACCAACTTCTCACTCTTCAGAACAACACTATCAAAAGTATGGGCTTTTTTTGTGGAGCTTTAGATGACAGTGTCCACAGAGTGCTCCAGGTCTGGGTAAAGTGGGATGTTTTCCCTTTTGGATAAATCCTTGGGAATATTTCTATATGTTCAGACTTCATTGCCCAGCTACTTAAATATTATGAGGAAGTCAATCTTGAGTTGCAGATGGAGCAAGCTGGCAGGAGCTAATCCACATAAAAAGTAAGGAACTGTTGTTGAATGTTAAGCTGGAATAGGACCACTTGTCCTGTGCCTGAAGTCACCTGAGGAAGTGATGGAACCCATGTTTTGAGACATTTCTGTTACAAACCCAAGCACATCTGTCGAGCCCTGGCGACTGGTGCCGTGCCAGGGGTGGCTGCTCCTCTGCTCTTGGCAGAGCACTGCCTGGGGACCACACCTCCCAGCAAAATAACTCCTGCATCTCTTAATGATACTATTTAGATAGCACTAAAAAAGGCTGCAGCATTGTTTGTGCTGAGGTGGTGATTCTGGCTCGATAATGGCATTTGGGGAACAAAAAAAACAGGTCAGCAGGATCACTGAACCATCATAAATAAAAGGCTGCATTTCAGTCTCAGGCATTGAGAATCGAAATCCATCTGATTGTCAGACATGAAAAACTGCTGCTGCTCTGATTTCAAGCAAGTGGTTTGTAACATCCTCCAAAAGAGTTCTGGAGCACCTGCCTCTTTCAAAGTTAGTGTTGCCCTTTAAGTCTCCCATTTTTGCCCAGTGTGGATTTAGGAAAATAAAGGTGCCATTTAGTTTGACTGAATATAGAACTAAAATAGATTACTTTAAAAATCAAAACCTGATCACACTGCAGAATCTCCTGATGTTAGTCATTGAATACTTTTAACCTTATCAAAGATGAGACAGTTCTCTCTGCTGTTAAGTGTCAGGTCCTATGAGATTCATGTGATTTGGGCACTGTAAAACTGGTGATAAGAGGCCAAAAAAAAGGATCCCAGTGAGCCATGCCAGTAGTCTATCCAGTCTCCAAGAGCAGACATTAGCAGTTATATGAGTACAGATGTGCATGGTACTGCTTTCTCACATCCAACTCACTTCAGCTCAGGTCTGAGTCCAGATTCTTTCAGCTTTTCATCTCTTCCACTATTGTCTCCAATTTTGTGAGACTTATTTATGGAAAAGACTCATTAGCCACATGACAAGCCAAATTATTTGCTCAACCTAAACCAAACATGTTTTTAATTATAAACTTTTTTAATTTTCAAGGAATTTTTTTTGAGGGGTTGTTTCTTTTTTTGTTAGGATTAAAGAGATTTGTGAAAGGTTATTAAGCTCACAGAAGGTCAGTCCCTACCAAAGCACTGAATTTTCTTCTTCATTACATTTCATATCCTTTCCTTTTTATTCACGTCATGTGTTTCAGGTTTTGAATACCAGAAAAAATAGATTGTTACTGCACTATAGAAATTTACCACTGTAGAACAAGTTACTTTGTAATACTGTCTCAGGACTTTTAAAATTAAATTTGGCTGTAATGAAGAGGAGCTCAGATCTTTGCAGTAAATGGGTTTTCAGCATGATACCTTCCTGTCAGTCACACAAATATAACAGACCAATAGCAAAAGATAATGCAGCTTTAAAATATTAAAACCCGTGGCCCTTCAGGAAATGACCACCTCTAAAACCGAAAAGATTTCAGAGCAGTCTCTTTCAGTGCAGCTTGTGGGATTTGAAATCCAGAATCCCATCCTCCCCAGGCACTCCACCTCAAGCTGGAGAGCAGCATTTCAGTAGCACTCCAGAGGTGAGGAGGGGTTAGGTGCATTTGCACTGCCCCAGGAGCTCTTCAAGAGACAAGAACTAAGCTTCCCTGCCTCAGCAGCACTGCTCCAGGGTCCCTAGCCCAGGGCCCTCGTGGCGTGCAGGGCTCTCCCGGCCTTTGCTCAGATGGAGGATGTGCCCAGGAGCGCCCCTCCAGCAATAATCCCAGCCGGTCCGCGCGTTCCTGCATGGTGTCAGCGTGGTGACATGTCACACTCCCCAGCCTGTGTCTTCCTTGTACTTTGCGAGTCAGCGTCACTCCGGGTGTGTACCCTGAAGCAAGGGTGAGCATGTGCATCAGTCTGTCACGGCAGACCGTACTTTTCTGTAGGGGAAACAAATTATCTGTCGAGAAAATGCAGCTACGATAATCTGCTTTGACACAAGGGATTTGCTTTGTCCCACTCAAACATCTTTGCCCATTTACATTTTAAAAATTGGGGCCTTCAAAATGTTATCACAGCACTGCAGGAATCTTTCACCTTGGCAGACAGTGAGGCTTCTCACAGATTAAATGAACGGCATAGTGGTTTTATTGTGCTAAGCTAAACTAAGCACTTAACTCATTAATTCATCACCACTACTGGCATTAAGGAAGACCTGCTATTTTAAATGAGGCATACCTCTTTCCTCCTCCCCACCCCCCAAACATTTACACAATCTCATCTCTACCCAATGCTCGTCAGTCATAGCTAACACAGACCTACAAGCCAGAGTGAGATTTTTTTTTTTCAGTGGTGCCAGAATTTTCTTTAATTTCTTCACATTTAAAGAGCTTCCGTTTGGCACAGGCTCTGAAGTCATTTACTGCAAATACCCAAAAATTGCTGTGTTGATCAAGATATTTTAGCTACACTTGTAACATTTTAGTATGCCTTAAAGCAGACTTGTGTTTATTGAAACAAGCTGCACAGTTACTTTGTCAAGAAACATGGATCTCCACAGCTGGTTTAGCGTTACTAAATGTCTGCTAGCTCAGAATAATTCTGAATTCCTCAAAAGGTAGATCAACACACAGAGCCCTGCTGCAATACTTCCTGTGCTACTCACAGCAGTGGGAGATCTGGTGTCACTGGCCTATTTACAGACATATGCAAACCTGTTGCTCTGCTCAGAACAGAACTGTCAAAAGTTTCTGTTTACTGTGAGGGGAGCAGGCAGTGTCATTAATATGAAAATGGAACAAAATGGTGTAGACATGCAAAAATGACCTTCCTTTACATTGCAGGACAGCATCAAAACATGTAGACAAAGATCTTGGAAATATAGAAGAAAACAAAAAACTAGAGGAAAACAATCATAAATCTGAAACTTAAGAGAAAATGTGTCAGTCATCATTCCAGGTAAGTGTTTCATATTACAGCATTAAAATGTCTTTGTCCACCATTTCTCTCTGGTGATCAAAGCTCATGCTTGGTCTGGTGCTCACCTTCCGGAGGTGAGGCAGTGGGGTCGCTTTGTGGTGTAGTTTTAGGACACACCGACTCAAACTTTTGGCCCGTTAAGAATTCAGAGATGCATATACAAATATAAAATGAAGTCTGACATTTAGATAGAACGTGATACTTGGCTTTATTTTAATGCATGTGCTTGAGGAAATGAAAATACAAATTTGTATACTGTACCACTGTGCATGTGTATGTATGTGTTTATATGAAGAGTATGTTTAGATAGAGTTCAGAAGCTTTCAAGTTATGACTTGAAATATTTATAGAAACCTCTTCCCTTACTGAAAGTAACAGTTTCCAAGTCCTCCGTCACTTTTTCCACCATTAATATAAAGTCATGAAACTTCCCTCCCTTAGAACAAAACAGTTCTCTTAGTCTAGATTTCACACACCTGTACTATGATCAGTTTTATCCCGGAAAGAGACACTGTATATTACATTAGTAACAGGTATGAAAGTTTCCCCCGCTGGGATCTGTATGAAGTAAACTGTTTACAAAGGGCCTGGGAGATGCCGGAGTTCTGTGGGGAATTGCAGGAGCAGTGCAGAGCACCAAGAGCACCACCCTATGCTCACACACACGTACACCACTGCTGCACCTCTTCTCCTAGTAACCAAAGGAGGGTAAGGTTAGACCATTTTTCTGGCCAGTTTAGGTCATTTAAAACTAACACTGTGTTACTATAAGAGTCTGGGAACCAGCTAACCATAGAGATTTGTTGAGTTAGTCATCAAATAGTCTTAAAAGTGAGAGTATTACAAATTCAGGGGTGCTTGCATTGTAAGCTCCTCCACAGGAAAGCTGTAGACAGCCCTGATTTTCAGTGATCTTAAGTAAATAGTACTGCCTACCTTCTTGAGGTAGCAGGGGTTTAAAGCATATGGAATTATGTGGAATTATGATATTTCATATTTATATAACAAGGTTTCTTCTTTAAATGAATGCAACTGTCAATAATTTCAATATGTCAGTATTGTCTGAAATTTTCTAATACAAACCACAAGTTTTGCATTAAACATTTAGAATGTAATGGATTATATAGAGCAATTACATAGTATATAAAGAGATGCAGCATTACTGTAGGCACTTTACCAGCAATATCACTGTTTTACTAGTTTGGAAAAGGGAATTAGCAATACCGAAATTATGTCTTAGGAAGGATTTAAAGATGGAAAACAAGTCCGTTTGGATTTTGAAAAAGTTGCAGCATAAACACCCTTTATGTGTGCCTTTGGTGCAATCTTCTACTCTGTATTCCTTCAGATCAGTAGATCTGCATAACTGAAATGAACATAAATCCATTACTTACCAGATAAACTTACTGGATTTACTGGGAACAATACTGCAACAGTGATTCTTGTCATGAAAGAAAGTGTTTACATCATTGAGCTGCAGAAGAAAGTACTTTTCATGTAGCTGTTTATTTACAGCATAGATACTGAGTAGTTATGATGGTTTATGTATTTTAAAATATTTAACTGGTTTTATCTTTCATATTTTCAGAGAATACATATAGACCAATTGAAGCATGAACGTGGATTGTATTTAAACATATACAAAGAAGTGACAGCTATTCATGGTTCAAGTATTGAGCAGATCATACTACCAGATTTTCAAAGGATTTTAGACACAATTATCTCAAGCTAAAAAAAAAACCCACAAACCCCCGAAAATTTTGGCAACAGCCATGATAATAGGTCACCATGTTGTGTTCTGTTTGAAATATTTTTTGTAAATGTCTGCACTGAAGATTTCTTTTTGTTTGCCTTTATGTAAATTTTTTACGTAGCTATTTTTATACACTGTAAGGCTTTGTTCTGGGAGTTGCTGTTAATCTGATGTATAGTGTAATGGTTTTATTTCAATTGTTTTTATGACACCCTTTGAGCAGGTACATGTCTGATTCTGGTTGTAATCAGTGAAGCCTCTGCTTTGTAGCAAGTACCTAGAGTGTAAGATTGTCTTAAAGGAAAATGTCAAACTCCTTTTTCATTCTTTGAAATCATGGTAAAGCAGAAGGGTGACAGCTGTGACAAGAATAAACTAAATTGTTAATGAAAGTGCACATTTTAAAAACCATGCAAAGCTAAACAAGCTAGAAGGGGACTAAAGAGTTTCCCTGAAGAAGTCTGGGTATTAAGAAAGGAACACTATGAAAAATTCCTAGTGTACATACAGCTGGTGGCTAAAAAAATCCTTTTCTTCTGGAGAAAGACATGCATTTTATTTATGGTTATCAGTCATCTTTCATGTTAGCATTAGGATAAGGAACTGGAATTCTGGATTAATTTTGATTCCTTTATGTTATTCGCTGCCTTAAAGTACTGTACCTTTTCTTCTTTTCAGAGAGATACCAGTCCAAATTGGAAACTTTTTTAAAAAGTGGTCATATCAAAGCTGCATTTTTTTCCCACAAAAATAGAATATATAAATATATATATATTTTTTGTGTGTTTTTGTTAACTATGCTACAGCTATTGAATGCACCTTGAGATAATTTTAGTGTTTTTAACTGGTACCTAATTTATCAAACAGTACATATAATTGTAACAATGAAATGTCTATGTATCTTTAGTTACATTCAAGTTTGTAACTTTATAAACATGTTTTTTGCTTGAGGGAATTTTTAGAATGGTACTTGATAAGAAAAGGTTTTAGGGTAAGTGGCCAATAGAAAGTTGTACTTGAGAGAGATAAGTTTCATCTTATCTGGAAAGTTAGTTTCTGGAAGAAGGGAACAGGCAGCTTTGATGGAGAGGAACAGTAGAACTAAGCAGAACATCAGGTTTCCATTTACAAATATCCAGGGAAAAAGTAAGTTTTTATAGACTGGTAGGCAAAAATAAATAAATAAATAAAAGAAAAAAGATGGACGTTAGGAAATGTATTTTGCCACTTTTGCATTATTTAGGGGGCAGAAAACACTGTTACTTGTAAATTTGTAAAATGTTAAATGTCTGGGCAGTAGTGACTGATGTCTTAATAAAAGCTTCCTGTAGTGCATTGGCATGGATTAAATACATAAGATGTCCTATAAACTCTATGCTGTATAAAATATTAGAGGGAAATCCTGTTATATGCCTCTAAACTTTAATTTGTTACTGTTTTATTTGGCAAAAAAATTATAATCTTGGTCAATATTTAAACCAAAGTAAAATGGGGGAAAAACCAAAGTAATTTGTTTTGCATGGCTAAGCCATTCTGTTATCTCTGTAAATATTGTGATTTTTTTCTTTTTAGAATTTTGTTAAAAAAATTCTAAAATTTTTAAACACCTGTTTTTCGAAAATAAAACGTGAACACACAAAAAAGTTACTTTATATATAAATATATCTTTTTCTTTTGGTGCAAGAACACTGCCAAGCGATACACATTTTTTAAAAGAAAAAACAAATTCAGTGGGCATGACTCTGAACGGGAAACCTTGTACCAGAGTCCTGTGAAGGAGTGTGCATCTACTGCCTCTCTTTGTTTATATCACTACAAATAATTCTTAAATACAGAGAGGAATCTTCCAAAGATAGGGAAAACTCCAAAGGGAAAGCATAGGGAAGGGCTGAAAATTTTCATACCACTGTCAGGGGAATATAGGGCAAATGAGAAGAAAAAAAGTCCTTCAACTTTCACAGCTACAGAAAATGAATATAAACAACTCCTTGCCTTTTGGGATTCTGCTTGATCTCCTATGCACTTTAAATTGTCAATCCGAGGAGCTGGGTTTTTCCCTGCTCTGAGTTCACTGTAGGCAAGTTTCAAGAACCAAGAGTGCAAAAGAATTAATGTTTCTATCCATGCCTAAACAACAATAAAACTGAAGTATGTCTTCACTGGCTCGTGTGAAATCTCAGTTTACAAGAACACGTGTGAGCCTGAGGGAAGGCTCATACTCAGAGCTCAAGCTGCTGCTGCTGCTGCCTGTGGTCCTGCAAATACACCCCTGTGGAGTCTGGCTCCCAGGAAAGGCCATGGGGTGATGGGTGTGGGTTTGTGGGGCTTCTCTTGGCCCACAGCACCTGGGGACCACAAGCACTTTCTCAGGACAAGCTGATGCACAAAGCCTTGCAAAAGCTCATCGCGCAGGTCTCTGCTTGGGACCTGGACAAATAATTACCCTAGCAGTGAATTTGGGTGGGGCCTGTTTAAATCTGAGCAAGGACAAAGGACACCACAGGAGTTCAACCTCAGTTTACTACACGGAGGAAGAAAAACAAATCCCTGCTCACAAATAGTTTAAAAGCATTATAGGTGGCAGTAGAGCCCATCCTCTTGCTTTACAGTCAGGAAATAATGTAATTAGTGGTGTTTGTTCGTGGCTGTGCAGGAAACTGCTACTGAGCTTGGAACAAGCCAGGGGATTTCACTGCATGCTGCAAAGGCAGTATCCTGCAAAAATACCCAGGGGCTTCCCAAGCAGCTCTGGGAGTCCTCTGAGGCAACAATATCAAAGCTATAGCTGTGCTGCAGTGGATATGAGCTACAAAAACGTGATAATGGTGTGGCCACAAGGTGAAGCCTTCTGGAAAGAAAGGGGAAAAAAAAGTAATTGGGGTCAGCACTATGAAAGGAAAAGCATCAGGGAGATTTTGTACTGGTTGTGAGTACTACAGACCAGCCTCTGCTGGAGGGCTTCACTGCGCCTGCCACTGCTGTGCTGCTGGGGCCGGCAGCTGCTCAGAGCCCAGGCAAGGGACAGCACTGACCCAGCTGCTGGCCAGGGAGCAAACCATCCACACCTCATTGTCTGGGTATTTTCCAGGATTTGCCAGCATCAACCCAGACAGTTTAGGCAATATGTTACACCTTTTTCTGGGTACAGCGTTTTCATCCTGCCATGTTTTGGAAAAAGTACGCAAATAAATGACTCTAAATTCTATGTTGGTATGGTCGATGCTTTGTGTGAGGAGACGTGAATCTTGACTCCATGTTTCAGAAGGCTGATTTATTACATTATGATGTATATGATATTAAAATGATATATTAAACTATACTAAAAGAGTAGAGAAAAAAGATCCATCGGAAGGCTAGAAAGAACAGGAATGGAATGATAACAAAGGCTTGTGACTCTCCGAGAGTCCGAGCCAGCTGTGATTGGCCATTAATTAGAAACAACCAACATGCCCCAATCACAGGTGCACCTGTTGGTAAACAATGTCCAGACCAAATTCCACAGGCATCAGATAGTTTATTGTTTACATTTCTTTTCTGAGGAGTCTCAGCTAGAATAGGAGAAAAATCTTAGCAAAGTATTTTTCATAAAATATCATGGCTACATATTGGTTATTATTTGAATGTTACAAGATACTAACGTGAGTTTTATCTATACTGGTACCAGTCCACAAAGACAAACAAAGAATGAATAAATCTAAATTTGTTGCCTTTTTTTAGTGATAAATTTTGTCAGGGAATATCCACTATTCACCTAATAGCCTCAGCTGCTGGCTGTTGCAGTGAAATCTGATTTACTTGTAGTACCACATGTAGCTGGATACCTTCCTGTTGACTTCATATTTAGACAGCCATATGTCTGTAATTATCTCAGCTAAGATTAAACAGTGACATATGAAATGAGATCATGACCTCCTGTGTCAACCACATCTGTGCAAATGTTTTCTGGGTTTCCTTTTGGCAAGAATGCATCTGTGTTCAGGTGTCTGTTTCCAAGAATCGCCCAATACAACATTTTCAGGCAGGTTTCTCCTCCAGGCAGAAGGAGCCAGAGAAGCACAGGAGGTACATAACTTCCAGTTATGTGCTTCTAACCCCTGAAAGGCTCCCAAGATCCTCTGGAAAAGGATAACATCCTCAAGCTGGCATAACTCAGTGCAGGCAGACTTCAACCCTCTTTCCCAGTGGTCTGCCAGGGGGGGAGGGCATTGTAGGAAGGGAAGCAGCCAGGCTGCAAACAAACCAAGCAGCCAACCCCCCCACATACACCCCTTGCCTCGCATTCATGTGTAATGCAGCTCACACATTCAGCAAAGATTTGCTGCATTTCAAGTTATTAGAGAATCAGAAACTAAGCCTATTACTTATTATCAAATTATGTCAAAGCCAATTTCTAAAATAAGACAAACTCCATCCTCCCAGCCACTCACAAGGCTTAAAATGTCTTGTAATTCATACATTTTTCTCATTTACATTCTAAATAGAGACATTTATTCTTTTAGTAGTGAGGCATTCACTTTGATGTAATAATGAATATCGGCTTGAAAAGGTAGAGCCTGAAAAATTATTAGGAAATTTTGTTTCTCAGTGAGAAAACAGTAATGTACCTCTGTCATCACTCACCCTCCCCCTGTTTCCCCCCAGATGTTTTGCCTCTTCTCGTGCTCCAGCTGGTGTTACATCCAAGGCCTCTCTCTGTTCCCTGTGCTGGTGCTCATTACCACATCTCCAGTACAGACTGATTCTCTGCTGCCCTCACCATCAGTTCTTCATTTGCAGGACACCCAGTAAATACCAGCAATTTAACACAACTATAGACATGAAATAGACTGTGAAACAGGAAAAAAGGTAGAAACATACCAAGCTTCCTCTGCTTGGGCTTCTATGTGGTTGCATCCACAGTTCTGGAGTCCCCTGGAGTTTCCCTATTTTGGGAAAATTGCACAAAAATCTAACCCACACTCCAAAGGCTCAACTGTAATACCATAACATATATCCATGCACACCAATGTGCCTTTTTTTCTTGTCTAACCCTTTTCCTGTCACTCATAGAATTAAAAATAATGTTAAATAAATATCATTGGCTACCTTAGGTTTAAGAATGTGTTATTTTTTCCTATATTCAGTCCAAGTAGTTGTGATGCAAGGATTTATTGCATGAGATCCAGCCCTTGACTTGAGAGGGCAGAGGGAAGGAAGAACATCCTATGGCACTAAAAAGTAACTAATTAAATCATATTTAAATATCGTGACTTCTACCCATTTAGTTTTTCTAGTAAAAAGGAGTCCTTCTTTCAATACAAACCTATGTTCAATTTCACTCAGATATATTCTACAACATAATAATAGAATATTTATAGAGTGATATAGAATATAGTAACAGACCAATAATTATATAATAAGCTATATACTAAAGCTTTTGTTAAAAGAGACCAACTACAAACCCAGAACAATGCTTACCTCAGATTAAACTCACATCATCCTAATCCATTCTCCCTCCTGGCCCTTGAAATTCTCACCAGAGTTAAGTGACTGAATGGGCACATCTCTGATGTCAGTTTGATTTCTCCAGGGCTAGAAAGAAACTACAAATTCAGGTTGAATTGTAAATGTTCAGTAATGTCTACACACCAGATCAAGAGTTTTCATTAATATCTGCATCTGTCACAAGAAGAGCTATTCTAGCCTGGACAACAGAATACATTTAAAAGGAAGAACTTATAATTGAATCTAAATTCAGGAAATTAAATTAATTAAAGGCTCAAATAAAACCCTCATAATAGACAAAATATCTTCACAAATTTGATTTTGTTCATGTTGATATAAAAGCTTTATCTGGTTTTATTACTCCAAATAAAGAAAGATAACACTCATTTCCATGAATTTAGGGAAGTAAACACACACAACAAACACAACTGGCTAAAGTGAGTGCACTTACCAAACAGAAAGAAACAGGATATGGAAATCAGCTCAGACAGACTTTCTGATAAAAATTAAAGCTAGCAAGATTAGCAGTGTGTGGAACACTCAGACCTTTCTGTCAAGTGTAATATCTATTCTAAGTGCAATGTCTTTCTTCTCCCACTCACTGTACTTGAAATAATCCACTATGCAGTGCACTCCACGTTTGCTGTTTTTCTTCTGCACAGCACTGCATCCCAGATTTTCCTAATCCAGACCACATCAGGAACAACAGTTGAAAAGCAGAGTTTTTCACTGAAATTTTTACACGTACTTGAGGCAGGGATAAGAAATACAAGTTTGGCAACAAAAGTCATCAGTAGTCAAGCTTTTGAGAAAGTTGTATTGGTGGACCAACTCCTCTCACTCTGACTGAAAAGTCAATTGTTTGGTCCTTAAAAAAAGAGTGTGGGAGAAAAGGGAAGAGTGAAACTCTGCCAGCAAATAGGAGCATAACTCACTAAAAGTTACCTTAAATGAAAGCTAAATACTTTTCCAAGTGCAAATCTTAAAAAATAAAAAAGGCAAAAAAGAATCTGAGGTAGGAATGTTGCTGTGGTCAGCAGCATCCTCCAAGGATGCAGCCCTTAGACCGGAGCACTGCTCCATCCTAATGCTTTCTCTACTACTGTCCCTAGAGCGCTTATTCAACCACCTGCTCTCTCCTCAGAATGTGTATGTTTCTCTGCACTAACATGAGCTAAAAGGTGCTAACAGCTATCAGCAAGAAGGGGTCTGGGGCTCACAGCAGTCAGAGCAATCCTTTACAAAGCTGCTACCCTTAGTGGTCATCTTTAGCGCTAATAAACAGAGGAAGCCACCAAAGTTCTTCATGTATCTCCAGAGAGAGAACAGCCTATTGGGGCTGAGGTAAATTCAACAATTAACAAACCCATCTAATTCCAGTTGCAGCAGGATGGAAATGGTGAAAGGAGCTTCCACAATTGCAGAAGGGGTGCAGGGAGTTGCCATTAAGCAGGTTGAATTTGCTCACTGAGTTTTAAGGAAGGTCTAATGCCATAACCAGCAGTAGCTGCTGGAGCAGGACTGGCTGAAGCACTAATCCAGCTTCAACATTGCAGCAGGTATCAAAAGAACTTTTTAAACATCTGCATTTCTTCAATCAGTACAATTCAGCTCAGAAAGGAACTGAGAAGAAAGAAAAAAACCCAAAAACTTCTGTGGAAATAATTGGACTGGACAGGATGAGTGTCTTCAACTCGAAGAGATAGGTGTAACCCAAATAGCTCAGCTTCCTCAATATACATACTACTGCCTTTATTATAATAGTTCCACCTTCAGTGCAAAAACATTTGCATAAATTTACATGAGGAAAAACCTTCAACTGCATTTCAAGCTATTATCAACCAATAACCCTCTCAAATGGTGTTTCAATGCACTCAGTTCTTTCATCCAACTAGATCTTGACACAAAACACAAGTGTAATAAGTAATCCAGCATCAAATCCATTACTCAGCATTCCTAATAAATCCACTTGAAATATGAGGCATGGTCATTTATTGCTGGCTGGGCACAGGGCAGACACATGGCCAAAGAAACAGTGATCGTGGCTGTGGTAAGCAGCAAAGGTGACAGGATTTCTAAGGGGGAAAGCAGCTTCTGCTTCCACCATCCTGAAAAGAATTTTGGTGTGAAGATATCACAAATAGCATCCCAGTTGTGTATTACTGATGCTTATCTACATAGGGAAAACTCTACCTTTTGGCTAATTCAGAAAACTACACATCGGGACAGAGGTAGTGAGAGAGGAGCTGTCAGGAACCAAGGAAGCAAGATGGAACAAATAATGAAATTATTCGTAAGCCATTCAAGCTGACCCAAACAGTCAAATGAAATTAAATCAGGAATGAGAATTTTACCTAAAGAAAACTAAATAATGTTTCACAGGAAGAAGAAATAAAAGGCTACTCAGAGGAAAAAAAAAAAAAAAGAACCAAACCATCCTGTCTGCAATGGCAGCTACTAAATACCCAGAGAGATTTGAAAAGAGGTCCAAACAAAAATTTGCCAACACGCCTGTTCAAAAACAGGAACTATATGCTGAAAGTAGCTGAACCAAAAATATTTACATGGGCATTTGAGAGATCGGGACAATTTTGACCATGTAGGAACTAATGAGCTAAAAATGGGAATGAAAGGCCTTTTACATTAAATACATCACCTTGAGGATTGTAGGTTACTGTGGAAGACAGTGGGAGAGTAACCAGACTGGTGTTTAACATGATTACAACACTTTCTTACCACTTTGGGTTCCACAGAGACGCAGCCATCCAAGGTCCACTTTCAGAAGAACCACATGCTGGTCATTTGCCTCTGACTTTCTTCCTTTATATTGCAGACTGGAGATAGAACTGATAGGGACTGTAATTCTTACTGATTAATCAAAATATTACTAATAAATAATAAAACAGTTTATTAACTAATAAACAGACAACTGCGTTCAATTTACATTATTTTGCTTGCAATTACACACAGCTACAAAGCTACCATTTATCAATGCTAAATCCTATTAATTACACAGAACTACTACTGAAATAGACATCACCTTCCCTCCCCACAGCATTTAACACCAAGGTGCAAGTTATTCCTTTTGGCTCTGCCCCCCCTACACCAGTCCTTTCCAAAGTAGGCCTGGCTGGCAGGTGAGTGAGTTGTCCCAAGGGTTCCCTCTGGCATCCTGGTAGCCTTAGGCCAGTAGGACAGCTACACTAACATTGTAAAATTTCATACTCTTACTGCTGGAAAATTTGCCCTTTGTTCTTTACTTGATTTTTAGCTTGCTTTCCATTTCTCCACTTCTGAACCTTTTTTGTTCCCCTTGTACCTCCTTTCCTCTAGCCATTCCCCTCCCAAATTAACGTGTTTCTGATTACTGCTTTTCCACTGGTCCCAGTGCTGCTACATTTGTACCCAAATTCAGTGGTTCAATGACAGTAATGAAGCAATCTCAGCTTTACTAATACAGTTCCCTAACTGAAGGGGACCTGGCAAGACAAACTCCCCTACAGCTGCCTGGTTATTTTTAGCTTACCTGCCCTCTAAGACAAATCACTCCATATGGGAGCCTTGATACCACTACCTGGATCCAGTTAAGTACAAGCACTTCCCTGTCATCTGCATGAGCAGTGTGCATGTGACAGCAACTTGTCACTGTGTTTCTGTTCACATCATCACCATCCTGTTCTCTCTTAGCTGATGGATCACAGTGCATTGCCCTTATAATGTCCTTCAGACAATCTACAGCTTTCCTGCAGACACATTAGAATCCAAGACCTGGCATTCCAGCAGAACATCTGCTCCCCACCATAGGTTAACTCAAAGTGATCTGAGGGAGGACAAAATCCATAGAAGTTATGCTGAAATGAATCATTTGTGAAGCAGACAAAGGTAGTCTGGCTATAACATAGAACAGAAGATGTCTTTATTGAAATTCACTGTGCTGGAGTTCAAAGATGTAGAAGAAACATTGCTTTGTTCCCATCCCCTTGCTCCCCAAATAAAGTTGAAGAGCATCGTTAATGCTGGTGGTGATGATGGCAGCATCCAAAAAGTGTCCCCAGTGTCTGAAGTAACAAGCAGAAGCAAAGCTTCCTGCTCTGGGCTGAAAGCAATGTGCAACCCCTCACACTGCTGGTGTCTGAGGCAGAGAGAGCAAGCATCCTCCAAGGGAGCAGTTGTCCTGCTCCTACATGTCTGGGGCAGGGGAGCATTTTAGGCGCAATGTGAAACACCACACAGAACTTTAATGGGGGTCTGACTGTGGACAGTTAACTTCATTAGCCACAAAGATCAAGCAATCACCACTGATACCCTCAGATACCATTCTGATCCCTAATCATTCTTGACAGCAGGTGGAATTTTGTGTGTGGAATTAGGAGTCTGTCTTCCCTCACGTCAGAGATCATTTCCTCCCGGTACAGCCTCGGTGCCTGGAGAACACGGCAGCATTAATAGGTTTCATTTCCCCCTACTGATGCTGAACAGCCTATGATTAATCACACTGTCACTGTATCCTATCCTGATGAGAAAAGTAGGCTAAGCATTATTTATATTTCTAAATGTTAGGCATTTACAATATGGTTTTAACAGTCTGTACCCTGATTTTCTGTGACACCAGTTTGTATGACAAAACAGCAATGGTTTAGAACGTGAAGATCAGCTGGCCATTTCTCAGAGCTGGCTGAAAGTAGCCAGGCACAATAAAAAATTTACAAGAATTATTTATTTTCTCCTTCTAAAATCTGTTCTCAGTAACAATACGAATGACATTACCATTCCCGGTCACATCATGTTGGCAGTTTCTCCTTGCATGCAATGAGCCCACTCACAAGTTGTGGGTGACATGATCTCAATGCTTTCCAGTAAAAAGGGTCAATTGTCAGAATTGTTCAGAACTTTTTGAGCTGGGCTATTCTGCAAATAAAGCCTTGTACAACAGCGAGTTCAGGGCCCCTCAGCAGGACATCTGCCTTTCCAACTGGTCACCTCAGGCAAATGACAGCAACCTACTGGTATTTTCCCAACATACAAGTTTCACCTTATTCATTAAAGTCAGAGATTTCCCTACTCCCTTATTGTTTGTTGTAACTACATGATTTGGTAGCCTTCTGCCTGGCTGTTTGCAAAATCCCAGCGCACATCCTGTGATACTTAGCAACCACTCAAAGCCCTGTATCCTGGTCAGAATCTCATGAGGAAGTCAGACACTAACCATAATTCTATTAACAGTTCCTTATTGAAAGCAGAACATCAGACTCTAGCTAATCTGTTCTGTTGACACAACACGCTTCAAACTCCTGGCTTACTCTTTCCTAATCAGAAGCCTAATCAAATTTTACTTGTTAATATGACCTGATTATTAGCTGGCCCAGAAAGGAAACATTTTTCATCCCTAGTTAGTCAAGCCAGGACCCTCCTGGGCTCACTGCCTAAATCCAGACACTAGCAAGTGGTGGTGCAGACCTGCTATCTTGTTTTGCTGGGCTGGGGTTTTGTCACCTCTGAAATAAAGGGTAAAACCAGCCATGAATGAGGGAAAAGCCCAGCAAACACCATGCTTGTGGAAAGGCAAGGGGACCTCCATAGATGGCACTCTGAGGTACACTGAGCATCTCCCACATCATTCCATTGTCTGATGGAGCTGCAGGCTTCCCTCACACGTGCCTGTCAGAAGGAGGCATGTGCTGCATCACAGCTGCTCCTCCAACCACCCTCTGCATGAGACAAGCCTGCTGCTGCTTCCCTGCGTCTGCAGCTGTTCCCCAGCGCCAGATGTGCTTCCCCCTGCTCCCCTGCCTCTCCCTGCACTGAGGGGCACTGGCGGGCAGGCAGCCCGTGGCTCTGCACGGCAGCACCCGACCCTTCGGCACTGCTCCGGCTCCCAGGAGATGGCCGGGGGCAGGGACAAGGCGGAAACCTTGCTCAGGGAGCCTCTGATGGGAAATGGGAGGGAACGCCGCATCAGACACATCAGCGAGCCAAGGAACGCAGGTGACAAAGAGCGAAGGAGGGGGAAACGCACTTCAGAAAATAAAGGAATGACCTGAAACCGCCAAAGCAGGAAATGAGAGGAGAGAGATCTCAGAAAACAAAGAGCAGACTAAACATGCAAATTCTGACTAGAAATAGAGGCTGGTGGAAGAGAAAACAGCACAGGACAGCACAAGCAGCTGAGCAAACAGCAGCAAACCATCAGCAACGCTGTGAAACACGACTGAGAAAGGATATGCTACTCTGCAAAGGTCACACAAGGAATCATGACCCAGGAAGAGAGAAAAACCTTGCTTGGAATCTGAGGGAGATGACAGGAGATGAACATCCCAACACTTTGACCTGTTTTGTACAACCACTAAATAAATAAATATTCTGCACTGAAAATATACACTAGGTTTGTGTATGCAAGCATTATATATTATATCACAAACATTGTAAGGTGAAATGTTACAATAAAAAGAAAATGGAGAGGGAAGCATGAAACAGAGGGGGGAAAAATGCCTGGTGAATTCTACCTTATGCTTGAGTTTCCATTGGCAAGCACTCACAATGGATGAAGTGACTTTCTGACTCTCTTGTTGGGACAACACTACTACTTGGAGACAGGGATGGGAGGGGAAGGGCTTCCAACATTTCTGAAAAATGTGCACCTCTTCAAAGCACAATCACTCAAAAAGAGATAAATGAAAACATGCTCCCTCCACCAGGTAGCAGCAAAGGTAAGCTCTCAATACAAATTACTTGGGGTTTTTTTTTTGGTTTTTTTTTTTTTTTTTGGTAAGGAGAATGAGTAATGATGTGAGAAATCCATGTGACAATAGATGGATGTCACATGAATAGCTCAGGAAACAAAGTATTTTAAAAATTCTAATTACTGCAAATCAGTGGATTTAATGCATTTGGGGGTCATCCACCAAAATTAAAGCATACTGTGATTAGAGAACTGTACTAGGATGGGACACATCTTGCATTACAGGGAGCTTTCCAAATTAAAGCCAACATGCAGAGAAAACTGTGATTCCTTTGAGCTTTTGCTAAAATTTAGACAAGCTGTAATTAATATGCATAGAGGATGACTTGTAACTTGGTGGATCATGTGCCTTTTTAAAACTTGATAATTTTAATGCCATTTTTATTAACATGATTAATGCAAGCCAGTTTGTCTGAGGAGAAGGAACAGAAGCAAATCAAAGCTAGCTGTCTGCTTCATTTAAACTCAGATTGATAGGAATATACACTGTTCCCTGGCCTGAGATATCAAATAGAGGACAAGAAAAAAACCTTACAGAAATGGAACCATTATTTACTGAAGAGGATTGGAAGCTGTCATCCATTGAACAAGGCTTGGTCAACCAAACTTTGGGACATAATTGTATCTTCTACAAGATGCCAAGATAATGGATAAGGATTTCAAAGGAGTTTTATTAAAAGACAGTATTTTCCAGGCTGTGAAAGGGCTTTAGATTGACAAACATCCTCTGAAAGTGAGCTAGGAAATCAGAGGGACAGTTTAATCCACACTGCCTTGATTTAGGCCCACCACACTCAGAAAATACCTGCTGAAACACAGGGCTGCCATTTATGATGAATCAAACTTTCTCCTGTAATGTGACACCCGTTTATAAACGAGCCTGTGATGCTGCAACTCAGGCTCAAGAAAAGAGGAGACAGGAGAGGTTGGCAACTCTGGAAGCCAAGCCTGCAGTGCCTCAGACTAAAACCTTGTATAGCGTTGTTTCCACCCCTGCAGGGTCCCACTGAGCAGCACTAGAACATGGGTGATGTGAGTATGAGGCACAAGCCCACAGCTAACATTCACCCTGCAGCACTGCTCCGCAGCAGCTCCCCTTCCCGTGACTGTGCTCCCCCTGTCCCCACAGCTCCCCTTCCCTTCCCTTCCCTCTGCTGCAGCCGTGGCAGAGGCATGGAGTGGCTGCCTCGTGCATGCAAGCAACCCTGCAGAAAGTGCATTTCTTCTGTGTTTGCTGCACAAGACTGCATGCACAGCAACAGTATCACTTCAGGATTTACCACCCCGACATCACATCAGGAGGATGTGTCTGTTCTTCGTGTTCTCCTGTGCACAGGCACAAAGGGATGGACTGAATGTGCAGGAAAGAGGGAGTTTCAGAAAAGCCCTGGGCAGGGCTGAGTACACACAGAGCTGTGCAGATCTGATGAACTCAGCTTACCAGCAAGCTCCTTCAGCAGACAACACAGCTAGGCCCCTTGTTTTGTAGGGCACGGCTTTCACTAAGATTTCGGTCAAACAGCTCTGAAGTGGAGAAATCACTATCCATATATTGAACTAATTCTAAACTTTAATCAGAAAGTCTTCACAGAGAGAAAGCTAAAAAAATGAATGAAGGCAGTGCTGAAGGAAGAGCCCACACGTTTGCAGGCAAGCATTGTAGACGCTTCATTGGTGTTGAGTCAGCAGCTAAGGCAGGCAGTAAAAGTTCGGAAGAAGCATGCCTCTGGATAGGTTAAGTGCACTAGACAGTCCATACTCCAGCACCAAAACCATTTTCAGAAGAGCTGTGCATTCCCTGTCAAGTAGTTCCTGGACTCCATTTGTTTCTTCTTTTAATATCAAATCCAACCACAAGCAGGAAGATCCTTTCTACTCTCCTCCTTCCTCTGCCTTCCACCTGTTTATCTTTTGTCTGATCTCCATCCTGGAAAGCTCCCTGCAGCTAGTTTTTTACCTGATAGAAAGTGAAGCAAAAAACCCCAAATCAGTCTTCCTGCAAAAGTCTTTGTTTCCTGTCATTAAATTCATTCAAACATCTAAATTGCTATTAATCTATCACAATGGCTTCATATATTTACCACAATTTTATCCTCTGTCTTCACTGCTACTGCAATTCTACCTCCTTTCCATCTCATTTGGTCACTGGTCTCCTATTTGGTTTTGATCTCATGGCCATGGATTGGTAGTGATGTAACTTCCAGTATTCCTTCAGCATGTGATTGGCACAGGTAATTAGACAAAAGGAGGAGGAAAGTATCCAAGTTTTTGCTTGACCCACAGACTCTCAAAAAAGATGCCAGTAAATGAATGTGCAGATAACATGAACAGTGTGTTGTCAGGACTGACAGCCCCCGGGGTGCACACAGCACTTTCTGCACCAGAGAAACCACAGCAGCTGCAGAGCTTCAAAGCACATTTACAGTAAATTCTTCATTTCCAGGGCAGAGTCAAGACACCAACCCCCTACAGCCAAACAATAAACAAAAATGTTAAAAAAACCCTACAATACTGCAGTTATCCCATGAAAGAGGTGGCATATCATTAAACAATCTTTTCAAACAGCCTTGAGCAGCTTAAATACTCCCCTGTGGAGTTACAAACCAGTTGTTACAAGGCAGAAACTGGATAATTGCAAAGCACACAAAAGTGCCCCATTTTATTATAGAACTTAAGATTTGCTAAAAAGTGGGTAAAAAAATTGTAGGGGAAAAAATGTTAGAAAACCCATCTGTAAAATTAATCCAGTTCTCTTTAACACAATTTCTCTGCACTGCTGCAATCTGCCAGCTCTTACTCATTTGAAATGAGTTATTATATGCCCAGTTCAGTGGGCTCCTGTTTGAAAGTGAAGGTATATGTTGTTAACAGAGATTGCAGAGAAATGTAGATGAATTTCTTTCATTTGCATCTTCTGACTCACCTCAGGAAGACAGCTAGCACCACAACTTTCCTGGCTAGCACACATTACCACAGCCCACAGGACATGCTAATATCAGCATTTTCACCCAAAATGCTGATATTAAAAAAAAAGAAGAAAAAAAAAAGAAAAAAAAGTTTTACAGGGAACCAGGGCACGTTGGACAGCAGCAGTCACATCACCACTGTCTCAAACAGCAGCCATCACCTGGAGCCAACGCAGAGCAGCAATGGCCTGATGAACTGATTGTAGAGCCCAAGCCCTCGGCAGCTGTACCACTGCCCCCACTGCATGCCTTCCACCCCGCAAGAGTTTACCTTAAGAGATCCCACATGTTCACAGCCCCAGAGCATCCACAGAATCACAGAACCACTAGGTTGGAAGAGACCTTAAAGATGGAGTCCAACCCATGTCCTGACACCTCAACTAAACCATGGCACTGAGCGCCACATCCAATCCTTTTTTAAACACATCCAGGGATGGTGACTCCACCACCTCCCTGGGCAGACCATTCCAGTACTTCATCACTCTTGGCATAATAATCTTTTCCCTGATATCCAGCCTGTATTTCCCTTGCCGTAGCTTGAGACTGTGTCCTCTGGTTCTATCCATTGCTGCCTGGAGAGAGAGACCAACCCCCACTTGGCTACAGCCACCTTTCAGGGAGTTGTAGAGAGTGATAAGGTCACCTCTGAGTCTCCTTTTCTCCAGGCTAAACAACCCCAACTCCCTCAGTCATTCCTCACAGGGATTGTGTTCCAAGCCCCTTCTGCCTATGGATTAGGAGTTACCATTCAGGATCATGCTGCAAAGGCAACAGAACTATGGAAACACACAGACAGTATGATTCCAGCCAAGAAAAAAGACAAACCACTGACACAGTCAAAAGCTTAATGGTCTCAACACAGCATCTATGCTTTGTGCAGACAACGGATGACTGCACTTAAAGCCACTTACAGAGCTGGCCAGGTACTTCAGGCTGGCACAGACAGCTGGGGAACAGCTAATGAACAGCTGCTAATGAGACATTTGCTCACTGTGGAAGACAGAAGGGGCAAGAAAGAAGCGGAGTGTTTCCGTCACTAAATGTCCCTGGGCAACAAAAATTGTAAAGGAGGAGAGAGTTCACAGTGTGATATGTCAGGATCTTGAAGAGATGGGCACAGGCTCTTGGCAGCTGTGGTACTTAGGTTGCAATAGCCAGCAAGGGTGAGAAGATAGGATTTCAAAATTTCTGAGGAAAATCTTAATAAGAGAGGAACCATATCATATCATAATAAGCAAATAGAATGGATGAGGGAAGTTTATGAGATGAACCAAGAGAAAAATATAAAGCCTGAGACTGAATAAGTTGATGTGAGACTACCAGCCAAACACTATAAGAGAGCTGCAAGAGCATAACTCTAAAATGTGCATGTGCTTTTATTGAAAATGGGATGGGGAGAGAAAATGGATGTTCTAACTAGGTTTAAAAAGGTACACAGGCTCCACCCACTGCCATATTTCAGGTGTTTGCAAATGAAATCTAATTGCATTTTACCAATATCTACAAGGATATCTCAACACTATACATAATTTTACTTGATTAAAGTTCCTATGCTACCTTTCACAGTTGCCAGTATAAAATAAATGTTACCTGTCAAGACAGTTGTTTGCTTGTACTCCTCTATATGGCTATTTTCTCAATGTTTCCCTTGTCTTATTCCTATTTTATATTTCAATAGGAAATTTATATATCCATATATATATTTTATACATATTTATATATATACATACATATATACACACACACATATATATACATATATATATATACACATATATGTTTCTGCCTCACATTAGGGACAAAATTATTGGTAGAAGACTTGTTTTTCTATTCTGTGTTTTCCACTTTTCCAGCATCTAGTTCACTGGGATCTCATCACTCAAACAACATTTTTGTCCAGGATCAGAAAAATAGCAAGAATGACAGCAATATGTCTTTTAATTTCCATGTTTTTTCTTATCTCCCAAATATGAGAACAAAAGTCATGCCAGAAGCACTGCATTTAATGTCAACATCCTGATAGTTTCTTCATGGAGCTCCGTGTGTTCAGAGGTGGACAGGAAGAAAAAAACTCTCAGCAGTTAGACTCCTGACTTTGAGGCAGTAGAAATTTCATTGAGGAAAAGCCAGAGTGGAATAACAAAGTTAGTTTTATTCTATCAGGAAAAGGCTTAATAGAAACAAGATATGTAGATTAATTAGAACATAAATCTCTTCTAATGACTTTAGCCCAGATCATCATATTTTAATTGCCTTTCAAATCATGAAAGTTTTTGGCATATGTACTATATTTTTAAATCAATAGAAGTGAGTCACATAGAATTCAACCTTTACTGACTTCAGTATTTTCATAGCAGCCTAAGAAACAGAAATGCACACCAAGAGCTGGAGTCCAAACTGCATGAACAGGGCTCCTTAACCATAATACAGACTTCTTTGGATCTGCTTTTACATGAAACTTTCCTCCCTTATATGGCCTTCATCACAGAATCATAGAATGGGTTGGAAGGGGCCTTTAAAGGCCACCTAGTCCAATCCCTCCTGCAATGGGCAGGGACACCTTTCATCAGAGCAGGATGCTCAGAGCTCCATCCAACCTGGCCCTCAGTGTTTCCAGGCTTGGGGCATTCACCACCTCTCACAGCAACCTGTTCCAGTGTCTCACCACCCTCACTGTAGAAAAACCTCTTCCTTCAATCTAATCTAAATCAATCCTTCCGTTTCAAACGTTATGTTGCCCAATCTCAAATGACCTACTTGCATCACACACAGAAGGTCTGCATAAACAGAAGAAAACTTATTCCAGAAAAAGAGAAAAAATAGTTAAGGGAGAAAGGAAACAAATTGCAGACACCCGCATGATGAGAAGTTCTGTCCCTTGACAGAGGGACACAACGGCAAAAAAATAATTGCAAATTACAAATGCCAATATTTTCACCTGAACTTTTCATGACATCTCCTGCTGAACCCATGATGGTTTGACTCTCCCTTTAAACTGAACTGACCAAGTCCTTTTCTTTGCAAAATGACAAAAAATCACCGCATAGCAGAGCTTGGGAAAACAACAAAACTCAGCCTGCAATGCTTTGTTCCATCACTTACAGACTGGCCTATCTGCCAGTGCTCACAGTCCAGCTGTGGAAAGGGTAAATTTCTTACTCTCTAGAAATAAGGAGTAGGTGTTTTGCAGCTTCCAGTTTGCCATCTCCAGCATTGCACCAACTTTCAAGAGCACAAATAAATGAGCTACACTTATGATGTGTATTTAAATTCCAATTATCATACAATTAAGCTACAACTATGCTTCTTGAGAAACAATATGCTCTTACAGCATAAACAAAACATCAGCAAAATTACTGAGATTGTTTCTTAGAGACATAAACCATTTTCATTTCTTACTGCTTGCCACAAGGATATTGCTTTACATCCAAAGGATGCCTCTCTCTATGTATGTGAGTTCTGGCATCACCATTCCTAAAATAGCTTTCAAAGTATTTTTAAAACTACTCTTGTGGAACCTCTTCCCCCCTTCTTCCCCCTGCCCCCCCCCCCTTCCCCCTGAATTAATCTGATAGGGTTTTCATAAATAAACACAGTCTCCCCTTCACAATGGGGAAGGGAACAGAAACCATGGATTTTAGTCAACAGAATTTAAAGGAATTAAAACTCATCTTAAATATTTGAAAATAATTGTCAGCCTCCTCCCCCTCAAGCCCAGACAACCAAATATCCTGTCATTATCTGGTACTTTTAGGTTCAGTCTCAAAGTCCAGCTCCTCTCTAAACTCAAAGGCCAGTCCTAGCAACATTTCCTCTTGTTCAGGATATAGCTTTGTAAAACTGATCCCCTGGTTTGAATAAGGCTCAATTCATTGATGTAAATGCAGAATGCAAAAAAGTGCCAAAGTCTTAAGAACTTTCCCCTTCTTATTCTCCAGCCCAAGAAAGCCCACTGCCACTGCAGCTTCAAAGTAGCTGACATGCAGCCCAGAGATCAGGCAAGCATTTCCTAGCTTATTATAGGCTGGTTTTCTGGGAGTCTCCCTCTCTCTACATGTTATTCAGCAGACATGCAAATGAAGTATTGTCCAATTTGTTCCCAGGTTTCTTAAAGAAATGCAGCAGTGCTCTCCTTTGTACTCCCCTAAACTGCCCTACTGGCCGGGCTCACAAATGTCTGCAGTCTCTAGATGTGTTTCTGTATTTTAACAGAGTGAAATACACATAAACTGTATTTCTTGAGTGACAGAACTCACACAAGCTTTACTAGTACTATATAAAATAAAACTTTTGCAAAGAGATCTCACTAAACCTCTGCAGTTTAGAGAGATAAATTATAGACATAGAAGTAGAAAGAGGGCACCTCCCTCCATTCCCTCTCCCTTCTGACTTCTACATACTGGAACACCTAACAAAGCCAGAGTTTCTCTGGATAAATAGGTTTAAAAAGTAGCTATGGATCTTGGGTGCACAGGTAGTTTTAAGTGCACTGAGAAATCTTAAAATATGTTGGATAACAAGGAAGTCGCTTTTGAAACTGGACCACCTGAAACTGAGGTATCACAATTGCCCCCCAGATAATTTCATTATATTTGGGCAATGATAATTTTCAGCAGCTTGATGGCTGTAACATTTATTGCTAGTCATGAGCATAAAGCATAGTCACAACATGACTGCTCTGTAGCTGGAAAATTATTTCCACAAATGCACTGAAAAGTGAAACCCAGATTTCAATTCTGAGAAAAAGACCCCACAATCTCCCATTTCAAAGTAACCTGTAAGGTCTCAACACTTTCCAGATTTAACAGGTTCCAAATTGAGCTTGGATACAAAACGGCCAAATGACAACATTTTCTTTCATTTGTAAGACTCGGCAAACTTTCTCATCAATTTCAAACCACTTAATTTTGTGAATCTTTTCTAAACCTAGACATCAACTAAACATATTTTCATTAGAATACAAAGAACAAAAGAAAGGCCTATTCTTTCTGAGACATGTTGTTCATTTAAAGCAGCATTAAATAGAATTATTAAGATTACCTGCCACCATTTGTGTTTTAGCTGATGATGGTATTTACACTTCTTTAGTTGTGGAGGAAGTTTTTCATCAAATGAATCCTCTTCTGTCTTCCTTCTTTATTTTTTTTTTCTTTTTTTTTTTCCCTGCTGTTTTGTTCCCCCATAAGGGAATTTTCTTCCATTTTTTTTTCCTTTTCTTCCTTTGCAGATACCTTTGTCACATCACTCCTTCCCATTTCCTCTGAGAAACAACCTTTTTATCCTTTTGTCACTCATGTGCCAACAAAAGATTAACAACAAGCTCTTGTTCAAACAGTGTGGAACAAGCACCAGTAAGATGGCATAATTTCAGAAAGTATAGGGAGCAGAAGTTTTCCTACTTGTTTATTAACCAAGAAACAGACAAACAAAAACAAAATAATTGGAGGACATGCAGCTCCCTCAAAGCAACTGCTGAATGCTAGGACCTTTGTTTTTAAAGGCACATGCAATAGCTTCCAAAAACTGAAAATAAAAACTTCTCCACCACAAAACATATTCTCTAAATAAATTAAATAGATAAAAAAATGCTTCTCCTGAAATTCCTTTTCTCCCATAAACATGCTACTAACAAGTCAGGCAACTAGACTCACTCTATACATCTCACACAGCTCTCCTGACAGACTTTGCTACTGTCTTGAAAGGGAGACCAGGCAGCCTCAAGAGGCATGATATTGCTGTAATGGAGAAAGCTCAAATACAACGATGATAAAGTATCAATAATACAAGATCCCATAGGGCAGATCACTGAAAAATAAATTTCTGCTCAACCATCCAAGGAAAATAAATCCACATTGCTAAGGTAGTTGGTACATCAACAGGAGTCTGCCTACGAGCTGTTATTCCACACTGCTGTGCTCATCACTAGCAAGAAATTAGCCTTTGTCCTGTGCACCCCATCAGAGGAGATGAGTGCACTTCATGAGGCAGAGTACAGCAACCACTGAACAGGCATGGAAATGGCACAGGCTTCAGGATAGGTGGAGTTTTACAGCATTATGCTCGTGACACCACACAGGAATACAGCAAGTTACACAGCTACAGAAAGTGCAAAGCATACCCACAATATCTTTGCATGAAGCCAGTCAGTTTTAATTTTCTCTCAGGCCTTTACAAATTGTTATGGAATGTGGATAAAAAGGCAGCCAAGAGCCTGATGGTAAGTTCACAGCCTGCAGCAATGCCCTGGTCAGCCGGTATCCTAAAAACACAGCACAGATACAATTAAGGCTCTGCCTTAATTGTAATCTTGGAGACTGTTTACTCAGCAACATCAACACATCAAAGGAAAGGATGCCAATGCAGGAAGACAAGTCTATGTAACTCCAAGCAAGGTTTGTTTATTGCTAATAGTTTTTCTGCTTAAGGTAAACCTCAAAACACAAAAGCCTTGAAGGGCCTGGAAACCTCACTTTAAATCACAGGTAAAAAATGTCTCTATGAGAACTGACTGAGAAGATTGCCACAAAGAATTTCAGAGCTGTGCCACAGACCACTGCAAGGGTGGGGGTGATGTGGTGTGTGAGGGCAAACACTAAAACAAGGGCAATAACTATGGCACAGATCACTCTGGAATGATACATGCAAGAACATAAGGCCCTTTTCATGTAACTGTTCTGCCCCAAGTGTGGCAAGTAAGATTTCCCCCACGAAAGCACACCCTTGCACAGTACAACTCAAAATTCCCCCATCCACTCTGAAACACTTCTCTTAAGTTTGCACCAAATGTCAGGTCTTTTCTCATCTGATTCCCTTGCCTCTTGCTGCCATTACACAACTTTCCTGCTCCCCCAAGATAATCACAGTTCTAGCACTTCCTTGCTCAGCCAGGTTGAACATTCTCAACCCTTCCCTCACCATCCAGCCCTCCTGTCTCTGGAGGATCTCATCCAGGAAGGCAATCTACACTTCTTTGAGACCGAATGAAATTCACCCATTTGTTAGAATTTGGGAAAACTATAATGTGTATCCTCCCCCAAGCAGCAGCATGCAAAGCCACAAACCTTCTATCTCTGGTTTACCTAAAAAGCTGCAAAATTGTCATCAACATAGCCAACATATGGGCAAGGTTACCTGACAAATGAGGAAGAGAAGTCTTTTGGAGGCCATTGGTGGAATCATTCAGATATATTCCTTTTACTTTCTCTGTGTGAGAATTTTCAAGCTATGTGATACTTACTTCTTTGATGTCAAAGGTCAATCTTTTATCCCAGCCGCTCGTGGTAATCAATTACCTTTATCTGCAAGTAAGTTCTCAATTTCACTGACACATCTTATAAAATTCATCCCTTCCACCTGCTCCTCA
Source organism: Pyrgilauda ruficollis (assembly GCF_017590135.1). Classification (NCBI taxonomy): domain Eukaryota; kingdom Metazoa; phylum Chordata; class Aves; order Passeriformes; family Passeridae; genus Pyrgilauda; species Pyrgilauda ruficollis. The sequence continues at coordinate 2,122,235 of NW_024515875.1, forward strand.
ATTAGTACTAAAAGTAAACGAGTTTTCGAGAGTTTTGTGAGTTTTCAAGATACAAACCAAATTCATTAGACAAACTTCTTAACTCCCATACATTTAGACACAATTAATCTCAAATTGAAGGACTGTTACTAGCAGATGTCATCTATGTTGGTTTCTTTTCACACCTCAAAAGCAAAATTGGGATTTGCTGAAATAAGTGGATTTCATTTTCATCCCAGTAAATCACATCATAAAACACAAGAGTGATCTTCCAGGTCAAGAAGGGAACAGGAAAAAAACCCCAGTGATAATAAAGGAAACAGGCTTTCTCACAGAACTGTCAATTCATTTTGAATGACCATGCTCACGGGCCATTCGGATACAATGCAGAGGATCTGTATAATCACTGAGACAGACAAGGCCAGCAAAACACTTTATGAGGGACCTCAGAAAAAAATACTGATGTGGTTGCAAGCTGAGATAGGAAACTGTAGTGTCTGTCATTATGGAGAGGAAGGATGTGCTGGTGATTGATGTCACTAAAGAGATTTGGGGTGGGAGAAGAAGATAAAAGCAGACTTAGAGGGAGCAGATAAGGATGCACAGTGATGTATCCGTTGTAGGACGAAGGTCAGGCTGAACGTGGCTCAAGCTGGGGTGTAGGTGAGCAAGATAATTTGAATTTTAATGCATGAGTCTAGGTAATAAAAACACTACTGACAACAGCCATAGAGAAAAGAGAATAAAAGCTTTTAAATTAAGGCTCAAGAATTTCATATGGACCACAGTAAATTGGTAACAAAAATGTAAACAAGAGGAAACACTTGAGTCACATGTTCAAGCAAATTAATAGCTTCAAAAAACTACCAGCCACTACCTTCAGGTATTTCTGAAAGACTAATGATGCAAATTTACTAATGTTTGTCAAGAATTTGAAATTCAATGACACTCCATTAGCAAATTAAAAAGAGTTCTCCAAGGGCACTTTCTGCATTGTGGTCTAATGAGAACTAGGGAGCAGATACTACTTTCAGTGCCCTGATCACTACACAGACGCACAGAAGCCAAGCTCTCTATTTTGGAGTAAATGTATGCACCTCCCCAGCTACACAGGGACAAAAAACTTGCCTTATAGAAAGAACATGGGTGACTGTAGTAGCTTGACTACTGCGCAGATTCAGCTATCCAAAAGAGCAGGTATTTTGTAACATGATTACCACATGGTCTGAACTCCCCAGGCTGGCATCACCTGCTGTTCTCTCTCCTCCACGCTCCACCAGACCAGCACACACATCTCAGCATATACACACACACACATCCTTCAAAAGCTAAGGTGATGAGTGTAGGAGTGTGCTGAGCTTGAAAACAGAGGTGTTTCCAATGAAATCCTTATAAAGCTTTTGGTTGTTTTGCTAGCATGCAAACACTGTGTGAGCAGAATGCTATTTCACACTTCCCTCTGCTACTGAAACCCTGGCATCCTGCTCCTAAACACTGTGACTTCTAAACACGACACACTGTCCTCAGAGAAGGACATTCCCCTGGAGAAGAACACAGTAACTGAGAACTGGAAAAATCATAAACACTCCTTTCTGTGCACTAGATCTCCAGGCAAATCACACTAGTTACATTTACATGGCAACAGCAGAGAGGGGCTTGGATTGTTATTACAAAATTATCTCCTTCTGCCTAGTTATCTGCTCATCTCCCATCCTGCTGGCTACTGTGGCACTTACTGCAAAAAAAGATTCTGTTTTCCAAGCAGTAATGTTGTAGTTGGACTGGCTGATTACTGCACAGATCCAGACAGATGCAAGCAGCTTCAGAGTGAGAAGATCACTATTAAATGGCTTTGAGAAGATCACTATTCAATGGGTTTATGTTTTCACTTCTGGCAGGTCTATGAAGCAAGAATCTTGTCACAGTTCACACTATTCCAAGTCTTCTAAGGTCCTTACAATGTTAAGCATGTTTATTCAATCAAGTTTCACAAATTTGATTTATTTCTTGATTTAAGATTAAGATTTGGGAATTAGCATTCATTCTGAACAAAAATTTCCACTGCTAAACATGAGATCAGCTAAGGCAAAATGGAATGTTCATATGTCACAGTAACACACAGTGTTTTAAAATCTAAACTTACCAATTTCCTGATGGAAACTTACTGAAACTGACAAATGGAGGCAGGAATCTCACACAGAATAATGACTGGGTCTATCAAACAAAAATTCCTGAAACATTCCTAGAGCACCCAGCTGCAAAAATTTGATTGTAACACAATAAAGTAACACCTAACTGTCACATGGGAAGAGTTAAAATGACAGAAATAGGCCCTGTAGTACTAAAGACAAGTATCCCAAACAGGTAAATTCTCTAATTAGCAATGTGACTAGTGACATACACAGTGGACAAAGATTTAACACACTGAAGGAAGTACCATGAAAATCTCAGCACTAAAGGTCTAATCCAACTGCAGGGAACAGTGCTGAGGTTTAAACAGCAACACTTGTATTGTCATGCATAGTACAGGGGTTTGATTTTCTAAACTTTTTCCAGAATGCTGGGATACAGTAACAGGAAAAAAAAAAAGAGTTTTACACAGCTAAAATATTTTTGACATTAAGAGTACAATCTTGAGAACGTAAATGCATGGGATATTAAAAAATATCTGTCAGTTATTGTAATTTTCTTCAGGAAAAATATCCTGCAAATTAATATACAGTCGGACTATGTGTTCACCACTTTGAATTCTAAATATTTAATGGTTAGCATCTTTCTGCTATACAACTATTACATGCACATTCCAAAATCACTGCCAATTTACTAACTTTTACTACTGAAATTTAGAAATGAGGCAATGTATGGGGATGAAAAGCACATGTCTCAAAGCAATGATTCACCTTATTTTAGAGCAAGGCCTCATTTTTGTGGCTTACAAAACAATGTTTTTTAAGGCCCCCACACAGGACAGGCTATGTTGCTAAAGCATCATATGAAAAGTGGTAATATTCATTAACAGAGACAGAGTCTTGAAAAATCATGGACCAACCCAACATTCTCTTAACATTAATTTTATAAAATACCTTACATGAACAGATAAAGAACTTGAGCATACATAATAACCAAAATTTAAAAAGAATGTTGAATAAAATATAAATTAATTGAACACACCACTAAATTTGCCACATTAGACAAGTTTATAAAAGGCATTTTCAGATAAAATAGTTATTTGAAAGAAAATCCTTCAAAATGGAAACTGCTGAAGTCCTTTTTCAAGAAGTCACTCCTAAAAGCGCTAAATATTCCAGGTCATCAGGTAGCACCTGAATGTGCTTTGAATATGGTGTTCATTTGCTTCAAAATTTGTCAATATTTAAGACACGAATTTCAGGTCAGAGTTGTCAGTGCAAAGTAAAGCTTCAAGCTGAAAATGAGAGAAATACAACAGAAGAAATGATCCTGGTACAAAATTTCCTAAATTCACATTGTAAAAAAGCTGTGCCAGATGCACTCTTGAGATACTGGACATGAACAAATTTTACAAGTGGCCATTTTAGGGTTCCAGACAAGCCATTAGCAGGGCTAATTATATTCGTTTCCTTTACCACAATTTAGTTTTTTCCTACACATAGCCATTGGAAAAGATCTGTGCTGCTGATGTCCACCTGCTCTGCTCAACTTCTGATTCAGCCAATTTGCTCAAAATGCAGTAACTTAGCCAAAAGGAGAGAAAAGGTGAGGCCAACCAGACAACACAAGGACAGTCTAAAGACTTCAAATGTTTCTGAGTTTAACCAACTTTGTTCACCCAAGCACTCTCATTCAAGTCAGTCTTCCTTAAAGTTATCTAACACATTGCCAGGCTCAAACCCTCAAGTCTTTCAAAGGTTAAAAACATGTTTAGAGAACTACGTCTTTAGAGAACTAGACTGCAGCCAGATTAACTTATTTTAAGCCTATTAATTCCTGCAGAGTAAACATCAACACTCTACAAAGCAATTTTGCTGTTTGACTTTAACCAGAACAGGTCTGAAACAGTCTGCATGTTCCACTATTTAAAAGTGTTATTAGCACACTCATTTAAAGATTAATGGAAATTTTTTCAAGTTACCACTCAAAATACTGCTAATCAAGTTTGGTTTTTTAACACATAATAAAAAAAAAGTGTCACTGGTAGTCACAACCAGAAAGAAGGAAAACTTTAAAAGCCTTAATCTATCAGGCAGCAGTTCCAACCTCTAATTGAAATATAAGGATGTAATTTATATAAGTTGCTGCATAAAAAGGAGAAAATGAGTTCTTCATTACAATTCAAAATTTCAAAACTCAATCTGCAGATTGTTAGTTCGTCCTTGTAAAGCGCTCTTTTTTTCATTATTGCTATGCTGGCAGTTATGCTAGAACCTCATTTCAGTAATTCCAGTACAACCAGAATGTATAATTTAATAGCCTGACTAATTTTCAATTTACAGCTAGCTAATATGCTACGGTGATGTTGCAAACAAACCAAATGAACAAGAGGGTTCCATACTACACAAAACTTTCTCCCAAAACAGAGGAAAGAGATTAACTTGAGCCAAAAGCATAGAATACAACTGACACCAAAACTTTTCCTAAGCTGTACTTGAGGAATGAACAATTACAGGAGCATGCACAAACTCAGAAGCATTTGCTTAAATCCAAATGCCGCAGCAGTTTTTCCCTATATACCCTGTATTCTCCTGATCACTTTTTATCACTGACGCAGATTAACGATATCCATATTATGCTTTGTGATGCTACAAAATAATTAATTTTAAGAACAAGTTTTTTTCATGAAACAATGGGACTTTGAGATAGCAGAGTAATCTCCAATGGGTGTTCTCGGTTACTTGAAATCCTGCAGTTCAGCCACGTGCTGTCTTTAAAAACATCTTTTCAACAAACGCACTGACTGATGAGATCTGATCCCATAAGTGATACAAATTCTAGCACTTGCTCAGAGTGAAAGAGAACACTAACAGCTGAAAGGGAATAATGAATATATACTTCACACCCAGCCTGGCACACTGAAAATTTTCATATACTCATACATATCAAAATGAGAAAAATATTCTAAATACCACATGGTTTTATTTGTTCAATAGTACTAGAAGAAAAATTTCAAAGTTTCCTAAAAAAACAAGAAAGCAGCAATCTTAAGAATTTTTCTGAAAATATCTGGACTCAACTTTGAATGTACTCAGAATAGAATTGTCTTCTCTCTTTTTAAAATCAGGAAGATTTTTAAATTGGCTTGCATCAATTTGGGCTGAAAAATAAAATGTCAAAGTTTGGAGTATCACTGACCGAGTAAAGCAAAAATGTATTTCCAACTAAACAGCTGGAAAGTGAGTGAATGAATTTGGGTGTTAAACACATCCTTGAGGATTATGAAGTGTACAGGGGAGGGAGGAGGTTATTAAAAAACTTGGCAAAAAATATTGCTACAGTAGCATTAGGAATTAACAGTGCATCAAAGATTTAAAGTTTCCAAGTTAATACAAACTGATCCAAGCCACAATGAACCACAGGATAATCACTCAAACAAAACATTAACCGCATTCTACTTTACTGAATCTAGAACTGGAGTTTACCTGAATACCTTTAATAAAATGGAAAAAGATTCCTTTTAGTCTTGCCATGAAGAACTGGTGCCATTAGTGTGTAATCAAAACACAGTATTATCATGTGCATTTGGCTTTTTTTAAACATCTGCAATCAAATACTCAATTTTGAAAGAGATTTTACATGTGAGAACTCAGTATCACTGCTGCATGAAGTGTTTTATTTGTTGGTTGGGATTTTTTTGTGGAAACTGTATATAAAAGACCTTGAGACTACAGGTCATGGAATTCTTGTTAAACAGAAAGCTGCCCAGCATTACTGTCAAAATACCTTTAAAAAGGCAGTTCACAGAATAATGTGTTTTACATTCAGATATTTCCTCTCTCAAAAGCAAAGGAATCTCAGAAGAAAAAAATCAGTAGTGAAGGCCACATACTTTTTGCATTTGATGAGCCGAAATGCAAAAAAACCAATTAAAGCATCTTGTAAAAGAAAAAAAAAAAAAGACCAAAAGAAAAACAGAACTCCTAGAAAGTGATGATTTAGTTGATGGAGTGGTCAGCATGGAAACTGTTGGGAATGCTACAGCAGAACTGACCACAAGTACAAGGGAATATGAACAGGACATAGTACAGGCACAAACTAGAAAACTGTAACTTGCCAACTTGTAAACAAGAAAAAAGCATTTCACAGATTAAAAGTTCTAGGGAAGTAAACTTTTTTTAAATTATTTTGTAAGTTCAACCCTGATTTAAAAAAGTATGGCTAGCAAAAATACATAAGCCTCAGCATATTTTTAAGTCTTGATCAGAGCAGCCAGGAGCCTTTGATAAACGGCTGGAAACAAACACCCTTCTGCTAAGGATGAAGAAAAATATTCCATTCTGTTCTTCCTCTCATTCCCCAATCCACATGTGTATCTGCAGAATTCATGCGCTCCAAGAAAATCTTGATGCTGCTATAGATTGAGACGTGGGGAGACTGGTGGAGGAAAACAGACAAACTCTCTTAAAATACTGCGGGCCACGTCAACATTATTCTGGGCAATTTCAAGTGCCCTCTTGACTTCTTCAAAGGAATAGCCCTCTCCCATAAGTTTTGCAATTTTTGCATCCACATTTTCTGTGGAACTGTCAGAGCTGTAGGCTTTCCTGTGATGTATTTCTGGTGCAGTTCTCCGAGGAAGTGGTTTAGGGGGCCTGGCTGGTGCTTGTGAACCATCTGTTTCAAATAAAAGAGATAAAAATAATTATAAATTGGCTTAAGACTGTGTTATAGTGGGGGTTGGTCAAACCCCACGAAGCTGTTTTAAGAGTAAAATTCTAAAGGAACATGAAGAAATATAGTTAACCAATACAGCTCATTTTAAAATTTTGACAGAAGCTGAAATCCTCAAGAACATCCAAAATGGAAATAATGTAGCAATATACTATTTTAATAATAATATAGGAACACGCAATTCACAATCTGGATTATTGAAAGTTGGAAGAAAAATAAACTATGATGGAATAGAAGAGACAGTGAAAATAGCCAGTCAAACTCCTAAAGGCTCTCCACTCTCAACCCACAATTTGAGAATATCTGAGTTAAAAAAGAAAATAAAAAAACAACAAAACAAACTAACAAAAACCCCACAAGCAAACAAAAAGCCCAAGAAAAAAAAAAAACTAAAAAAACAAACAAATGAGCAAAACCCAAACACAAATTTGATTACAATTTTAGTGAGGACCATAAGTTGTGTAGAAGAGGAATTCAGACAAATACGTCGGAAGGAGAAAAATCCTTGATTTACTGGTCTATCTTCTAGATTCTGTTAGTTCAATTGCTATTCACGTCATGCACAGCAGCTAAACATAAGTACATAACCAAATGGTCTCTCCAAAAGACCTCTAGCCCTATTATTCCCATGATGAGAACAGAACATGCTCCTTCCTCTCCAGTCCCCCTTTGGAAATATCTCCTGGTTCCTTATCTTCCATGGAAAGGTTACCTTCACAGTTAATGCTGGTGACTAAGAATCATGATGTGCTGATGAAAAAAAGCTAATATTCAAACTTGCTAATCTTCTCAGAGTCAAGAGTTCTGTGCTCAAGTAAACTTGGTACTTTACTGAAACTCCTTTATCCTCACTGATTCCACAATAAGAAGCTTAAATACAAGCAGGCACAGTGCAGAAAGCACTTTCAAGAGCAAAGTATCTAAAAAATTAAAGTCTTTAATCCCTCAAAAATGGTTTCAACAAGTCCTATCAACAGTGACTTTGATAGATAAATTAGAGGAATTTCTGGCTGTGATATTTTCTATTTACTTACACTGAGAGCAGTGGCATTTTCCAGTGTTAAGTACTTCAGAGACGGTTCTTTGGGCATGGAAGAAATGTCATATATCCAGTATTCTTGTTGTAACCTTATCATAACACTGGATAGAGAAAACTATAATTCAACCAAGTGTATGAAACACTTCAGATAAATGAAAGCTGTTCATACAAGAGCATGTTTAATGCAGGTGTATTTTCCTTTCAAGTTCCATCAATTTGGATACATGTTGCTATGAAATTTAATTTCACCTCTTAATTCAGAGAGTTAATAGTACCTTTAGCAAGATGGTGATATTCCTATGACAAATGGATGAAAGAAATTTGATTAAACATTTACAGTAAGGGCCTAAGACCTACAAGTACTACTTTATATCTGTTTTGATTTTGTTTTCTCTCTGAAGATATAAAGAATTATGTAAATGATAAACATTCTGAAGCTGATCCAAACCTGCTATGAAGGTGTGTAAGATCCATGAAACACCTGTCTGAGAATTAACTATAGCTCAGGAAATGCGGTTAATCACTAAAAACTGAATCAGAAACAAATTCAAATTTCTCACTTCACTTGTTTTAGGAAACTCAAGACTGCAAAAGAATAATATTCTTTCTCTTTAGAATAATAGCACAACATTTAAAACCAATCATTTTTCTTTCACAAACCTTCAAGCTGTTTTAATATGTACATTCCATAATGGACTTCATTTCTATACAGTATGAAACAAAATTAAATTTACAAACTGCATTTTCCTCTGGGCTTGAAGTACAGAAGAAATTCCTTATGCATAAATCAGATCCTTCCCTGTGCTTGTGTTACATGAGGATATTTTTGCTTGACTCAGCCTAATACAGGCTTAAAACTGTTATTTCATGTTTAAAACCTTCCCTTCACTGAGGTTTTCAAACAAACTTTATTAAGCAATCACGTCATTTAGAAAGGTCATTTTTAATTCTGTCAGCAGATTTGAAGGCATTTTATTCTCACTACAGTGACATCTCTCTATAGCACAGATACCCTGAGATCTTCAGCACTCTCAATTCCCATTATTATTTTTTTAAATGTTGACATCTCTTTCAATATCTTCACATCCATATAAAATTTCAGCTAAAGCTGGGTATCATATTGGATCCTGAGCTTAAAGATACTAAGCCTAAGCTGTATGTCCATCTGGACACTGAGATAGAGGTATTAAGCAGAACTTTCTTTCCCTACCTCCCATCCTCTGATGTTTCAGCCACCATAGATGTCTAACTAAAAATTCAAATAGATTTTCTAACTGTGCAATTCAATTAACAATTTCTACCATGAGCAGCTTCCTCCACCACTCCCGTTTCTGTAATTCAGCACTAGATTGAACCCTTAGGTAAGGGGTTAGTACAAAAGCAGACACAGGCTCATTTAATAAGTGTTTGAAAAGCACGGGAAAAGTGGTGAGAGCTCTACGGCACAGTGGGAGAAGCTGTTTGTAATGATGCCAACTGTCTGTTCCTCTCTGCTGTGAAATGCCCTTCTTCTCTTCCCTCACTGCTTCTCCTGGATTCCTCGGTCTTTCACCAACAGCTTGAGGAGCATCAGAGACGCAGGTGACAAAGGCTTGTTGTGAAGGCCCTCTGTGGAACAGTGGCAAGTGGCTACACCTCACCTAAGTGGGGTACAGGAACACAGCACACCCAGGGGACACGTACTCTGAGGAATTCAGAGAGCAGGGAGAAGGTGAGGGAAGGACCCACTGCACACGCTGCTCCATCAAGCTGTTAGGCACGATCATTGTACTTTGCAATACTGCAGATTACATTATTTCCTCTAGAGTTAAGTGAAATACACCCTGGAATAATATTCTTGTAAAAGGAATCCAAATTTGCAAGCATTTTCATAAGGCAAACTGAGGGAATGAATAGGCAGCAGGCAAATATATTAACCAATCATTTGAATCTGTATCTTATAGAATAGCCAAGTTCAGCAAAACAGAGCAGACATCAATTAGAGGCTTAATTTTCTTCGTCCTTTCCCTCTTATTATTGGCTGTGCTTAGGTAAAATACTCTAATTATTAGCAATATTATAGAATTATAGAATGGGTTGGGTTGGAAAGGACCTTAAAGATAATTTAATCTCATCCCCCCTGCCATGGGCAGGGACACCCTCCACTAGACCAGACTGCTCAGAGCTACATGCAATCTGGCCTTGAACACTTCCAGGGATGAGGTATCCGCAGCTTCTCTGGACAACCTGAGCCAGGGCCTCACCATCCTCACAGTAAAGGACTTCTTCCTGATACCTCATCTAATCTCCTTCAGTTCTCCCTTGTCCTCTCACTACCCGATCTTGTAAAAAGCCTCTCTCCTGCTTTGTTGTACGCTCCCCTCATGAACTGGAAGGCCACAATTAAGAGGCCTTCCCTTCTCCAGACTGAACAATCCAAATTGTCTCAGGCTTTCCTCATAGGAGAGGTGCTCCATCCCTCTTATCACTTTGGTGGTCTTCTCCGGACTCACTCCAGCAGGTCCACGTCTTTCTATGCTGGATGCATTTCTCCAGGTGGGGTCTCATGACAGCAGAGCAGAGGTGCCGAATTCCCTCCTTTGCTCTGCTGGCCACACTGCTTTGGATGCAGCCCAGGAAAGCCGGATGCAACCCTTTTGGCTTTCTGGGCTCTGAGCACACATTCCCAGCTCATGTCCAGCCTCTCACCCACAGCACCCTCAAGTCCTGTCTCCTTTTCTTGCTCTTTTTGTAATAATTGTAAACAGTTGTATGTAAGAAGTTTGAGAAACCATGCCTTTGGGGGAGCGGGCTGCATGGCTGAGTACTATTTCTGAAGTGTTCAATACTGGATATCTGCATTACAATAAATTACTTGGTAGACTTTAAGGATTCAGTTAAACATCACGACAGCAATCTTAAAAACAGTGAAAGGAAGCAGCGAAGTTAAAGCACTGCCTGTGCTACTCTAGGAATCCAGTAGCCAAATTATAATTAGATTTTAGAGTGAACTCCATTTGTTTTTCAGCTAGTTCAGAGAATTACCTTACAAAAGCACTGAAATGAATAATTTCTTAAGTGAGCTGATTAGCTCAGAATAAATACAAGACCAAAGTTCTGAAGACAGCTACACTCTCTACATTGTCTTTTTAAATCATAGATGAAGGTGAACCTGTTCATCCTGCAGCTCATCAGTTCTGTCCTTTGGAATTACTGACACTGTAAAAACAACTTTCCAATTAAGAGAATGACATGATCTATCACATAGTTTTCATCTAATTGAAATTAAATGGAATATCTTGCTGCATATCATGCTGATTTAGAATGATATTTATAGTAAAAGCTGACACGTGAGTGTTTTAGAAGATAGCTGTGGGAAACAGATCGAAAAGTATTAAGTAGCACCAGAAAGCTCCAAGTTCTTAAGTAGTAAGTATCTTGCAGTAATTTAGGAAAATTAAAAATTATTCCATCTCAGAAGTGCAAGAATTGCAGGAAAACACCATAGCTTTAAAAGTAGTTACATCATTGTCATAATTTGCATTATAAGAGAACTCAAAACACCCTGAATAAATTGACTGAGCATTTTAAGACAAATAGATCCTTCACAATGCCACATATAAGGCATTATGAGCGCTTTTCTTCCAACAACTGGAAACAAAAAGAGAAACAGCTATATTTGTATATTTGTAGATATCCTCCCAAAAGAGACAGTATTTTCCAAAGGCGTCACACTAATGCACAATTATGCTATTCATTAAAAAAATAAGTAAGCCTGAAGAGAGCTACAGAAATTTCCCACCATTTAAGTTGGAAAACCATAATCTTTTTTTCCCCTATACCTCAGCAGTATGAAAATCTGTATTTCTGAGGAGAGTGTACTAGAAGGAGAATTTAGTAGTAATTACTACTAAAAAGTGTATCTTTTTTTTTTCCACTTGGGAATGCTTCATTTGAACAATGGTGATTATTACAACTGAAAGATTAAAGCCCTTTTCTTTATGCATAAAAAGTCTCTACACAAAATTTTATCTATCTGGAGAATGACTAATGGTACAAAACATCACTTGGTTTTCTCTTTGTGTGGTTTCTTCATACAGGAAGAGAATGCGGTTGGGCCAACCCTCCCCCTTTCCCATGTACCATGCACATCTGAAGAAAAGAAAATTTGTCTAAAAACTGTTGAATGTACTTTGAAGTACAGGTAATACTGTTATTAATTTTATCCCCTTAGTAAATTTCCTTTAAATCTACTATTTTTGTTGCCTAAAAACCATAACCAAAATTTCTTTGGTAGAGGAATTGTTTCTACTGTACCTATTCCATTGAAAAGGAAGACTGAATTTTAAGTGGTTTTGATTCTTGCTGTTTTATTAAGAAGCATCTTAAAAGCTTCTCAGAAATTCAGACAAACATATTAGCAAAAAAAGACATAAAATAATAACACTTTAGAGTTAAGCTACTATTTTTTTGTTTAGGAGAAATGAAACAAAGATGGAAATCAGATGCTTGTGCTCCTTTCAGTACTTCTGATCTCTTATGAGCTTGAAAGGTGTCAGGAAAATTTCTGCCTTTCTCAAAAAATAAGGAACACTATAACTCAGCATTCAGCATTCAGTTTGGCAGCTAGTAAAATGGATGCTACACTATATACACCTACACACAACAAGTAGCCACTTCTACCTCTATTGCAAAACTGAAGCCCGTTACCCTTTGATGATTTCATACTTTTGTAAAGCAACATTACCACTGCAATTTGTTGTGCAGAACGACAAAAAACTCATTGGACTTTATGGATGAAAGTTATATTCTTTATAGAATTGTAATTTTCTACAAGAACAGTTTTCTGCCTTACCTGAAGACGGAGGGAGTTGATCATAGTCTTGAGATGTCCTATTTGTTTTGACATTTTCTCCAGGTGCTCTCCGAGCAGGTGGCAAAGGAATATGACCAGTTATTGAGTCAAAATGGGGATCTGTGATAAAAGAATTTAAAAAGCGTCTTAGAATAATCAGAACTACTATTTGAGGGAGGGCTGAAGCACAGAATGTAGGATTACAATAGCCCCCATCGTGCAGAGGAACCACGAATCCAGAGGTGTCCTCTGACAGCACATGCACATAAAACTCCAAATTCAGCATTCATAGTACACATGTAAATATGATTTGAAGTGACCAACATAGGAGCATAGCTTAAAGGTGTTCTGTCCTGCACTGACTGTGGTCTCTTCTCCTTACATCCATGAGGTACTTTTCCACCACCCAACCCTGACACTGCTCGGACTGTGGCTGGCAAAGCATCAAAGAGGTTGCAGTGCCTGAAGCAGCACAATTACAAACATCCCAGCTATTCAATTTGCTTAGAGCTTCATTACACTTCTATGCTTTGCAGTTCACAAAGACTGCAGGGCTGATTTCCTATTCATACAGTCCCAGCTGTGGGTAAATATTAAAGGGACAGAATTTGAAAAATGAGAGAAGTAAAAAATTCTGATATATTGTCCCCTTCTTTTCTTTCTTCTTTGGCTACCAAAGATGCTGCTGAGCAAGTGCAGATCCATCCTGGATCTGGCTTCTGCTCTGGACTCAGTACTTGCAGAGTTTGTTTTGTATGTGAGAACAACTTTTCGCTGGTGTTGATGATGAGATTATTATTCTAATCTGACAGGCTCTGATGGATAGCTGAGAAATCACCCTCAAGACTTGTATGGAAACCAATCATCAAAAACTCATCATAAATCTTCTACAACAGATTATGTGACAAGATGCAAAGTGAGTAATATGGCTTTAGAAATACCATATGAATAAAAAAAGACCAATTCACACAACCATGCATGCTTAACTAGATGCAATACATTGCTAAGATAAATGACAACTGTTGCTGTACGATTGTATTCCTTATGCAAATAAGAAGAACAATATGTGGCTGTAATACATATTCCAGACATTTATTTTAAAGCTTTTAAATGTTTTTTAACACTATCAGTGACGTTCTTAGATTATTTGGAAGTTACACTTAAACATGTAAAACTCTGTATGTTTCTGGGCACTGGGCACAGGCAGATGGAGCTTGTGTGCATCTGTGTGTGAGGGCGCCTATTTTTCCTCTCCATTCCCATCAGAACTGAACGGTGCAGTGTGTGTTTCTGCATCAGATGATACAATTGAGGCACCTATTCTGACTAGACTGCTGAAGTTTATATTGTTTTTATTTTGAAGTGTAGAAGATAAACTACACTGTACTTATGAACATCAACCTTTAAATTCTGTAGCATGCTAAGTCTTTTCACCTGGATGCATTCAGCAACTTAGATGAGAAAGTAACACACTGAGTAGAATTTGCATTATAAAATACACAAAGCTTTGGCAAATTACTCAATGTCAGGCCTTGACTGACAGCAAAACATACATAATAAAAATATTCCATAAAAGGTCACTGCACTTCAAGCTAAAGTAGCTCCCTTTCCCCCCACAGCGAGCTCCACTCACACAGTCAAACACCAGGTCAGCCAAACACCAGAGAACCTGTCAGGCCATCCTGCAGCTGTACATGACTGATTGTCATTTACATTTTGGCCTTCCTGTGAAACTATCACCAAAACATTTCCCATAGAGCTTCTAAGAAAAACAGAGAGGGGGAAAGCAACACCTAACCCCACCACAAGGCATATCATCCCTGAAAATATTCACAGAAAAGGTAAAGACACTTAAGACACCAGCATTCTTTGAAAGCTTCCACAGAGGGAAAAAAAATAATTTAAAAAAATCACTTCACAGACATGTGCTATAACCTGTAATCTGTATCCTAATCAGCAAATGTATTCAACTTCGTTAACCTAAAAATAAAACTCTTCTAAACTCAAAGACAAAATCATGAATTGTAAACACAGCTTTCATACCTTTTATAAGCAAAATACCAGACTGAATGTATCACAATGATTTACAGGGAAAGATAGGTGAAAAACCTGACTTAGCAAAATGGTTATGAACCCTAGGACTTAGCAAGTGTATTCACAATATAGTTTTGTAGCAAAATTTTACAACAGTTCTAACAAGGCAGACTATTCTTTTCCCTTATTGTATAACTTCTTTCCAAGTTTCAACCTGAAAATATCCCTCATGAGTTATGTTTTACTATTGAAAAATATGGAGCTGACAAAAAGATACAAACTAATATTACAGATTATAACAGAAAACTACAATTTACAAAATTTCTAGTTTGGTATAGAAATATTGACCTCATTTTATTACTTTGTGATAATGAAAAGTGAAGCCTTTCTATTTTCTGAGTAGCTTCACCTCCACCATTAAAATTTTGATTTTTTTTAATATTTTGTATAATGAGTTCTGAGGCCTGGTGACAACTTTATCACTGAACAGATAAGCCTCTGAAGTAAAGGAAAATAAAATGAAACATGCTGTTTCTTCTGTATTCCTACCAGAATGAAGGAACAGTTCATGTCCTGACGAGGGTCGGCTCCCTGAGCCAGCAGGTTTTGTGTGGTCAATCATGCTGTGCCGAGCAGGTGGTGGTGGTGGTGGTGGGAGTGAGGGGGGTGAGTTATCAAATGCATCTTCACCTGCAGTTTAGAAATTAATTATCAGATGAACAAAACTTCATTAAGAACTGGAGAATAAAGAAAAAAGCTTAAACTTTATTTTTCTCTGGCTGCTGAGGCCTTTACTCCTACGATTCATCTAAGCAGTTCAGTGACTCCAGTAATGAAACTGTAAACCTGACTGTTAATACCCACAGTCCTCTTCCAAAACATGTTCTGAATAACCTTTTGCAGTGCTCAGTTTCTTTGCTGGGATGGAAGGAGAAATTGCTTTTAGTGACTCAATTGCTAAGAGTCTACTACAATGAAGGCTTCACGGAGTATCACGGTAGAATAACAGCTGTATTTCAGTGGCTAAGCAAGTGTATTTATATACAAACACCAATGCTGACTGCACTCAATCTGCTACATTTACACTGTGTATTATCTCTGCTGTTCAGAAGCTCTGACTCCAGATATAAACGGAATTTTCTAGAGCTTGGCAAAAGAATGCACCTTTTATACAAAGGTGGTGCAAGCAGGAGTTACCAAGCACCATGATATTTATGTGTTATTTTGCCTTCATTTCTCCTGCATCTCAGGAACACTTCAGGGACCAGAGAGAGCATCGTGCAGGAACAAGGCAAATGTTCAAAAGGTTTTATGGAACCAGAAATTTGAATGCGGACACATAGAGACACAACCATGCAGCTGAGCTTGTTAATGATAGTGTGGGTGGTCCCCAAGCATACCACCAATATATATGCAGAGATCACTGATTTTTGTGTAGGAGAACAGAACAGAATTTAGGGTTGGAAAAAAGAGCTCTTGATGCCTGAAGACAGCATTGAGTTTTGAACTGTCCCTTGATGAGGGAAAAAAGTCCCAGAAATGAACTTACTAATTTAATTTAGTGGTTTCCTTTTTTTACTCAAATACCATCTTTTTTGGCATTATTCTTTGTATTTGATAAAATAAATGGAATTATCTAAACTACAGTAGGAAAAATGCTCCACTACTGCATTAAATTGCAATGCTCAAACTTCTTAGTAAGAGACAATTAAAATTTATTTTAGGGAAAATGGTTTTTACTTTTCTGTATAGCTGGAATACAGATTTAGTATACCTTTTTGTCTGTCTCAAGTGAGGTCTTATAAACAGATTCCAAATGACACAAAATATTGACTGACAGCTGCAATATTTAGCTCATAGCCTGTTTAGTACTCCTAACCTACTCTACATTGGCTGTTTTTCAGTAAACATGGCATTTAGTTCATCTGGGCAGTGTTAACCATCACATGTAATCAGCAAAAAGTCTGCAACCTAAAGGGGGCACCAGAAGATCATAATCGGAGGGTGTCCTGGTGAGCAAAGAGCTGTGTTTGGGGTTGTCTCTGGCAGGAGGCCGTGCAGGAGGCAAGGGTACCGGAACAGTAGGTGCATCATAGACATCTCCTGAATGACACAACCACAAGAAGTGAATGTTTTCCTGCTGCACCCCTAGGGCAGCGCAGAGTAAATCTTGTCAGCAGACATCAAAAAAATAAAAACCGTACCTGACTCTGGATGTTTCGATTTCTTTATCTCGGAAGTAGCACCGTGTGTTCCATTTGCACATTGGCCATTCTCACACACCCTGAAGACAGACATTAAGGAGGAAGCAATCAACCATTTAGCCAAGCATTAATTAATTCCCTGAATGAGCAGTACCTGGCAGTTCACCATATGGAAACGAATCAGGGACAATAAGCTGCATCAATTTTAAAATTTACATTTTTAGATGTTGAGAGCAGATACTGGTTAACCCTTATTAAAACTGCTTTGAAGGATTATACTGCTTTCTTGGTGACGTACTGACATGGCTTAAAATAACACAGGCTGCAATACAAGTTAGAGGAAGAACTAACATTAAACACAGCCTTCACTTCAGAGCTCAGGTCATTACTTTATTCACACAGTTACATCACAGGCTCAATATTAGTTCACCTTCACAGATGCTGAATTTTCCCTAGCAGAATTACAAGAAAAGGGAAATGTGGATTTTATAATGTAATTATCCACACCAAAGCACACCAGAAAAACCATTAAACTAAACATAAGAAACACAAAAAAATCCAAGCAGAACACCACAATACACACTAATAATAAATTTTGACTCAACTTTTCCAAACATTAAAAAACACAGTGAAAACCCCAAAACTGAACTAGCCAAAGCAGTTTTGCAGGAATGCATTAATTTCTGTATCTAAATACTTTGCCTTGCTGATACTTCTACCACAGTTTACTGATTTTTTTTTTTAATGGATGCATATTCTGCCCTCAAAACTTAACAACAGTATCAAATGAATATGAAAATCATCCAACCAAACAGTAAAGAGTGCCTACAATCTTGTTGAAAATATTGAAGATTATTTTTGTAAGAAGATGCTGTTATATGGCAGGGACAAATATTGAACAAACCTTATAATAATCTTAAATATTGTCTGAAATACGAAAGAACCAGGAAATTGCTCCTGTCGCTGTAACTGTGGGCTCTGTCTATTCAGAAAGAATCAGAGGTTTTCCTTGGAAAAAGGCCACCATGCTAAGTAACTCCAGCTTACAGATAAAAATCCCATTCCACCATGCACTATTATTATTAAATATTTGGAAATCTGCTAGAGTTATATACAGGAAAAATTTCAGATTTGGGGTTTTTGCCAACAGTATTAATAAACCTATCAGCTTTGGCCAAATGGAAAGGAAGAATGAATAAGCGTCTAGAATATTTTAAAATATATAAACAGTTAAGAGGAAGTGAATTGTATTTGTGGTCCCAAGAGTTACAACTAGGAGTAATGAAATAAATATAAGAATAATTGCAAGATTTAAAAACAAACAAACAAACAAACAAAAGCCCCTAATGGTGAGAGATCTTTTGCTATAAATTACCTCCCTCAGAGAAGTGGTAGAGGAAGTGTTGTTTCTTTCTTTGACATTAGATTGGTTCAATCTTTCAAATGCATTGGATGCAACACTTTGACTCCTCACAATATACACTAAGTAATTAAGAATATTTTCTACTCTAGTTTTAATGAATTCTGCATTTTCAATAATGTAACTAGCCACAGGCAGCAAGGTAACTTAACACGGCATCGCTTCAGAAGAATCAGTCCATGATGAGTCCAGCTAAGTGATCAGTTTACAAACAATGCTGAAATTCCTGTTTACATTAACAGTAAACGCCAGAAAAAAGGACATCAAATGAGTACTAACAAGCAAGTCTTCTGTCCTTTCCCCTTTTGGAAAAAAAACTTTATTAGGAAAAGACAGCAAATGTAATAATGTAACATTCTTCTAATAATAGCCTAATTAGTAATGCTGAAATTCTTTCCTTTTATTTCTTATTCCTGAACTGACGTTCAGCAGTAACAAACCAGACAATGCCATGATCTGCCAGAGAGTAAGACTGTGAATCATTCTTTGTATTATTCTTGAGATATTTTTAGCACTGTCATATCTACAGGTAAAAGAGAGAAAAGGTAACACCAATTTGGGATTAGGATGGAACAATTACATAATTCTAAACTACAAAACATTCTGACAAAATTTTTAAGCTCTTTAGCTTACTGAAAACTCCAAGTACTATCCAAGAAGTTAGGGACTAACACTTTGGAAAGAGATAAGAGAAAGTGACACTAGGGGTAAGAACTGAAATGTACTAAAAATGTATAACATTTAAAAAAAAAAGCTGGTAACAGTTTTGATGAACAATAATGAGAAGTTAAGTTTCATTGAAACAAAACATCCCTCCCATGTTACTTAATGAAATGCATTAAAAGAACACCAACCAGGAAACAGATTCCTTCTTGAAAACTTTATCTCAGCTTTCACATCTAAGCAGTGACATTAGCTAAAAGAAGACATTTTAAGCATGTGGAACACCAGACTGTTTTTTTAATGCCTAGAAGAATGGTTTGAGTTAAAATTTTTATCAGAATGTATAATAAGAGGAGTTGATGGTTTTAATGATGGGGCAACTTGAATAGCAAACCTAGGCATTTTATCTGTAGCAAGTCCTGAATTGATGTAAAAAACCCCACCATATGCACAGTAAAACTGGAGAAAATTTGGAAATTGTCTTTCTATCTACAGCCTCCATTAATAATTCCAAAGGTCTGGTAAAATACTGTACCAGCCAACTGAAAGGACAGTCAATTATTTTTTTCTGTAAAATAAAAATTGTAAGATTCTATTTCTCCAGCTGCTTATTTTCTCAAGAACCTTTCTGTTTGAATCTATTTACATCATTTCCATACAAAAGCACAACATGATCCCATTAAAATGGCATAGGAAAAAAGGATAAGGACCTTGGAATCTTTTTCTTCTTGCTTTCCATTTTTTTTGCTCAGCCAACATAGTTTTATTTATCATTGATTTTTTTAAGTCTCATACAGTAGATAAAAATGTAAGTCCTTAAGTTCATTAAGCTTTGGCAACTGCACAATATTCATATCTATGCAGTGAAGCCTGGATCAGGATTCCTAAGAGAAAATTTTTAACCTGCATGCAAAGAATGATCACCTTATGAGCTTTTTTCTACTTGTTTTAAATTACAACTTAAAAGGTCTAAAAATCATTATTGGCTAATTTTGAGGTGAGAGACATGTTGAGCTTTATTGATGGTGGGTCTTCAACATCACATTCCAACAGAGAGAGGGAAAAAATTGTAATACGTCACAGAATTTTTTAGTCACTAAATTTTTTAGACCAATACTTGATTCTAGTATCACACTTGTGACCTACAAGACCAGTAAAACATTTGCCCCTTTCCCCTGCAATCACTCCAGACTTATTGTTTTAATTCCAGCCATTCGTATCTTTTTAAGGAATGTCACAGCCTTCAGTTGCCACGTCTCTTGCTCCAAGTCTCCTTGTCATAATCCATTAGTAATTCTGAACAGTGGAAGTTTGGAGGTATTGTTTCAGAATATATTTAAAGCCAAGGAGACATATTCCACCTGTATTTAAAAAAGGTTCTCTTTCTGAGAAGCACAAAGAAAATATACTGCCAAATGGGCTCAAAAAGCTAAAAAGACACACTATACATAGGGGAAAAAAAAAAAAGAATTAAAGTATGCACATACAGCTGCCAGTTCACATACTTTTCAGTACTGCATTTCTTTTAAATTGAATTATATAAAATGTGAAAGGCTAAGAATTTCAAAGCTGACTGGAAATTTCAGTCACACAATTCTCCTTAAAACTAAATTGGAAAGAGTTTTAGGGGTTGTATCTCCTGGTCAGTTTCGAAAACCTCAATGTAAGGGGGGAAAAAAAAAAAGACCCCAATTGCAGAAATGGTATCCAAAGGCAAAAAATATCCAGTTCTAACACAAGAGAGATTCAATGATGTGAACTTCATGGGTTTGTATCTGTGGCACTGGCCAAATGAAACAGAAGCATGTGTAATCCAAGCTTAGGAGGCAGGCAAGCTTACCCATCATTTCAGACACTGAATGCAGTTAATTTTGGAAAAAGCAAAGGTTTTGTAAACAAAAATTTTTCAAGGCTGCTATATCACCTTACCGAGCAAGAGGTTTTATATTATGACCATGAGGTGGTTGTGAGTTCAGTATTACAGGATGTGAAGAAGGAATTTTGTATTCATCATCATCATCTGGGTGTTCCCTTGATTTATCAGACAGAGAATTTGCTGAAGGACCAGGGCACCTAAGAAGATTAGAAAAATAATGGTTTATCTTCAGCTGTTAGGTACTTGACCTCAGGTAATACTGAAAATACTTTTCTTTAGCCCAAACATCCTTAATACATCTGCTACATATAAGGAAACAAAAGCACCATGACAAACATACTTGTAAGGTTACTGACCTTTTGTTACTGAGAATGTATAGAGCAAAGGGCAGCTGCCCTTCTAAAAGTTAAAAAGCTACTTTAAGCAAGCACAACATAGCAGAGAATTGCAAAGAATTAGAGTACCAAATAGGCACTTGCAAGACTCAGCCTGTTTGCACTTTTCAAAAGCACGGAATAAAAGTTAATTCAGGACAAAAGGTCTTAAGCAGGGCTTAGTGATGCAGAGGACATTGATGCTTTCACTGGCCTGTCAAGCTGTGAGTAAGGACACGCAGTGTCCTCTCACATGTCTGGAACGTGCCCTTAAGCCCTGCTCCTTCTGTCACTGAGAAGTGCCATGCCAAAGGCTGATCTCAAGGGAGACAGGAATTCCAAGCCACAGTTGGCCTTAATGGGACTATGACTTCACCTTCAAAATGTTGTTAGCAAGGTGGGACAGACAGCAAGAGGAAGGAACACCTTTTGGTGCTACTTTTCCCTCAACTACCTCAAGGCAACTAAATATTCCTAATATATTCACAGACTACGAAAGGCATGTGGAATTGGATGCATCATTACATACTCAAAAATGGATGCTTCCTCATGCAAAATATCACTGTGGTTTATGGTACTTTGGAGACAGAGTCTGCTAATGGTGTAGCAAAATGGGAGCTACTCACTGGAATGGAACAAACACTATTTAACTTAAACTTTGAAGTTTTGGGGAAGAATCACTCTGTATCTTTGACATAAGAGTTTTAGATATCCTTTCAGGAATAAAACAGCAACTTGATCAAAGCTACTAAAAAAGTCTGACATAATTACAGAAGTCCAATTAAAAATAACTATTTTCACATGTTTAGTCAAAAACATAGGGGCTGAGTGGAAAATAAAAAACAGATGTTCAGTTAGCAAGAATCCAATATTTCATTATTGAGGTACAGTTTATAGTAACTACTTTAGTAAAACAAAAATAAATCAGCACTGTTTCCAGGAAAAATAAAACCCAACAAAAACCTCCAGTGTTTTTCTGTTAATGTAGCTTTTTAAGAAAAAAAAAAAAAAAAGTCATATTTATAACATTATATTCAGTAAAAGCTGATTAAACAATTTAAGTAGGGACATTGTAGAATTGTGAAATTTTAAACAAGAGTCATTTTGCCTCCTTGTTATATAGAATAAGACATTTCATACATTATATACGTGTATCCTACAGTCAAATGTTTGGAATTACAGACTGATTATAACAACTAGAAAGAATAGAATGCCTTGGAGCTATATGAAACAAACCAGCTCTCAATTCACCACACTGCACAGATTGGAGAGCATGAAAAATATGAGCAACTTGCTCAGATTAATTGGAGTAGCACAGTTGTGAAAAGCAGAGTATTTTGAATCAAGTACAGTTCAACACTTATGAGTGCTGAGCACAGTCAATTCAACAGGAGGAAAAGTAGACTGTAAAAATATTCTATCTGATGTTTCCAAATAAATCTTGC
Source organism: Pyrgilauda ruficollis (assembly GCF_017590135.1). Taxonomy (NCBI): domain Eukaryota; kingdom Metazoa; phylum Chordata; class Aves; order Passeriformes; family Passeridae; genus Pyrgilauda; species Pyrgilauda ruficollis. The sequence goes on from NW_024515875.1 coordinate 2,144,967, forward strand.
TAGATATTACTTGAGTTACATTTTTTGAAAGCAATTGTTGTGGTTGGTGGAAATTGCCAATTTTAAATATTTTTTCCCCTTCCTCCCCAGTTTTTCCACCTACATATTGTCACACAATATTATAGATTACTGGCATATTTCCTAGTGGTGACAAAAACTTCATTTTAAATAAATTGAAAAGAGACATATTAGTGTTTAAAGAAAGAACAAACAATGATCAATTTTTAACAGTCATTCCATGTGGTATTTTAGTAATTAGATAACTTGAACTTCTTACTCCTAAAGTTATGTATTGATAATTTTATGCTTTAAAAATCAAAATCTAAAATCGCCTGTGCAGTTTTTAAAAGGTATAAGTACAAAGCCAAAACAGAAACCAAAGTTAATTTTTTCCTCAAAAATCAATGGAGTTTGGTTTTCACAAATAAAGGTTTTTCCTTGTTCCTGGAATTCATCAGTTTTCTATTCAGAAATCTTTGGTTAATAAAAGAATTTCTTTTGACCAAGCAGTAGTCATACATTCTAGCTTTGGATTGGCCTGACAAGGATTTTGTGCCTGTACATATTATTACAATATTGTGTGGACTTTCCAATGCTCTGTGTATACACTGTATACACTTTGCTTCTGCAAGTATCTGAGTGAAAAAATGGGATTCTCTTGAAGTAGGGTGTTTTTCCATGCTACGAAATACAGAAATAAGAATATTCCCCTCTTCAGATTTTCATTGTGTTATGAAATAAGCAGACTAAAAGGGAACTGATTACATGAGGTATCCAACTGGTACTTCTCTGAGACCCTACCTCCATCAGGTTATAACCCACCATTTAATTAACAAGTATGTCTGGATAACATGCTAAAATTTTCTTCTGAACTGAAAATAGGCATGGAGAACTTCACCTCAGCAATTGCTCCACCTGAAACCAGGTTTCTAAATAAAAAAGTCAATGCTCCACTACACCTTTATTGCAGTGCTCGCTGAGAAAAAACTCAGCATATTAATAAAATGCTGAAATATATTTGTCTTCTATATTAAAAAGCTAACTGAACAGAAAAATGGAATGAGAAAGTTCTCAGGACTAATATGAACTGACTGTCCAATTATATTATTTAACCGCAAGAATCACAAGCAGAACACTGGAAAGAAGTTGTAGAATAGCATTATTGTGATATGCTCCAATTTCCTTATGAAAACAAAAAATAAGGACAGACCACATTACAGGACTTCCAAGCTTTCAACTTTAAATAGATCTTATTCTGTACAAAATCCCGTGTCATTCTGAGTCTGAAGATACTTGCTATGACAGCAACATCTTTATTTAAAAAATAAACAGTCATTTTACTGGAAGACTAACAGTAGCTTGCACTTGAAATGACAAATCTTCCCATGTTCTGGAACTCAGAAAGGCTGATCATATTTAAAATTATGCCAAATGGTTTGGTTTTGGTTGCTTGTTTTTTAGCTACAACAAATAAGAGATGGTGTGAACCCTGGATAAAGCTCCATGTACTGAAAGCCCAGAAAGACTGACTAGATTAGGGGCAGAACAGTGACAGAACACATTTTTTAGCCCTAGCACTTTCCCTGGATTCTGTCATCTCCTGTGATAAATAGCTCTGACCACAATTCTCCTGTAGTAATAGAAGCCAAACCAGACAGTATCTGCTCTCACTGCCAAATTCCTGTGAGCAAGGTCTGCCACAATTTACCCTCTCTCCCTATACGAACATGCTGTGTCCAATTAACATTAGGACTGTTCCCATTTAATCAATATCATTTAAGTTTCCTTTTTCAAGGCGCATTAAAACTCATGGAAAGCATATCAAGTTATATTAGTTAATTTCTTTCTTTTTCCCATTTTTTCTTTTAGCACCAGAGAGTCAGTGCTATTACCTAACATTAACCAGCACTTTTCTTCTATAAAGTTAACTTACTTTATACTAGGGATGACAGAGCCAGCTGAAAGAGGGGGTGAAAGCCGTGGAGGGACATCATAGTCTTCATTTATCAGATGACCATTTGAAAAAACCTAAAAGTCACACAAACATTACAATGAGTATCTCCTTCTATCACCATGAATATTCATCAACTAGGTATTACACAATCTGCCTTGAGAAGCCTGTGGGTAAAGGCTTTCCCAGGAGTTCACATCACAGAGCTGTCTCTGAGGTGACTCTGAGGCCTGTTTCACCTCATTTTGGAGCTGTAGAACATGTTAGTTTAAAACTTCACCAAAAGAAGAAGCTTCACATGACAGTTACTAGACAGACACTCAGTTACAGCTGAACTGCTTGGGGGAAAATTAAGATTTCAAGATTGCAAAGTGAGAGAGATGAAGCATAATGGCAAAGCAACGGGTACATCATGCTAAACACATTAATTATTAAAATGATGACACAGCGCCTGCCAGAATCCATCCTTTACCCACAGGATTGTCTTTCTAATTCTTGGCTTCTACCAATACCAAAAAGTTTGTATTACAATTGATATATGAATCAGGGAAGAAAATTCATTCCGTGTTTCTCTCATGAATGTAAATACAGCCTGAGATGGTAATTCAGGGTTGTTTCCTCTAATCGAACGGTTCAGATCTACAACTTGAAGATGACAGTTCAAGCAATACTTGGTTAAAGATCTATATATGTAACTCTTCCAAACTACACTTCCACACTGACTTGGTATTCTAATTTGAGTAGTATTCATTCTATCAGCTTCAGTATTGTGCTAGACCACAACAAGAATGCTACATGAAGGTACAGTTGAAGATATAAATCCAGTATCCTTTTAAAATCAATAGAAAACTTGTAGCATTTAAACAACAGCCTAGTTCTAAATAAAATTTTGGTGCTTTGCCTCAATGCTGAGAAAAGCATTATATAATAATAATAATTAGATCATCACAGATTACTCAAGTACCTTTCATCACATATGTCAAGACCCCTTACTGACAGAAATTCAATTTCAGAAACGTACTTTCAAAATAACCAAAACCTCCATCTATATATACATATGGGAAGATACTTGTCATATACATACACACACAAAAAAAATTAACTGGAGATAGAAAGGTTAAATAGCTTGTGGTCTCGGGAAAAGCAAATAGAGGAAAAATATGATTTCTAACTACCATGGCTTAACCACAAATCCATCAGTCTAAGCAAGAGCTGTGTAGTCTTCAAAAAAAAACAAAGAGAAGAGCTTTGAGTTAATAACCTCTATGAATAAATTACTGAGCTGCTTTGATAAAACTGATTAGAGCAGAACTAGGAATTTTTTCTTAGGACATCACCATTTGATCTCTTTTCAAAGCTAAGCCTCACCAGCTGTAAATGGCTTTGCAAGTGCCTGAGGCTGCTAAATGCCAGAATTCACCTCACCTACAACAGAGCTAACTGGATCATCTACTATTCCATCAGAAAATGCACACCGTTTTGGCATATGACAGTTCCAAAGTGGACTTGAGATGCTGTATTATTACAGCATACAGGGATACATTGTTATCGGGGATAATTTGCTAGAAGAATATAGCAAATCTAGAATATTCTCTCAAAGATATTTTTCAAGGTTTTATGTGTAAATTGTAACTCAGATCCTCATGTATAGTTGCTTTATAAATTACAGCACTTAACAAATAATTTCTTTGTGAGCAGCTTATTGTTAAGTGTTATGGATATGGTGGTAATTCGTGCTGGTAGAATATGATTATTAGAATAATATAATATAAAGCTTTAAAATCACCCCAGCAAGGGAGAAGGGGATTACTTCACAGGGTGATTAAAACCACAGCTGGCAGCTGAGGAGGAGGTATGTCCTCAACATACAAAGTAAACCTAGCCTGCATAGGAGATGGGCGTTCTCGCTGGCAGGAACGAGAGAACGCCCAGCGAGGATGGCCCATGAAGATGTTCATCTCAGACAGACGGGACCATCAAGGACATACATCTGAATTTGGGATTCTGGGAACCGAGGAGCAGATACACATCAGTTCCCAGACAAGGCTTTGTCCAGCGCAGGACAGAGAACAGACACAACATGAATATGAAGAACTCCAAGGAAGGACAAAGGCACTCTGCCGCAGGCAAGAAAAAGAGCATAAAACTCGAACTCTGCCAGGCGGCATTGGTGAACAGGGGGATTCAGGGCGAGAGGCCGGATCATAGCTCACCCGCTCCGATCCCGGGTCGGTGCTGCCTTTGATTGTTGGCGGTCGGGACTGTATATCGGTTGTGAATAAATTTTATTTTTTAATTTTTATTAAAATTGGCTGGATCAGTTTTCACCAATAACATTAAGCACCAACAGAAAAGATTTAGAAACCACAAATCAGCACTGGCCAATATAAACAGTGTGTTAGCCAATGCAAGACGACGCTGCAGTAGGGTGTGAATTTAGGATTCAACACCCAGCTCACTGGAAATACCTTGGCACTTTCTGCAGGCAGCTCGTGGCGTCTGTGCTTCCTCATGAATCCCTGCTCCGCACTCACACGGCCGTGCCTCCCGTTCACGTTTGCAATGGCGGTCAGTCCCGCTTTGGGGGAGGCGTCACCCCCGCCTCGGCAGCCCGCCAGCTGGCTTGTCCCGAACACGTCCCTGGGACACCAGGCCTCGAGGGGCACGGGCTGCTCCCGGGCGGGCAGGCTCTCGGCGTGGTGCAGGTGCCTGGCGGCCCGGCTGTCCGGCAGGACGGGGGGAGGCCGCTCCGGCGGCGGCGGAGGAGGGTCTCGCAGGGGAGGTGGCGGCGCTGGCAAAGGCTTGTCCTGTTTCCTCACCATGCAGGGAGAGGACTGAACGACACAGGAAGTTACAAAAAAAGGAAAGTTACACAGACAATGAATGTTGCTCATGGCCAAGTGTGGATTCATCATTTCTGAGATATTTTCTTGGCAGTACAGCAGTACTTGCCAGGAGGTTAATTGCAGGCCTTGCCGGCATTCTGCAGACAGCCTGGCCCTTCAGACAGCACACCCCCGTTTCTGGTGTTGCATGAGTAACCCAAGCAAGGAGAAGAAAGTAGAAAATGTTATGAATAAAAAGTTATCTATTTTATTTTTAAGGTTGCAGAGTTAAAACAATTGAACCAGTTGCTGTTAAGTTAGCTTCATGTTGCAGTCACCTGTTGTTCAGAGTTCTTCTTCAATTACCTGTTAATGGTTGGTGATCAGTCTGGCTGATTGCCAGGGAGTGACACCAGACCCCGCAGGTAGCAGGGCCAGGGGAGTGACTTCAGAGCTAGTATGCAGAGGAGAATGCAGTTCACTAATTTTGTAACTTTCCAGGAAAAAAACTCTAAAAACAATGAGCCAACGTAGAATTAAGAGACCTAAGTAATGTCTAAATATGAGGAACTTAATCCAGGATCTGCCTTTTTACTTCTCACCCTAACCTAAAAAGATGTCAACTAGAGAGAAGACCTGAAATGTTAGACCGAAAAAGGGGAATCTGCTAATCTCCCGTGAGGACGGAATCCCCAGCTCTGCCTGCAGACCAGCGGACAAAGCTGCATCATCATCCTCCTCCTCCTCCTCTGTGCCACTCCTGGGAGCAGCGGCAGCGTGGGCGCGACCTGTCGTTTTCTCCCCACCTGAGCTGATTCTTTTTAATAAAGGCATTAAAAAGGAGAAAGATCTCCTGCCCCATTTATTTATTTCAGAAAAGATAGCTAACTCAGGCAGATTTATTTGACCCACAGTTTTTTCCAGTATCCTTTGCTTTGATCATCTGAATCACTTACTCATCTGCTGAAATGAATTCTGTGGAGTGTTTGGAAAAAAACAGGCATCCTGATGTGGAAGAGAAACCCAAAACCCCAAACAAAATAAAATCCCAGAGGAATAACTTGCTGACAGCAAATGAGCACAAAAAGCAATGATTAGAGAGCAAGGGGAAGAAGAAACAATTATTTAATTTTTAATTATATACCTAGGGATGACTCCAATCTTTACATGACATGCACTGTGTCAGAGTGCCGAATCTGTTTGAACTGCAGTTCAGTTTTTCGGGTAGCAGCCTAATTAGTTTGTAGTTTTACTTGCAATTAGCTTATCTGCAAGCAACATTTGTCAGAATACTTGCTTTCTAAGAATTGAATTATATCATAAATGGTTAAATGTGGTCTAAAATTATATATGCTAATACTAAAAAGCTGATACTCAGGTTATCAGGAAAAAAACTTCATAGCTGCACAAATCTGAGCACAAATCCAACAAAACCAAAACATTTTCATTATGACTGAATTACTAATGGCAATTTACAAAGTAACAGTTGGGCCAGGTCTTTACAAATGTTTTATCTCCAGCTACCATAAGAAATACAGGGAAAATTACTTTCCTGGAAATGTATAATTTTCTTGGATTTTGGTAAGCCTGCATATTATTACCACTTAAAGAAATGGAGGTCACCAAACTTTTTAGTAAGAACAGGATTTGCTCTCACTTCACTGGCTAGCCCAGCACTATTCTTCCCACAGTACCTCAACACGTGACTTGAATTGAAAATAAAGTTCTTCTACCTACAGGCCTATGTATACTAAAAGGAAGTAAACTAAATAAAGAACTATTTAAGCCACGTGCTACTCAAGTAAAATAGTTATTTTCACTGTTAACACAGGAAAATAATACCCTCATCTAGATTTTTTGTTATACCTTATAGTTATAACTTATAGTTTTTAACTTGAGTAAAATAGAAAAGTTGTGGGTTTTTTTTTCCTGAAGGAGTAGTTTTGGCAGGACTAAATTATCTTTTTTTTCTGTTAAATATAAAAATTTTTAATGTATGAGATTATTCTTTGTTGCCTCCATCCTGTTTCCCTTGCACACCACAATTTTTTTTTTTTCCAGAAAAAGTTTCACGTAAAAAAAGCATTTTCAAAAAATTGAAGCAGCATCAATGCTATTCCTGGTTTAATTTCTTTTTTAAGTCATGAACTCTGCAAAAAAAGCCTATAATAAAACTGGTTTTAAATGGATGTGGCATATGTTTGGTGTATATCTTCAATGTGTTATAATTCCTTTGCATAATATAAGAAGCTAAGAAGAAGATTAAAGAAACTATTCAATCTTCTATTTTTTCTTCTAAATTATAAGTCACCAAAATCTTAAAAATATGTTGATTTTCAACCTTAAAGTAAAAACCTGACAGAAGAAACAAGCTACTTCAAACTGGATTATTATGAGTACATAGGTTTCAAGTCATGTCCTGAACTTGAATTTGAATTAATCATATAAAAATTAAAAATTGTATCTAACTAGCTCTCTATATACAGCAATTATAATAAAACAATCAACTTGTTACAGAGAGTAGCAAACAGCATTTGTTCTTGTTCATGCTTATCCACTCAAAAAATCACTGAATCTTTAGTATCACTAGTTTTACAAAAAAAGGCATCCAAGCTTATTAGCTATAGAGCCATTATTATTTCCCTTGAAATTTGAGTCCTATTATATGCCATTTAAGGTTCTGAAAGCAGTGTATCTGCACATATTTTTCTTGTAAGGACACTGAAAATTGAACATAAATCATCATGAAAGGAAAACATATAATTTTAATGAGATAATGACCTTTAAATCTATTTTCAGGAAACTTTAGCTTCTATTTATTTTCATTAATCAGAGTTTGTTACAGAACTGATCCATTACTGCAACAGCTTTAAAATTCTGACCATAACCAAGTACAATATAATCATCAGACAAACTGAAGTCATATTTGACCAATACATGCAGCCAGACACATTTAACTACATAAGGTATTATGGAAAAAGAAGAGACTTCATCAATATGGATCTAATATAAAGTTACTTTAAACTAGAAGAAATTAAAGTTCTTTTGGGCAGAGCAAAATCCTGAGAAAGCAATATCCATGGAAAGTTTGAAACAGTCCACTTTACAAAACCAACAAGAAGCTCACTTTGGAAAAAAGCAAATGCAATTTCTCAGAATTCTTATAGCCAGAAATAATGGTTCAGTAACATTTACCTTTGGTGACCCGGTTGGGCTGGCACACGGTGACCGTGCTACTCCCTTCTGAATCAGATCCAGACGGGGAGGGACAGGTGGAAGACTAAGATGAGGGATTTGCAGAGGGTCTGGAAGTGGTTTTCTTCTTTGTGCAAGAGGGGAAGATCCTGGGGAAGTCACTGGTGAATTCTGCCTGTCATTGCACTTCAAGAGAGAAAAAATAAAATTACCTTTTACCTGATGATTAAGTATACAGCTTCCCCAACTAAAATATCAGATACTTACTAAGAGTCAATTATAATAGTAATTTTTCCTAATGGACATCTGGACAGTAGAGCTCATAGTTACTGAAAAAGAAGTCTACAAGTCATTCAATCTCACAATTAAGACCCGTGTTAACTTGTGATAAAAACAAAAGAATTCCAGCAATTTGTATAAAAACCTAACAATCACTGCCAAACATAAGGGAAAAAAATCATAAATTCTACCATAGCACTCCTACCCTTCATAACTTTTTTTATTAATAGAGAGTACTCAATCTAAAGTTCTATAAATTACTTTTAAAAGCTGGACATCCATGATATTGCCTGTTACTGCCTCCTGTCCATTTTCAAATCATACTTCCACACAAAACAGAGTGTATGTCTTCTGAAAATTTACCAATCAAAGTTACCAGCAAGACATTAGGGAAAGAAGCAAAATCAGCAAAAAATTGAAGGGATTATAAAAATAATTTAAGAACAATTTAACCATTTAAGTAAATACTGAACTATCAACACAAACATTTAACATCCCCCTCCAGGGACAAATTATAATTTCTTTTTTCCTTGACCTGCCCTTTCAAATTCATCAGAACCAAAGATTTCAACTCTCAATATAGGGCTCCACCCAATTTTGCAACTAGTCCCTACCCCTCATCTGGCTCAGTTTTAACAAACACAGCTCAGGTGTTTGCATAGATCAGTTCAAGTTATTTCTATGAACTCACAATACGAGTATCAGTGCACTGTAATAAACCTGAATGTCTGTGCTTTCCCTGAGAGCAGATACAAGTAGCTGGAAGACATTCCCACCAACAATCAGCTTTAAGCCACTTGTACACTGAGGCATCCCACTGTTCTCATATCACAGCTTGCCTAGAGAGGTAAAAATGCACCCATCTTTGGGCTAAACCCCTTGGATAAAAACTTCCCCCTCCCTTCATAAGCTTTTTCTCATGAATGCTGAACATCATTCATGTTCATGATAACTGGATGAGAGCAGAAAGTTCTTTAACAAGGAAACAAGTAAGCGACACTGCCTTTCTTTACACACAATCATTAAAGAAACTGGAAACATCATAAATTCAAAAGCAGAATGAGGAAAAGGATCTAGAGCACTGATCCTTATCAATGCTCTGTACTACAGCTTAGTTTAATATCCCATTCTATACAACAGGGATTGCTACCACATCTCCTTCAAAAATAGAAGCCACCACAGTATTACTGTCAACAGTGCACAAAAAAGCAGGAGAGGGGTGAGAAGATGTTGAAAGCTAGAAGGGTAACGTGCAACTCCATCATCAGAAAGATTTTTTTTGTTGCTATTTAGAGTCTTCCCCACTTTATCTACCATGTGCAAGCTCAATGTCACAACTAAACATTCAAATTCAAGAGACAGAGCAGTTCAAGATTTGTGGTCTTCATGGCTACCAGAAGTTTCTCCCTTCAATGAAGAGGTGGTCTCAATATTCATATTAAATGCCTTGAATACAGTATTTAAATTTTCTTTGTTTCCTTTAACTGGTGAATGATCCTGTCCTTGACTGGAAGACCATAAAGATAAGCACATAAATCACCAAAGCATTTAGCTTCTCAACATTAAGGAAAGTTGAATAGCTAAGCAAGGTATGTATCTTGCAAGCATGCCTGAGCAACTGTAATTATAGAATTACTATAAACTGAATGTCAATTCATTTTCCTTATCAGAAGGCATCTATCAGTTAAACAGCATAATAAACATTGTATAATTTAACAGCATTAGTTTTCAAAGTTTAGTTACAACTCCATAAAGCATTCCTGAAAGCCAAGAACTATGCAATGCAATATACTCAAAGGATTGACTTCAGCAGACATAAAATGAATTTGTTTCCCAAATTACCTGAAATATAACCAAATAAGGAGGTCACGCCTCCAAAAATATTCAATTATTCAAAATAAATGAAAGTAATATAGTTAAGTCACAGCATTTTATGGTGTTGCACAACATAATGCATTTCAGTCAGCAGGGAATTGTTCCAGAAATGCAATCATATATGTGATAAGAGTAGGAAACAAAGAGTAGGAAATATAGGAAATACTGAAAACCAGTTATTGGACAGGAAACATTTGTATGGAATTTAGGATGTTCTAATTGTCGCATCATCAAACTAATTAACACAATTTCCTGAGAGAGCAACCTGAGAGTCTCAAATGGGAGACTGCCTGGAATTGTACAAATCCCAGCTAACAGCAATATTGTGATATCATTTTAAGAATATCCATCCCTGTTTCTATCTGGCAAACTTCTCTTACACAGTTCTGCTCTAAAGAATCATTAGGCAAAATTATGCCCTCTTCCCTCAGTGTGCTCACTGGTTCCATCCATGTCAGACTTCTTTTCTCCTGCTGCAGCAATAGTCTAGATTTTGCAGAGACAAATCATAGAATATTCATATTTAAAACCCATTCATTTAAAAGTTCAAGATACTTAAACCCTGACATGCTTTTAAACCCAATGAAGCAAGCAATTTAATTTATGTGATAAACTTCTAGTTCCATGTATTAGCTTGGTATTTGGCTACCTCTATGACATTCCAGGGACAGTAAACCACAACTAACAAAATGAAATGAAAAATTTTCAAAATAGTAAGCGTGTGAGAGGACTTGAATTTAGGCTTATATCCATGCCTTGTTATGTCTTATTTCAAAACAGCAAAGTAATTTTTTGGTCCCCTGGACTACTACGCTATAGTACAGCCACAATGCCAACAGAACATGCTGTGACTCCACAGATTTCAAAAAGGGAATTGATTATGGCCAACAAGTTAAAGAGTAACTTATCAGGCACAATTTAAAAAAAAGTTAAATAGCTGCAAGCAAAAGCAGCTTTTCTCTCCCTACAAGGAAGCTTAATCTGTATCGCCACTTGGTGCTGAAGTAAGAGCAAAAGCTTTGCTGGGATAAATAATTCTTTGTTGGATCCACTGATACTAAAAATAAAACAAAACCAAATATTCCACAGCAGCAAACAGGTTTTCCTTGGCATTCAGTATCAGATTTCTGCCATATTCCCAATATGAAAATCCCATATTTTTCAGTCCACCCCCATCCAACCTGTCCAGCTGCATCATTTGATGAGTGACAGCTAGGTCAACAAGATGGCTGCATCTCATGTGGATACCAAGGCATTAACAGATGTACTAATATCTACTCTTTTTGGCACTCCACTGTCCTAAAATTCCTGTTTGTCACCTACTGGAGGTTTTTGTATGTTTTCTATATGCTGGGAAAAAATGTGCAATGAGAGAAAGCGGTGACAAAAAGCTAAAACAAGCAAGTGATTATGACACAAACTAGCTCAAATGAACTGGCAGTGACAGAGGACAGACCTTCAGTGTACAAAGGGGCTCTGCTGCACCACACAGAGACCTGTGCAATAAAGATGTAATTAAGGAGAAGAACACAGACTCCTTTGTAACAACATGGACTTCATCTGGTTGTCGTGACTGCTGCCAAGGGAAAAGCAGCTGTGACTTTGCACTTGTACTGCAGAAGGGACCACACTTGTGTTTTTCTATCAGATGTATTTGTTACTGGGATACACTGGCATCAGTTTGCCCCTAGCAGTTGTGAATTCAAGAAAATGCTTGCTTCCAACACTGATTACAATTTCTAGTCAAGTTTTTTCTGATGGAAATATTAACAGCCAGGCTATTCAATCAAGAGTTTTCAAATACTTTTATGCCAGATAGGCACATATGAAAAGCATTCTCAACATAAATCCTAACAATTGACTCACTGAGGAATACTATCCTGCCTGTTAGTGTCCTTGGAGCAAACTCAAACTGCATGAGACATCTAAGAGTGTCCAAGCAGACCTACACCAGAAGTAATTCTCTAAGTTTTTTTATTTATAATCAGGTGAGAGAAACTCACATAGTTATTTCTTGTTAAGCTGTGACCTAGGCAGAGCTGTATTATCTAGGCTTAAAATCTTAAATGAGAATATAAATTTACATCACTTAACAGTGATGACCGTAAACATGTTTTTAAATAGACAGATTTATTCCCTTTATCTTTGCTGACCCAAGAAAATGCAGGTGAAGGAGGGAGAGGGAGTGAGGTCTCTGGGAGTCAGCAGCACACTGCCAAGGGAATCAGTCATTAGGGGAGGCACACTGCCTCCCAGCATTTATACCCTTCAAATACTAGTAAGTAATCAGTTAAGTAAGTCACTCCTGTTGAGTGACATGATCTTAACACATTTCACCAAACAGGTGTACCATTATGTAGGAAGTAATGCGTATGTATCAGTTCTGGTACTGCCGAAGGGAATATCTGGGTATGTATTTCAAGTCTTATTTTACATATTTTTATATTTTATACAATGAAATGAAAAACATTATTACTATGTAATACATGCCTTCTTCCAATACCAGAAAAAAAGTCGACTTAATAATATGGAAATGAGTGAAAACAGCCTCCTCCCAAATATTGACAGCCAAGGTCTTTTGTCGTGATGTACCAAATTTGACCAACTCACCTGATGGAAGAAGCCTAGTCATGGCAAACTGTCTTTCAGCCTTGACAATTTCCTATCATTATTTTAAAGTACAGTGTGAATCAATCAATCAGTCAGAGTTTTGCACATTCAGATATCTAGGAAATTAATTTCAGAGAAGACAGTAAGACCCCAGACGGGGTAACTTCATCTACTCTTAGACGGAAGAGTTTATAAACAATGCTAATTCACTTTAAGGTACTGAAAACCTCAGTCTCCTGTACTGGTAGAGCCCTCCTCTACGTTTTCATGGGATATTATTTGGATAAAAAAATTACCTTAAGCACTTATGAATTCAAAATTATTTGCTCTTAGCAAGAACACCTTCACTATCCATTTTCCTTATTTTCATTCTTTATTTTTAAAAGAAGTGTATCAAATTATGTCTTGTACTAAAGAAAAGTGACAGAGAACTCTTCATTCATTAGGACAATTAAATAAACATTATAGAACAACTAACGTGCTCTATTAGAGACTCAAATGCCCTCTTTAAAAATTAAAAAAAAAATATTTTCAATATTTACCTGAGCCTGTAATCTCCACTTTTCTTAATGTGCATTTCATAATGTTGTGCTTTCCTAGAACAAAAGCTGAAAAGAGGAACATTTTGGGCAATAACTGCATTAGCTAATCTGATATCACGGGGCTGAAATTTCTCGGCGAGGAAACAATTAACAGAGGCTTTTGGCACCACTCTTCCTCTTTCTTTCATTAAGAAATATCTGAAGACAATGTGGAAATAAAAAAATCAAGCTGATTGATGAGACAGATAAACAGCCTAACTGCCGTAGATTTCTCCAAAGCCGCTGTTAGAGTTGATCTGCTGCTACTGCTGACTCATACACAGCACCTAGCAAGAACTATTCATTTTTCTTAATGTGTATCCACTTACTAATTCCTTTAAGGAATGACTCAGGAGCTTCATGATTATTCTTTTCCTTAAAGCAATTTCAAGTCTGAGGTTTTTCAGAGACTTAATTCAGACACCTCTTAGGAGTTTTGGAGTACAGTTCAAGGGTAAGAGTGATAAACTGCAGAACTGGTATTTTTCTGATATCTGCTTGAGTATTTACCCAATGCATTGTGAAGCCCTACAGTCACTTTCATCAGAGCTTCATATCCCTGAAACTCTTCTCTTCTAATGAGTTTCACAGCCCAGCTCACTACTAGCCAGATTTTTCTTAGAATGGTCAGCCACGTGATTTGACATAAATATAGCCCATTTTATTTTCAAGGATTAACAGATTTATGTTGAGAAAGCTTACCACAGTCCATGCAATTACAAAGTTACAACAGTACCAGCAGGTTGGCTGCAAGAGCTAAATGATTATCTTTGCCACCTAACTTCCATAATTTCAGAAAATTACATTACTACAACACCATTGTTATGCAGCACCCTGTTCATAGGTAGTGTTAATGACAAACAAAAGAAAATTTCACAACGAGCAAAGTTACATAATGTCACAGAGAAAAATATAATTTCTTTAAGCAGGCTCTAAAGACACACTGATTAGCAGGAAAAATAAAAAATGGTTAAAGAAATAGGCAAGTCTGATGAAGACATTGCTGATAAAAAAGTATATATAAACAATGCCATATTACACACAGGAGGCATGGCTAAGACCATCTCTTCACAATCAATGGTAACAATTTTAAGAAAACAGCAGCTAAAAATCACCAAACGACACAATAATTCAACAATTTCAAACAGATTTCAAGAGGGTAGCAGAGTGAAAACTTCTTTCACTGAACAATGAAATCAATGAAAAAAAATAGCAAGGCACAAAAGCACTCAAGCACTTGGTGGATACCTAAAAGAAGATGTCTTATAGTAAACCTATTGTTCCTTCTTTTGATAAAGGCATAATGCATTTTTGCCTTATCATGGAAGTGATAGCGTTATAAAAGCCCATCAATTCAAGACTGTCTCACAGAGGTCATGATGCAGACTGCAATTTAAGTCCAGGCAGGAAGGATAAACTGTTCCCAAGGGTAGAGCATGTTGTATTACATACACAACACAAGAATGGTTCATAAACCTTAAGAGGTTAGGAAGAATATCAGAAGCATGTATATTAACTGACAGATATTCTCAGATATGAGGGTGAAAAACAGGAGTTTTTTTTAACAAATACAATGATAGGGAAATGGAAAAGTAAGATGTTACAAAATTAATTCCAAAGAACCAATTCAATCTAGATGACCTTAGTATAAGGAAAAATCTAGTAAATGCTCTGTCAAAATCAGTGTTGCATGGCCACTGACAATATCTATTCCAGGTTAAAATAGAGTAGTAAAAACTATCACCATAAAATAAACTTTTGTCAGTGATAGTGCTTATTTATCAGTAATAAAATCTCCCGCAACAAAGATCTCAGAATTTAAAATAGAGCCCTTTCAGGACAAAAAACATCCCAAAGCACAAAGTCACTATCGATTATCTCAAAAATATTTTTCCTAGTAAGAGTACCTAATACTAAAAATTGCAGGAAAAAAATTCATAGACAATTCACATGAAACATAACTAAAAGCTACTTGTGTGCAGTATGACTTAGGTATCAAGTCACTTTATAAAAGTAATAATATTGAAAACTGTTTAGAAAACTCAGCTTTAATCCTACAACATTCTATGCATGTGTACACACACATGCAGAAAAAAAATGCATATAGGAAATTTTTTGTTCTTTACAAATAAAAGCTCAGGGAATTGTCCATAGAGCCTAGTCTGGATAAGAGTTTCAGCTGGTGCAAGCTCACCATTATAAACTAAGTTATCTTAGTTCACATCAGCTGAGAATCTGGAATTTTTTTTTTCTCCAACTCAACTTCAGTTTTAATGCATTTGTATTGACACATTTTGTTTTTTCAACCCAACAACTGTTCAATGAGATGCTGTGAGCTAAAGCATGAAGTGCAGCCTCTCAGTGTTTAAAGTTACAGGCAGCTTTGCTTACAAATATCTGGGTTTAGCTGTTGTGCAGAGTTTGAGAAGTTACCTTTCGGACTGAAGCCAAACGATTCATCATTAGAGACTCTTCTCTATCATCATCATCATCCAAGTCCAACATGGGCATACTAAAGCTATCCATAATACTGCAGCACCTGGAATTCTCATCCCTGGGATCAAAAGGATCCACAATGATTGGCTCAGTCCCTTTGATTTCACAGCGGCAGAAAGGGCAGCCTTGGCCATCTGATTCCTACAGTAAGACAAAAATGTAGATACGTTTAAAAAAAAAAGGAACCAAAACCAGCAACAATTTTAAAAGTAGGAGTTATACCTTTTACACAGAAACATCCTCAATCGGTCTCTAAAAGCTTGTAAAGAAGGACTGGAGTAAACAGGAAACAGATTAACAAATATTTAACTATAGTACATCTTAAAATGTCTGCACATTACAGCTTTCTCTCTTCAATAGACTAAGCTTCACTTAAAAATGACTAATCAAAATGTAGCTATTATCTCTACAAAGCACTAAATCAGTCTTAATATTATGGGTCAGGAAGTAACATGTTTTCTTTCAGGCATACATTTTGCTATTTCTTCAAGAGAAGGAAGGTGAGGTGTGTAGACAGAGATAATGCATTTTATTATATACTTTTTATATTAACCATAAAGTATTTCTTTTTCATTTGGTGTTAGGAAATGCAGGCAAGCTTTATGGCATGCAGCTCTTCTTGGAAAAACATATTCAGTCCATCACAGCTGCAGCATTACCAGAATTCAGAGCACCTAAAGCTACAAACAGCTTTCTTCACATTTACATAAAAAATCAGGACTTAACTACATTTTCAATAAATTATATAAAACATGGAATTATTTTCACATATTATCAGAAACAAGAACTACTTGAATTTTAATTTTAAAGTAGTATGTGTTCAATAATTGTCAAGCAGCCATATTCAACTCCTTTTACTTATTTCAGAACTGTATTTTTTCTCATCAGAAATAAACAAAAAGCCTTGAGATTTAGACTACTAATGAACAAAAATCAGAGAAGTCTTTCAAGCACTTATAGAAATATTCCATCAAGAAGCACAACATAGATTTGAATTATTAAAAAAACCCAAAAACAAACCTACCACCAAACAAATAAAAACACAAACAAACCCACACTCAGAAGAACCATGAAGCTTTGAGAGTTCAAGATAATTCAAAGTGAAATTAGAAATTTCACTGTGTTGTATTTGAAGTCAGGTAGACAAACAGCTAAAGAGATATTAACACCAAAATTTGTTCTAAAATAACCAAGCAAGCACAGATTTTTGGTTTCTCAGATGCAAAAACATTAACTTTTTTCTAGCATTATTTTTATTTTGACACTTGCCAGCACATGTTTATGGTTTCTCAGATGCAAAAACATTAACTTTTTTCTAGCATTATTTTTATTTTGACACTTGCCAGCACATGTTTATGGTTTCTCAGATGCAAAAACATTAACTTTTTTCTAGCATTATTTTTATTTTGACACTTGCCAGTCTAACTAAACTGACAGATGATTTTACAGTTTTTGGATGAGCTGCATCACAAGATCAGATAAGCATAAATGATTGTCTCCTGACATCACTTGCAGGATTAGCACTGGATTTTCATTTTGCATGGAAAGACACATCTACTCTACTTTCAGCACCATAACAACCAACTAGTCAACTTTAGTACCTCAAAAAACATCTTCAAATTATACGGTCCTACTGAAGGAGCCACGGTCAAGTGAACAGAAGTCCTCCCTCACTCTATACAACTCCTCAGAGCTTCATTTTCTATTAAAAAACCTTACCAATGAGGCACAGAGCTTTTAGTTTTCAAGGCTTTCTTGTGCCTGTGTTCTGCACTAGCAGTTTCCATTCTTTTTATTTGAAAAGCCTTAGTAACCAAACACATCATCATACTCACATTCAACAGTATGACGAGATGTCTATATTAATACATACATACATAAAATGTCCATGCCCTCAGAAAGGTTATTTGGAACATTATTAACCTAACAATACAGCCTACATGTCCATATGCTTTTAGAAAACACATACTTTTCAGACAATAGATTTCTGTGGTATAAAATGACATTTTACTCCTGTTGTGTGTAATACAAAAAGGAAACAAGTAAACCAAGTCTCATTTGAGAGACTGAGCCCCATAAAGGTGAACGGCTCAATCATCCTTAGTATTCTATGCAGATCGGATGCTGCTTACTCAATTTTTTTCTGCTCAGTGAAAACATCTGCATTGGATCTCTTGAGGCATGCCTAAGGAGCCATTATGCTGCCAATTAAACAACCCACCAGAAGCTCACAACAGCTGATGCTGTTACAGTGTAATACCTCTTCATTGCCTCACTAATTATACAAAAGTTAAATTTGTAATGAAGTCTGAAATGTACCTGACCAATTACAGCTGATGTTCTGAAGAAATCTGGTTCATTCAAACATGTCAGTCTTCTGAGCCTAAAATGCTTTGTCATTGTCTTCCTGAATCCCTGTCCCATAGCCAGGTACTGGGGACCTCAGATTCTCAAGTCTCCAGAATCAGAACACATCACTGGCCTAAGACTGCAACATGCTCCTACCTACAAGATACCCACTACTGCTCCTACTGCTCCTACACCACAAGACACCCAACAATCAGAAGCACGAAGATTTCAGTCCTTCGTCCTGCTTAGCCTTGTCAGCTCAGCCAAAAAACAAATGAACAAGCAAACAAAACCAACAGAACTATGCACCTCAGAATTTTTCAGAATTTTTAAAGTCAATGATTTATGTCATTCAGAATGAAACTTGAAAGAATAAAGAAAGGGTACTCCTGAAATGAGAAATATTGTTCCAGCTCAGCAGCTGCTCAGTAGTGAAATAAATATCCTTTTGTGGTTATGCCTCAAATGGAATTTCCTAAGGATTTTTGACCTATGGCCAATTTGAAAGATTTGTGTTTGGAACATCAAACTCAAATTTCACAAAGAACACAAAACTGGAAACTGAGAGTACTTAATTTTCAAGAAACCTTTATTGCTAATGGAAGAAAAACTCAAATGATACTTCTGGTATATTGTGTTGGTTTGCCACTGAGGCTTTCTTAATTAGGTAGAAAATGTCCTAATTAGAAAAGGGAAATTATAGTACTGGAAGACATGCCACAAATGTAAGAGTAAAAACACATTGATGGAGGATGAACTAATTTAAAAACACATCCAAAATGGACTAGACTCAAGGATTCTTTTTACTCTTCTCACTACATTTGTAAGCAAAGACTGATTATTAACTGTGGAATAAAGTCCTCTCTTAGAACTGGATGAACCTTACTTCTCTCCATAAAATATAGATACGAAAGAAGGGGCAGGGATGACGCACAATTTTAAAGAGGAACGACCTCAGCTTTAGACATTACCTTTTAGGTCAACTGCCCTGAATTAAGGGTGCCTATTCTCCCTTTTCCCACAGACTGGTGCATCCATGAACAAGATGGACAAAACACACCAACCTGGGTCACCAGGAAGCCTCTGAGTTTTTTTGGATGTTCTATAAATGCCTTTGAGAGAAGAGAGTTTCCCCTCTATTCAATCTCTTAATCCAACAACCATCTAAAGCCATCTAGGTGTTTCAGTGCTTTGCATGCTACAATGTGAAACACAGAATCCTAAAAGCTTAATTTTCCACAGTCAATTAATGACCTCTACTAGTGAGTGAATCCTTCTCTCACCAAAGACATCCCTTCTCCCTATAAAATGCTGTCTATGCAGCTATCCATTCCCAGCAGCTATGTGTCCTCTGTGCCTTTTAAATACATCATGAAGTGACCTAAGTGACTGAATTGGCACCAAATACCCAGCTTGTACTGTCTGAGTAGGTGCTGGACTCAGGAAGTAGCTTCCACTCAGCAGCAGTCAGGAAACGGCCTTGGCAAGACTACGAGTCCAGACTGTAAAGACTCCTGGAGCTTTATTTTCACAGATTTCTGGTTTGAAAAAGAGGATGTTTATAATTTTAAATATATACACACCTGGAAAAGTAAACATATACCCACATTGTAAATGCAAAGGTAACAAAAATCTATCCCCTTCCCCACCAACTAAACTATGACAGTACCTGCCATGCTGTAAGACAAGAAGTGCACATAAGGTGTCCACAAGGCTCTATCTTCACATCCTTGTCATTCTCTGCACAGATTTTACACAGCTGAAATGTGGAACCCATTTCACAGTACAATTCATACTGCTCCTGTAACAAAAGAAGGTCAAGCAATTATTTTTTTCCAATGATTTGTTCACAAAGAATATACTTCTCCAAATGCCCAGTTTTCAAATGTGCTTTACTTATTAATCAAGCAAACTCTTGCTACTGATCTGTCTAAAAGCCACACTAAGGTCACTAAAACAGCTTACATTTTTGCTTCTTCCAAACTGTGATATACTACAATACATACCAAAAAGTGTTAAAAATATCTGTGCCTATTAGATTTTGTACAGACTTGTTATATGTAACTGCAATGCAAGGCACAAATCCTACTTTTCTTTGGTTGCAGATAAAAGGAAGAAAATGAACACATTAAGTGAAAAATGGGAACAAAACTGGGATTTTAATTTCTAGGTATGAATTTAGGACTAAGAAGATTATTGGATTGAAAATTGCCAAGCAAGAGGGCTTTTTTACCTACAGCAAGGATGTTGTATAGCAGCATGCTAAAGTACACAATCCTCGTAAAGGAAGTATGGAAGAACACCCTGCAGGAAACTTGGCAACAGTCATGCTCAAATTATTCAGTGCTTTGCATCCTTACAAGACTGACAGGAAGGTAGAACACCACCATTTGAAGGAATAAATAATAGACAAAACTCACATTCAGAACAGCTTTCTAGAAATAGTTATTGTTGGGTAACTGACAGTTAAATGCATTTGAATTGAAATAAGCTTTTTTAGCCTTGAAAAACCAAATTTTGAAAAGTAAGCATAATCCAGATTATGGGAAAATAAGCAGCTACTGCTATGTGAAGTGAGGGGACATGAGGCTAAGAAAAAGAGAAAACAAAAGAGAGAGCTTGTATCTGCAGCTGTAGTCAGTGTACTAAAGGTGTTTATGGTGGAGCTCTAGCAACGAATCCATCTGCATCAATCTAGCCCTGCAGCCACTTTCATACCATCTTTTCAGCATTTAAGGAGGTATACTGACAACTTTAAACCTCTTCAGTTTTATATTATTTAAGGCAGGCTCACATAATTCAGACTCTGTTGAACTACCATCAGAGTTAGCTAATAATGTGCCATAACTACATGTGCAGAAATAACTTGATTCATTCAATGGATTCAAAATAAAATATTATTGGCTTGTGAAGAACAAGGTAGTCATTGACCATGTGCTGCTTCTTCTTTCTTTGAGAAAAAGTGAAGATATGGGCTAGAGCATTGCTCTACACAACACAAATACCTGATAAATCTCCATTACTCTTTCATTATTATCTTAAGACTGGCGGGAAAATATGGAAGTCACAGAAGCAGAAGTATTCAGGTTGTCTTCAGGTAATTGTTTTTAGGAATTCTCTTACAAAACAGATATATTTGTAATGGTATTTGTGATAATAACATAGATAGTAAAGAATACTTTTCTAAAACACTTCTGGAGTGGAATGCACCCAGAAGTACAGAAGATTCAGCATGTCAGCCAGTTTGATTTGAAGAAACAGAAGACCATCTGGAACAGCAGTGCTTGTCTGATGTCTTTCTTTGAACATATCCTCAAGTCTTCCAGATGTTTTCATCAGGAAAAATGTTCTACACACTATTCCCTAATCTTCTAATATTAATTTCAGCACCTTTTTTAATCAAGCATCTGTCTTGGGGTGGTTACTTCCTACTACTTGACTATCAAATATCTGCAAAATTAATCACATCATCACTTAACAAGACTATAAACACAACTACATAGTCTAATTTTCTCTGCAATGTGACTCTGTTTAGGCATTTACCTACTTCTGCTGCTTTCCCTGCACTCTTTCAATCTGCACCATAGGCAAAGAAGAAAGGAGAAAATACCTGGAACTGGTATTTTTGTGATATATGAACTTTTCCTGCTGGACTTGCCAACCAACTATACCATTATTATTCAGGCTTCAAAACTATTATTAGATCCTCATCTTCTGTAATCGCCTTTCTTACTAGCATGGAAAAAAAAAGCTACATAAATCTATTACATAAACATCAGAAAAACCTTTAGTAGCTGTTTGAAACACTTCTCACTTAGAAAAGGCTCACAATAAACAAAACATTCCAAGACATACCATCTGCATCACCATCCACTCTAAAGGATTATTACTATCCTGTTCCTCACCTAAGCCCTTTTATCAACAGCATATTTTCTCTCTTATCAACTTATTACTCACATTTTAGTAAAAGCTTATTATTACTGCTAGGTGAGATACTAAGGGAAGTGAAAATTATAAAGTAACGCAAAACTCTGCCAACATACCTGTGTGACTTTTATGTGATCATGTGGTGTGGGTTCACATAATCCTGTCAAATCAGGATTGTAACTTCGTCCATCTGGGAACAGATAGCTGCATCACAAGAAGACTGTTACAAATGTGTACATTTCTTTAGCTTTATTAGCTAAATCATACTTAAAAAATTTCAAGGGGCCAGAATAAGTTACAGTAGACATTAACTTAAAATAAATCATCTTTCCTCAGCCATCTATTTTATCTTTTGAGTGCAACTGAACTGCTACATATTCATTTTGACACATGCTCAAGCATATTTATAAAAGCAGAGGATTTTGACATCACTTGGATAGCTACCACTACTATGCATCTGAGCTTTGATTAGCAGATAACCTTCTAGGGGTAGCCCAAAAGAGTATTATTTCAGATCTTTGTTTCTCAGCGAATTCTTACTTCCTAGTGATTTCCCACTGGGAGCATCATGCTCGGGACTCATTAGACTATTTCAAGTAAAGCTGCAGAAAAGAAGGTAAAACATTTGTGTGTATCTGTATTATGATATATATATATTCAATATTATATATGCCACAATACTATATACGTGCATATCTGTGTATATTATGACAAGAATCTACACTGAGAACTTCTGATGCACACTGGACATTACGCAAGAACCATTGAGAACATTTCAATTGCGTGGGAAATTAACAATAGGTTAAATGATATTACAGCAACCTTAGGATGTTCTATATTCAGGTTTATGTTACCTGTAACTCAGAAACAGTTTCTTAAAGGTCATATATTTTTAAGTCACATAATGAAAAAGTCATGAGGTACAAAAATATCAATCTGCATAAAATATTCTTGGCTCCAGTTTTTGTTTGCTCAGTTTTTGCCAGAGAGAAACACTATCAATACAAGTGTGTTTTATTACAGGTATGAAAAAATACGAGACTGTGTAGGACTGAGAAAATTATGAGATTGCAAAAGATTTATCAATCTTTTTTTTCTTTTGAGGATTGATCAATTGCCTTTCCTTTTTCTTTCACATTATATATATTTATATTGGGTATACCAAAACATGTATCCCAGTGAAAAGATTCTGACTCCAAATATTTTCTGTTACTTCAGCCAAACTAGCAAAAATATACTACTATAAACTTACATTCTCTAATAATTATAAATCTTTTCAGTAAACTATTAGAATGTGGAAAATGTTCTGGCTGCACAATATATAAAAAAGCAATTACATAGCTTTGAAATCATTGTCCACAGTTGGACACATGAATAACTGGAAGTAGTAATTGTTCAATAAGCTTAAGTGCATTTGGGACTCCTGGGGGGCTGTGGGGGGAAGGAGGGATCAATGCAATAGCTGTCTAATTTTATTTTCTCAAGGAATTAATTTGCTATGAGATATGACTTTGGTTAACTTTCAGTTACCCTGGTTAGTGGAATTAACTAGAAACAAGTGTTTTTTAAATGAATTAAATAAATGATCCTTAAACTCTGAAAGAATGCTAACCACCATATGCAGTTTCTCTGTTTTAAACATCTTTAACTACCCTTATAAGCATATAGGGAACAAGGAAATGAGGATTTCATAGCCATGGTAGCTGTTAGAATTAGTACTTACAATCCTTCCCGGCTGCCATCGATCAAAGCTTGAAACAGAGGCTTATTGTGAGGTATGGTCTGCAGTATGTTCCCATCTCCAGTCACATAGCCAATGGCCCACTGGCCTAGGCGAGTGCAACTCAGTCTGAAAATGTAGCTTGATAAAAACAGGATGAATGAAAAGTCAGTGTAATTCAGAGTTCAGCAAAAGAAGTGAAGAGAGCAATTATGGCCTCTGGTTCAGACATTGAATTAGTTCCCTGAACATTTGGGTAAGATTCCCAATTCTGCCATGTTCTTTGTAGAATTTTAAATAAACTTGTCTCTTCTACACTGTCAGTTTCTCACGGGCAGAAATAAAGTAAGAGTAGCTGCCTATCCCCTGCTTTTCATCTGCTTCTATTTCAGTTCTCAGAGTGAAAGCTGCACAATCACTCTGAGCAGTTTCACTCAGACATGTCCATAAACCTCTTCAAGAAGATTGTATGATATGATCCAGTCTCCATAGCTACAACACACACCTTTTGTGCATGTGCAGGCCAATCACCTGAACAAGTGGAAGGCAAAATATAAAGCCTCTTTAGGCTTTATACAGAAACAGGAAAGATGAATGATAAAACCTGCTCTACTAGAAAATGGTAATTTTATGTGAGCCTGTGGAGGTGAACAAAGGAAATACTACTTCTGTTTCAGAAAAACCAAATATTACACAATTGGACTTAGATTTAAATACTTCTCTGTGTTACAGGTGGTAGCTGCGAGTATACATAATGCAGACAGAGAGCACAATCAGAAGACAAGGAAGATAAAAGCAACAGAATTGGGCATGTATAGAGCTTCATACTAAAAACTCTACTCCTTTTCATGTCAGACACCATTTCACATGCAAAAACCTCACTGAGAAAAGCATCTCACAGTGAAAGACCACAAACTCAATTCTGTATTATAGAGCAGCTTTTCTTAATTACACATCAGTATTTTATTTTGTTCCAAACTAATGAGAAATCTAAGCCTCTCTGAAGTTTGACAGAGCTCTTACAACCTTCAGTAGGGCCCACATTACACTGAAGTACTAACTATTCATCTGAACAGAATCTTGTAATTTGCAGGATGTTTTAGTCAGATTAAAGAAGAAATTTCACTTCATATCCCCTCTTTTCCATTCCAGCATTTCACCTAAGCAACTCGGAAAGTAATTTTCTGATATGCACTAGAAAGCTACCTTAAAACCAACAGTCTATTTACAAGGAACATAAAAGCTACATGGGATAATTTCTCCATCTCAACATCATGATCAATAACGGAGAAAATACTGAATGTGTCAAATGCCCCCAAAATCAACTTATTTGACTTATGTAGTAGTGTCCATGAATATCAAGCTAAAAATCAGCAGTTTTCTGTTGGAACCACAAGATTTTTGTATGTATGGACTTGATTACTAGGGTAACTTAAGATACAGTATAGTATTTGCTAAAAATTGAAAGAAACCAAGTACAAAATATGGGTATAACTGTTGGCAGACTTCACTAATAAGTTTCAAAGCAATGCACTTTAACGATGTGCTTCTGCAGAAGTTTCAACAAGGAGAATTAGGGAAAAAGATTCATAATTGTAAGATAAAATTAGTAAGATAAATTGTAAGTAATATAGGATTAAATCTCTTATTGATTTTATTTTTCTCCCAAGTGAAATAGAAAACCCAGGACAACAGTGACATAGTGGTAAAAGCTCAGTTTAACTAATTTATTGTGCACAGCACCATATCAGAAGTATTTAAAAATTCTACATGTCATGATCTTTAATCTGATTGCTTTTCTAGGTGAAGAGTTTATGATATGGAATGATACAGGCAAAGGAAAAGAATGACATGAAACACAAAAGTAACATAAAAGCACAGATTAAATTGATAGCCTCAATGTTACCATGAAAGATGTTAAGATGATTTTTGTTTTACTATTAAGTAAAAATTCCATGTAAATTTTGAAAATCAAATTATATTTTGAAAGATGCTTTTCAAGAACGCATTGCTGGTTTTACCTAATTCAGAAGAAGAAAGAAAAAGCAATTTATTTTCAATTTCTTTCTGTGTATTTTTACATATTTAGACTTCAGTGTGCTAATACGATATTTTGATTTTTTTTGCTTCACTTCTTCAGTGCTGCAGTGAGTGTTAAATAAAATGCAAAAATATGCAAAATAGAAGTATGAACCTAGCATAATTATGGAGGCTCTAAGACAGCAAGTTTATTTGGAAAGCAATACACAATGAAACCTCTCACCTCCCAGGTTTAGTGCTGTATTTCTGCAGCCTTGCTTTCACTTCATCATACGTCAGGAATGCCATATATCCAGGATGTGTCACAGCTAAAAAGTTCCAATTCCTTAAGATTGAGCCCCATGGCTACAAAGACAAGACAAACAAGTAAAGAGACTAAGCCAGATAGTTCTGTATTTCTAATAAAACTCAAGTCTGTGTGCTAGAAACACCTGAAGTGTTTTAGCTTCAGCTGAAAAACGCACACTTTTGCTTTAGGTCTGAATGTTACAAAGGACTGTCTTATACACCCAACTTTGCTACAACTGCTCCTTCAAAAGAATTATTCCAAGAACACCAAGCACAACTTTTTGGATAGAGATTTTGAAGACCCTGAATTTAAGAGACCTTCTATTCATAGCTACATAAAATATTAAACATCATATTTAGTTATAACCTGGAAAGTATGACTCCATGATGGTTTCATAAAAACACAATTAAGCCTGAGATGTTTTGAAGAACTTTGATAGTTATGATAAGTAACACTAGCAAATGAATCACAATAAAGCTGCTAATTTGAGCTGTCATTCCTTTTTTTATTCTCTGCTTCTTAATTTCTTCAGTCACCATAATGGCATTAAAGCTAGAAAACAAAACAAATACTGATACTTCACCTAAGTATTTGCTAACCTCAATAGCAAATGCTTCAGAAAACTCAGTGAAACATGTCTGATATGCTATCACTTCAAAGAATATGGAACAGTCCATTACTGTAAATGAGGAATGATTTTTTTAAAGTAGTGGATTAATACAGGTATATAAATGTCCATTGCCAACATTTGGAAGGCAATATACTGACACTGAATAGTGTGCAGATTTTTAATCTACTTCTAAGATCAAGGCACATGAAGTTAAGTGACACAAGACAAGAGGCTTGTGTTATTACGTGCCCTACAAATTCCCTTTAAAAGAACTTCTAAGGGCTAATCAGGCAGAGATGAAATACCAGCGTGACATGCTTGAGCAGATTATCCTAACAGTTCTGCTTGGGAGTGTTACATTTCCCAGGCTACCACTACCACTACACTACCTAAACACAGATGAATACCTGTTTATTTTAAAATTAATACCTCATCAAGTTGTACACATGGAATAGTGAAACAGGTTTCAGCACAGAGGCTATGAGATACATTAAGTGTTTAAATTTCTCCAAAAGCAAGGAGGAAACAAAAAAAAAACCCCAGTCCTAGATTCAACACTGCATCCTGCCAACTCCTTCAACAACTTCAACAAGGCCAAGTGCAAGGTCCTGCATGGGGATTGGGCAATCTCAAGCACAAGTACATGCTGAGTGAAGAATGGATTGAGAGCAGCCCTGATGAGCAGGATTTGGGTGTGCTGCTGGATGAGAGGCTGGACACAACCCAGCAAGGTGCACTCCCAGTTTAGAAAGCCAAGTGTGTCCTGGGCTGCACCCAAAGCAGTGTGGCCAGCAGGGCAAGGGAGGGGATTCTCCATCTCCTCAATTCCCATGAGACCCCCCTAAACAACTGCATCCAGCTCTTCAGCCCTCAGCACAGGAAGGATATGGAGCTGCTGGAGGAAGTCCAGAGGAGGAACAGCAGGATGATCAGGTGGATGGAGCACCTCTCCTATAAAGACAGGCTGAGAGAGTTGGGATTATTCAGCCTGGAGAAGAGAAGGCTCTGGGGAAACCTGGAGCAGCATGCCAGTACCTAAAGGGGTCTACAGGAGAGCTGGAGTAGTACTTCACAAGGGCTTGGAGTGATAGGACAAGGGAAAATGGCTTTGAACTGAAAGTCTATAAGTTTAGACTGGATATTTGGAAGCAATTCTTCAGTCCAAGTGTAATGAAGACACGGCAACAGGTTGCCCAGGGAAGCTGATCTACAACATTTCTGTTGCTGCCCCATCCCTGAAAGTGTTCAGGTTGGATGGAGCTCTGAGCAACCTGGTCTAGTGGAAGTGGGGTTGGAATGAGATAATCTTTAGCGTCTCTTCCAACCCAAACCATTCAAAGATAAGCACCCATAGCTTGCCTTGTGTACAGAGTCTTACCAGAGCAGAAGTGCTAAATGGGACAAGATTTGCTCCCTTTCTCTTCAGTGGAAGGATTTTCACACCAAAGGACATATGAACAGTAATAGATTGAACTTCCTGCAGAGCATCCAGATATTCTGCTGTGCTAAGCTTCTCTCTGGTCAAGGAACACAGCACTTAAAGCTGTGCATACATACAGTGGGGAGGCAGGGGGAGCAACTTCACTTTCACAGGATCTCCATAAAGCTGAGTTGTACTTTCTTCTGTGAATAAACACCATTACAAATGCAGCTTTTCTGTAACATAACCCACAGTTGGCAAAACAGTATTTTGATTACTTAATTGGGATTTTCTCTCAGTGGGTGTATGCACACATAGTTACAGAAGCTGTTTAAAAACTAGAGAAGTAAAATGTAACCTCTTGGGAGAAGTTCTCAGACCAAGTTCAGTGCAAGTTCAGTTCAACAGTTACACAGCTTTTGCACCTAATCTGTTTGGCAAAACATATCTCTCGGATTCTTTGCTGAATTAAAAGTTAACCCTTACCAGTCATCTCTCTTTACATGTATCAATACTGCTAATTCTCTTCTTCTAGCAAAAGGCACAGTAATGAATCAAACCAGCAGTGGCCTCACAAAGAAAATAAGTGACCAATATTTCTGGTTCAATTAAAAAGAGATTACTGACACAATTAACATTTGCAACTGCGACAATGTTTTGATTCAGAATGGAGAAGAGATAATCAAAATCAAAACTCTATATACTAAAATCATCAATCCCCTCCTGCCAGATTTTACTATTAACTTCATAATGGCACCATTTCCCATAACAAAAAACTGGGACATCTAAATGACAATTAGCACAGGACAATGTGGAAAACAGAAGAAACATCAACCCAGGGTTTGATGTAAAGTTGATATTTTAAACATATCTCCATCAGGCTAAAGAATAATTATATATTCTTATAGGTTGGAAAAACACCTTAAATATCATTAAGTCCAACTGTTAATCCAGCACTGCCAGGTCCCCCACTAAATCATGTTCCTAAATGCTTGATAATACTTTCAGTGAAAACACTTCTCCTAATGTCCAGTCTAAACCTCTAGTGCAACTTGTGGTTCTGTACTAGTTTACCACTGTACACCGTAAAGAAAATAAATTATCAAATAAATGGGTGTATATCTCAATGGTTTCTATCTACAAAAGAAATATCCAAAGTGATAAATTTCAGAAACAGTATATCTAATATGTATGCAAACCAGTACAGTCTTCTATATTATCTAAAATACCTAAAGTATGTTCTGTAGAAGAGACATGAGGTTAAAATAGACACATAACATACTTGAAAAGCTTATTTCAGATAAATAGTAATAGAATTAAGGCTATTCCCAAATATAGTTCCTTGTTGTAAATAAGCATTAATGGCAAAAATATTTTCATAAAGAAAAGAGGCCTACATTTAGCCTAAAAGAAAGTAATATGTAACTGTCCTTATGAGTTTGCAGGAACAGATCATATATGTAGATAAAAATGCACTACAAAAAACACAACTAAAACTCTGATTTATCAGGAGGTCTACATTTCTAGGAATGTATTTAAAAATAGTGAAAAATAAGTAAGCGGCAAACAGCTATTATAGTAACACTAGATGTGTGCAGAAATGAAGGAGGTGTTGCTAGATGCTTTCAGTTTTTCAGATGTGTGTGTTGCTGCCTCAAACACCTCTGAAGGACTAAAAGAAATGCACAATTGATTTCTAAATCACAATGTTTTAGTTCTTTCAGTATTTTAAAAAAATCTGCTTCCTTGCCTCAGGGCACTAAGCATCTCAAATTCACACAGGTGTCTATAATTTTCAAATCTTACCTGAAACAATCTAGTGAAGATATCAAATTCAAAAATTGAAATGTAGTCATTGCAGGTCAAGTCAATAGTGGATTTAAGAGCCATTGCTTCCAAACCAGAGCTAATCTGATGAACTTCATGAAGGCACTGCCTGAACACCTTCCATGGCACTATAGTTCTGTTAAACAGATAGAAAGAATAAATGCAATGAAATAACATATTTCAGACTTGACATCTCATTTAGACATCAAAACTGAACTTTTAAAGGAGTGAACTGTAACATTAATTTGGTTTCTCTGCAGAGGAAAAAAAAAAAAAAACCCTTACAAATTAAGTTTTCTGAAAGCAGCCTAAGTAAATACAAGAATGGCTTACCTTCCTTTAAATGACACTTCAGTTGTGTTTATTTCACAATGATAAATATTCAAGCTTCCTTAGGAGTACAACAAAAAGAATGGTGCAGAAACGAAAATACCCTAGCAAGCAGGTGTTAATCTCACATCCTTTCAGAGATAATGTAAAGGACCTGTTCTATGCTTGTAAAAGAACTCCTTTCTTCACAGCCTCCCTTCCCAGAATGATAAGTATCAATTGAATATCTACAATTATGTGATTTTTGCTATAGCTAAAGCTCTTGAACAGTGGTCAAGTAATGTGACAGCAATCAACCAGATACCACTAAGAGTGGTCCAAGCCCTGTCATAAGCCATGACAGTTACATTAACTTTAATAGACAGGAAATTAGAATTGTCCTTTCTAACACAGAAAGCCATGTTCGGTCAGATTCAGTTTCTATTTGCACAGTTGAAGATAATGCAGGTTAGTTATTTTACCAAACGAGTACTTGTATTTGGAAACTGGCATGAGGTTGATCACTTGAATGTGCTCCATCTTATCACTCTCAACAAGAGCAATTTTTCTTGTGTCATTAGGGTCAAATCAAAATTTTGCCAAGCCTTAACACCTCTTTAAAATGTTCTGCCACACACTGAGATCAGATTATATGACATTTTAAAAACATTTTAATTAACCAAAATATAACCAATGCATAATTATTCAGGACAAGATCTCCCACATTCACAGTAATATTAAATTAATAACTGCTAAATCAACAAAAGACACAGATCTCACAAACTCAGTAATATTCCCTGTAAATTTTATTAGTTCAAACTGCCTTAGCTCTTCTAAGTATTTTCTCATGCAGAAATATAAATTACTTAGTATGATGGGGAGGAATCAACTGTATTAAGTTGGCCCTGTGCAACAAACACTATGCAGTTATCCTAAATTAAAACAAGTAATTTGAAGTACAACTAAAGATACACTCCTGTATTTCTATTCCATAAGATATTCACTGCATTTCTAAGTGCAAAGAAATCCACTTGTTACATGCAGGCTTGTATTGAGAAAGTCATAAATGACAAAATGGGAAGTTTAATAGATCTCAGCAGAGACTTTCATCTGTGTATGAAAAACAGGAAACCACAAAGAGCTGAAGAGAGATACCACATCAGATGCCATTTATGAAAGAATGCAGATCAAATTTTCATTAGGGTATAGAGAGAATAAAACATTGCATTAAATTCAGACAAAAAAAAAATAAATATAAAAATCAATGCTTTTGTGGTGATAAAGTTGTCTTATTTCAAGCACCTACTGCTTATTTAGCACCTGTAACCATGGCACCAAAATGTTTTATGATTCTCTTTATAAACCACCCTAAGTGGTTACAGCACTGGGATCATGCTGACATGGGGTTAGAAAAGTTTCAGGGTTGACTGTGGGTTTTGTGAGTTTTTTGTTTGGGTTTTCTTTGCAGGGGAGGTATTCATTTTATTGCTTTGAGTTTTTTTAAAGGTTTAGACAATAACCCTAAAACAAAAAAAACAATAGAGCATTTATCAGATATGATCACAGACATACTACACCTTAACAACTGGTTTTTCATGCCTTGCACAAGACTGCTTCCTAGATGCAATCAATAAGTAGGATCTTTGGCTGTCTATTCACTAACACCCTGCACCGCCAAAACTCCATTAGCAACACAGAAAACTAGTCTTCAGGAGAGTGTGTTTTTAGGGCTCTGTTGGCTAGTACTTTGCCTAAGACAGTAAACAGATGTTGGAAAATGAGTGATTAGCTAATGAAAAAACATCTAAAGTTATTTTTTGGGATTTCTCCAAGAACAAGTGCTTGGAATAGTAGTGGCCCAAATTTAAAATGCACTAAATTCAGCAGTTTTTTTTTTTTTCTCTGCAGGTTTGTGGGATAGGTCTTTTATCTTCTGTTTTCTTTAAAAAAAGGTGTGAATTAGTTGTTGAAACCTGTTAACTCCTATTTCTCAGCAGCTATTTTATAGAGTTATCCTTCCTAAATACTTTGAACCAGCACCAGGGATTATTTCTCCCAGTGTCTCTCTCCAGTTTACTCACACATATGCTGAGCTCTTTGAGACCTTGCAGACAGCACACACCCACTAAATGCAGGTGTTACTGAGTCTTCACAAGGTGAAGGTTTCTGCAGTGTTTTCCCCTCCTGCTCCTACATCACTGAAACTCGGTGACCTTTCAGGCACCCTGAGAAACACGTCCTCTGGCAGAGATCTGGGAGGGGTCACAAGCATGAAAGAAGCTTTCAGAGATGGCTGGCAAGTTGAATTTCTGTTTGAATTAACATTTCACTGCTCTTGCTTTCTTGTGTTTTAGGGGATACACAGCCTTTGAAGGCACCTGTTCATGACTCAAGTCTAAAGAGTTATTTTAATTTGGGTTTTGGTTGGTGGCAGAGGCAGTGGAAGGGAAAAGAGAAGAGGACCAAGGTTGAGATTGGGACTGTCCTAGTTAATAACAAGTTCAGATTGTCATTTAAATAGATACATATGTTTACATGTATAAAACACCTGTCCTTATAGGAAGAAAAAAATAAAATCCTGTTTGCAATGAAACCACTGCCTGCCACATTCAGCTCCTGAAGCACAGAAGGCATCTCCTATAAATATTTTCAGGGATCTTCGTAATATTTGTTGCATCATGTCCTAATGATACCTTGCACTAGAGGCTGGCAGATATTCTCCACATGCCTCATGCTATTAGGCTGAACCTGTGGACACTTGTCTAGGAGATGAGTCAGTCAGCTCTGCCTCAGCTCATCAGAAAGACGTGATTTGATATCCTGGTAACATTAGTTGTCTACAAAATTAGGCTGAGGAAGTGCAGGTCTCAGTATTTCAGGTATTTAACTGTAGTTACATAAGCTATCCCTTGTAGAAGAAGTGCCCATGACTGACTCCAGCTGAGACAATATTCTGGGGAGTCTCTCACAGGAGAGGATGGTACGAAACAGTGACTGTTCTTCCCTCAAAGGTTTGATGCCCAAATTTCACAGCACTACTGCATATGCACACATTACAAACAGATATACCCAGAGCTTTGGTAACAATTTCTCTTTTTATAATACAATTTGAGGAAAAGGAAAATCAGACTAAATTCCATATACATACTGCTAATGTACTCCATGTCAATTTACTGCAACCCTCTATCAGTTCAAAAATCTTCAGAGATAATATTAGAAGGAAACATGAAGAAAGCTACAGTGTACATGACGTACAGCAGTAAGAGAATAGAAGGACCTTTTACCTTTTTAAATCCAAATCTCTACCTGCCAATCTTTTAGGAAACGATTTATACACAACATGTCCTTGTACCACCTTTCCTCATCATTAGAGTAGAAGCAAGCCCATGCCAATTCAAGGAAAGAAAACAAAATAAAACAAATGATCCTGAAAAATATTTCTTTAAGAGGTTTTCTGTGCATCTCTGAAGCCAACAAAACTATCTGGATCTTGGTATTTACCCTGGGATTGGTTTCTTAAAGAGTCCTGTCAAAAACCCTAAAATAAGCCATTTCTCCTTTCAAAAACACTAAAATAAGCCATTTCTCCACAGGCCTCTCTAAATGACACTACTTCTCTCTCTTTCTTCTGCAATAGTACATCTAGCAAGTATATTTGAAAAACTATGAATTCTAAAGTGTTCTAACTGAAACACCAGATTTTAAAAACACTGTTGTATAGGATGGTATCTATTTACTATTGTTGGCACCCATCAAAGCAAAGTATGACTCTATAATCTCAAACACAGTGCTTTAAACACCACCCACACAACTTCCATATGCTTAAAGGAAAAGGATTAGTGTCTAGCATGTGATTTTCAAGCAATTTAGCACAGGAATTTAGGTCTTCACTCCTGCCCTGATCATGTGTACATGGGATTTTCTTAAACTCCCCAAGTGTTGTTACATTATTAAAAAGCAAAAGACATTAAAATAAACCTGGAGATGAAGCATATATTTCCCGAGCATGAAGAGTACAGCACTTGTGTAAAACTGCAGAAATACAGCTATCCTGGAATGTCAAGAGACACTGCTTCCATTTGAACCAGAGCAGACCACAAGAATGTCTAGGGAAGTAAACATTTACCTGTATAACTTACACTTACAGTGAACATTTTTGTCTGCAAGCAACTCTCTCAAATGTTGCCAAAAAACACACCATGAAAAGGCCATTACTGTTTCCAGAGCAATCTCAAAAATATTCAAGCAAATACTGACCCAGATAGAAAGAACATTCTTTGTAAGTCTGAAGTGAGCTATGTGGATTTTGACTTATCACCACTGAAAAGAGCATTTTCTTAAGACTGCTGCTTCAGTTTTCAGTGATAGGCCACGTTTCCACTGCTTCTGAACTGCAAAGCAAATAATTGGCACACAGAAGGCTTGAGAAGTTCAGTCCTAAGGGTAAAAAGGAATTCTGCCATTTCATGCCAGTAAATTGCTAAATAGTGACATCATTCCAAACAAATACAGATTAATTTAATGAGAACAGAGAAGGTAAAGGAGAGAAAATCAACCTTATGAAATTGAGAAAATATACCACCAAAAAAAAGCCACTTTCAAAGCTGTGTAACAACATTGCTAGAGAGACAGCAAGTTCTTTAAGACATGTAGGAACTCTATTTCCCCAAGTGTCCCCAAAGGATACACTTCTCTATATTTTCAATTCTGATCTCTAACCACAAATCCAAAGCACACTCATGCTTTTGCACATCCTTTTGTACTTAAACCATTGCCTCTCCTGCCTATCCATGGAGAATGTGTTCTCCTGTCTCACAATCTCGTGTGCCAAGGATCAGAACTTTCTATCTTTTGTACATCCCATTTAACCTTGTTCTTAGTTTCCCAGAACAGCTGTGAAGACTGCTCTTTTCCATCTTCTAATCTTGTCTTGCAACTTTCTACTGATGTGCTCTTCTTTATAACATTACCTGTTGTCTTAATCAAACTTTTTCATCTTGCATTTGTAAGAAAGAGGTCTAGAGAGATTCCTGTCTCCAGAGCACCCAGACAGTGCCTTCTGTCTCTAGCTCAAGTTTAAACAAGTTTATCAGTAAGCCTGTGCTACTGATCAGCCAAGGAAGGAAGGACCCTCCAAAAGCCCCGTTTCTGTTCCTCTCCTCTTCTTTAAAAGTTTCTGTTGCTAGAACACCTATCTTGACAGTGATGAAGGTGATGGCATTTGGATCACTGCCTCTTCTGCTTTCATCTCTGTCTTTGGCTTCCCTTTACACTTCAGTTCATACTCAGAGTTGAAGCTCTTTGGGCCATGACCAACTCTTCAGTCTGTATTTTTACACTGTTTAGGCAGTAATGGGGCTCTTGGGCACTATCAGCAGCAAGAACAGAAAATCAAGTAATAAATTAAGGGGATTAACAAGGTATGAAAACTTAGATTATCTGAGGTCTCTTGAACTTGAAAACATTTAACTGTCAGATAAGTTGTACTTTGTGGTCTGCCTGTTTTACTGCTTCTTCTGTGAACCCAAACCACTGAGGCTGTGTCTGCTCTATCCTGAGCCAAAAAGCACTGACCACAGCAGAACCACAGCTACCCAAAATTTAGAATATCAATTTGAAATGCACTATTTAACTGCTATAGAGAAATCAATAACCACATTTTTTTTCATAAATTCCAATAAAAAATAAATATATTTCAGGCCTCATCTGGAAAAAAGTACAGGAACATTAAAATAGTAATGTCTTTGATCCTAACAGTGAAAGAATTTCTATTTCCTCAGCAACTAAAAGGTGGAAATTCAATTTACCTGAAAACTGTAACAAAAATGCTTTAACATTTTAAAAGTGCCACAATAAAAAATAAAAAGCTTAAAAGTTAAATAAATGGGAGAACTATGGAAAAAATTAAAATCTAAGAATATTGACATTTTTCTGCTGATTCATTCTGCAGTGTGAAGACAGCCACAAATCACAAATTTGTGTAACAAATTTTAATAGTTACCAAGCCCTGCATGACTTCTGTAGTTCTCAAATTCAGAAGCTGAAAGATCTGTTAGGTCATCTTGCCTACTCTCCTTCTCAGTTCAGGATTGATCCCCGTGGCATTTTGCACATTTCTACTCAGGAAAAAAACCCAAAAAAACAGTAGAAGATGTAAGGTGCTATTAAAATGAGTGAGAAATCAAGGGAAATTCTCATCAAGCATTACGCAGTAATAAAATGTTGGTAATGAAGATACTATCAGATTGTGTTTTATATGCACATTTACAACCCACTGGGGGGGGGGGCGGTTACTAAAGGATCTGTAAACAAATGTAACTTCTGATTACATGCCTTGCAATTTCACAGTTGCACTGAACATTACTGCTCAGATGTACATGTAACTAGCGCCTGCTTCAGTACAACTGTAAAGGTGAACCGGGGTGAATATTCACTCCACTGAAACCACTTGCTCTAATCATGGTACTCCAGCGATCACTACAAATTTAAAAAAATCACATATTCTCAACTTCACCACTTTCCTGCTTTTGACATTGTCAAACTCTAGATAAAGCTTGTGCCAACTTATTTATTAGTTGGCTTTCAATCAGCTCCTTTTTATTCTTCAAGAGGCTCTCTTTTTTCACATAGCCTGTGAAAATGCCAGAGACAACTTATTCCAGGCATTCAGCCTTTGGCATGTTCTCATTCATTCCTGATTTTTGTTTTCAGAAATCAAATCCAAACAGTCTATTCCCCATCTCTCTGATATATCTTCTCTGCCAGCTTCCTTGACAAAATCCAAACACCAAAATAATCCTGGGCCTTCTATTGAATACTGCTGACCCCCTCACCTACCCCCTAATCTGGATACATGTTTTACTTTGTCCTTGCAGAGAAATCAATACCTTCACTTTTTCCTTCTTCATATGGCTATTAGCACCCTTCTCCTTCCACCCAGACAATCAAAATCTCATTATCTCCTGCCTTGATTTATCAATCCTCCCTATAAACTCCTAAACCCCACATTGTGTCTCCAGATCCCTTCCAAACATCCCGTAACTTCCAAGGTCTCCCGTTCTCCTCTGAAATGTGCCGTACTGGAAAAACCTCACAATTGTAAAGGCTCTGCCTGTGTGCTCCTTTTACACTTTCTGCCTCTGTGAGGGCTGATGATTTCCATTATTGATATATCTGCTGCTCTCACAAATAAGCTTATCTCCCAGATAAGCTTCTCCAAATACTGGCATTGTCTAGAAGTTTTTTAGGGGTGCACCATAAAAGTGAAAGCTGGGAAGGTATTCAAAGGCCAAGAATATGTGGTTACCTCAGCACTTGGCTCTGAGGGAGCCATTCTAATTGCTTGCTGAGTTCTACACTCAGTGCACACACAGTGCACACACTGTACACTCAGTTCTACACGCAGTGTTTTCAACAGAAATCCAAAGAGTAGCTAGATGTATGATCCAAAGAGCCCAGCCATTTATTTTGGTCATGAGTTTGAAGCCACAGAATTCACACTTGACTAGCTCTAAACACAAAATGAAAGACTTCAGACTATGACACTTATTAGTAACAGGATAAGTAAACTTAGTTGCAGGTGCACAGTTTTGCAGCAAGTGCTCAGACAGACAAATGTAACCAACAAAATTAAAAGTTCCCCATTCACTGGAAAAGAGCAGTAAAAAAAACAATCATTCTTTTTTTTTTTTTTTTTTTAAGTACAAACTGGACTTGTGAAAACTGTATGTATTGGATTTCAGCCTTCAGCAAACTGCAACAAGTTGCTTTCTGTAAAAGGAATTGTAGGCCATATTTACAAAAACTGAAAGCCAAACAGTCAACTTAAAAATATAAATTACTATTGGTGACCTTCTTGCTATTTAAAATATTTCAAATTAAAAATTTAAAAATTTATTATTTCAGAAAGAAATGAGTGCAAAAAGTTGATTCAATAAAAAAAGCATCCAATTCATTATGTTTAGAAACAGGAAGGTTTTTATGATAATACTATGTTAAAAAAATCATGAATTAATCTAATGCTTCAAATTCCCTCCTTCCAATCAGATCAAACTGCATATTTTTTGTACTACAGTTTAGCATCAGAAGCCAAGATCCAGCACAACTTTTTATTTATGCTCTAATCTTGATCAGGGTTAGTCAGGAACCCAAAGTAAGGGCTACTGTTCAGAAACAAGTGAGGGGTCCAGGCTTGCCTTGCAAACAGAGCTACAGCCTGGGAACACACAATTAAGTTCCTCCCTGTACTGCCTAAGTAGACTTGGGGGTCACAATGTCCTAGGGGCCTACCTTTAGGTGGCCACGTTAGAAAAAGATATTATGAGTCATTTGCAAAGCCTTTATGTAGGCTTTGCTTTTAGGCAAGTGATACCAGCATATTTGCAAACTAATTTGTCACAACAGGTCCATTGTAAAGGATGTGGCTTACAGATATGTCTGCCATATATTTCTAAAAGGATTAGAAAATAATTAATGTTTAAAAAGCCTCAGGCATTTTGTTTAACAAAGAGATTAAACATAATGCCAAATAAACTTTTTTTCTCGTCTGTTTGCTTGACATATATACTGTTACATGTTTTATAGGTACTTAAGTACTGTTAACTAAACCTGAGGTAATGGCAAGGCTGCCAAGCACTGATCTACTGCTCCTTGCTTAGAAGACAGGCATCAAAACCAGCTTCACTTTATTGAAGAGCTGGGAACACCAGCAACTGTGCTTATTTACTTGGTCTGGAAATAAAGCATCTGATCAGAAATAACAAAAAAAAAAAAAAATTCAGGCTACACTTCAAAACCAACAATACATATGTTTAACTGCACGTCACCAAACTGCTTTGATTCTTAGACATTTTGGATGAATTGATGTTTTAGGCAAAAAGCCAACAAAACCCATACATCCAGTCACCCTCCCTAAAAAAACAACCAAACAAAAAAACCAAACACAAAAAAGAACCCTCCCAAAGTACACAGGGGAGAGCAGAGAAGGTCAGAGGGTTTTTACTGAAGGTTCATATTTAAAGTTGCATTCTATACAGAAACTTAAATAAGCAGGAAAGAAACAATGCCTAGAAAAGGCATGGCAAGAGCTCTGGGGCCACAAAAGGTTTTAGAGGTCCAGGAGATAAGTGAGAAGAGATTAAGTATGTGCAAAAAAAGACAAGAGCAGAGCTGAACTGTTCAGATGAAGCGATGCAGCTGAAAGATTCTCCTTACCAACCTTGTTCTGATACAAACCTACTAACGTGTTACAGTATCCCACTGTCTGATCCCTCAAACACCTATGTATTGTGTCATCTCCCAGTGGAAATTGGCAGGACCAGACCATTGGAAGGAAACTTGAAGGAAATCTCTTGAAACTCCCACAGACAGTAGAAGTCAGCGGAGAATACCAAAGAGACAGCACAGAGAATAGGGGAGCTGAGGAAACTGGCTCAGATGAAATGATAGAAAGGAACAGCAGCTTGCAGAGCAGGAGAGCTGTAAATCCCAATGACAGAAATGCAATTTGCAATCAAGACATCTGCTAAAGGTCATTCAAGGACAGAGCCCAACAGGAAAAGAGAAGTACCACAAGGAAATTTAAATGCTGAGAGTTCTGAGCAAAAGGGGAAAAGAGAGGAAGAAAAAATAGCAATACTGAACAAACATGATCATTAGTCATTTTATCAAAGATCCTGTTTTTCTTTTCTTGACTGACATGTTTTTGAAAAGCCTTGTCTGATAGAGAACCCTACATGTCACTTAAGTTTTCCTTCAGAAAACTTTAGCTGAACTTTTGAAGTTATTTTGAGAATTATATTCACATTAAAATGGGTAACACAGAACATGATTAAATTCCTTTTCTCTAATAAACAAAGGACTGATATAGCAACTTCATCACACTCTGGCATTACTTACATGGGAAAGAAATCACCAGAAAACACTACCATGAACCCAGAAAGAGGAAAACTGACAGTGAGTGTGTTTAGACTAACAAATAAAACCATGGAAGTGAAACTTGCAAGTTCACACTGAAGATAATTGATTTGCAAAAGTGCCAACCTACTACGCTGGTATTCAAAATAAAAAAATTATTTACTTTCAAGAGATGTTTATGCTCAGAAGATGCAAGAGATTGTTGCAGAAATTATTCTGCCTACATTGTCCAAGATACCAGAGCTGATGACCATAATGACTGCTCTGTTATAAGGAAAAATACACCAACCTATTGCCTCTGGCACTCCTCTTATGTCACTGTTACACTTATAAACATTACACATGAGAAAGTGGACAAGCTGCACATCTTCTACTAGCTTATATGTGTATTCAAAATGTTGGGTTTTTTTCCCCAGAAACAAACCAAAAACCCCACACATGCCTACTTTTACATTTTCATTACTGCATTTGCTGTATGGATTAAATCACATATCTACATTTCACACACTTCATTCCACCAAATACTGTTGTAGTTAGAACGGTAAGGAAACATACTGCCCATGAAACTAATATCAAGTTCCTAATTCAGACTTTAGAGTTTTTGCTTGTAGAATATATATATATTTTTAATATGAAAGGACATTATTTGCCATATACTTCGTGAAAGCAACGTACTATTTTCACTCTATAATGGAACAAATAAACTTCTTGCAGTAAGACTGAACTTAAGCACCCGTGACAAAACTACCTTTGAGCAAATTACAGCATTGGAAAAAAAAAAAACCACTAACAATTAACTCAGCAATTTCAGCCAATTTAAAGACCTAGAAGAGAAATTATCTTCAAAACACCCACCAATTCTTATTTGGATTTGTGAAAAGTTCATTCTTTTAATGCTTATGTTTAGAAAGAATTGAGGATTTCACAAAAGTTACTTACTTATCTCCAAAGAATTTTCTCCAGAAATCTGCAGCATCGGCTTTGGTGATGCGAAAGTTATCACCCTGGAACTGTCCATTTGGAAAAATAGCCTTGATTTCTGCTAACATGTGGCTGAAGATG
Source organism: Pyrgilauda ruficollis (assembly GCF_017590135.1). NCBI lineage: Eukaryota > Metazoa > Chordata > Aves > Passeriformes > Passeridae > Pyrgilauda > Pyrgilauda ruficollis. Next base: position 2,186,247 of record NW_024515875.1, read on the forward strand.
AGAGACAGCTTTGTAAGGTTTCTCCTGCAGATATAATAAGGAAAAAAAAATCACATCAGATCCTTCGAATTTAATAAATTTAATCTTTCAGTATTTCACATATCACATCTACTTGTGTAACAATCACTGTGTGACACAAGAAGAACACTGAGCTTTCAACTGAAAACACAAAGAAATACAAATCAGTGGTTTGTGTTTCCACTGACTTCTGAGGACATATTTATCATAAGTCTCCATGAATATAAAACCACTTTTTGGAAACAGAACAAATTTGAGTTCTCAACTGCATATTCAGATACACTTCTTGTGCATTACGCTTGTGTGTTTCTATTTAATTTACTCATTGCAGAAGGAAGAATTTATACTAATTAGACAGCTTATACATTTAAAAAAATCCCCAACCAACAAAGAAAACAAAAAAACTACCCCACACTCAAAAATCTAAAGTTATATAGTTTTGTATGTGACAACAAACTTGTTTCATTCCAGGTTTCCAGAAATATAAATATGGCATAGAACTAGATTTACTCCTTTTTCCTATGATAGTTTTTTTTTTTTTCAGCTTTCTCTTAGTGTATCTTCTTGTTCTCCTTTCAAATGCTCTCTAGTTAAAACTTGCTTTCAGTAGCATATTATAAACAAAAATCTTGTTGTAAACTAAACAAAAAATCAAGCTTCTTTGCTATTGTCTCATTTCCATACATTTTCCAAGCTTGTATCAATTAATCAAAAATTACTTGGCTTTTGGCACAGAAATCCCATCTAGTGCAAAGAACAAAGAATCTTTAAATGCAAATAATCCTCCTCTACAGAAAAATCTGTTGGAAATGGTGAGGAGAGGAGAAAAGAAAGAAGAAGGAAACTTTATGAGAGCTTATGCCTGGAGATTCCTTGATGCTCCTTGCAGGAAAAAAAGGGCCATTTCCCAAGCTAATATACAAAACAGAGGAGACTGAGCAGTTTCTGATGAAGGATTTGTATTCTTGCGAATTCTACTGGAGTATTTTAATGTGTTAGAAGTGTCCTATGTATGTAAAGACAGTTCAGCTTTAACCATCTCAGGTATTATTTAAAAATTACACAAGCAATTTAATGAAAACCACACTAAAATGCTTATCAATCATGTAATTTACAGCCTGTTTAAAGACAGTATTTTAAATAAATTCAAAATTTCCTTGACACATGGAAATATTAATATAGACATTTATTTTAGTTGAACATATTTCCTGGGGTCTTCCTAAAAGAACGCTCAATTTAGCACTGAGGTGGTAATTATTTCAACTACATTTGTGAGCTTTATAATAGAGATTTCTGTGGAAGCTGTGTTGCAAATTTACTATAGGTTTTACTACCAAGAAAATGATGATAAAGTTGTTGTGAAAACATAAGTAATTTAAAACAAACAAAGCAATCCCCGATGAATACACTCTCCCTTCCCTCAAGATTAAGAATAGCTATAGGGCTAAGTCACTCAGAGTCCTCTAATTCCTTCAGCAAATCAGATGTCTATAATTATGAGGCTCAGTAGTTCCTTGCTCTCCCCTCCTCCTATTTTCTTTGTATTTTAATTACACCCATGTATTCTTTATTATTTTACTCCTCAGAACTCAAGCCTGATACAGAGGAGCAAGCAACAGCTTTTTTCATGTGGCCTCCTTGGTCTGTGCTAGACCCGAGATTAAACAAGAAGCTTTCTGTACTTGGGACAGATGGGAACACAACTCGGTGCAAGTTTGAGCAGAGCTCTGCCTTGCCTGGCTCAATCAGTGTCCCACATTAGCGTGCTGTGCTGCAGGGGCTATTTTCAGGTACAAATTCACCTAGTGAGCTTGCTGAATCCCTGAGGCTGGAGCCCTGCAGTGAGTTAAGGGATGAAGTCACACAGAGGGGCCAGCTGGGGCACTTCCTTGCCCAGAGGGCGGCGTGTGTCTGTCCCTGCAGAGGCACTGCCTGCTGGGCACAGCTGCACAGGACACGGCCACAACCAACAGCTGCCAGGATGTGGGCAGCAAATGCACAAATGGGAGAGACACCCATCCAAAAGGCTCCATCTAAATCACAAAGCCCCTTCCTTCCCTCTTAGAGCAACACCAGTCACTAAGTGCATCAGGACACTTCTGTTCCAGTATACAAAATCATAACGAAAGGAAAAAAGTGAAATTATTTTTGGTTTGCTTTTGTATAAACAAGAAAAAAATAATTTAACATCTGAGACAGCTTCTTTTTATCTGATGGCAAAGGTGAAACTTGAAACCAACTAGAAGCTTGTCTGTGCTTGAACATACATCACAACATGTACAAACAGTAAGAGATGACAAATTCCTGGTAATTTATATGCAGGACATCTGTTTTTTTCTCTTTAATTTTGATTCTTACTCTATGAGATCATTATCTCAAGTCCTTCTTTGGTATCAAAAAGCCATGATAAATCATGCCTCAATTTTTCACTTACCTACTTTTTCTTTAGAACTGCAAAGCGCATATTGTACCGTTTTTGCTCAGATATGCTTATATGATACTAGATCTCAGTCCCTTCTTGAGGCAAAGATATAAAGCTCACTGATTTCAGAAATGATTTTCAACAATTATGATGCAGATATGATGGCACTGGGGTGGGCCAATGATTCTCCCTCTCTGGGCATTTCACTTGCCTGAAGATGTCTATCCATTTCAGCAATGTACTTTTCCTGCCTTGGGGAGGGCTTTCCCAGGACACCTCAGGAAGCATGTACTCCACTTTATCAGACCTGGCAGTGTGTGTAGCTGCATTTTTCAACTTAGGATGGTTCCCTTCCTTCCCCAGTATGAAGGATGGAGCAGCGTCAAAAATTTTCCATCTTACTTTCCATTTGTAAGTTTAAGATAGGGTATTAATTTGAAAAAAAACAACAACTAAAATCATCAAGGTTTGGCAATTTAGTGAATAATTCTAACAGAAGCCAAAGAACTATTCAATCAGAGCACTTATTTTAGGTCTCATTGCCACCATGAGACTGTAAAGAAACCAGTCTGCATCTCTTGCAGTAACGAAGGCTTTCTTCTCCAGGTCACAGCAAAGACTGATGCAGTGGCAAAGGGACAATTACACTGGCAGCCCAGTGGAGCAGAAGAGCTGAGCAGATAGAGATATGCTCCAGAGACCCTTTGACTCACTGGATTCCAGCAGGGGAGATATCCTAAGGGATCACAATGGAGCTACAGCTCAAAATAACACCATCCAAATTATACACAAATAGTGGTTTTAATGCCTCAGCAGCCAGCCTTCAGGGTTTAAAATGATAATATACTTTCGCTGGCAACATGAGGCTGGTTAGAGGTGGAACTTCTTTCCTTAGCTGTAGAACAGAGCACAGACATTTTATCTCTGCAGAGAAGGGATTTCATACTGATGAGAAAAATCTTAACTTTCTGAAATTAAAATCAAACAACACTGCTTTACACAACAGTGAAATTAGATGATCATTCGCCAGTATATAATAGCTACTGTGGTAAAATATAACAATATGTTAACACTAAACGATGTTATATCAACAGCATTTTATGTAACATGCAGCATAGGTCTCATTTATATTACTTGCAACACATTTAACACCTCCTAGCTTATGTTTTCCTTTGATTCAAGCTTAGATTTTTGCTACCTTCCTTTCACCGAGTCAAACTAATGCCATACAGGTCAAATCCCTTGTAGAACTTGATTTCTGAAGTACCATTTTGTCAGTCATAGTCATAGTCTATGGTTCTTTGCCAACCACCTTTGCCCATGATAGATCTACCGAAGAACTGACATAGTCTGAATCAACCCCAGAACACCTAAGATACAAAGATTAAATACTGAATTTTTATTTCACATAAACTTGTAAAGATCTACTGAATCAGTAAGCATCTTTTGGTTAATGAGAAAGATGCATTTTTTTTAAATTTCAAAATGAATCTGTCTTTTGAAGTTATACCTTATCAGCAAGATTTCTAAATACAGAGCAAAGCCTGAAGACAAGAATTTTGGGTTTCTTCACTTCTCAGCAAATTACTATATTCTGAATCAATTTTCTCTTGAACTACCAAGAGTGAGGCCAGGCTAGATCTGCAAAGATCTAAAAATTGAAGGAATTTTTAAATACAAGTTATATGCAATGTGAAAACAAGGCTTGATAATGGAGATACTATAAACTCCCAGCCAAACCAAAACAGCAGCAGCAGCTGACTAGTAGGAGGTCGGAAAGCAGTCCTGCCCTCCTGGATCTACTGAAAAATGAAGTGAAGCATGATCAACATGCAATACCATAGATAGGTTTTGGCTGTGTCAACTTTGTAATCACTGCATGAAGTTAATTTTACTTGCTGGAAGGCAGTATGGTCCAGCAAACAGGACTGGACAGGGAATTAGGCAGCGTCACTTCCTTTCTGCCACTGCCTTTAATTATGAGGTGGAAAGAACACCTGAGCCCTGCATTTACTGCAGGACATGGATGAACAGAACAAAATGCTCAGAGAGCTCTAAACTTGGAGAGCTCTGTACAAAAACGCATGGCAGATTCAGCCTGTGCATAAGTACACAAAGCAAAGCATCCATCTGTGCCCTGGTCCTTCAGAATTATTGGAGGTCACAGACAATAACCAAGACAAAGTCATTTTAACAATAAATACTTGTTACTCCTGCAAAAACTTGAAAATATGTATATCTAGCTACACACTACATGTATATATAATTTCAGCTTTCATGCCTATGTATTACCATGCCCATGAAAAAAAAAATAAAATTAACAACTACAAATATTTCTGAAAAAAAACCCTCCAGTCTGGAAAAGAAGGAGGAATGTATACCTCTGCAGTTATTTATGTCATTCCAAAAATTAGGTTATTGCTGGATTTCCTTCTTCATTGCCTCTAGGAAGTGTTTAATCTGTCTGCATCCACACTGATGCACTTTGTTAAACAATCACCTGCAGTAATAAGCAATACACCAACTTTCCAACTCATAATATATAACTCAATCACCCAGCATGGAATAACGGACTTCAGAGTTAGAATAAAATCTGTTTGGCAGTTAAGAATATTTTCCAGATAGAACTTTCACAAAAGTACACCAAACTACTCCTAAATAACAGATAATTCCTCTATAATAATTTTATAGAATAATCATACAAAGACAGCTCTCTTAGCTGGCAAAACTGCAAATCATAACTGCATAGGAACTAAGATGAAAGAAAGTTTGAAATATGAATTTCATAAGGTGAGTTGTTTATTTTGACTTCTAAAAATCCATCCACCCCAAATATTAAAGCCTCAAAATCTAAAGCATATGTGCAGAGCTCATTTCACTTAATTAGTTCTATTAGAAACAGATTTCTGATCCATATGCTTGATTGTGGTAAAACACAAGGATTCTACAAAATACATGTTACTAATCCAAAGGAACAGAACAGAGTCTTGTGATTCAGGTACAAAAGAGGGAAATGAAGACCCATGTTTTGAGCTCTGTAAGTCCACTCTCCCAGAGTTCAGAATTTATGTTTTGTGACTCAGATTTCAATTGTGTGAAAAAAGCTCTTCTCATTTTTATTTTGCCACCATGAGAACTATCATAGCTGCTCATAAAACCCCTTGACAGATGATACTTCTGCCACTAGCTACTGATAAGTGACTCAAATATGAATGCACTAAGTCCACGAAAAAATACAGAAGAGAAAAAATCTGAAGGAACATGTCAATTTTTTAAGATCTCCAGAACATACAGGAAAAGGACTAAAAATTATACATGCCGATAGTGGTTCACTCTTCATAATCCAGTATAACCCTGAGTCATTCACCCCCCTTCCTCTTCTAGAACTTCCCTTCTCAGAGACAGGAAATATAGGAAAAAGAATTAGTAAAAAAACCTACAAAAAAAAAAAAAAAAAAAAAAAAAAAAAAAAAAAAAAAACAAAAACAAAACAACCCCACAACAAAAAAAAAAATCCCCCCTCCCCGCAAAAACAATAACACTTCCACAAGAAAAGTAAAACAACAAAACAAAAACCTCAACACTTCTTTTTTAGAAATCTACAGGTGTAGAATGCAGTCAGATAATCTGAACAATGGAGTATTCCTTAACACTTTAGAGGAAGCAAAGGAAACCAAAGGTTCCTGTCAACATGCTTGCAGAGATAAAAAATGCCTACCATCATATTTGGCAATCAGATCAACTCTGTTTCTGTGCAATGATTATTTTTAAAAGCTATATAAGGACAGGGTATTGTTCAGAGACCAAAGTATATGAGCCTATTCTTGGGATGAAATGTCCCTGGGACTAAGAATAATCATGAGCTCTATTTCCTACTTTTGCCACTGACTCATGGAAGGAACACATACAACTAAACTTTGATGTGTTGTAGTAGTCCTCATCTGTAAGCTGCTCCACAAACAAAACCTAAAAAACTGCCTTAAACACAGCAAGATTCAGCCAATAACTAAATTTATCACATATCAAGAAAAAAACAAAAAACGCAGAAAAACCAACTAGTATGAAATTGTAAGAAACTAACTGGAGGAAACTATTACATTTCTTTGAGTCCTGGAGGAGCTGGGTTTATTACAGGTAGGAAAGCAGCATCCTTCCTTGAATGAACCATCCTTCCTCTTCATCGGCCTCTTTGTGACAGATACAAGGAATATGGTACAAGTCTACGCTATTCACAATGGATAGCGAAAGGAAGAAATGGCAGACTTTGGGTATATATTGGGCAAGGACGATTTGGAAAATAAAAAGCTGATTCCAATGTCACTTTGAATTTTCCTCCATCTTTTCCGTTGCTTAGAAATCATTTTACACTGATACACCAACTTTCACCAGCAGCCTGGTTCCTTTTGCTCTCATATTTTAAAGAAGATATTAAAATGGAAGAAGGCAATGCTTGAAGAATTCAAAATTTTGTTTCATCTTGTGAAACTGCTTATCAGCTGTCATTGCTTTTACAGCAGATATTTATTGCACAATTTATACAAAAACCAAGAATTAACTTAATATACAGTTGCTTAGTAAAGAAAGTGGAATATAAACACAGAGGAAGGAAGAAAGCCAGGGTTTTTGCCAATCTATAATACTCCACAAACTGATGAGTCTGCCTACTCACTGCTCTCTCAAATTTGAGCTGGAATGCCACTGTGCCACCAACATCTCTTCAGCAAAGTTCTATCCAAGGATTATGTTTGCTTTTTGCTAAACAAATGCTCCATACAGCAGCAACCATGAACAGCTCTTGTTAGTTGGGCTTTAGGCCTTACAGTCCAATTTTTGAAAATGTCATTACTTCCAGTTCTGTACAAGGGGCATTTATCCACACAGATAAATGTCTCAAGATACTCCTAAACCATTTACATTTCTTTCCTCACTAGCCCTCTGGTCTATGAAGTAACAAATATAACCATGGAATGAAAATCTAAGAAGTGCTGGCAGGAGTAAGAAGTAACAAAGGAAACACAGTCTGCATACAGCAAAATGTGAGTCATCAAAAATAAAGAGGTGTGTTGACAAGCTAAAGATTTAATAATCTTGCCCATAATTACTTATGCAGAAGGATAGAGGTTACAAAACAAAAAAGACCTCTAGAGAATGCTACTCTGAAAGCAATTTGCATAAAAATGATCTGAATATTTACAAGTACAAATACTTTGTGAAGGATAGTCAATCCCGTAACATTTTAAGTAGCAACACAAACTAAGAGCTAACAGACTTATTGATTTTACTACCAAGACTTTCAATGGACCTACTAGATCATCAGTACAGAACACCTGATTTAACATTCCAAATCTAACACATATACAGATTTAAAAACTGAGCTGGGCATTGGCCTTTTAGTTTTATTTTCTACTTTTCAACAGTCCGTTGCTTTTGTGCTGTGGTTCATCAGTAACAATATGTTGTTCAAGCACGGCTTGCTTTCTCCAACTTCCTCCCATAGACATCTTTGTGTATAATGTTCCAATATTATTTGACTAAGCACTAACTTAAATCTAAAGCCTGATATCCGTATGTATAAATGAAACCGAAGTTGTCACAGAATTCCCCAGGAAAAATAGTAAACTCAGTCTTCGAAAAGCTGAACTAATTCACTAAACACAGAAATACAGAAAACTTGTTAAAAATGCAAATGAATTAATGTGAAAATAGAAGACTGAATTAGCACCCTTTCACCATCTTCCAAAGCCTTTAAGTGGAAGGGATATTCAAAACAACACTTGGCCAAAATAGGTGTGATTGGTATAATTTTTTGGTACCCTATTAGGCCAGTAAACACCTTGAATTGCACTGCAAAGTGAGGTCACTACTATTATTCATACTATCCATGTACTGGAAGTTTAACTGATACTACCAAAAGGTGTTAATACATCCCCATATAACAATCTTCCTCATAATTCTTGTAAGGAGCACTTGGTTTGAAGGTTATTTGTGCCATGGATAGAGCACATCTGTGCCAGGCCAAGCAAAGCTGTGTGCAAAAAAGGACCCTGCTACATGGACCAACTCAAGTGACTCTAGAAGGGATAAGAGGCAGGCTGAATTTGGCACAATTCCTGCCACAGCCAACGCAGCAGCCAAAGGCCAGGGCTGGCACAAGGAGTACTGATGTGGCTGAATGCTTATCCCCTTACAGTAATCGAGCATGAGCAAAGTGGTTTAGTTCTGTGTCATGCTTCATCTAGTTTGCCGTCAAGCAAAAACTCAGGAAACTCAGTGGTTCTGAGGTGCTAACACCAACAGAGCACATGTGCCGTGCAGCACCCCGAGCAATCCTCTTCCTGTGCAGGTCTGCCTACCATCTGAGCAGCAAACAACTGATGATGCTTCACTTCACTGGCCTGCAGTGTGCTCATTTCCTCCACAGAAATACTCCAGAACATGGACTCAGGCTTCTCCTTCCAGGGCTTTTTATTCAGACTATTACCTCACCTTAAAACATGCTGCTTAAGGTCGTTAAATGATGTTTTCTAAGTAAAACAAACTATAGAGAGATTCATAAGCATTCTTAGCAACAGTCAAAAATTTACTTTAAATTCAAAACCTACCAAATTTTGCAACAGTACAGATTTTTGAGAAGACAAATATTTCTGATTGTTAGAGAGTGAATCCAAAATTTTACAGGCCTACTGCTCATCACACTAAATGTGACTGTGAAAAAAATCTGCAACACAATTTAGCCATATTTCAAAGCAGGACTGGTAAATACTTCTTTCTGACATTAAGGACTTTTGGCAAACTAATATCCATAAGCATCTTTTTCCATTTATGTAATTCTCAAGTACCTAAATCCATTTTTGATATTTAACAGGAAACGGCCTTTGGATCCTATGTGCCTCCCAGTACTTCTGGTGAGACTGACACAAGTTTGGCTGAATGGTGGAACTGAGGGAAATCTTATCCAAGAAGGCCCAAAACAAAATGCAAAATTCTCAGCTCTGAATTCTGAGCTCATGGTACCTGACTAAACATATGAAACACCTGCAGGACAAAACCTAAGTTTGAGCTAGCCTGCAGCTGTGAGGCACAGATCTAATTCTTACATAGGGGGCTTTTAACACCAATGAGGATAGAATAACTCTCAATTTCTCTTAGCAAAGCCCACAATGAACTCAGAAAGAAAGACGAGATGTTTGATTCAAGAGCAAAGAAGACAGAAGATAGAGAAGGGAGACGGAAAGAAATAGATGGCAACATTGTACTTAGAGAAACTTTATTCACAAGGTATGATAATGCAGAGCAGCATAGGAAAGCCCATGAGAAAAAGCCAACACTTTTACAGAAAAGTTTGAACATCATGAAAAAAATTAAACTATAAGGAGCTGTATTAAACACCAGGAACAAATGCACCTATTTTGCAGTTGCTATCTAAGTGAACATCTCCTCTATGCATTCAGGCCTAGCCAGGCAACAGAGCCATGGAATAAAAAAATCTCATACTGTATTTAGAGACAGTCAAAATGTACAAACCCAAAGGGGATCAAGCATGGCCACACACAGAATCTTATTCCTGGCAATTCTTCTGAGACCTTACCTTTTCAGTTATGATTTTTGTTTGTATGAGTGGTAAGAAGTGCAGTAGTATTTTTACTGATCAGACCTTCTAATGCAGATAAGGGATCTAAAGGGAAGTTTTAAAATAACATCCACTTTCTTGCATTAGAAGTGTATAGAAGTATCAAAACTGCTGTATTTTTAAAACTGCTGTAAACTGCAGAGGTGGTTAGTAGCTGCTGTGTCACACATGGTTTCCACTGAGTGCAAGACAACAAGCTGTCCCAGCGTTCCTAACAGCCTGGTCAAAAAGGAATTTTCCTGGCTAAGCTACTTCTGAGACTTGATCGAGAAAAAATACTGAGCTGCACATTTCGCCCTAGAATTCAACTTCAGAAAAATCCTTGGATTTTACTTTTTGAGCCTCTTGTGCATCATCACTTCTATTTATTTGCTCTGTGTCAGCGATAGAAGCCTTTCATCAAAAGCAGAATTGTTTTACAAAAACCAACCCTCTTCATCCCTCTTCATGTAGCTTCATGTCAAAAGTCATCATTAAATGAGTAGAGAAATTTTCCAGCTCTACACTTTAACAAATGTATTTTTTACAGACCCAGACCTTCAAATATATAGGAATTTTGACCCTAAGCCCTGAAATCAGATTCCACATAGGCAGATGCTCTCATTACAGCATTCTAAGTGTTATCACTAAAGCATTCTAAGAGTATTTTAGACCACATGAAAACATGATATTTATTCAAAATGGAAATCCAAGTGAAAGCTATATAACCCATCAAAATATAATAATCAGCCTTCAAACCACGTCTCAAGTTATTGAATTCCTATCAAACATATAATAAAAATTTCCATTAGATGCACTCTAATCAAATCCACCTGAAATCATTCACTGAAAATAATTTATACACCACTTAGAACTGAGATGCTGCTAGTTTGCAACAGTCAGGTAACAGAAATCTGTGTCCCATAGCTAAGCAGTGTCACACAAATGCATATGGCACAAAAATATACAAAATAAGGTATATGAAGTCCTGAAACTGTATGTGGGTCTCAGAATAATCACTGGGGTTTTATTTAGTGAGAGACTGTAAAGTTACTGGCATTGAGAGAAGAAAACTATCATCTCAAAAACAGTAAACAACCTATTCCCTTTCACATACACCCTGGGGCACTCAGTCACCTGTCCTCCTGCATATGAGGAGCACACCTGAACCATTTAAAACCAGATACACTGCTGCCACATTGCGTTAGGAACTTTATCTGTACAGAACAGCAGAGAGAGAAATATCAAATCCTTGGTTCCAAAATGCCACTTGAAGTGATGCTATACATACTTATGGCCCTTGAGGATCAGGTCAGTGTGCATCCAACAGGACAGTTAGGAATAATCTGGCATCAACAAATACAGCACAGACCTTGGTCAAAGTCTAACAGATTTTATAAGATGTGTGATTTCACACTAACTATAAAAAAAGTACAGCTGGCTGAAATATTTTTATCAGTAATTTGGAGAGTAAAAGCAGGCACTAAAACCAACAAGGATATAGCTAGACAGACAGGTGTGTTTTTCATGTAAACAGAGGCAGAATCTTTGCCTTCAGGAAGTACTGATGTCAAATCTCCAAACAGAAGCTGTCCATACAAATCAAAATACACCATTTTGCCTCTTCACTCCTTATCTCCCATGAAAAGCAAAGGAAGAGAACAGAACGAAAAAGATTGAGATGTTATTTGCAAAAAATTCCTTTCCTTTTTTTGGTCTAAAGTACAATAACCATGAAGAAATTTGTACCCTGACCTGGTTTTTTGGTTTTTTTTTTTTTTTTTTGTTTTTTTTTTTTTTTACATGAAGCTATTCAAAGACTATAAGGCTGACAGATAACTGCAAATAGCTGCAGTGACTGCACAACAAAAACAGATGTAGTTCAATATATGTGAAGGCATAATGTATTTGAACAAAAAAATCTTGACCTGATGTAGAAAATGGCAGTCTCTGAGCTGTCCATTGTCACTCAGAAGCAAAATTTTCAATTATGATAGGTAATTCCATGAAAATATCTGCTCAATGCTCATGAGTAATAAAAATCCACATCAAATATCACGAATTCTTAGCAAAAGAAGAGAGGAATAAACGCAGAAAACATACTTATGCCACCATGTAGAAACACAGTCGCCTGCTATCAAACCAGATAGATAAGAAACAGAGATAAAAGAGATACACTGAAAGCCAACGGAGGTTACCAAAGGTAAGAAATTGATACAAACTGAGCAGGAATGAAGAATGGTGGGACTCTTCATGCTGGATGAACCACAGAGGAACTCAGATAAGAGGTCTACAAATTGCAAATGACATAAGAAAGATGGATGAGGACTGACAGAAACTAGAACATTTAGCGAAGGTGACAGGAAGCAAGCTCAAAAAATCCCTGTTGCACAGAAGTTGTTGCCTAAGGGTACTGAGGAGGCAAGTTTAAATAGGTTTGAGGGGAAGCTGGGAAAACACCAGGAAGAGCTGCTTCACTGAAGGTTACTACAGTAACAATGCACAACAGGGTCAGGAAATCCCTTAGCTAAAAACAGCCGAAGGCCGAGAGAGTACTAGGGAAACATACTAAATTATACTTTTTTGCCCCATTTATTCTTCCTTAGGTATCTCCTTATGCTTAACACTGAAAACAAGAATGACTATAAAATGATTCACATCAGCCTCTGTCTTAAAAGCAAGACACAGTATTTAAGAACTAAAGCACATGGTTCATAGGTTTCCCCCAAAGCTCTTAAGTTCACTTATTTCACTCATACAATTTGATTGCACAGAACTTCTAATACCTGATCACTCATAAATTAATTTTGGATGCCTTGGTGAATGGAAGCATTCTACTGTTGACAATCATTCTTTTTCACCCCCATAACTGAGACTGGAAAGTTGAAGTTGCCCCAGTCACAGCCTGTATCATGAGCGTGGCTACGTGCTTCACCAGGAGAGTGGCCTGGAAAGGACAGGTGGTGGAGCAGCACTGCCCTTTAAAGGGCAGAGATTGAGAGAAGTACCAGGGTTGGTCAGGAGCAGAGCCCCGTTCTGTGCTTTACAATGACAGCTGCAACAAGAACCTACAAGGGTACTTGCAAACACTGGAGACGTGAGGAGTGTTAAGAGGGCTGGTGGTGAAATTGAATCACAGATGTCTTCGAAGATAATCAGTTTCAACAGTGAAAGCCAAGTAAGACAGCATTCCTAAATTAGATGAAGAGGCTCACAGAGGGCAAGCATCCAAAGAGAAAAGGTTACTACGCCACAGCTGTAGTGGAAACTTCCAAATTCTGAGCACCAATGTGAAAATCTGTATGTTTTACTTACTGCTAAATTTTATCACATGCAGGCCATTAAAACAATACACATTAATAGAATCACAACTGGACCCAAAATACACTAAAATTCCTTCTGGTAAAAATAGTTTTTAAGGCATGAAAGTTCCAGGCGTCACACCATTAAGAGCTTACTCCCCCAATACAACACTTGTGCAGTTTTGCCTAGCAAGACAGTTCACTTTGCTACTTGCAAAAGTAAACACTATGAAATTATGGATTCCTGGAACAATACATCAGTCTCTGAAAACAAATTGCTTTGAAACAGGAATGTAAACCTAAAGACAATACTCGTCTTCCCTCAAAAACTGGAATGTAAACTTAAAGACAATGCTGGTCTTCCCTCAAACCAAAGTATTACAGCTCTTGCTACCAAAGCAACTAAGAACAGGAGACGGAAATTGAAACAAACAAAAAAATCTCTGGATATTAAGACGTTCAGCTGAAAATTTCTAATCACTCTTTTTTTTCATGAATCATCCTTAAAATCACTGCACTAAATATCCTCACCACCTGGAAATACTTATATTAAGATTATATGAAATTATACTATATTTAGTGTGATTTACTTTCCCAACACTTCAATTTCTCTAATTACTTGAATGCTGTAGCTAAATTAAATACATAAATATACTCTTAAGAGCCATCAGGCTAAAATATTCACAGTCAAAAACATATTCCCACTTCTGTTTTTTCAGGTCAGCCATCTTGGGATAGGAAAGGAGCATTAACTACCAAAGAACAACGTGTATTTAATCACCCGTTGATACTATGAATAATGAGAGACAACTGTTTAGATCTGAAGGGAAACAGAACTGGAAAAATAAAACTGCATTCTTTCCATCTCTGGGAAGCTCAGAGCACCAGGTACCACAGCAGGTAGCCTGCTGAGGTTTGGCACCGTTTGAAATATCCTTGACAAAGAGCTTCACTTGGAGCGGCGTATTTGGTGTTGGAAGACCTTTCACCCATATTACCAGTTTTCATCCCACATAAAAGACATGTGACAAATACTATTGCTGTAATAAGACATATCTGAGTTACTATAAGAAATACTTGTGAGCAATAGCTATTGTTGGCTCTTACAGTCAAAGAAACTACAATGCCTCTATCCTCTAGTGACTGAAAAAGGATCATTATCAAAAAGAGAACAATTACAGCTAACAAGAGATAATGCTGGAGAAGCTTGTGCAGCCAACTTGAAAAACATCTCAATCTCTATCAGCAAAAAGAGTCCTTGGAAGTTTTTGTGCCCCAAGTCCCCACACAGCCTGCCCTGTCCCTGGATAGCTTCCCAGAAAAAGCAACGTCCTGTACACCAGTTTCCACCAGAAGTCCCACAGTACTCCTTCACTCCTCCTATTCCCTAATGGCTAAAAGTAAATTTTTCATCTGGCTCCCAGAGAAGAAAAAGGAAAGACTGTGAGAGGCAGACAGGAAAGGGGAAACAGAGAAGGCAAAGGCCGAATAGCGATCCTGGAGCTTCTTGTTTCCCACCCACCAAGCCACATTCCACAGCCCCACAAGGGAGAGACCCCCCTCTTTGGTACAGAAGATAAAGTAGTATCTGCCATGGAGCATTCTCTTACAGAATGTGCATTCGTGGAAAAGACTGACGCAAAACATGAAATATCCAGTGTGTTGTGTTCATGTGCTCATACCAGTCTAAAGCCCACTGGTAAACATTTAGAAAGAGAAAGAACCTTACCCTATGTTAATATTCTGACACAAAAATTCCCAAAGACTTCTCCTGAGAGCTTGAGGATTAAAAGGCCTAGCTAGTATGTCATAGTGACTCATTGCTTAAATCCAGAACATTAAAAGATAAGCTAGCCAGAAGAAACTTTACTTTTGCCATAAGTGATGTTAATTAAAAGGTCAAGAGATCTAGAGGAGGTATTGAGAGAAAAACTGCAGAAGGAGAAAATGAGGAGGACACTAAAAATATATATTTTTTAAAAGGTGGGGATTAAAGGAGGATAAAATAAAACCCTTTGAAAGCTGAAAATGAGAAAAGGATGAAAAGGTAGAAATGAAAAGTGCAAAATTTATGTCTCTAATTCTTCCTTCACAAATTTATAGTTCACATTTTCCTCCAGGTTTAGTCACCTTAATTGCACATATGATTCACAGCAGGATCCCTTGCTAGTAACAGAAGATTCATGATTAAGAAGGCATAGTAAGTTTCAATTTCAATAGCTAAGACCTCAGTATATCTGAAAAAATTATTACAGTCAAAATGCACAAGTATGTGAAGAATAACTCTCAATTTGATTTCTCCATTTCTTGCTTTTTCTACAGTCTGGCTGCAAAGAGTCTAGTAATAACAGCAACAATGTACTAACACTGAGCAGTTCATCAACATCTCACACTAGTTGCACATAACTCTCTTAGGAGAATATGAAAGCTATTTCTTTCCAAAAGCAAGCCCTTAGTATGTGTTAGAAACAATATAGATAATTTTTGATTCAGGCAGTGCTAGGCAGCACTTTCAATTCGTAACATTACTCAAAGAATCACAACTGTGGAAATAAGAAAATGTTTTTAAAATACTTAATTCTGAAGAGCCTGCTTTAGCTTCCCTTAAATGTTTTTAATAGTATGTTTAAGGAAAATGCCACAGAGACAACACGGCTTCTTTTGGAAGAAAGGGCAATGCTAAATAAATAATTTCTTACCTAAACTGTCAGCTTACCTATTGGTAAATTTGAATGACAATGAAGCAATAGGAATGTGTTCAAGAGGGGGGACTGTTTTTCCTGCAGACCAAAGTTGATCCCTCAACTACAAAGTTTAATCAGCCAAAATGGAGAACACTAACACTGCAGAGAATCTCTGAAACAGCCATGACCCTCTGGGCAGCTGCTCGGAGGTCACAGACATTTTGCTGCAGGCTGGGGATTTGAGCGTGTCATGTGCTGTTTTAGCTTCCCACACCTGTGCCTGTGCAAATTAACCACCAACAAGTGTAAAACATCAACTCCATCTCTGTACAGCTGCAAGTACGTAGGTGCTGCTTACCTGTGGCTCAGGGCCATCCAGTGCCATGATCCTATACCACCATTTCATGCTCATACAACTCACAGTTAATTCCTCAACAATGGGTATTTAAACACAACATTATTTTTATCATCAAGGCTGGGGGTGGAGGAAGGGAGCCAGAGCAGGAGATCCTAGAAGCATTCAATAAAAACATCCACCCCACTGGTACCCACTGGGAAACCTGAGCTTTCAAGCTGTATGGAAGGAATTCCACAGTCAATCCACAGAACTCAGTGGATCCTGCTGTAAACAAGTCTTGGCTGAAAATAATGTTCATCCCACTACAAATCTGGTGCTATATTCAGAATAGATGGCCTAATTTCTACCTAGCTTTCTGAGTGCTTATTTTTGAAAATTATTGAAAGGAAGGCCCACTGAGAAGCTACAACGACATTAAAAAAAAATAAAAAAAAAAAAAAAAAAGGAAGAAACAACATTAAATGCCTTTGATCTAAAATTATGCTTTTTCCCCAGGTAATAGGATTGTCATAGAAAAAGGCTTCCCTTGTTTTAAAAATTAATAAAACCATATGCATTTATGCTTTGTTTCAAGAACCATTATATCAGAGCAAATTATTTTAATAGTCTTTGACTTTTTACTACTTAGATGTACACTATCTCACAAACCTATAGAACTGCAAATATATCCACTTAGGATAAACCAGAAATTTCCCTCTGCTTGCTCAACGACTTTCTCTGTTAAAACAAATCCAGACTTACATTTTTTTGTCTAAAAATTAAAGATTTGAAAAAACTTTGAATCAGATATTTGTCAGGTAAACACTAGAAAGAAGCTTCTATAAAACTTGACTTACAGCTGACAGCATTCTGTGCCACCATGAAGCTGAGACCCTTTCAACCTGCAAATTTAGGAGATAATGGAAAGACACAGAAGATAAATCACCATATGAGTTGCTGTTATAGGGCTTACCAACACCAGTATGTGTCATTGAAGCATTAGTCCCAATCACTCAGCATTTCTCAGACTGCAAGGACTTACTCCCAGATCCAGAACTTAAAGTGACACTATTTTAATAGGAGCCACAAGACTTCCAAGTCCATCAGGTTAAGTGCTAAGGGACAAACACTTCATCTCCAGTATTAAGAGAGTGAGTTAATCTGCATTAGTTACTGTATTATAAATTCCTAATCCAAACAGAGATCTCTAATTTTAATGAGCTGAACTATGAGGCAGCCTCAGGCAAGGGTTATGCTGATTTTGTTTAACAAAGAACTTTGTTGCAGATATCCTGCCTCTGCCAGATTTTTATGTGAAGCAAGTATCTTGTAACTTTCCATCGGCTCATTAGCTCATCCCCCACCATTTCTCTCAACAGCAAAGCCATCTATATAGACTCAAACAAAAGCCAGAAACCCTCTTTTCATAGAGGGCTACAGCCTGCAGCAGCCAGCACTATCAACTAAAATCTTGCCCACTGCATAACAAGGATTAAAAAGAGAGAGGTTACAAGGAGTATTACTCCACAATTTATTATCTGTCTTCTGACAACAGGTAGTAAATCTTTTTCCTAATTATTAATCGTCAACGACTGACTTTTATGATGATTAGCTTCCATTATAATACACTGAAGGATTAACAAGGTCCCTCTTAAAGATAATGACAGAAAAGCTGAAAACCAAGACCAAAAATATTTCCTCAATTTAAGAATTCCTCATCCAAAGCTTCACTATTCATACAGGTTTCCTGGGATTCGTTTTCTCCGTGTCTGAAAAAGTTTCAGCTTGTGGAGAGGAGAGAGATATTGTTTCCTGAAAGCCCTTCAGAACAAGTGTGTTTGTTCTGGAATACCCTTGGGGCACTCACTGCCCCTTGCACACCACCATTTACCCTCTGGATAGAGTGGGGCTTGGCAAAACATTCTTCAGCAGAGAACAAAAGACATGATATTAGTTCTTCATTACACAGGACAAGGTGATCCTTTTCTTACAAAATTCATACAAATCATAATACCAAGAATATATGCAATATATGGTGGGATTTACCTGAAATCCATGTCATAAAAACGGTGTGCTGTTTCTGTGTGGTAAATGTCACATTAGCACATTACATACGAAAAAAAAATTCTCTTCTATTCCTAACTTTATATTATCTGCGTAGTCTACCACATTCACCTTTGCCCTTTGGTATTTTCCTTAGATTACTTGCATTAATTTTAACATTTATTCAGCTGAATTGAAAGGTATTTTTCAGTTACAAGTAGGAGTGAGGTAAGTATCAGCTATCTATATAACTAATAAACTAGTTCTGTCCTATATGCCTTTTGGTATCACAGGGCATTGAGATACACACATGTGAAAATATACATATGTAATTGGCAGTTAGCTTAAAAGGTGGTGCTGGGTTAAACGTTGAACTCGATGACCTTAGAGGTCTTTTGCAACCTAAACCATTCTGTGTTTCTGTGATACAACAACAGCAGGCCACTTCCTCTCCAACACCATAAACAAACTGAAGTGGACATTTGTTTGTTAAGACATTCAGACTCCAGACACATTTTGAGCGTTGTCCCCAGTCTCACACTTCCTTTCATGTTCTCAGTTGCAATTAAGACTCCTTAGGTGCATGACATATTACAATCAGACACCAATAACACATTTATATACTTGCCTGAGATTACACATTTTGCCACCTCAGGAATGAAAGCTTTCCCTTGCACCAACCATAAAAGATTCTCCTGCTCTGTGCAACCAAAGCAACTCAAAGAAAAGGCAGGTTCAGGCAGCAGATCCATTGCTGCTACTGCTTGCCTAAAGCAGGGTCCCAGCTTGGGCAGTGCTCCTCACACGGGGAGGACCAACCCACTACAGTTAAGCCCTCAACTCCACACAGTCTTTGCTGCTTCTTTCACAAAAGACCATTATTATGTAAATAATTTAACTAAGGGGTTCATGAACCTCTGTGCGACAACATGTTACAAGACAGTAAGAATTTGTTTTAGCTAGGGTGTTAAAATGAACAGTTTGAACAGTCTTTGATATACTCTACAGCAGATGCATGGCCAATGTTTGCTTCCCTGATTGTAACAGAAAGTGAAGGCAAAGATACGTTTTTAACGAGTTCAAAAGCCCTGACTACAATGGCTTGTGTGTATTTCCTTGTAATAGGAAATAAAACAGGGCCAGGGCATGAGCACTCCTAGCTGCAGGTAGGTGCCATGCCATCATTGTCCCAGCCCCACAGCTCAGACACCATTTGGGCAACAGCTCCTGTGGGAGACCATTCCCAGCAAGCCCAGTGGATCAGCTCTCCCTGTCTTTAGAGGAAGGCACACATGTTTTCTAGACATACCACACCATGAGTTCTGGGGATCACACAATGAGCATGGGCCCATTTTATTAATGAACACAAAAATGGCCATCAGTGTTAGAGTGGAAATCTAGGGCAAACTGGTCACCAGGGATCCAACTCTTAAGGAACATTCTTAAGGCTCACAGACAACAGTGAAACTCAGCAACTGTAAACGTGCCTGATCAATTAAAAAGGAAGCCTAAAAATACCAAAGTTAACCTGCAAGAAAAAGTTAATGGTAATTCAACTCAAACTTCTGTAATGTTCATTTCTGTTGAAGAAAATATGTCAGTTATGAACACCAGCATATGTACTGGTGAAGAACAGAAAAGAAAAAAAAGAGCAAGAAAAAAGAAAAAAAGAGCAAAGGAAGAACAGACTGAGTTTATAAAAAGAAGGCAAGAAACAATACAGCATGCATGTTTGCTAATGAAAATGTACCAGAAATTTTACAGTGTAAAAACCTGAATATTCACTCTCAAAAGCACAAAGCCATTTCAGCAGCTGCTGAAAACACTGCATTATCTCAGAATGTAACTATGACACAAATATACAGAACCGTAAATACAATTACACCTGTAGTTTTATCTAAAGATGTTAGGCATGAGAATATCAAATCAAGAAAGCAAACATCAGATTTTAATAAAGGTTGAGATATTCTAGTTTATATGGCATTAAATTTTGCTCTAAAAAGAGACAGACCCTTAAAAGGAAGAAACATAAAATGTCATTAAGTCCACTGGAACTTTCAGCACTCCCCTTCTTTTTACATGAAAGTAGTCAAATATAAAATCATGAGAGTTTGTATGAAAGAATTTCCCCTTTCCATATAGATAAGAGATTGCATAGTTTGTTTGTATACTCAACCATAGTATTTTTAAAACAAAACATAACCCAAATGCTAAAGAACTAAAGAACAATGCTACATAATCTAAGATTACCTGTAAAATGAAAGTAACATTATAAAGAACTGATACTTGTTGAGACCACTTGAAGATTCTCTTCCTATTTTCAAGTGTGGAATTTTTGTATCTACTTTATTCAGCTAAACACTCCCATCAATAAGATTCAACTTCTGCTCAAATGAAACTTATAGGGAAAAATCTGTCCTCTAGAAGGGGCAAAACCATAGAACTTTGCAAATGTAAGAATTGTGTTGAATCTCTTTTCAGGTGAACAACCTGTTCCAAATTTTCCTGTTTCAAAATCAGTTTCCATACTGATAATTAGTCACCCCAATTTCTACCCAATTCAATAGGGTCAGAATTCAAACAGGTAAGATGCAATACATCCTCTGTGCAAAGTAAGCGCACCATTGCCAGACTCTCTTCTGCATGGAGAAACTTCACAAAGCCACCAGAAAAAAATGCATCAAAATTATATGATGATTCTTCCACACATGATTTATCAGGAGGTATTAAAGTTTCAAAACAATACTTACATTCGGCTGCAACTTTTTTTTTTTTTTTGCACATGCCACACAGGAAATAATTTCATGCCATTATACTTCAGGGTGCAGTTTTGCAAATGAACTCCTCAGCTGATGTAAAAGGGGTTTTGTCCCAGTGTAACAGCCCAATCACAGATCTTACTGGGAATAAAGGTCTGGCTTTTAGGTTGGTTGGTTTGAGGTTCCTTTTGTGTTGGGGAGCAGGGGTTGGTTTGGGTGCCTGGTGTTGGGTCTTGTATTTTCCAGCATAATACTAAGAACACCAAATTATTTTTTCATTTTTACATGTTTTTTCAGCAAAAAATATGAGCTAATTATTTTCCCCTACAATTTAAGTAGCAAGTTGCAAAATCCCTCAAAACAAATGCCCTAATGGCAATTTTGACACATGCTTAGTTAGAGCCACTCTTTGGCTTTTTGTGCAAGTTCAGTTTAAAAGCTCTTTTCATATATGATTTTCCTGTAAAATTCTTTATTTGGGATGTTTTTTCCTCTCTATTTAAAATCATTGAATTGCTCTTGCCTTACAGAGGTTGTTGTCTTTTTTCTCTCTTTCAGAGGGAGAAAAATGAATACATTCTCCAATGGCTACGTCTTATGTCTAGCACTCACTATTTTGCATCCACCACATGTGAAACATTGCCAAGTCAAGGTGGGAAGTGAAAATAGAAAGCAGGAAAAACTTGGTATATATATAAGTTGAAGTAATGGAGAAAAAAGGCTTGCTGGGTTAATTGACCAGCCTAAAGCCATATGATATATAGACCTACGTAGATACTTTGGTGTCAAAAGTAGCATTGTATTTTAAATGTTTTTGGAGAGTTAGCAAGTCTTTTTGCTTATATTCCAATGGAAAAAAAATTGGTTACTTTCCTGACTTCCCACAGACTCTTGCACTAACACTATAATTCACTTTTGTAATCATCAAATATAGTGGAAAACTGTAATTTTACTTTTTTTTTTGCCCTTCTCTGGATCATTAACATTGAAGCAAAGAATACCTAGCTACCTTTTCAACTTTCACAAATCACGACTGGTGTTCCTCTAATGCTACACACACATCTTGTGCATCTCAAGGTGGATCAGTTACACTCTGGGTAAGGAAAGGGTTAGCACATGTCTTATACAAATGACCAGAGTAGCTATGCATTAAACAGAAAAGCTCCAGAGTTCAACTTCAGCAAAATAGGATGAGAATGATGAGTTCACTAAGCAGCAAAATAGGATGAGAATGATGAGGAGTTTAATTATTGTTTTTACCTTTCATAAAGAGCAGAAAGTGGAGACAAAGTGAATAAGGATATCAATCAAAGTGAAATTCTGATCATACAAACACACAGCAAATGGAAAACTGCTTGGAAGCTTTATCTCACCACTGGAACAGAGGTACTGAAAAGACATATTCCCCACCCAAATACAATTTCCCATTCTCTTCCCTTCCTGTCTGGAAAAAAAAAAAAACCCAAAACCAACAGCACAGCAAAACTAAAGGGTTCAACACTCCCTACACTTACCTTGTACACTAGTTTACAAATCTCTTTCTGACTTCCTCATCCATGAACAGGAACAAAACTATCATCATCAGGAACAGAATCATTTTGCGAAAGTAGGAGAAGGTTATCCCACACCACATGATACAGAAAGAAGCTTATTCATGTTTACTTTACTAAGCAGACATTTCACCTCTGGAGCTGATAAACAATTCTGAATACATTTTCAGTTTCCAACAGGAGAGGAAACACTTAGAGAAATATATATTTTGTAGGTCCCCATTCATTAATAAAAACACTGTAGCAAACTATTACTGAATATGATCTTTACAAGCAAGCCCATGAAGGGCTTTTAAGTTCCATCCAGCCCTAGAAAGATGCATCACATTTAACTGCTTTAAAAATAAGTCACTACTGTGAAGTACATCCAGCAAATTAAGCAAATGGAAACCACATTCTCTAGATAAAAATCAATTAGCATGATGCATGCTGTGTTATACTGTTATCTATAACATATTAGTACTCAACAAATGAAAATTCTTAGGATGAAAAGCCAGTTCTTTCTGTCAGTACCCTCTATAGAATTAAAAAATATTGCCCTGCCAAGAATCCTTGTATTACAAACAGGAAATGGACCAACAGGAAGTCAAAGCACGTGTACCAAGGTGGTCTAAGAGCCTAAGGTGAAACTGGATGAAGGCTGAGAACCAGGGTTCCAGGCCCTTTCTCTACACATTAAAAATCACTGGCTAAGAAAGAAAAAGGCACCTGCCCTGCTGTTTGAGCCAGACCACACCACTGGTATTTGAAACGGCAGTTTAAGAACAGGTGAAGTTCTGATAGTCTGCAAAAGCTTTTTTGCCACTTCCTAATCCATAACTTCATCTGAACAATTTTTGTCATGGGAAAAATAAATGCTCACCTATTTGCCAAAGACCCTGCAGTAAATGAAGCAACTAGTCTTGATCTGACACTAGTACAGTATATTATTCACATAACTTAGATCCTTCCCCATCTATTTGCTTAAACAGCTTAAAGCTCTTAATAACAGCTCAGCCAAGTCTTGATATCTTCACCTGTCGTTTTACATAAAATTTTAATTTCTGATTTCAGGTATTTCAAACATGTTTCATATATTTTCATTTTCCCATTCTACTTATAAAGCACAGTCTGTTTGGCATCTACAAAATTTTCTTTAAATTTAACATTATTGAGGTAAAGCCTGAAATGGGCAGAGAGCCCAAGCATGGTTTTGTGGCTTGGCTTGAGTTCAAACAAAAGAAAGCAGTAAGAAAATTTGAAGGCAAGGAAACCCACCTTTTCAAGCCAGGACCTTTACAAAAACAGCTCTCAAGCTGCTCTATGCACCCAGCTTCTCTATAGATACCCCAAAAATAAGGCCCAGACCACTCTGTCCTCCCCAATCTGTACCACCATAAAATTGAAAGATATGACAGACCATAAGATACTCATGCTGCTCTTTTCTGTCTCCTACAGTGGCCTTAGTAAAAAAAAAAAAATAACCACTACAAGAAGTATGGTACATCAGTGACCAGACTCTCCTAAGTAAGGCAGGTTAGTCACTGCATCTGCAAATACACTGCCAGATTTTTTCTCATTTGCTGATAATGACCACAGACTTTATGTAAAAAAAGTTCAATCAAAACACCATAGAGGGCCCCTTCAAAAGAATAATTATCCTTCCACTTGGCTGAAGTGCAAACTAGCAGAATAAGAGGCAATTAATTAAAAAGCCACATAAATTTCATGGGGTTTTTTTGCTACCCTGCTGTGCAGCTTGACAGTCACTGAGTCAGAGGAAAGAGAAAAGCAGGGAAAATATTTGTAAGTGACAAATTAAGGACTGTATTCTGCAACCAAGAAGGAGTCAATGATGGAATTATTTTATAGATGTCTCAGGAATGAAGGTTTGTGAACTGGCATGTGGAAGGATTACACAATCTGGCAGAGTAGGCTGGGCAAACAGATGAGCAGATAACACACACCAAGAAGGGCACTGAGAGAAGTTACACACTCATGAGACAAAAAAAAACAGCGGATCAGTTTAATTAAAACTTTTTTGTTCAATCACTTTTGTAAGGAGACATTCTCTATACATGCCAATACTTTGACTTTTAAGTAACATTTTCCAATTATTTTATTGTTTATTCCTTTCCAGCATCTCTGCCATCGAAAGGATAAAATTTAAAATTTCTCTCAGTCTTTTCTTTCTCTCTCTCCCTCTGTTAACTAGTTATAATCTTTTCTCAAATTGTTTTGCCTTAAGTTTATTTCTTTTCATTCCAGTGTAATGACCAAGAAGTCAGACTACGCTGTCAGAAATGTCAACAACTTCAGCCACACAACAGCAAAGTGTCTCTTAACACATGAATGAGCACCACTTAGTTTTGCTTTCAAAACACTGATCATTTAGCTTTATTGTGAAACAGTAGACAACACATAATCAGAAAGAGTGCACTACTCATTGAGTGAGCAAATATAATCATGTACAAAACATACACATTTTTCAAGTGAGCCCTTCAGAGCCCTGAGGATGACCATTCATTTGAACCCAAAAAAACCCCAAAAAAGTGGAGGGAATATTTAGCCATATTCGAAGTATTAGAATGCCTATGAAATGTCTTCCACAGAAGTAGTACTATATTAGACATGATTAAAACTGTACATTACAGCATTTCCTTTGAGCAGAATACATATTAACAAAGTATCAAAGATGACGTTCTGAATTAGTCCAGTTAATTCACATCCAGAGCTCACAGTTCTTACCCAGAACACCTAAATGAGCCCCAGCGATTTTTGCCTAAACAATTTTCAAGCATGTTTTTCTTTGGTTTCTATTCATAAAGTACATATTTACAAACACTACTACAAAGTAATACTAATTTTCCCAATGAAAATTTATCAATATTACAACATTAAATTCTAGCCATGTCTATCTCTATAAATACAGTTTTCTTCTAAGGAAAGATGAAATAGCTAAAAATACTTTAAAATTTCTACATGTTTTTTTCCTATGCAAAATATTTCACATTGAAGATATTTGCTTTCATTTTAGCCAAATTAAATGGAAAATTTATAAAGTAAGACTGTACAGGGCATATAATGACATAGCATACTCATCTCATTAAATCTATTAAAACAATTAAGCCAAGTTACGTTACTTGCTTTTAAAACTGAAGCAAAGCTACCAAAGGACTATTGCAACTGCTTAAAAACAGATTAAAACTACTGTAGCAAAAACCTGCCAAATAATATCAAACACTGGAACTTTACTCTTTTTGCTGAGACATAACATCAGCTCATGGTTCAGGTATTTTTATGACTACAGGAGGAAAAGAAAGGCAGAAGAAAAAAGTCAACACAGTCATGGCTGGTTTAAACACTCTACTGAAAATGCTTAATGATTTCCACTATCACTGCTTTTCAGAAATGGTATCTTGGCACAACTTGTTCCTTGCTTGCATCTGTTCTGGCATATTTTGGTGTTGGCAAATAAACTGTTTCATAAAACAAACACACCCCAAATGCTAAAACTATACCATAAACAGAGAATTAATTTTTACCTAGAGCACTAAGCTTTTTATTAGCATTAGAAAGCTTCCTATATCTGTGAGATCTTAAGAGTTTTTGGGTTTTTGTTCATTTGTTTGTTTTTTTAACTAAGTAGCCAAAATTTGGCTAAAATGAATGAATTAGTGTTTCAGTTAATAAGGAAGCTTTTGAGGACAAAGGGATTCTTAAAAATACTTTCTAAAGTTCCTGTTTCATTTTTTTTTTCCAAACGATAAATAGAAGCATGAGACTATAGGAAGACAAGACTGACTTCAAAATCAGATTTTCAATTGTACTATCACATTTCCTGAAGCAGTATTCTGAGGGTCAGAAAATTCACCATTTGTTTGACACAATTTTTTAAGAACTAGTATTTGCCACCTTTTAAGCACTGAAGATAAGAAAATAAATACAACAGTACCATCACTCTTAAAATGTTTTATTATGCATTAACTGTAACACTTTGTGTCAGTAAGTTTCTTCACATCATAGTACTTTTACAAATAATATGAGACAGTAAAAGGCTACTGGCAACAGTTCCAAGAATAACAATCTATGAACAGAGAAACAATGAAAACCTCTTACTTCAGGGCTTAGTAGTAAGTATGAGAAAACTACGAACATCAAAAGTAGAGAATAATCATATATTTGTTTGCATTGAAAACTACTACAGATTGATTACATTTGATTAATATGCAAACATTCAAGAAAATCCTGACAAACATTTATCAGAGTAATAAGGTAATATCAAGTAAAAGAACAATTTTCAGCATGTTGACCCTTTTCTGATAGTAGTTTCTATCAGCAATTCTTTTATTTCTTTTGCTACTGTACATCTCCACTGTCACTTGCATTTGGAACTTGGCACTACATAGAACATAGCATGGACGCTCCATGGACCTGAACTGAATCTCTCAAATGATAACAAGTACTGCAAGTTGGCCACAGAAACGTCACAGCAGCAGCTTTTGCCATGACGTGGAAACACGGACAAATCCAAAACCATTTTTGGAACTGTTAGGTTATTTCACAATATGTTAAGATCATTATGACATTTTTTGGGTACTTCACATGGCTACTTTAATAGATGTAATTTTCTTTCCCACAAATACCTTCCCACTTGCCTCCTGCCTTTTTTTTTTCCTGATTAAACATCTCAGAAGTTCACAGCGCTGCTCTATCTGTCTGTTTCTGGAAGTCCCTCAGAAACATCACCCACCAGTTCCTTCATTCATTAATTTATTTACTGTATGCAAAGAAAATGGGATATTTTTTTTTTTCTGAATACTTATCAAAATTATCAAGTCTATTATTTATGGCACCAATAGCAAGTTTTTCTCTAAGGAACAAATGTAAGCTCTGGAATTCTATTTTGCCTGCTTCTAATACAGTGTTTGACATTTTCATACCTTGAGATGGGGCTTAGTTTTAATTCCAAATTACATCTCTAGACACAGAAAGATGTCAGCTTCATCTCAATTTTGGCTGCAATTCATTTTTGCGAAATTATTAAATACCACGGGATTTTAACTGTGATTAAAAAACACCTATCAGTAATTAAAAATTTCATTCATTTTTGTAATAAACTAGTTCTGAATTTTTGCAAGACAGAAAACAGAAAAGGCAAAAGCTGTCTAACAAATAGGCCTAATCTTTTTGTTTATGATGATTAATATAATTAATGCAGCCTATTTCAGAATTAATCTGGTAGAAAGATGGAAGGTAGGTTTTTTGATTTTTTTATTCATGACAATCTGTGGTTTTTTAAGCTACTCTGTCTAGTAATCAGATTAATTTTTGTATTAATCCAAATGAGAGATCTTTTCCTCCTCATTCTAATATTTTTCACAAATTATTAATCTTTTCCTTGCTCCTCCAAAAGCTTAAAATCATTTGTGTTGTGACCAGTAAGCATGTAGGGAAGATGTACACTGACTAGAAAATTAAAAACCCAGAGCACACAAATATAGATCCTCCTACACAAACACACTATAAATGCATTTCTTTAGAGGATAGCAAGTAAGATTTTAGTGAATGGTCATGATATATGTGAGAAGATGCACTTCTCTGAAACACTGAAAGCTTTTGCTCTCTAAACATACCACATTTGCCAGTAATATCAGAAAAGGTTTTTTTGCCCATATTTAGGCACACTATTTTAGATTAATTTTGCAGATTTATCTTCCCCTTCTGTGTTAAAAAGATTAAATAATTCATGATATAGCTCCCAGTAATACCAGTATAAATAATATGTCCCAGTTGTCCATGACTGCATAAACACAGACTGTAGTTTCATAAGTACCACAAAGTGCAACTGTTCAGGCAGCTTGAGTTTTCCCTTCCAGAAGCAAAAAATCAGTGGTGGAGAAAAATCGGTAGGAAAACTGAATTTCAAGGCACTGCCTGAAAGGCGAGAGAAGTGAAAGAGGACACTCCTTAACAGCCAGCAGCAGCAAAGTTGTCTGTGAGCCGCAAAGAAAGGGGACTCCAGCAGAGACAGCTTTTATAAAACCAGCATTGCATCCCCCCACAGTCAATCAGCAAAGGTAAAGATACAGTCCTGCACCCAGGCATCACAACAATTGCATTTCAGAACGTACTGTACAATTCCAGACTACTGTAGTAAAAAAAATGCACCTCCTAGCAGTTGGAGCACCTTCTGTTTCTCCTACTTCCTTACCAGGTACTCCTACTTACCTGGTACTCCAAATTAAAGACACACACTCATTTTTCTGCCATTTGGCTAAGCAATTAATGAGACAAAGCTGTTCTTTGGACTATAACTCAGAGGTCTATAAACAATTTCACTATTTCAAATGCAAGATGAACATTAAAGATGCTCCCAGAAGCACCTCCCCAGCTCTATTTAGGTTACAACAGTGCTCTACTTGAGTTAAAGACTTTTGTAGAAGCTTTGTGTAAGTTCAGGTCATTTTTCCCTTTCTAATATGCTTACATCAGAAAACAAAAAAGTCACCCTAAATTAAAGCAGGGCTCAACACAGGACACAATTTTTGAGCCACTTTTGAAGTTACTAATCTAAAATTAAGGAAAAGGAAAGTTGTTTCAATTGTGCAACAGTGTAGCAGGGCAGATCTGACCAGATTCCTGCTCTTTCAGGACACAAAAAGGATGGCCACTGGAACTCACCTGGTATTCACGAAACTCTTTGTGACTGTCAAACCCCTGACTGAACTGACATTGATGTAGAAATCTTGAGAGACGTTTCAATCAGACTAACAAAATTAACGGCTGCTTAACTTCACCATTACTCTTTCAATTTTCCCACTAAGACCTATCCTCCAGCAAATACCCCAAATAAAAATTATTACTGCAAAGCACTCCAACACTACTGTGATAGGTTTCACCAATGCCATAGTAGAAATTAAGAGTTTAATATTCAGTCATGAATAAGGCAAGTAGGCAGAAAGAAGTTTCAGATTACACAATGTACAAGTAAAATTAAAAATACCAAATTATTCTGAATTTATTAGGAAACACTGAGGTTATGCAACTAGTGTGCATTAACATATAATCCTGAATATGATATAAATGAAAACCATATCCAAATGCATGTATAAAGGGGTCCTGAGGAATTTTATCATGCAGTTCCTCAGAATAAAAGTCTTGTCTCCTGAAAGAAGTGGCACATATTTCCAATCTTTTGTGCCAAATTCATAAGGACAACTAAAGTAGTTATGCTTGTTTTTCTTAAAGTTTAAATACTTGGTATCATACCATCAATGGTTCTAACACTTTTCAAAGTTCTCATTATTCTAGCACAGAGTCTATAAAAGCAAAGAGCAGTAACAGATTTTACAGGACTGTATTTGTGGAATCAGAACATAAATAGAATAGAGAAGCATTGCAAATACATTACTTGTCATACTATAATCATCAAAAACATAAAATATTGCACTAAAAAAAAAGAAAAAAAAAATTACTGCCACTGCCTTGAATGTCACTTCATTGTGTTGAGCTCAGGTCTACCTCTTTACTTAAAACTCAGTCATAAGGTTGTATAAATACTGATCCTGAAATTGTGTCCTTCCTATAGAGACCAAAATAATGTATTTTTTCTCCTTTTCCCACAATATTAGTAATTTGAAATATTAGTATAATATTGAAGAAAGCCTAATGAGGCAGACCACGGTACTTAAGAGATCCGACTTGGCTCTTCCATTTAGTGCATGTACTTCATGACGTGGATGTAACTCATATTCTTCACATAACAGTACAACTTTGGTTTATCACACAAAACTGTAGAATCATAGGAAATACTGAGTTGGGAGGGACCATCAGGCCAGCTCCTGGTCCTGTGCAGGACACTCCAAGAGTCACACCCTGCGCCTGAGAGCATTATCCAAACACTTCCTGAACTCTGTCAGGCTGGTGCTGTGAACTTCCCCAGAGAGCCTGTTCCCCAGCCACCCTCTGGGTGAAAAATTCCTTCCTGATGGTTTAAAGACAATTCTCAGTTTAATTGACTGATGTTTTTGTTTGACTAGCCAGAAGTATTTACAGAAACTGCAAGTAGCTGTAGTTTTCTATTACAAACACAAATGTTTCTTAAAAGATTTATTAGACAACAATATAGTCTAGAAAGCTAAATCAAAATCAAATGCTTTAAAAAATTTCACCCACCATAAAATAACTCAGCAGGGACAGAACAGCAAAAAGAGTGCTCCCAAAGAACCCAGCACAAAAAAATATTTTATCTAGTGGCCAAAACTTTCCTTGAATAAACTCAAAATACTTTGGCAAATATCTCAGACTATCTTGCAACCCAACTTCTGTTCCTATATCACCACAAGTTTTACTTCATTAGTCTGTTTCAGCAAAAAGAGTTTCTTCTGCTGGCCAGTTCCCGTCAGTAGCACAATCACTAGAAGAAGATTGCACTGAACATCAATTTGTGTGCTTATCATCGCTTCTGTCTTATGAAGACATTATTATTTCTGTTAATTTAACACAGAGAGGCCCCAATCAAAACTGGCCTTTGTTTGTCAGGCTCTATACAACCAGAACAGGAAGGTCTAAAGGCTTTCAAATAAGGATGCAAGACTGCAGAAAACACAACAACTGGCAGAAGTGGCCAATACACCAGAGGGTTGTGCTTCCATCCAGAGGACCTTGAACATGGACCCACAGGAACCTCAGGCAGTTCAGCAGGAGAAATGCCAAGCCCTGTCCCTGAGGAGACACTACCCCAGGCAGCAGTCAGTACATGCTGGAGGCCATGCAGCTGGAAGGCAGCTGTCAGAAAAGGATGTGATGCCCCGCTGGACGCAGGCCAGGAACATGCCCTTGCAGCCAAGAGGGCCAATGCCATGCTGTCCGGCATTAGGAGGAGTGCTACCATCCAGTGATCCTCTCTGCCCAGCATGTGTGAGCCACACCTGGAGCACTGCATCCAGCCCTGGGCTCTCCACTATAAGAGAGACAGAGCTACTGCAAAAAGTTCAGCAAGGGGCCATGAAGATTGAGGGACTGGAGCATTTCACATGAGACAGCCAAGATTATTTAGAGTGGAGAAGACAAGGCTCAAGTGAAATCCCATCAATGTGTAAAAATACCTAAATGAAGGGTGCAAGGAGGAGAGATATGAGCTCAAAGCAATCAATACAGACTGAAACACAGGAGGTTCTCCCTCAACATCAGGAAGCACTTTTTTCCTGAGAGGGTAACCAAGCACTGTCACAGGTTGCCCAGGGAGGTGTCTCCATCCCTGGAGGCAGACAAAAGCCACCTGGACATGGCTGTGGGCAACTGACTCTAAGTGGACCCTTCTTGACCAGGGTGTTGGAACAGATGAGCTCCGAGGTCCCTTACAACCTCAACCATTCTGCAATTCTATGATCCTTTTTTTATTTTACAGACTCAATTCAACATAAATAATTATGTAAGAAATCACATGACTCATTAATTCCAGGAATAAATGCATCATCAGTAGTATTATACTGTGACAGTAATCTAAGAACAAAGCTGATGCAATACCAAGAAGTTTATGCCTCATTTAATTTAATAAGGTGCAAATATCTATTGGTATTTTAGTTGATCCTGATCCCAGGTCAGTCTGGGAAAGACATTTACATTAAAAATCTGAGAACAGGGTAACATATAGAAGAATACTAAAGCAAAGTAAGACCATGTAGGAAACTTTAAACAATGTTTATATATGGAAAATTAATTATATCAAATAGCCTCATTTCACTTTGATTGTCATTTACTATGATAAACTCATGCCTGAGTACTCTCAAATTAATTGCTCAGTCTTCATCAGTACATGTCATATGATTGGTATCTCAATTTTCAGAAAATGTTACTTGCTTTAAACACCAGATTTAGCAAAGCACATCCTTAACTTTGACATCCTTAAGCAAAATAGAAGCATTCCTTTTGGAAGCGACAAATTGTGTTTATAAAGACTCAGCTGGTTATTTGCATGCCTGATGCTCAAAACAATATGCTAGTCAAGCAAGGACAACAAATATCCTGATGGAATTGTACTCAGGATACAGTCACAGAGTTCCAATAACATTTCCCCATAGGCACAAAGAAAAACTAATCAGCTTAACAGACTCAAGAGAGCTAGTCTCGAAGTGAAACAGTGAGCAAAAGGTTGAACTTCTACAGCTTACAAAGTTTCATCCTACATTTGGTATGGGTAAAAGAAACAAAGTCTTACAAAGTTTCACTAATTTAAGCTTAAATAGCTCTTTCAAACAGTTAGAAACCTACAAAATTCCTCAGTATGTAAGACTTCTACAATGCAATAGCACCCTGAATACCTTCCTGCACACCGCAGTCCATTGCCTTTTATCTTGCAGGGGACAGGAAGTTTGGAACTATGGAGAGGCTCCTGCTCAGCGCGTAGTCAGTAACAGCTCAATAAGGGGCTGCCCCTGTCAAGGCCAGATTTAATCAACAGTACTTGAAATGTTGCTCAGACTGCTGTGCTAGCAGAATTCATCCAAACATCTCACAGGGAGGAAGCAGACCATGACAAATATTTCTTTTTACTGGCACTATACATAGAGATGAACAGCTGTTACAGTGAGGTATAAACCTGCCCACTATTTTCAGCAAAAGCAGGAGGACAGTCATTCTTTGAGCTCTCCGGCAGTAGATGTTGAACTAACGTGCTCTGTGCTGCTGCTTGGCACAACTCTGGCGTCCACAGAGCAGACTTCCCAGTTTCATGAAAGCTAGCCTTCAGTGTGCACTGAAGGGCACAACTGTTAGGGATTCTATACACTGACTGTGTGCCTTTCACAGCCCAGAACATGAATGGCAGACTGTAAAAGCCAAAGTGTAATAAACAGCGAAAATGCAAAACATGTGAATTAAGGTAAGCAGCTATGGAGAAGATGCTGTGGAC
Organism: Pyrgilauda ruficollis; assembly: GCF_017590135.1. Lineage (NCBI taxonomy): Eukaryota > Metazoa > Chordata > Aves > Passeriformes > Passeridae > Pyrgilauda > Pyrgilauda ruficollis. The sequence continues at coordinate 2,219,865 of NW_024515875.1, forward strand.
AGTGTTAGGATGACATACAAAAACTACCCAAGGGAGGCCCAGCTTTCCTGCAGCTGGGGGTGCTGGAGCAGGGGCTGCACCGCAGCTTCCACAGCCTCTTGCCCCACAGTGGGGATGGCATTGACACACACAGACCAATCCTCACTGCTTTAATTTTCCTTGTGTTTTAAGGCACGGATTCCCTCACAGCCTGCTTACAAGATTATGCTTACTGTAGCCCACATGGAAAACCCTTTCAGAAGCCTGCTTTGCCAGCAATCATGGTGGCTAGTGGTATGGCTCCGACAGCAAGTAAATTCTGTGAAGGACCTACTGAATTCTTAAAGAAGTGTTCTGGGAACTTCAGTGTCAATAAAATCCTTTATTTACTGAACCACAAGAAATTTCAAAAAAGAAATACCTGTATTAAAGGAGTAATGAAAATTTTAAGTATATTGAAGTTTCATATATTGAAGTTTCCAAGTTTAAAAAGCATAAAACTAGAACTGCACACTATTGCTAGAAGAGTTATGTTTCATCATAGGGCATTTAAAATTATTTTGCCCTACAGAACAGCTTACTTTGAATACCACAGACATAACATTTACAGTAAAAACAGAAAATATAACACTATGACAAGAAGGAACATAGATATAAATATTTTTAGACATTAGAATATAAAATTTAATTCAACTGCAGCATCAGATTGGGAGTAATGATTATTAAAATAATAGAGCTTTTCATTGGCAAAAGTTATACAATGTGACTGAAAACATTTTATGGAAACAAAATAAACAGAACACTTATATTTAAAATTTTAACTGTCTTCAAAAGCTAATGTTCTGCACACTTTTTTTTAACAGAAGGCAATCTAATATTTTATTCTTATATAGTTCTAAAAAAAAATTCACACATAGTGTCTACAAGTAATTTTTAAGGTGGTTTGGAAGTATTATATTCAATTTTTACAACATCCAAACCCAAAATATCTAAAGAGGAACCTTATTTAAAATTATATATTCTTCTTCATAAAAAACTTAGTTCCCTCTACACACATATTACTTGTCCAAAGACAAGTTTATGCCTTTGCTTTCAAATTCTAAATGTGGTAAATCTGAAAGACAACTAAGCACACAGGACCCCCACCATAGGTAGGGCATGATAATAATGTTCATGTAGAGAACTTAACTATACACACATCTGGCAATTGTGTGGCCTAAGCACAAATAGCAGTATCTCCAAATGTTGGCCAGAATTTATGAACACCTTGTATTGAATACAAAGAAATTATTCAGCAGAGGACTTAAACCCCAAGGAGTTACAATACTTGCCATATTAAAAAGAGACACAATATGCAGAGTGGAAGAGAAGCATCTCAGAAATTTAAATCTCGATGTGCTTGTCAAAATTTAAAGCCAGCTTTCTGTATTTTACTGACAAACACACATTTTGCTAACAAACTTGTGCCCTAAATTGTGTCCCTGAGGCTACAATCTCACTGTTTGTAATCTAGGGGACTGAAACCTCTTCTTATGTCAGCAGGCGCAACAGAGCAGCTCAGGTAGTTAGTCTTTAGTTACCTTTTCTTGATGACTTGTTTGCGTTATATACTTCCCTTCGGAACACAGTATGATAAACTAAACCCTTGGGAGCCAAAACAAGGAACTGGTCAAGAATATCTTTGGAGTTATTTCCTATCAGTAGAAGTGCATGTGAATTGGAGACCTGAGTTCATGAACAGCTCTTCAAGGAAATAAGCATATCTTAGACATCAGAATACATACTGAGCCTTAAAATGTCAGTCTCTCACTGTGTTATATTTATAGCCTAGCAAATTAATATTCTGTTTTTCTAAACATAACTAAACCCTGCAGCTTAAAAATCTGCATGGTTGATGAGTTTTGAGGTACAGCTTTAGAAGGGCCACATTCACCTTCGACATGAACAGGCCACTTACAATGAAGGACTTCCAGGCACTAGTCTCCCATCTTCAGACATACCCTTCCATGAAATACCATAGGATTTCTTCAGAGTTTCTGTAACTCTACCTTTTCTTACATATAACTAAACGTTACTAACAGTGCTCTCTCTTGAAACATACCTACACCACAGGTTGCTTCCATGGTTCTTCCCTATTCAGCTTAGGGGTGAGAAAGCCATGTGGCCCTGTCTCAAAGATCTTGCTCAGTGCTCTTTTATTTTGAAAGTCACATGCTGCTTTTAGATTTAGCAAGCATAATAGTCTATGCTTACTGCATGGCTTAAAAAGAAAATAAAGAGTTCTGTTATGAGTGTTTACCTATTTACATCATTTTGGTAAGGCTTTGGTCCTCCATCTACAATCTGCTTCCTTGCAGCTCAACTGCACACGTCCTTCTGTACAAAACATACACATAAATTAGCAGACAGAATCAATTACCCTTGCATCATGCTAGCTGCCTTCTTCCCTTCAAAATGGAATTTTGTTACCTCAACAATTTTTATAGCTTGAAGACTGAATAGAACTCAAGGTGCCTTCCCAGTTCCTCACCACCAGAGAACATCTTTTTCAGTGGATGTTCTCTCACACTACATTCCTCCTCTGTGCCAACATTGCTCCATTCTCATATGTCACCTTACCCAAACTAAAGTGTGCAGGGAGGTCTCCTCTCCTGTCATGTACAACCAAATTTGTCTGTGTGGCTCTGTGAGCTTTACCCAGACTGTTTTCAGTTCTACTGTCACCCAGCTGGTATCTATTAAACACATGCGGTAGATCATAGCTCAGCAAAGGCAGCATAAGATGTATCCACACCCCAAAGCTCCCCACAGCTTTCCTTCTCCAAAGAAGGAAAAAAAAAAAGGTGGCAGGGGAGAAAGGGACTGGAAATCTCTGTTCTCAATAGACGACATCCTGTTAACTTCACTCACGTGAGTCTGTGTGATACATTCTCAGTAAGTATTAAACTGAAACCAGAGTCCATTACAAAAAGAAAAAAAAAAAAGAAAGAAAGAAAAAAATCTATCTGATACCAGCTGCTACAACATTAAAATAGATTATATTTTAGGACAGTTATTTATACATAGCTATGACTGCTCTCTGCAAGAACCAAAATAAAGGACATGGACCTTCTCTCAAACTTGTGAAAAAAAAAATTAATTATTTTTCTCCCCCCTGTCTCTGGACAACTGGCTTCAGGTGGCCGTGCTTGAGCAGAGGGGTTGAACCATATGATCTCCAGAGGTCCCTTCCAACTTCAGTTATGCAAATCCTAAGATCAGCAAGCCCACTTGGAAATACAAGTCTAACAAGAAATAAAATTGAAGAGTTGACTGTTCAATGCTAACATTACTTTTTCAGAAAAATACTGAATTTCCATTATGGAAAGCTAACTAAATAAACATAAACTCAAAAAGGAGTAAGAGATAAGATTCCCACAAGACCCAATTCCCAAGCTGTGTGAACTGAAGTTTAAAACTAGTTTCTGTGTGTCCCCAGCTGTGTCCTGGAGGCCTATCTGTTCAAGAGTTCCAGCTTGAGAGCATTTCTGTACTGAAAATGGAGACACTGGACATAAGACACTGCAGCATTCCCTACACTCAGGCAGGCACAGCCACAATAGCCAGCTGCAGGAGAACCGCTTCTGTTCTAAGGGCAAGATCATTTTGAGAACAGCATTTCTTCATTCAGTACAGCTGAAGAAAAAATTCACTGTGACCTTTGGAAATAACCGCTCGTTTTAGCTTTAAAACCTCCACTTTCTCATCAGAGACTTCTGAATACTTAGATGCAAGAGTGGTAATATGAATGTAGGTATAATCATGAGTGAGTCATTGATGCCTATTGCTCAATGGCATCTTTTTCACATGCCATTGCAAATCATTGCATTGCATCTTACCTGTACTACATACAACTAACTCAAAAATGTTCTATTTTCTTGTTACTGTAGCAGAAACTAAGTCCACTCTCTCATTTTCAAACAGTTAAAAAGAAATGGTTTCAACTGATTAAGTTCACTTACTCCAGCTTTGCTCAATAAACAAAATCAGAAAAATCTAACGTTTCATGGAAATTTAGTTATGTAATGTGGTTCTGCTATTATCTATTATATCCACTGTGTATATGCTTGATTCCAGGCAATGTCTAAAGAGTTTTTAATCCAGCTTGGTAGCTATCTGCACAAAAAGCAAATTTGTCCTAGTAATTCTACATCCAATGTGCTGGTTTTTCCAGGAAAGATCGTCCTGGTTTTACAGCAAATCCCTAGATCAGAAAGGGGTTTAACAAAGGCAAATATCTTCTTAAGTATCCTCCCCTTTTTAATAAAAATATGGAAGCAGAAAAATCTTTTGCATGATATAATACAGAAATCAAAGCAAGAACCTGAAGAGCCGGAGACACTCTTCATGGCACTGCTCTGAACAAGCTATGTAACCCTAGGAAAATTGGTTTCACACCTCTCTGTCTCAATTTCCACAATTTCTGGTTGAAAAAAAATCTAAAGTACTTTTTTATTAAGAACTAAATATCATATAAAATTCAGGAATATGGCCAAAATCCCACTTGTACTTATTTCACACATAACACTAACAGGTTGGTCTTTGTGTAAAATACATAAACCACTGGCATGTGAGGGTGGGAATCAAATGCTTCCAAGTCTTTATCTACACATTAGAACATTACTAGATATGATTCTGAATCAACTTTCAGAAACACAACGCAACAATCATTTTAAAATAATGCTTTTAAAAAAATATGTCTTAAAGTGCATTCATCTTCTGTCAAGTTTTAGACAGACATGAAAACATATATTAACTTTGATATAAACTGTCTTATCATAGAAGCCTATTAAAATAATGATGAAAAATTAAACAGGAGGGGTTTCTTTGACAAAAAAACCTTAGTATTATAAAACTATTTTGCTAAGTCAGATATTAAAATTTAGAGCAGTTGCATCTCTAACAGTGATATAAATAATATAATAAAAACCATAGAATGCAGCTCTCTGTTTTGGTATATTTTGAGTCAGCTGGGGTTATTTCTCCATGCACTCCAATTCAAAACACTTCCATATGACCAAAGCAAAAGCTCAACTTCTTTCATCCTTAACTTGATCCCTACGTCAGTATTACACATGAAGTCTAACTTCACTAATTCAAATACATTGGGATAATACCACCTTTCGTAGAAACAAAACTCTGTGTTGATGAATTGTGGTGCATTGTATTCTTCAGACATATTACTGAGGCAGCCTTTGCCCTGAAAATGAGCATATTTTATCCCGTAAACCAGAAGATGCACTGACATCCAAAAGCACGAACTAACAACAAACTGGTTTTGGAAGGAGTGGTGGCAGGAGTAGCAGAATCAGCAGTTTTGGGTCTCACGATTCAGATTTCTGGACAGCAGCCATTGTTCAGCATTTCCTTTAAAACTTACAGTAAGGGACAGAGAAAATGAAACCAAAGCACTTGAATTACATCACTTTGAGTCAAAATGAACACACAACAAATTAGAACTTACTGGTGGGTAAATCAGATTTGAATAGACATTCAGCTGTCTAATAAATCTTGCTTCATTCTTCACTGCAAAGAAGACTCAAACCCTCCAACTACCTTTGACTTAAAAGAGGTACATATACTTAGTTCAGTTTTCAATTTAGCCACAAGTTCCAGATTAAGTACATACCATAAACCAAATGGAATCAAATTAAATTACACACTTGAAGCACTCCTTGGAGAGAGCTATTGACTAAATGTTGATTTTTTAGGAACAAAACACTGAGGTCCTCTATAGCCAGGGAGATTAAGACATGCATTTTGTGTGTCTTTCTCATGAACTCTTAATAAATTTGACTAACTATTCTAAATGCCTCCACCTCTATCCATAAAAAGAGATTGAGAGAGAAAGAATCTGAGGCGTCACTTGCTTTTACACAAACTAAACCAACCATGTGCTACTAAATGTTGTAACAGAAAACAGAATAATGTTATTCATGTCATGCTTACTGATTTGCCAAAAAGTCACAGGCCACAAAACATATCACATTCAAGCATGGGTCAGTCAGGACCTCATGTATCTTGCCTCTCCTTCACTCTTCCTCTGCAAGCTTTTACCTTCCAACCCTCTCTGGCCATACCTAACACCTTTTAAGACTGTAAAAAAGCCCAATGTAATATATTCCAAATCTGACTGCACCAAATTCAGTCCACTTACTTAATAAGAAGTAAATTAATCTTCTTTTACAAATTAATTTGCAGCTAAAATCTTATTAATATTTTATTGGGAACAGAATGGGAACAGAACAGTGAGGAAAGGTTTCCACTATTTAACTTGGAAAGCACAAGTTCAGGCAGTATCAAGTACTTATCCTCTAATGGTTCATGTGCAGATTTCTTCAAACAAATTATACTAGACAGGGTACACTGAATTGTGCAGCAAAGCAAAACTCTCAGTGTAATCAAGTATCTAAGCTAAAAAGCTAAAGTATGGTTGTTTAAAAATAAATCTCTCTGAACATAAAAATCTAACTAGCCTTTCTAAGACCACTTTGAAGAGTTAAAGTACTGTACAAATAAAAGTGCCATTCAAACATTAACAACATCAAAAAGAATAAAGTAAGCTTTTTGTGAAGGTCTGGTGAACATTTGCTGGACTGGCAAAATAGAAATGTTCTCTAATTATTCAAAGATGAAAGAGTATCTATTTAAGTGCATGTGATTGTTTGAATAGTCCTTGATGGGACAGCATTATTACTACTTAGTTCTTTCCATTATAAGCTAAAGAGTATATAAAATCTCAGCTGTCAGTGTAAAACTATGTTATAACACTGCAGTCATGGACAGCTGTATCTGCTGACTATATTATTTTTTCTCCCCAGGGGGCCATACATTCATCCTAAATTCACTGGGGAATCAAGCCTTGTGGAAGAAGGAACCCTGGGGACATTTTAGCAACACTGCAGTGGGGAGGGAATGCTAATTATGGAAATGAGGCAGAACCATTACAGTGGGAGCTCCAGGGTATATAGGATTTACACAGAAATGAAAGTAGTTGCAAAATAAGAAATATGACTAATCCAAAGCAATTCAAACACCTTTTTCTGTTAACATTATTGGTGTACATTTTATCATCCATCTAGTTACTCTTGAAAGGAGCATTGCCGTTGTAAATGAAAATTAATTTTGTAATATTAAACCCAGAAAGTGTATGGTCTTTATGAAAGACTCCAAAAGGATACATAAAACTAGAATGCTATCAAGCACACTTTATTAAGCAGAATCAAATCTATATGAAACTTAAATTATTCTCAAACTTCCAGAATATCATGAAACACTCAGACTTGCAAATGCTCCCATCACGGTTTCAAGTATTATTAGATGGTATCTTAAAAAGTAAATGCCTAAAGAAATTTTGATTTTGTCTGAGGTTTGTGCAAGTTCCCCTCATCTCTGATGTGGATCATTCAGAGGAAACATGCAAATATGAGCTTAGGCATCAGCCAAAGGAATTTAATCCAACATCAGTGCAGTCTGATGCTAAAAAGACAGAAGCACTTACAAGCATGAATAAATTAAGTAAACAATCACATTTTGCAGATGGAGAAAATAGGACACAGACCTTCTAATCACAAATGACGGCCATCATCCTGCAAAGCTATTTACTGCAGGACACAGTAGTGGCTGGCCATCTATGCACACTTACTGCACTGTAAATTAGATTTTTACACAAGATTTAATGCCTTAGTGACCTGTAGACTTCATTATAGAAATGCAATTCTCTTGGACTGACACTAAAAGGAGCTCAGACTACAGTGATCCATCTAATCAGGAGGGCAGTTGGATTGCGTACCCAACACATAAATGTGTTATGACCCCTGCCAGTTACCTGATCACATCGAAGACCAGGTCATCACCTGGGTCTTTATTTTCCCTGCAAGCTCCACCCACTCCCAAAAAGGTTCAAAAGGTTACACTGGTGTTTGCTTCAGGGTTTAACCACTCCAGCTCAGAGAGGATAAGCTCTTGCAACATCTGGGCTCATTGTCCTTTGCAATCAAAGTTTCAGGTTCTAGAAGATACTTTGAAGTTTAGGGAGGGGTTATGGTTCCTTGGTGGGAGTGCACGGACAGGGTTTCAGAACACAAAGTCTCAGGTTTCTGTCAATACAATATTCCTTTATCAATATTAACTGGTGTTTCCTAAGGGAGGCACAAAAATTAAGGTCAGCAATTTGCATACTTGCTGTCACTATGCATATTACCTGATGTATTGCACATCTAGCTCCTCTCAGGAGGTTCAAGTAAGTCACAAACAGGATGCATTCCATATAAAACAATAATTAGAATTATCTACCACTGCAGAAATGTGGGACCACTGGATGTGTAGAGCTGCACAAGGGAAGTGTTTTAACAGCAATGTCCCACCCACCCATCTTTCCTATCAGGGATGCACAGAGGAGCTCTTTCCAGGGGTGTCAGTTCTCAGCTGTGATTGAGAGAATATGGAAGAGCATTGCTTTGCTTATCTTCAAACTGCAGGCTTGTCTTGTTGACCCCTGGTGCCCAGATGAAACCATTTGACATTTATATGGAAGGCTGTAGATGGCATTCAGCTAAAGGGGGCTGAAAACACATTAATTTAAAATAAAACTTCTGTCCAGAAAAATACAATCACACATAAGTAAATCCCAAGCTATAACATAACATTTTGTTTACAGCATGTAGCTTTTGAAACTATAGTAGCAAGTTATTGTTCCTGCACACAAACTGAAATGTTTGAAGTCTGCCTGTTTCAACATCCAATGTGAACTCTGCTCCTACACAGCCACCCACATGCCATAGAATCAGCATGTCCTGTCCCATGGCTTGCCCCGCTGAGTGCACGAAACAAGATGGTTTCTTAATTAGGCAAAGGCTTCCAGCAAGAAAACATTGTAACTTGGGGGAACACAAATACTGTCACAGTTTAAACATGCTACAGACTTACCCCATTGCTCAGTATATTAAAAAAATACTGATTTGACAAATAAGGGAGACACCAATTAATTACAGACTGTTACAAGGATAGAACCTCAATCAGCTGAAAGAAATTCATTGAAAATGGAGGTTCCCCATACTCAAACATGATTACTAGAAAAACATAATTGCTGTTCAGCTTAGACAACAAGCCCAAGGCCATCTTATTTTACCACAAATCCCTTACAATTCCTCAAAAATAGTGGCATCCACTATAGCTTCAGGACACTTAATGATCACTTAACTGCTTCAGAGTTAAGAGTCTATCATGACACTAGACCTCTAGATGTATTCCATTCAATTTGCATACAGTAATTTAATTCAGCTTATATTCACCTGGCAAAAAGTCACACTTGAAAACTACAATGGCTGAGACTGATTGTAAAGTTCCATCACAGATAACTTTCACATGCAGGCTAAAACAAGGCTCTCAAAATAGGGAACTATTCTGGAAATGCTGACACATCTTTAACACTGTGAGTGGGTGCCAATATAATACACACATTGTGTACACATATGTTGCTGACTTCCTGGGAAGCTTAGCTGAAAGCCCACATGGTTGATGTGGGACAGCAGGAATGCCTCTTTGAAAGCACTCACACTGCTTATTCATAGTATCTCAAACAGAACCCAAGGCATATGGTAAAATTATGCCATTTCACAAAACAGCACTTACAGCAGTGAACAATCCTTTTGAATCAAAACTACCCTTGACACTTCAACAAAGAAAAAACCACCTTGATGATAGAATTTACACACAATAGCAAGCATTCAAATAAAAATAAATCTTAAGAGTTAGAATTGCAGAGGTCATCAACAGTTTAATAAAGTGAGTTATATCCATCACAAAAAAAAAAAAAACCAAAAAAAAAAAAACCCAAAACAAAACAAAAAACACTTCACTTGTTCTTTTTCCACTAAAGCACACACCCACTATAGAGGGTCAGACTCCCCAAAGAATAATGAAACAATAGATGGACCATCTGCTGTTACACAAAATAAATTGGAAATCCAGGAATAGAATATATGGGAGCTGTACTAAAATCAGCACTACCTTTCCATTTGCTTTCACTTCAGATTCTTAGCTAAGCTTTTAGAAACAAAAACAAGTAAGAAAGACTACCACACAGCAAAGCTATAAGAGAGAGACACAAGTATACATAAAGGTAAAAAAGAACATGAAGCACCCTTTGAGACATTTTTTACCTTTTCTTGGCAACTCTAACCCATACACCAATTTTCCAGTGACAAATACTCTTCCTTCTCTTAATACAGCAAATGGCTGGCATTCACAGAACTGATGTTCCACAAGGATACAGACGGATATGACAGGTATCTTAAATTGCATATCCATGAATATCCACAACTTAAATGTCTTCACAGCTGTCAATCGATTTTACTCTAAGGTTTACTTGTCATTGCCCCCTCCTAGCTTATTTAGACACATAAGAACACGGCAAAGAGAACTCTTTAACAGGCTTAAAACAAGTGTGAACAAATCACTGCCCAAGGAAAAGACTGCCCTGGAAAGACTTTCTGCACATTACATCACTTGAAAACAAAGCACAAATAAACAAAGCAACAGTACATTTACACGGCTCTTTTTCCCAACAGGTGCCTCAAACTGGTGTAACAGATATGACTCTACTGTTCAATTATGTTTGAAGTATTTGGCCACTAGACACTTTTACCATGCTAAAACAGAATCCAAGAGATGGGTTTTGCTATCTTTTGTTGCTTTGTTTACTCTAAATAAACATAAGCTAGTTTATTTCACTAATATTACCATTTCCAGTACAGTGGGTGCACTGGGCTTATAAATTTTGAGAAGATATGTCAAAAGTTCTTTCAGTAGTCCATTCCAATAACAAACTGCATTCTCAGAAATCATTAAATAAAGAACTGATTTTTAGAACAAACATTCAAAAATCTGTCCTCCAAATCCATTTAAAGATATATTGGAGGATTTTAAAAAACTATGTTTATCTTTTAGGTTGTCCATGACAGTTTAGCATCAATAACACGAAATTCATGTAGCACAAACAAAAGAAAACCCTGAAAAAAAACCTTCTGCACTTTCAGAAAAGCATTTTGTATTCATATTCCTCTTGAGCCACTAAAAAACTGGTATATGGTATTCAAACACATCTCATCCTGGCATTGAGATTCTTTAAAGATTATTTCAAAGTAACTGTCGAGATCCATGATCATCACAGAAAACAGCTTCCCTCCCGCCACTCCTTTCTTCCTCCCAATGGAAGTGGAAAAATTAGAGGAAGTAAGCAAGTCTTTCTCAGTGGCACTTCATAAGGCAGGATTCCTTTCAGACAATAATTCCAAGCCTGTCAGTCATACATGGGTGTAGTTAATGAACCCCCATAGGCACAGACTGGAGGACAGCTGGACACTGACTGGGGCACCCCTGCTCCATCCTGCTGAACACCCCCCAGACGAGCTCTGTCTTCTTACATGGCTGTGCTCTGTAAGTGATTAGAGCCCCATTCCTCATAGGGCATTAATTACAGGGATTAACAGTAAAAGGAAACACATGAACAGGATGCTACATACTTTTGGGTTTGTGTGGCTTTTTTTTTTTTTTTTGCTTTTAATCTTTGTGTACTTGCTACAGCTATGAATTAAAGAGTAAAAAGGATGTGCAGAGATCTGAACAAAATAGCACAATACAGTCTTCCAGTCTGCCATATTAAAGAAGCAAATTTAAAACAAAATACTGGAGGAGAGGATTGCAGCCTGCTGACATATGAGTTTCTAAGCAAGACAAAAAAATTGGCTATATGTGCCACATTTTCTGTATTTTCAGCACAGAATATGTATCATTAAGCTGTAAAACCACTGGAGCATCAGCCACTGGGAATGAGCTGTCAGTAAGATGTACTTATGAAGTGGATTAAAAATTCTTATGAAGCTAGAACAGACACAAGCCTTTATCAGCACTCCTATCACCCACCATTAATCTGCTGCTATAACCAAAAAGCATGTAACTGTAAATGCTACTCTTAATTCTAGAAAAACCTAGAACTGCTGTATATTGTAAATTAAATGGCATAATACTTACATCTAAGTGACCTAGTATGACTCAGGCAACCAGTAAAAAAATAACCTAACTAGAAATAAAGGATAGCTGTTCAAACTCAGAACAAAAAATACAGAGACAGCCTATTCATTATGACCGACTCAGCGTTATTGAGTTGATCTAGCAACTGAATATGTGCTTTTCCTATTACAGGGTTTCAGAGCTCAAGGCTACAACAATATTTCATTTCAAAAAGATTCGTTTTTTTCTAGTATTTTAAAACCAAATACTTAAAAATGAAGAGACAAGAACAAGCTAAGTTAACATAACATAGACATCTCCTTTATTGCTGGCACATTAGGCAAGCAGATGTTCTTAACAGAGACTGTAATCATTTTTAATGACAAACAACAGTTGGAACACAGGTTCTCCACTTCAGGATTTTCACAACAGGCTGTATATCTGAACAAACAGAAATATTTTCAGGCTCTATTTGTTGCATTATGTCTTCTTTTAACATGCATGACATTTATAGAGTATTAAATACAACCTACACAGTTCTACCCTAAGTGGAGCTGATGGAAGGCTTACACACCATATTCGCTGAAACTTCTAACTCTGACTTTAAAGAAATTATTTTTGTTCAGTCAAAACTAAGTGTTTTCCAAAAAAAAAAAAATTAATCTGGTAACACAATAATTTCATTTTTTACAAGTTACACAACGACTAATTCTCTATAGCCACATAAACTGTTCAAAACTGCTCACATGAAAAACATCTGAAGGTGTTTCTCTTTGTCTTTTCACATTCTCCCATTGAAGAGCAGTTAGAACTAAAGGCCTGCTCTAGGAAATACACCGGTCAGGTCTCACCAATTAATGACTGCTTTAAAAAAAAAAAAATTGAACATTGTTCTAACAAATGTTCTTGGGTACAAGACATTTTATTACTGATCCTGCATTTCGTACTTCCCATGACAGACATTCATGACTCAGAATCAACTCTGAAATGAGTTCACAAAATATTCTGTTGGCTAAGGACGATTTTCCATTGGAACAATTTGAAAACAGATGCTAATACATTTGTCTGTCTTACATTAGTGACCTTAAACTTGTAACAGGAGGCAATTTTTTTCTCATGCAGTCATTTCTTAAACAATACTGTATTGCCCAAAATGTACTATTTTAAGAGGGATAACTAACAATGAACTTACCATATCTTTAAAAGTAACAAGATTTCTGATTAAGAGCCAATGAAGGTGTTTGGGTTTTTTTCAGGACAAAGAGTTTAGTAAAAGCCTTCAGAACATTACTGAGGCCTAGCACACACACAAAAAACAACAAAGATGATTAAAATGTTTCTTTGTTCTTACTGTAACCAAGACTAGAATTGGTCACAGAATAATCTACACAAGCTAGGGAATGACCACAGATTTTCCACTAAGTATGCAAGTTTCACTTCTTTGAATGTGTGTCCTGGTTCTGGACAAGGTTAATTTTTACAGTAGCTGGGATGGGGGGCATGGCCAGGATCTGGACGTTATTCCATTCCACCCCAGGTCATTTCCTTCTGGTCAGAGCGGTGACAACGCTGGTCCTGAGCCAGAGGGAACATGGCTGCGGTCAGGTCAAGCTCCACGCTCTCCCTTTTGTAAGCTTTTGTTATTAACATGGCTCCTGCTCATTTTCTTATCTCATTGCAGCTTCCAGTAAATTGTTCTGTCTGTGCCTTTTGTGCCTCCAGGTCTCCTCTCCAACCTGCTGCAGCAGGGAGGGAGAGGGGAAAATGAGGGGAGCAAATGGCAGCATGTGGTTTGGGGTTTGTGGGAACACTAAACTGAGGAATATCTTTCATAAACCAAGAACATAAGTTAGTCAACAGATACTAGGAAAAAAGGTGAACACTGGGCCCCAGATGTAATTAACCAGCATTTCCAAGAGACCTTTATTTTACTCACTCATAAACAAGCCCATGGATCCGTCTCTTTCTGCCATCAATACCCCACATCTGATCCAATCCTGCAGTACGTCAAGTCAAAAAGACTTTCTCAAAAGTCTTTATATTCTCCACTGTTGGTCATATCAAGATAAACAGACACAGTGCAGTACAGCTTATTGGAGCTCAGGAGACAGAGAGAGCAGATAATCAGGAGCTCATAAGACTTCCATACCTTATTACTCAGTATTCCTGGCCACTAGGAGACATTTGCATTGGGCAAGGTAGATGCAAAACTGGGGCTAATATTTAAAATGCTATCTGGTTGTGGATTTTATTTCTAAAGATACGTTTGTTTAGTACCACAGACAAAACAAAGTAAGGCTCAAACTATTATTAGTGATAACTTTGAGTAAGAATTGTGGAATAAATAAGGTAATCTTGACACATTTTTGCTATAGGTGATAGGAATCCTTTCCTTTTTTATTGTTGCTTCAAATTTCAAAGGCATATAGTTTCACTGTTTTATCTTACGGGAAAGCAAGGATATGTCTTGTGAACTCTCCCACAAGTGGCATAAAATAGAAGACAAAAATTAAATTTAATTATTTTTCCCCAAATTTTTTTTCTCCCACTGTAGAGTCACAGCTTGCCAAAAATCAGCTAGTAGCAGTGAAAGACTAGCTCATCAGGTGGGCTGTCCAGGTCCCCAGTGGAGTCTTGATCTACAAAATGCATCAGATATTATACTAAAATTACTCCACTGTTTGACCATTCAAGCATTATAAATGAAAGTCCTCTTGAAAAAAAAATTAAGTCAAGTGACCACAAAGTATTTTTAAAATTCCATGACATTATCAAAGTATTCCCTAGCATGCCAGATTTTAATGAATGGAATATAGTAGTTCCATCCATCAGCTTTTCCATCAATATCCCACTCTGTCATTTTTGTTTTGAACTAAAACTTCAGCTGTGTTAATCAAAACATATACTGCCATTTTTTCAGATTAAGATTATTTCTTACTCTTTACAGGTTAGTGAAATTGTCTTTATCATAGGTTTGATACATAGCAAGCATGTCTTCTAGGCTGGTTTTTTGATCAAGCATTCCCTGGACAAAGGATTACCACTACAGCATGTTTATTTTTACAAACTGGCTTTACTTAACTTTCAAAGAGCTTCTATTGACTAAACAGCAAGTGTAGCACTTGAAAGTGATTATTCCCAACCTTTTTTTCATCTCTTTATAGAATAAAAGCAGACTTTTATTCTTTCATGTTTCTAATTTTTGATGGGAAACAATGCCACAGCAAATTAGGAAAAGGAATCCATTTCTTTTTATAGCCTAAAAATAAAATTATATGTGCTTATAAGTTTAGGCATACAATTCATAAAAATGGATCTTTCTTCTATAATCTTCCTTGTGTTCCTGCTTGCATGACAAGCAGCTTCCATCATGCAGGCTAGTGTTGAAGGCATCCTAAAACAAATACCTTATCACTGAATATAGGATACTTCTTGAGATAGAGAAGCAGAGACCAAATTTTCTAAAAATCAAATGCACATAGAAAAGTGATTGATAAAAGACGTATTCATGTCCATTACAGCAGACTTCGCTACTACACACTAAATTCAGGATTCAGCACTGCCTGCTCCTCAGAAAGTTCCCAAAGTTGCTAACTTGGGCTTTATCATACCTAAGAACACAGCTCTGTTTACAGTTGGTGACCATGCTCTGCCCTCACAAGCACAGCTGATCCCTATACAGACCCTGCAGGCAAGTATGGAGAAGGGATGTGAGAGCTGTTGCAGACCAGAAATGGGGACTGGTATCCTCACTGCAATGGACTATTTCCAAACATCTCTGACCAAAAGTACTGTATGTTCAGAAAACAACCTACTTCCCCTAGTTTACTGTGCCATCCTATATTAAGCTCTAAAGACAAATTGAAATCATACAGAAAATTATGTCAGTTTAGACATTGCAACAGTCATTTTGTATAATCCTAGCAGCAGAATTAGCATTAGCTTTATCATAAAGGAAACATATATGGAAAGTCTACAGGACTGATTCCCCTATCTGTGCTTTTTGAGAGCTTTCACACCTGCCCAAAATGGGTATAAGGTATGGCACCTTAAAATTTGGCATCAGCACCATGTACATTTTCATAAGGCATAAACAATTATACAAAAGACAGCACGGAAAATATCAGACTATTATATCCCCTCACAACCAGCTCAACTCTACTCAGACATGACTGCCAACACCACATTACTTGTAAAATGTTTGAAAGAGACCTTTCACTAACATACAATACACTGTTTGATTTTATAAGAGTAAAAAGTAAAAGTTCACATATCTGTCCTCTACACAACTAGATATGAATCAAGGATCTAAATCAATTATAAGAACTCACAAGCTATTATTTTTTCATTAGGATCTTTTGTGGTTTTAGAAATCCTTGTCTTCCTCTGCAATCTGAATAAATAGGTGCCTCTAAGTAACTCTGGTACTAATACTTCCTTTCTTCTCATTTGACAATACCCACCCCCAAGCACTAAAGATGATAAAAAAAGAATCTAAAATTCAAATACAGCCTTACAACAACTGCAGTCACATAGCCTGTTTGCATTTATGCTGAGAACAAGCTGTCATAATACTGCTCTACCATTTGTAACCTCCACGCGTTCTCACCTGCCCTCTGCAACAAGAGTCTCTTTGTCTGAAAAGTGTGTTTGTGTAACATTCCTTTTTTAATTTAAACTATAACCAAAAATAGCAAACAGCTTGTGCTCCACCAAATCTGCACTGAAGCTCAACTACTCATGTAGGTCAGGTACACCAAAGAGTTTAATAAAGCTGTTTGGTTTACATCTGGTTTTACATCACATCTAAGGAACAGGAGGGGAGAAGAGAGTGGAAATTCTCACCATAACATAAAAGCTTAAAAAGAAAAAAAATCATTGCATTTCCTCCTCCTATGCAACCCCATCTCATCAGTCATGCACTCACTTTTCCTCAGAAGCAGCCTCTTTGTTAGAGGCTATTTATTGTAGCCAAGCTCCATTTCCAATTACCTTATCATACATTATACACTGAAAGAGAAAGTGCCCTCCTTTTTCTAGGAACACACAGGAGCAATGGGCCAACACTCCAGAAGACTTTCAAGCAGAGTAAGGCAACTTCTACTAAAAATCTAGTGAAGGAGTGATCTAAAAATACAGGTAAATAAATACAAGAGGGGGAAAAAGCCAAATACTAGATTCCTTTCTCTCAGCTTCAGCAAGACTAGAGTAAAATAGTCAATATATTATATCTAAAATGTATTGAGACAGTTTAAGTTTAGAGGTTTATATATCACGTTAAGCAACAGACTGATGGTATCTATAGCTTAGAGGAATTTACTGGAGACCAAAAACTACATAATATGATTGGAAAACAGAACAAATCACAGGATACCAAGGAGCCTGTAACTTTTATTCAACAATTACCAAGTTATCCGTGTGATGTCAACCAAAAGCCAAAACTGGCTCTATGAAAAGGCCCATTAACAGCATCCTTTTCTGAATCTGTACATTTCAAAAACATCAGCCAAAACAATCTTAACTTCTCCAAACAAAATCATCCTGAATTAAAACGTTACTCTTCCTGATCCTTCCCACAATCAACAAAACCTGCTCTGCCTGGAGACACAAACAAGTTGTGAGGCTAGCTAAGTTATAAACTTCCTAAATTCCTATAAATAAAACAGCAAGGTTGTAATATAACCAGAGGTAAT
The DNA here is from genome assembly GCF_017590135.1 of Pyrgilauda ruficollis. Lineage (NCBI taxonomy): Eukaryota > Metazoa > Chordata > Aves > Passeriformes > Passeridae > Pyrgilauda > Pyrgilauda ruficollis. The sequence goes on from NW_024515875.1 coordinate 2,237,588, forward strand.
TCAAGGAAGCAGGGTAAGTTACCTCACACCACAGGACAGAAGTACACAAAGGGTTACTGCATTACAGCTGGCACACCTGACACCCATCCTAATACTATTTTAACCTCTTATCAAGTCTGTACTTTCAGAATAAGGAGAAATAGGTGAGAAATTTCTGCAGCAGAAAGAACGTTGTGTATTTTAATGTACCAGTTCAAGGGCTTGATCCAAGAACCATAACTGACCACAGCTGTCAACGCAGACTTAAGGAAGAGGAATGGAATACTCTATAAATCCAGTAACAGCCATGAACAGCAACAAAGGAGAACTTGATCTATCACTTGAATTGCAGGTACAAGACCTCCTTAGAAGATATAACAGACTATAAGAATTCTGCACCAACATTTAAACAAACTGTACAATATAGAAACACATAATTTGAATCAAGACACAAAATGGCCAGATGCACAAGAGAATTTAGTAATACTTTCTAGACAGAAACAAAAGTGGTTTTGTGATCATCTCGAAGGACTTCTTGGACTCTGACATTTCCTTCATGCACACCTTCCTGCACTGACTACAAAATCACCACAAGTCTTCTCCTCTTGACATCTTCATCTGTACCATCCACTACTTAAGAAATATCTACCTTCCACTTCTGGAATACCACTTTAAAACAAACAGCCAACCAACTCTGGCTGAACCAAGGAGCATTTTAAGATATTATTATAAAGAAGTATACACCTTGGTTTTATACTTTTCTGCCTCTCCTCATACAAAGGGCCTATAGCAGAAGGCAAGCAATATTAAAAGTGAGAAAATAAGTTCAATTTCAAGACATTCTTCTAAGGATATGATTTACAGGAAATCACAGGAAACCTCCCACTTGTCTCCATTAGTAAGAAGTGAGGACTATGTCCAATACCTTGAATGAATCCAAACGTAATCTTCCCACTGCCACTTTATTCCTCCTATAGTCTTCTTATTATAACTTCTGTGCTTGATTTCTACACCTGGATAACACATTTGTCTCAAAAACTGCCATTCAACAGAGTTTTTATTTTTTCTGAATGTCTAATTCTGGAATACAGCAAAAGGGAAGGAAGTTTGGGCTTCACTGAAATGATGCCTTCCAGCTTTAGTTTACTTCCCAATAAACAAAGGGCAAAAAGAAAAGCAATGAAAAGAAGAAAAGACAACCCCAAAACCTTCAAAGACAGAGAAAGACTTTTAAGAATAGATGAGCCTGGACCAGTAATTCTAGTAAGCTTGTGCTAATAACCTTTTAAAAAGTAAAATTGTTTCGTTCACAGAAAGACTTCTGTGCAGTTTATATCTAGTACAGTTTACAGAACTTACTGGACATTATCTCTTACTTCACTAAGCAAGAAGACTGAAAGGACATAATTTTGTAGAAGACACCATACTCAGAAAACGAAGCAGTTAAGCACAAGAAACAAACTTGCAAACCCTATTTTCCCTTCTTAGCGAGACTCATCCAATAGAGTACAGAATGACAGCACCAACTCTTAAATTGCTATCATATGTGTTTGATATGGAAACAAGATACTGTGGCAGTCAGATTATATACAAATGGCTGACACAAAAGCTTACACTGCATTAGTGCTGCTTCTCTAACTTGTTTCATCCAAACGATCTTTGAAAACTAAAATTTATGATAAATTATTCACAATAGAGTCATTTTTGTGTCATCACACAAATAAAATCATGTGTATATTGGCACTGGTTCCTAAATGTACCATCACTGTAGAAATGAAGATTAGTCAATAATGCTAATAGGCCAAAATGATACCAATCAAATTTATGAAGAATGAAGCTTTTCTCTTTTCCATGGTGCCTTTTTATCCAGAAACCAAAACAGAGTAAGAATGAAAATCACAGAAATTGTCCAGGTGCCAACATTTGCCTTACCATTTTTTAAAACTGACTATTTCCTAATAATTCTACTACAAATTGACTATAATTTGACAGTCATTTTGGAAGCATCTTCAAAAAAACAATCTTTAAATGATCACTGCTACAATTACACTACAGTGCTAACAAATAAGGTTAATGCAAGCATATTTGGAAGCAAAGAAAACACAATAAAAACATCTTTTGCTAAGTTACCAAGAATTAGCATGATCAAGTATATTAAAGCACTGCTTAGCAGTGCTCAGATACTGCGTCAGATGGCTCAGCAAACAAGTACACCTTAATTCAACTTAAAACTAGGACACACATACAGATAAAGCATCACCAGTAGATGAAAGAAGATGCACTGAAATCATAAAGGTATATAGACTTTTACTTGGAATGACACAGGTCATGATCATAAAGTGACACTTACTATTTTTTTTAAGTCAGAATGCAATTTGTATAGGAAACACAGCTAACAATTTGAACAGAAGAAAAACATTTCTATTATACTCCTATTTTCAAGCTCTGAACTCCATCAGTTAAGCAAAATAAGACAGCCGTCACCTTCTGAAATACCGATTTTAAAAGCCTGAAATAATGATTATGATTCAGCTCATATTTATTAGTATGATTTGTTTTAAAATCCCTCCTCTCCAACCATCTCACAAGAATGACCCAAATAGACAGTAAATATGCTAACTACACGTCTTCAAAGGAAGCACACCTGTGCTTCACAAAAAACGTCCTTCTATCACCACTGTTACCCTAACACAGGAAATTAAATGAGTAACTGGAAAGAAGCAACTCTAGCAACTAGAGTTACTAACATACTGCCTGAATGACTGTACAGAGCTCACAGCAAGTAGTTCAAAAAAGTGACACTGAAATTTGCTTTAATTTTTGCTAACTTTAAGCAAACCTGTAACTAGATTAGGGTTTCATACAACACAGGTAAGTCAAAATAAAACCTGCTTATATAATCAAACTACTTATGTCAAATTTCCCTTGTCATAACAAGTTCGTATTTCCTTTGAAACACAATGACTTCTGCCATTCTTCATACACCAAATGGGATACCAAAAATAGGTAGCAATAGGCTCAGTGATGGACAACTCTTTGAAGAGTTCTGGTAAGAATGCATCTACAGTGAAAACATGGCTTTACACACTTACAAATTCAAACACAAAAAACATTCATTCATCAAAATCTTTACTGTTCACTAAAATACCTTAAACAGTGTATTTTGCTACTCTTGGAGCATTTTTGCATAAGTATATTCACACCTGGACAGTTTTGATGTTAAGAAAAAAGTCCTTAGGTGTCAAGCAAATTTCAGATACCCTACCAAGTCCAAAAGACTACCACAGTAGACTGAGTAGCTAAAATCATGGCCAAAGATCTGGAAGGAACACATGTATAATTCAAACATAACAGCAGTGACATTTACAAGACTGTAGACATTTCACTACTTCTACCAACAATTTCACCAGCTGTAAAACTATTACTGCCATCATGCCTGCCTCAGAGCTCAAGTGCAGACAGACAGAAGAGCAGGAATTCAATCCTCCATTCACTTGTCATCTCATTCCCCACTATCTCGTTTACAAAGAGGAAAGTTCAGAAAGAGCAACGTCTCTTTCATTTGCATAAATTTACAGTAATACCACACAAGGCAAAGACTAACGGCCACAACAATGTTGTATCCCCCTCTTCCCAAAACAAGATTGCAGATCTTGCACAGAATTTCCTGAAATATTATTTTCTAAAATATTAGGTAATCAAATATTAAAAACTTCTTCAGTTACCACTAAGGGTGCAGATACAGTGGGCATTAATTCCTTTTATTAAAACTGAACCATTGCAAATCAAGAATCCATTAGATTTCTGAAAAGGTTTCATAGCATGAAACTAACATTATCATTACCTTATCATAAAATCATGTAATACCTGAAAAGTGTGACTATTATTTTGCTTCATTCCATCACTTGTGAAAACTCTAAGCTAATACCCATCATGGCTCCCAAAGTTTAAGGATCTAGGGTAGGGAGGGAGGTCAAGCCCAATCCAAGTGAACAGTCACTCTCTCTACCACAGGAAAAACTACATACTGTAAACCCTGTGAATAAATAATTACAATGAAATCAATGTTTTATGAAGGAAATGCACTTGGTTTTAAAGGTCACAAAGCAACAGATAAGAGCACACAGTGAAACAAATCCAGCAAATTACTGATTGAACTGCAGGGTCAATGAATCCAAGCAATAAATATATCTGCTCTTTGAATAATTAAAAATGTTAAAACACAATGGCTGCAGACAACAGTGTTAAGAATACAGACAGACCAGATGATCTACTTCATATTTAAGTATTTACTTACCTGTCCTGTGACTGCTCTTCGTACATTCTTTCCTTTCCCTCTTTAAAGAGTCTTATGGCCCGTTTGGATTTTTTCATAAGGCTGTCAATGTAGATTTTAAAATACTCATTCTCACTGAGTTGTGCAAGTTTCTGGTTGTCATCATATTTGCTCAGTATAAGTCGCAAATGTTGGTAAGTATCAGGTAGAATGTCAAGTATATAAGGTGGGCTGTTTTTGAGTTGAAGCTTTGGGTTTTGGCACAATCTTACCTATAAGGAAAAACAAGAGAATGTAAAAGACAAGAAAACCATTAAGACAAAAACTGATCTGATATTTTCCAATTTATTGGGTATAACATACTTCTTTAGCCTCCAGTCCCAAAGAATTAAATCCTACTTCATTTATATTCTGTGAAATTCCAACAATGTCAAAAGAGGTAAAATTTTACTTCATCTTGTCACATCTATAAAAAGTAAACAAGTTTACCTAAATATTTTGTGGGTTTGCCCTGAAAGTATGTCTTTTCCTCTCTAATATATCCTAAGGAGCATATCAAAACACAGCATGCAAAAATGCCAAGAGCAGTACTTTCATACAGATCTGTTTTGTGCAGGTTAACTTAGCTACAGGTGTTTAAGTATATACTAAGAACTGACATAAATTACTTTGTCATCTGCTGGCTCTCTTTATCCAACAATATAACCTCTGAGACCCTAGGGAAATATAATTTTGAAAGCTCTGCACATAAGAAAATGGTCTGAACTGTGATAGTGCTTCAAAAGTTATTACCTACAACAGACAGACTTTAGGTCACTCAAAAACAGATATTGTAAACCAGGAAACAAAAATATTATAAAGTCATGGTTTTCCAGCTCCTGGCTGGAACAGAAGCTCAGTGCTTTGCTTTGGCTGGGTAAGGAGGTGCCCACCAAAGCTTCTTTCCCATTCCCCTACCCATAACGAAAGATTCATATGTCAAGACAAGGACAGGGAGAGATCATTCACCAAACACTGTCACGAGTACTTAATATTAAGGTACTTAGCCTCGACTCAGGGAACTTAATTCATTTCATTACTAATCAAATCAGAGTAGGGTAACAAGAAAATAAAACCAAACCTTAAAAACACATTTCACCCACCACTCCCTCCTTCCTGGGCCTAATTTTATTTTCCACTCTACCTCCTCCCCCACAGTAGTACAGTGAATGGGGGCTGTGGTCAGTTCATGACTCCTGAGCGGAGTCCGAGTCTCTGCCATGCCTCCCTCCTCAATGGGAGAACTCCTCACACTCTTCTCTTGCTCCAGACAGGGGTCCAGCCCACAGGAGACAGTCATCTTTGAACTTCCCCAGCGTGAGTCCTTCTCACAGACCACACTTCTTCGCAAACTCCTCTAGAACATATCCCCTCCACTGGATGTAGTCCTTCAGGAACAGACTGCTCCAGCTTGGGTTCTCTGCAGGGACACAAGTCCTGCCAAGAAACCCACTCCAGTGTAGGCTCTTCTCTCCAAGGCACCACAGGTCCTGCCAGGAGCCTGTTCTAGCACAGGTTCCTTAAGGTATCCCAGCCCACACCAGCCTGCTCTGGCACGGGATCCTCCACAGCTTACAGTGAATGTCAGCTCCACTGTGGAGCTGCATGGCCGCCACCATGGGCTGCAGGGGAATCTGCTCCAGCAGCCAGAACGCGTCCCCCTCCTTCACTGAGCTGCAGGGCTGCAGAGGCGTTTCTCTCACATTTTCTCACTCCCCCCCTCCCTGGCTGCAATTTGCTTCTGCACAGTAGCTTTTCTCCCCCTTCTTTAAGACATTACCCCAGAGGCACCACTGTTGCTGATGGGATTGGCCTTGGCCAGCAGCAGATCCATCTTGGAGCTCGCTGCTCTACTGGACAGGAGGGAATCTTCTGGCAGTGCCTCAGCAAAACTACCCCTGTAGTCCCTTCACTATTAAAACTTTGCCACTTAAACCATATAGAAGAAAACATCTCAATGGACTTGGAATCATTGTGATCCCAAATGGCACAAATATTAATTGAATAGATATTAATCAAAGAATAAGTTTAGGCTAATAGAACACCTTTATTTGAATCTAGTTTCCACTGGAAATGTTACTGGAAGAGAAATGTACTCTTTGTTTCCTACACATCATTAACATAACAAGATTAAAATTGTCTCTGAGCTACCTACATTTTCTGATAGTTTGTTCTGTAATGCTCTGTTCTAGAAGAAAAAGAGACTAAGACTAACAGGTAGTTTTTGACTACTGATGCACTGAGCTACTCAAGCTCAGCTAAAGTATTGCATAGGGACACATTCTAGATGTGTGTGCAGCTGTACACATGCAAATACTTATGAAGAAATTAAGACCATGTGGTATAAAAGTTTTATAGGCATCATTTGGAGATTGCCACATTATATATTAGTGACTTTGACATTCTTTTGAGGTAACTAATGAGGTTATAAAAACATCTTAATACTGCTGAAAGTAGATTCCTATTCCTACTAATTTATCAACTTGAAAAAAGATGCATCCTTGAGCTTTTCTGGGTGAGAGGGGAACAAACCTGTATCCTGTAATGCTTACCTCTCTAAACTCAGAGCCCTATCACTATTGCTGACCTCTCCTGTAATTTCTACATCTACACCATTAAGAAATTCACTGCCTTAAGACTGCTGCCTCTAACAGACCTTCATGCACCCCAAACAGCAAAGCAAACAGGTAATGGTTTGTGTCTGAAACATACAGCGCAAGAACACAACCAGACAATTAGACTGAGGTAACAGGGGGTCATAGTTAGAAAAGTGGAGATAGAGTGGACAAAAGTCAAGCACTTAGAAGTTTTAAAAAAGTTTAGCACCATTCAAAACACTATTTAAAACATTTGCAACAGCTCTCCTCATTTAACTGACTGTTATTTTAGTAATTTCTATTATTCTTTCAATTTTTAGACCAGGTAATACATCAGGAAGCCTTCTGATGTGTTGTAGAACAGTCCTTATCCCAGAGAAATTTACATCTCAGTAGGGTAGGGAAAAAAAAAAAAAAAAAGGAAGCAGGCAAACATAAATACATGAGCTGTTCAACATGCTGAAGAATGGTTCAGAGACTGAACACCAGCAGTATGGTATTTCTAGACATAAATTGCAAAGTTCCACAGCAAGCTCTCAAATAATTTAATGGCTTCTAAAGGAACTCAAAGTTGAGAATGTGCTGGAAGGAAACAAAAAAAAGTATAGCATATTTGATCATCTCTTGACCAGTAATGAAGTCTGAAACCGCAATCCACAACTCCAAGAGCTTTGAAACTAACTTGTTTATATTTTATGTGATATAGATAAGGTCATCAGGATTAAAAAAGGGACAACAGGGCCCCAGTTGTGGGTTAGGAGATGTCTAAAGCAGGATTTTCAAAGAATAAAGGTTGGCTATGATAGCATTCTTGCAAGATCAGAAAAGCACTGAAGTCAGGTTGACAGACAGAATTCTCTAAGGAGGTGTCAGAAACACAGGCAAAGAATCTTACATGTGTAGCTAGACCTGAAAATCATCCATGCAGAGACATACAATAACTTCTTTTAGTAGAAGAGTAAGAAGAACTGGAATCCCAAATACAGAAGCGAAAATCTTTATGAAAAGCAGATTTTTTTTTCCTCTGAACTTTGTGTTCACCGTGATTTCTGGTTTAGTGAAAACTTGAAACTAGACCAGCATTCTTCAGAAGACCAACTACAGGTGACACAAATCTGTCACTGATCAAGCCTTACAACTCTCTGAAGTAACAAGCACAGGGGGAAAAAAATCTGAAAAATCAAAATGTTTATTCAGAGAAAAAAAGTCAGCAGTGAGAGCAGACCACAAGCAGAGAAGGCTGCAATAATTGTGAATTACTTACTTACCCTAACTTAAATCTCATGAACAAAGAATTAATTCTCTTTCTGAAGCTTATCTTTTTGATCAGATGTGCCAACAAGCAGAATATAAATGATTTCATATACATTAGAAATACCATTAAAATATGGAAGCAAGAAAAGACAATTTGCTTATGCTGGTTGCTGCATTTTGAACAGTCAGTCCATTCAGCTATACAAAAAGAATATCAAGTTATAAGGAAGAAGTATTTTCTCTTCCAGAAGTTCTTGAAAGTTTTCATTAGTCTCACGTCATTACATACAAGATAGTTTAAAAGGCTACCCTTTCTCCTGAATTTGGAGAGATAAATACAGCACATTACCAGAACCTTCCATTTTAGAACAAGCTTTTAAGAAAGCCACACAAAAATTCTTCAACACCTTCATTAGCTTTATGCATTATAATTGAAAAAATACTAATATTAATGTTCAAATCATAGATCCACTGAAGTAGTATAAGATTTCCTTCACTTTACAGAGCACACAAGGCTTCAAAGGAAGTAAGTCTGTAAGGAGATGGTTGGTAAACCATATGGTTTCCAGTCAGGATGTCCTGACACATACCACAGCAGTTCACAATTAAAAGTAAGCAATAAGAAAAGACACCTGCTGACGCAAAAGATTTGCCGAGACCTTTCTTCAAAAGAAAACAGAACTCAAAACAAATAAACAAAAAAAAATCCCAACACCCCTAAAATAAAGAAATCTATACTGCACTTTACAAGACAACTCTCACCAACACATTAGGAGCGGACATGAATCATATCACTGTGTGATTTTTGTATTGTTATGACTGGAAGTAAGCATGTATATATTTAGCAAGCACTCAGTGGTAAAAAATGAAAGGCAGTAAGCAAGTTAGTAAAAAATATCTCTTATTGAAGCAAACTGAGACAAAATTAAGCTCCTTTCACTAGCTCACACACAGGGAAAATCCAAGTACTTAATCCAGAATCACAGAAACAATAAGACTGCAACTCTATGAAAACTGAGGCATTACCTTAATCTACCAGAAACTGATTTTGAAACAGTTAACTCTGGAACTTCCAGACAACTGAACTCTAGTTTCTTTGCAGAAAAACATTAACCCCCTCTCCCCTTCTCACCCACCCCTAACCAAAATAAAGGCCACTACTCATAACACTTCTGAAGATATTTGTCTTATATTTATTATAAGGCATTTTTTCACACCACCATCAGAGATGAGAGTAATGGAGGCCAATTGTATATAGACAATTAATTTCTTGCTAAAAACTATGTTCTATTAACTTTTTAAAGCAAAGTTGAAAGCCCCTGACTCATTTGATAAAAGGACCCTTGTTCAAGCAAAGCATAGCAGCCTTAACACAATCTGTTTAAACACCTAAGGCTAGTCAAAGACAATACAAGGAAAGTAACTCAGCTAAAACTGAGTAAGTATCTAATGACTAGGACATCCGCTAAACACCGTTTTCAGCTGCAGTGAATGGGTCAGAACAATTGGAGCATCAGTGCTCACACACTTCCAAAACTACACTTACAAATTGCCCAAGTGAACAAGCTCTTCTGCCACGTCGCACAAAACAAAGAATTAGAAAATGCCTTGTCACACCACAAACAGCATAAAGGCAGCTCTGCAGTTAAAATACCATAATTCTCCAGCAGTCCACAACATCCAATGCAACAACAATGAATTCTGAAAAACTTAATAAGGAGGACCTAATAAGGAAAATGGTCCAAGTTTGAACATTATGCTTCTTCGACAGGGATTTCTTCCTGCCTGAAGTTACCTTAACTGCAATGCATTTCATTTTCCATAGGAAAAAAAGCTCTTGTCAGAATATAAGCAGAGGTGACCCAAACACCAATCTTTTTGCCTGAGAATACAATAAGTGCTTGTTCAACAGCCACCACACTGCAACTGAACCATATGTTTCCATAGTGGAAGAATAAACAATAAGAATGCTGATGCCACAGACATACAAGGACTTTGGAGGGTAATTTTACTTCCTTCCAATTAGAAAGAAAGAAGCTTCTGTTCCTCTGTTTAATTTTGTATTCTTTTTCCATAAGCAGCGTACACAGGACATAAGATTTCCTACCAACTTTGACCATCGAATCAATTACATGAAGTTTTGCAAAGGATAACCAATGCACTCATAGTTTCAACTACCATGCTCTGTATACTCAGATGCTGACAGATGTTAATTTAAAGAAAACCACAATACTAAGATGCAGAGGTAACACAGCTTTTACTCACTAAGTCAATAGTATAAGCTTTGGAGAAGCACTCCAGTTTGCTCTTAAATAATTATTAAATAGCAAATCAATGCCATCTGCATTTATACAGTCAGAGTCAAGCAACTGGTGGGCCGTGACAGTGCACCCAAATAGTTTAGTCAATATTGTTAATCTTCATAGTAGAAAATTTAATTATTTTCAGGCCCAATGCATAGGAGGAATGAAAAGTGATTAAAAGTTGATGAAATACACCTGTTTTTAAAAATCCCGTTCAGAATGTATCATGATTTTACCAGCTTGAGTCCCAGAGGAATGAAGTGTGAAAAAGTAGTACTGACAACTCTAAATAGTCCAAGCAGTAAACAGACCTAACTACTCCAAAGTTTACATAGTAGTAATTCTCTCCCAAAGCTGGTCTCAACATACCATTATTCTCTAATAGTAATACATGGCTAGGGTCTAGGTTTTAAAAGCCACCAGGTTTACAAACTCAGAAAAACAAAAACTCATGCAATTTATGCACAGTTTAAAGGAACACCGGAGTTATTTGTTAGCAATATTCATTTTTCATTTATTTACAGGATAAAAACTTTCTAAAACATAGATGGTGTTTTAAAAACAGTAATTTGCTTCCTGCAAATCCAGAGATATATGGTCAACGTTCTTATACAATGCAAGCATTGAAAACCAAGGCTAGGCATAAAATAAATATTATCTTCAGCATTACACAGAAATTGAAGTGTTTTTGTTTCTTAATGATAAAGCTACTGCTTACCCATGAGAAAAGCAGTAGAGAAACTTGACATTGATGCTAATATTGCTTTCCCTTTATTAATGTAGTTAATTTTGTAAATTTACATAAGACATACCAATAAACCACAAAAAGTATAGATCCCAATGTATGAAGTATAAAAAGGAAATATATATGGACAGATAGCAATTTACATTCACTGATTATCTACATGCAGATTATTTTTTATTCCCTGCAAGAATGTTGCTTATGGTAACTTTTACAAACAAGGCTCTAAGGAGGAGCACTATTGAAACATTCTGTCCTGCTAAAGAATTCCTTTTCAAAATCCATGATTATTTTCACACTGATAATAAAAGTTTAAAGAGAATGCACCCACACAGAACTGCAATATTCTGCCTATTCCAACCTGAAGTATCAGCCCATGGAAAATTGGCATTATTACAAAACCTGAACAATTTGAAAGCAGGACACATAACCAATTCTACACAAAGAAGTTTGCATGGTGTCTAGGTAGCCAGAATTTTTGCATACACCACAAAACCACCCTCACTGTACAGTTCTTGTAGGGTGGGAATGTTTAGTTAATCCCTTATTGTTGCAAACAAGTAATTAATACAGAAAGCCTCATCTGCCAGAGTACAAAATTACAGAAAGAAATGAAGGAAAGATAGAAGATAGCAATTTTAAAAAAGAAAAAAATGCAAACCACAAATTATTGAGCTCTGCCACTAGTTTTTAAGACTGCTCTTTTTTCAGTGTTTGATCAAGATGAAAGCTTTGCTTTGTTTCCATTATTCATTTTCTTAACATCATTAGATTGGGGGAAAACTTCAACTACCTTACTACAGCAATAAGATGATTATCACAGCTACTATAGTTAAAGAATAAACAAGCATAATAACTGTTATTACAACAAGTAATATAGGCCTCCAAGCCACAACCTCACTATGGACAGCACCCAACTGACTTGGCAGAACTTCTGCCTTCACTAGGTATTAATTTGATCAGTCACCCACCACAGAAATCAGTCATAGGACACACTCCAGAAATTCGATTTAAAACAACACTTGACTGAGCAGGTTTCTATTTCTGATTTTAATCCCTGGGTTTGATCTAGACAGAGGAAAAAATTACCTTCCTGTGCCTACTGCCACACAAGGCTATGAGATTTAAATTGGTTTGCCAGCATATTAAATTTGCTCAAACACATCCTTTCCCTACAAGTACCAAATGCTAAAAACTCAACCAACAAGCTAGAGCATTCTCACACTATGACATCATCCTGTCTGGTATACTTTAATACAATTTGGAAATAAAATTTGATTAACTGAGAGCAGCTTAAAGAGGATACATTAAAGATCCAAATTGAGGACACTTATACAGCAAAATGAAAAAGGAAGCACAGTGCCCAGCCTTTCCAGTGACTTCTACCAAACAGGCCTTCCTAGCTGTTCTGATGGGCTGTGACCAATACAGCCATCCTGTACTAGATGAGTGAAAGCAATCCAGAAGTCCAAGCAGTGGGATAAAGACTTTCTGGTAACTGTGATTTTACAAAAAAATTAGGGTATAACCTTACTATATAGATCTGGCCTGACACAGGGAAATCAGAGTTCTTCATTCCCCACGTGGTTTCAACAACAAACCAGATTCCTAGTTCCCAAGCTGAAAACTTCCTCCTACTGAGGAAGAGTACCTACTTTCGAGTACTTGCAGTCCTTAATACAAGAGAACTCACTGTTAACAACATCCTGACCACTGACAGGAAAATTTCAACAGTGTCTTTGTGATAATAACCATTTTTATTAAACCTGGGGTTTCAGTTTGTAATTGCTGCCAGCAAACACAGTGGAAATACAGATACTTGATTCTTGGAGCACCAAAAATAGCCTACAAGGACTTCAAAAAATATTTAAACATTTATAAAGGCATACTACATTAGTGTCCACCCTGTCAGTATAACTAATTATCAACATTAAGAAATGTTGAACATCTTATTTCACAAGAGCCACAAGGAAAGCAAAGAGTTGCACTAAATCACAAAGAATCACAGAGTGAAAAAGTGATAACTGCATCACCATACAGCCCCAATGCCAACAGGTAGTAATCCTCACTGCTCAGCAGTTCCAAGAGGAAGCTTTTAAACATCACCCAGTGTGCAAAGCAGAGTGCCTGCATCTCCTGAACAGCCAGCTATGTTACAATCAAACTCTTCCTACCACTGGTAAGGCACTCTCCTGGATAATCTATTATGATACAAGCTGTCATTTCAAAGAATACTAAACAAAATGTATCAGGCTGGTGAGGGGAAGTGTAAGAGCTAAAAAGCTACAGTCTATCCCCCCACTTCCTGAAAAATGAGTTTCAGTACAGTGTATTTCTAGTTTCAAAATTAATAGTAGATGTACTTATAAGCCATTAAAATGCAGAACACATACTTAAAAAGTTAGGCATGCCATACTAATCTGTTTACTAAACTGACAAGAGTGACATCCCCCAGTCCCCACGCACATTCCTAAAAGCACAAATACATCTATGTTGCCATCACCAACATATCTCACAGGACAATTAGCTTAACTGAAGTTTAATACTTCAGAGGTCTTGTTTGCAGACTAACAGTGTGACACAACATGAAACACACAGAATATGTGATTACAAGTCTAAGTCAAGCAGCTTTTGGTTAGGACAACTCTTCAACTTTGAGTCATTTTAAAGGATCTGAAAATAACAATAGCCTAAGGCAAACACACACATTTGTTTTCCTTCCACAAACCAAGATTAAAAAAACATAGCCAGAGGCCACTGGAAAAAAAAAAAAAAAAAAAAAGAAAAAAAAGAAAAAAAAAAAAAGACAAATGATGCTTAAATAACCTAAAACATAAGTCCCCTTTCTTCCCGAGGCACATGCAGCACAGCACTCAGAGCTGCAGGAAGAAGCTGTTTGCCCCTGTGTACCTATGTAAACAGCCCCATAGCCCCATTCTTCACTGTGTGTACACACGGACGCACAGAGACACCCACCACTTTGTCCATAAGTTTCCAGGTCTTCTCCACAGTCCTGCGGTCAGCAGCTGCCTGCTTGGGGGGGCCCACAGCATCCTGAATGGCATCGATGAAGCCCAGGATCCGTCCCTTGCGCGGGTTCCGGCCGTTGAGGGAATTGGCCATCTGGGAGCCAAGCTGGCCGCAAAGACAGAGAAACACAGGCTCACAAGGTGCTCCGAAAACATCTTGTCATAGAACCCGCCGCAGCCTGCGAGGCAACACTTCCTTCTTCACGGGCAGGAAAGGGCAAGATCAGGGCATGTTTAGGAACAAGCTTAACTTTTCATGACAAACAGCGTAAACCCACCTGGCCCGGGTTTACATTGGCAGAAGCGATCCCGGATTTATTGTCAACACCGACAGTCGGGAGGGGGGAACACACCCGCGCCCGGCTCCGCGCCGCGCCCCTGCCCGTCCCTGCGCCCGCCGGCCGCGGGCACATGCCCGGCCCCGCACAACAAAAGAGGCCGCGGCGGAGCGGGGGCAGGAGCGGGAGGAGGGAGCAGAGGGAGGCAGCGCGGGCAGCAGGCAGGCACCCGCAGGGCAGGCGGCGGCAGCGGCACGCACAGACCCGGCTCCCGGCACACGCACGGACCGGCACGGCACGGCCGGGCGCCAAGGGCGAGAGCGGCCGCCGGGAGAGCCGGGAGCAGGCGGCGGCAGCGAGGTTCTTCGGTCCCCGCGGCGGAGCGGAGCGCAGGCGAAGCGTCTCTCCGGACGAGGCTCTCCTCTCTCCGGCCGCGGCGGCTTCAGTGCCGCGGGAGGCAGGCGGAGCGCATCCCGCCCCGCCGCCCGCGCCCGTCCCGCTCTGCGCCGGCCGCCCCGCAGGACTCTGCCCCGTGCGGCTGCTGCTGGCGGCGGGCGAGCGAGCGCTGCCCCGGGGGAAGCGTGGGGAACAACTGCCCTGCCGTCCGCATCGCCCTCCCGCACCCCAGCCCAGCCCGCCCGGCGGGTGGGTGGCTGGGAACGTGCGCGCGTGTGTGGAGAGTCCTACAGGCACATGCAAAAGAGACAGAGAGAGAAAGAGAGAGATGCACACGCACAGGTCCGTCTGCGGCACCGCTCGCAGCCCCCGGCAGGCTGTGGTCCCCCCGCACTCCTAGGAAGTGAGGCTGGCTTCCCGGCGGCGGCGGCCCCGCTCCTTCAGCCGCGCCCGCCCCCTCCCCGCGGCGCGCTGGCGGCCGCTCCTCTCCTCGGAACATGCCCACCCCCGTGACAACACTGCGTGTGCGCCTGCGCGCCGCGCCACCAGCGCCGCCCTCTGCACGGGGGCGGGAATGCTGCCGCACGATAGCCAATCGCAAGGAGAGATTTTCTTGATTGACGCGGCATTTAGCAAATGGGCGTGTGTTTAGTCACGGGGCGGGGCAGCGGCGGGGAGCGGGCTCGGGACGGGGAGGGGGCTGGAAGCAGCGGCCAGCAGGAAAGGGAGCGGCGGCGGGGCGGCCCGGCCCGGGTCGAGCTCTGGTCCCACCGGCTGAGGGACAGCCGGAGGCCTCTGGGGGTGGTGGCGGCGGCCGGCTGCGGGTTGCCTTCGTGGGGACGCAGACATTGTCCCTGGCTGTGAGGTCTCCAGGGGCTATGGCAGCGTGTCCCTCCGTCCGCTGGTGAGGCCGTGGGACCCCTGCCTGCTGAGCCTTTAGCGTGTGTTAACAACTGCCCGCTCCTGCCGCCCGTGGGAGCGCGCTGCCTTTGCGCTTCCCCTTCGCGCTTTTGGGAGCTCGCTGGGGGTTTTTTGTGGCCACAGAGAAAAAGAACTTTTTTTCCCTCTGTCTGGTTTCGTTTCTTGTTTTATTGGGTTTTTTTTGGTTTTTTTTTTTTTGTTTTTTTTTTTGAGAGAGTGAGGGAGCTTTGCCGTTAAGCAAGTGCTGAGATTTCCCTATTTCCATGCTGGGAATGGGCTAGAGAGTTCCAAGAGGTGGGGAGGGAAAATGTGAGCACTTTCTGGTTTAAAAAGCCCTTTTATATGCCATTATTTTGATATGAGCACTTCCCCTGGGTATATGGTAAATAAAATTCCACTGATTGAATGCCACAAAGAGCGAGGCTTACCTGCATAGGGTGCAAGACACTTGACTTCAGATCCTTTTGAAGATTGTCCAGGGAGTAATTATACTTTGCAAGGGTTAATTTTCTAATGAGCTGTCATAAAAGGAAATAAAAATGCAATACGTAGCATGAAAGTTTTTCTTTTCTAAAGACAATTGTATTAGAGGAGTATTTTTAAGTTTTGGTTTTCAAAATATCTGCAAAGTGTAGTCTTTTTTTTCCAAAGGTTTTCTTTTTTTAATGGTTTGCTCTTTTTCTTGGTTCTTTCCCTACTTTTTCTTGGATTTGACTTTTTTATTGAAATAGGAGTCAGGAAAAACAGTAGAAAAACGTGCAGAGTGTTTCAGTGTTGCTTTTATTAATATTTTAATTTATAGGTATTTTTAGTGCAGGTATCTTCTGTTGATTTAAAATGTATCATGTTATTCTTTTGAACACATAAAACAATAAAATCCTATCAATAATGTCTTCAAAGGTTGTTTCTCTATAGCTTTTAAATATGAATTGGCAGTTGCTTGCCTTAAGTGGGTTGGAAGCTTCTCATTTTATTGTAGTCTCTGTAAGTTACTCTCTTCCCTGTGTTGGTTTAAAACCTCTCTGGCTGATGTCCCTATCCCTTTTTTCTTTGGAGCTCAGCTTTTGTAAGATTAAGTTGACAGTGGCTGCTTACTCTGTTGCTATCTCTCATTTGGTTGTGAAAAAAAACAGAGGAGCTGACGCTTTTTCAGAACTTGTAAAGTTCCTGTTCTCGATTGCTTTGTTTTCATTGTTGTTATGTCATTCCCTTCATATCCCACACTCTGCCAAGAGCTGTGATCTGTGAGCTCTTGGTAGCCGTCTGGGGCTGAGTCATGGTGTCTTGCAGTTCATCCGAGTGCAGGGCCAGCAGGAGCGAGCAGCTTGGTTCCCTGCATCCCTCTGCATCCGTGCTGCATTGCTAAGGGAGTAGCCAGCTCCATGGGGAAAGTGAGTGGTTTTCAAGCAGTGTTCTCTCATTGCCTGTGCTGTACAGTAAGTACAGATGTTCTGGGAATTGCAGTCCTCAGAGGGTCATGTGAGTACATTGGAAGCGAGCCAGCTGGGAGAGCAGGTGGAAGGGATACCTATGGCTTCAGCTTCAAGGCTGTTAAAGATGGGTCAGAATTCTGCGGGCTGTGCTGTGGAAGAGCAAGATGACATAGCACTGCTGGTGTGGCTTCAAGCACATAGAGTGACAAGGCTGTTTGACAGGAGACAGCTAAGAGGTGAGGCTGAGAGGAGTGAAGTAAACAGCTGCTGTGTTTGAAGTTCAGGGCATGTCTTGTTAGCAGTTAGCACATAAAGACTGAGCTGGCCCGCTGGGTCTTTGGGGTCTATAAGGATTAAGGGTGGTGGCTGAAGGCACTGGCCACCTGGAATATTTTAATACAGGTCAGCACCACTGTGTTAATGTCCAGGCATTCCTTCTCCCCAGCTTCAGGCTGTCTGATCGGCTAAACTAGGAAGCTAACCTGCTATGTATAGATCCACTGAGGGAGCACAGGGTGTTTCAATGCAGAAACCTTGGTCAGGAACTTTAAATCTCCAGGAAAGAGTGTCTTTCTGTTTGGGCTACGTGTAAGGTACATGTGGAAGTTTGGTGTCTAAGGTCCAAAAATTTCGTATGTACAGTTAAAATGGCTTCACAGATCTCTTTTACTTACAAGCTCTCCAACTGAATGTTGATTCTACTTGTTACTATATTGAAGAATATTACAGTTTGGATCTGTGATTTAATCACTCTATGAAAACACTACAGAATAAAGGACAGTAAGTCTGAGGTGTGAGATTTTAAGATTTGTATATTACGTGAGACAAATCCTCAGCCTAGTCAAGGTACTAATGAGTCATGTAATGATGATGGCATTAAAATGTCATCCAGGATTTGGTAAAATTTTGTAGTGAAAATTGGAGTAAAGGTGGTTGGGAGTCAGGATATGATGAAGGAATCAGGACAGTGTAAAAGACGCCTTGAATTGAACTCTCCTAAGTCCTACTTTGTAAAGTAGGGATTTTAGGTCTAAGCATTTTACTGAAAAGCAAAATCATGCGACTTCTTGAAAAACCCAGCTGCTTGGTAGGGAGAAAACAGATATAAAAGATTAAGATAACATTTACATTTGTCCATTGTAGTATTTTCCTCTCTGTTAACTGTTTTGGGTTTTGTTGGGTTTTTGTGGAGGTTTTTTTGGTTGTTTTTTTACTTTCTTGGTGACTCATTCTTCTGGAGTTATTAGACTGCCTGCCTTATGAATGAAACTTTATGTTGATGCTCTTGAATGAATTCCATTCAAAGAGCAATTGACAGGCATTGGAAGCAAGAGAGATGCTTTGGTTTGGTTTTCTTTGTTCACCAGCTATTAAAATATTACTGATTTTCTGCAGTCAGTCAATGCATGTGGTTTGGGAGCTTTTGTCATTTTTGTGTTTGTTGCTGTGGTACAAATGGTTTTATACCCAAATACATTGAAACATAAAAACAATGAAGAGGACAGATGTGGGTTCTATTTATAGCAACATAAATAAGACAAGGCTCATATATTATATAATATGCTGAGTTAAGGGATATGGTAGCAATGCTTGTAAAGCTTAAGCCCTCAATTTAAAATGACTTCTTGCTAATTGTAACATAATATCCTGGCTATCCCAGCACCCTTAAACTTTCAAATTTATCCCTTGGTGTTTACACTGAATATGTACGATGTGATGAAAAGGCAGCTGTTCATGGGGGTGTAGTGTCCTGTGGGGCAGGGTCAGGCACTGGTTTAATGGCTGAGCTCTGACAAGGTCATCCTCTTCCCAGGATGTGCAGTGCCCCAGCAAAATGCAGCTGGTCCCTCTTTGAAGGGAAACTGAAGCTTCAAGGGCCTCTGGGACCTACTGGTATTTTGGTGTCCTACCTTTATCTGTTCTGTAAAAACATCAAACAAACAAAACCAGCAAACAAGAAACCCCCACACCACAACCCAAAGAAACAAAACAACCAAAAAAGAGAAAAGATAATTATTGTAATAACAGATAAGCTCCAGGGCTATTTGCTTAAACACATTTTGGCTAGCCCATTCTAGATACATACAGTATTTTATGCTACCCTTCTCTCCTGTATTCAGTTACTGCATAATCACCTGTAATAGTTGTTAGGAATATTAAAGTGGAGTAAATGCAAAATGTTATTATTTTGCAGTGCCCTCAAGAATACTAGGATATTTAGATCTAAAAAAAAAATCCAGAAAAGGGTTTATAAGCTGCAAGCCAGCATCATGGATAATTTTTAAAATAGATTTGCAATGTACTTACCTGGGTTTTATTGTAGCAAACTGAGAGACAGAAAGCAAAACCAATCACCTGTGACACTCAATATTCTCTTACTGATAATATAAGTTGGTATAATAATAATAGTAGGTGCTTTTCTTGCCTTAGTGGGTAATTACTTAGAGAAAATTAGTGATGAGAGTGGCAGTTTGTTGTCAGATTATAATCTAGTTAATTTGGCTACCGTAATTTTTCCTCTATTTACTTATATTATGTTTTTCATAGTCATCAAATACTCAAGCTTGCTTTTTAAAAAAAATTGTTACTGCTGTCTAGAAGTGAAAATTTGTTCTTTTCACACATGAAATGTGAATAGTGTAATAGTTTAACCCACTTTGCTGTTGAACTACTGCAAGAAAGAAAAAAAAAGGCTGCCTTTCCAAGTTTCTGTTCACTGTAAAGATCCATCATTGCTGCAGCAGGCTGTTACAGTACAACTAATGATAATACAGTGTTGCTGTATTAGTTCCCCCTGCTGAGTGACTAAATCCTCTTTTTATCCTTGATGTGGAAAGGCAAGCTAAATTTAGCTGTGTCTGTACCCGTAAGTAAAATGGGCCAGGCACTGTTCTTGGTCCCTGAGGCCAGGTAGGCTGGCACAGGGGTGGTCGCCACCATCCTTCCTGAAATTACACCAGCCTCACCACCTCCTCACACCGCCACATCCAAGTAGTGATCCCTCACCTGTGCTAACCCTGAACCTCCCCGGGATCTATTTGGGGAAACAGCAGCGCCAAAACTATTCAGCAGTATCTTAATAACGTACTGCCCCACTTCATGGTGTGCCTAGAGCATTGTGGCTGCAGTAACTAGACAGCTTTTGTTGGGGTTTGTATGCATATATATATACACACATGCATGTGCACAATGTAATAGGAGATGTTTCATCTTTATTCATTTTGATTGGGCTGCAAATAATGAAATTGCTTTCAACTGGCTTCTCGAGGAGTGAAGTCTTTAAAGCTCAGGAATTTAACTGACTGAGGCTCTTGTGCTCACATTTTCAAATCTTTCCTTTACACTAGGAGCAAATCTACTTGCGTATGATATTGTTTTCCTTGCAAAATACAGCACATCCATTTGCCTGATGATGAGTAATTAAAAATGTGTTCTCTGTTTGCAGAATGAGTATGAAAACTAATTGTGGGGCCAGGCCTGTGTTTGTTTACACACCTCACTAATGAGTTCGTTTGCTGTAAACTAGACAGCCCACTTCAAAACACATCTCCGCCTTAATATATTGTATTAAAAAAAGTGTGTCAGCTTAATTTTAAAACAACCTATCCCTCAGGGAGTGTTCTTCTGTTTCTTTTCTGTTATTAATTGCATCCATCTGCCAGAGCAGGTGCAAAGGCTTTAACTAAGTCCTGTCATTCTGTACAACTCCTTGAATTTGCTCCATCTGTGCAATAGCATAAAAAAACAATGCCTATATCTATTTTTTCTTTTTTTCTTTTTTTTTTTAATTTTTTTATTATCCCCCTGTTCCTTCTGAGTGCCATGATAGCTCTTCCCAATCTCGGTCTGATAAAACAATCTTTAACTCCAACATCCTTTTTAATGTCTTGCCAAAGTACAACTGGGTTTTCTTGTTTGACTTGATGATTAGGAGGTTTTCCATTCAAATAGCTCTTTTTTTGCCAAAATGTTTAAGATTTTCAGCTTGTGGTAAGAGGTTGTAAAATACTCCCAGGGCTTTTCATTGCCATCTTTCTCTGGAGCAGGAGTTGTGCTTTGACAGGAAAGAAGCCTGTGTCTATTCTGTGCTTCTGCAAGTTGAAATAAGCTCAGTTAGTGGAGATTTGAACAATATTGCTAGTGGCTTTAATTGAAATAGTCAGATGAGACACTGTCATAGAGGCTTTTCCTTCAGAAAACTATGTTTTCAGTTGAGTAAAATAGCATCTTAAACAGGGGAGTGATGCAGTGCTAGGAAATCATGGCTTAAGCATGATGATTTATTTGCTTAAATTTCTGCTTCTTCCTTGTCACTTCCAGTATTCTTGTTCATCCTACTAAAACAAGACAACTTTTTGTACTGTAATCTGCTTGACTCCTTGACTGTGAATTTGTGGTGTATCTTGTGTTTCCTGTGTGCTTCAAGTTCTGCTGATATTTTGTTTGTGAGCAATGGCAGGAACCTGTTGTCTTTAGTAGAATAAACAAGCTGGTTTTTTTTTTTTTCCCTCTGCTTACCTACCTCCATTTAAAATAATTCATTTAAAATTTTTTCCACACTGAAAAGTAAATCATGTATTTTGTAAGGTAAGTTGCTGTTTTAATAGAACTGAGTAATTTTTGACCTTTTGCGTGGGCTGTTTCATAACACAAACTGTATTTGGTACTTCTGATTATTTGCTGCATACTTCAGAGCATTCGGTTATTCTCAGAGTGAGCTGATAAGATTTTTGCATCAATTGCTCAGTCTTCAGAATGCAGTTGGTGACTTCTTTTTTTTTTTTTTTTTTTTTTTTTTTCTCAGAGGAGAAATGAAAACCAGTGAATCAGACTTCTGGGGAGAGCAATAAGTATAAATGATTTCTTCCTTTTGAAAATATTCATTTTATTGCATCAAGAAGTCATATTGTGAACAATAGTGAACACTACATTGAAATGTGCTTTTGCATTGTTTTATTAATTCTGTTGTGTGGGAGAGTATAACATTTGATTCCATTAAGTTTCAGATTAAGGCACATTGTGTCCAAGGAAATATAAAAAGGTCAAAGTAAAACTAATAATGAAGTGAAGCTTGAATTAACCTATTTTGTTAAATTTCTTTAATTTTCCTGTCAAGTTTTCAATGTATCCAGTTCTACATGGATGCCCCCATTGTTTAGACAGTCAGGAGTTGTCCAGCAGAACATTGTGACCCTTGTACCAAGGCACAAAAGTAGTTTTAATTACTAGGAATGTGATTTTATTTCACTCTGGGTTTCATTTTTTTTGCTCTGCAGATTTATTTCCCTGTGTTTTTATTTTGTTCAGTTACCATTCACTTGCTGGTAAATGCAAAACCAGCTGTAATGGCTTACAAGGCTGTTGTGCCAGTATTTTCCTCTCTCCATTCTGTTATTCTTGGCTTTTTAAAAGGGTCTGGTATTTTACAACTTTTCTTGAAATAGTGTAGTACTATAGGGGATAACAAAAAATGTATTCTTATGCAGTACAGTTCTTCTCAAACTCTTACTTCATCAGAACAGACTCCATGATGGATGAACACTCCAATACAATTTTTCTACATACCCACCAGTAATCTGTGCTGCTCATAGGTTTTATCATGCTTTTCTGCAAATTAGCTCTACCATGTCACAGTGTCACTTTTTAAGGAATGAAATATTTATGATTAAAGCCTTGTATCTCTCAACAGCTGTATAATTTTGGCATCAGGTATACTACATGGCTGGTACTCAGTCTGCCACATTAAGTGAAAATTTCTCTTCGGGTTTTCTATGTAAATATGAATAAAAGGCCATAATATTACCTATATTGTCCCTAATTTTCAAGTTTACCTTTTTTTGTGCCTTTATGAAAAGAGAGTCTAAATGCTATTTTTCACAAGACATATTGTTAATATTCTTATATGTCAGCAGTGTGGACTGTGTGTAATGTTTTACTCAGTCCTGGTAGAAAGGAATATGAGAAACGGAGTTTTTAATACTTCATGGTTTTGTCCAAAACTTACAAGGAAAGTTTGGAGGCAGTAGGAAAGCCCTGTGTCTTGGAAATTTTTTGCATGGATTTTCCTTTTCCGTATAGGCAATGCACCCAGAATTTTGAGAGGAAAGTAGTGATCTGATTAAGTGTCTATTCATCGATCCTTGAAAAGGCAGGCTGATCTCATAAAAGTAGATATTTGATAATGGAAAATTTACTGAATGTGAATGTTTCTCTTTTTGAAGGTGCATTGAGGTGCAGAGTTGCCTGCTAATTCTAAAACCCTTGAATACTTTCCTCTGTTTGCGCTTAGTTTTTCTGAAGTTGGTTTTAAACACACACTTCCCTTTTTCCATAGGTACATGCCTTGGGCTGTTTATTTTTCATGTGTAGCATACTTAAATATTGTCAGATTGAAGGAGAATAATATGGATTCATTAAGTCCTCAATTCTTCAATGCTATATAAATTGGCTGTGGACTTCTTCTGTAAGAGCCTGAGCAAGACTGTCCACACACTGTTGTGTGGATATGACATAATTGCCGCTTTGCTGTCTGGCTTCACTGTCTAACACAGCTGATGAGACTGTACAACTTCCAGGGAAAAAAGTCCATATGCTGGAAGGATTGGTTGAAGCTTGGCTCAGCACATCCAAAAGACTCATCTTTTCATTCATCTTAAAAATCATCTGAAGGAGGTGAGTGCTTTAAAGCAGACACCCTAATGTATTCAGAGAGCTTTTTCCTTTTGGTGACAAACAGAAGTGTAGTAATTTTGTCTCCTTTTTTGTACAATCTCAATGCAACTTCTAGGGATGTGTGGGAATTCTTACTGCCTTTCTTCTTCATAACTCTGTGTCAGCTAGTGCAGTGTAAGGGTAGGAGTAATTCACTTTGCAGACCCTGAATAAAGGTACATTCTGCTGCTCTTATACTCAAGGAGACCTCACTTGCAAGGCCTTTCAACCCAATTTCATAATCTTGCACAGCCTCATGACATAATAAAGTCTACAGTTCCATGGAGTGTCTGTTCCTGTACTAGTGCAGTATCTCCTGCCCATGTGAAATATCTACTTTAACTTACAGGCACTGAAATGATAGGTGGTTGTGACTTTTATAGAAACAGGCAGATGTGCACTTTTTAAAAGCAGAGAATGGTAGGTACTGTGGTGTGTGTGAGACAGAGTGCATGCCAGTTCAAATATTTTTAAAATGTGGAACACTTTGTAAAAGGAAAAAAATCATAATGTGCATCTCTTGCCTTTTTTTTCCTTTGGTCAAAGCTGAAAATATTTTCTCATGGACTTACTTCCTTTTACTCATTGGGCTTCTATATTTTTTTTTTCTTTCCACTTGGCTAAATCATGCCAGTTGAATTTTTAACTCTATTTAACCTGATTACTGAGCCACAAAGCCTGTGAATAGTGTAATTGGTGGAGCCAAAAAGCAGAAATACAGCAGGTAACCTACTCAGAAATAAGATAATTTGGACAGTAAATAAAACTTTTTAAAAATCTTCAAGGAATGTAGTGATTATATAAATGGAAAATGTGTTCAGTTGCAGGTTCTCTTGTGTTACTGTGTACTTCTGCAGAACTAGCAGAAGGCTGTTATCTTCATGTGCAGTTGTATCAATGACCTCTGAAGGAGGAGGAAAGGAAACAAAGATGAGGTAAAATAATCAGAAAGCAATCAGAGAAAATATGCTGTAAGCAATAAGTTGAGATTGAAATCTGTTTAAAAATACAGGCTTGTGGCTGTAGTTAAATGCCTTGGTTCCACTGACATTATGCAGACATCACCCCAAGATGTTATTTAAAGACCTCTCAAGTGTTCATGATTTTGGAAGAGTTGAGACTTCAGACTTAATGTTTAAATGAAATGCATTTGTTTATCACACTTTCCAGAGTTTCTGAAACCTTCCTGGTAGGTACCACAGCTAAAACTAAATGGTATTTGCTAAGGTGTTACTTTACAAAGATATTTATCTTTGTAAGAAAGAAACGTGTTCTTCACTGCCTGTGCTAGTAGCACTTGATTTAGTCTCAATTACTTGCATAGTTTATCTGTCAGTCAGTTCAGCTTCTCTTACAAGATACTATATGTTGATGCTCAAGCTTTCTGCATTTTTAATTTGAGTGGCTGCTCTGCTTGGCATTACAGAAGTTGCAGCTTCCTTTGAAAGAATGCTCGTTTGCTGAAATAGTAAAACTTGACTGAATACTGGAAGGAGTGCCTGGGAAGGGGGTTTTGAGCTCAAAAAAATTTGATGTTCTTTGTGAATTGACTGTAATTCCTTCTTTCGCTGAGTAGAACACAAAAATATCGTGAGACTTTTTTTTTTTTTTTGATTTGGCCTGCCAGCCAAAATTTAAAATAATAAAACACGCTCTATAAGCTGCTTATGAATAAAAAGTAGGATAAGAATTAGTCATAATTTTGGCAATGGTTTAGAATCTAATCAATTAGCTGCAGCTACAGCTCTTCTATGAAGTGGTATATCCACACAGTTTGGATCTCTCTTGTGCAATTTCATTATATTTTAGTGGGATTTTAATATAATCTCGGAAATAATAATGTCTGATTAGCTCAAAAAACAGTAGAAAAATGCAGTAGTTTTTATAGGTGATGTTACTACAGGCTTTTAGAAGGACGAGTAACATTAGATAGATTTGGTTTTCACTCAGCTCATGATATTTTTCAGAATAACAAGCTTGTAGAGTCAACAGGAAATCCATTGGCACTAATTATGACTAATGTTTCACTGTATTGCATGAAACATTTAAACACCATGAGTTTGAGATATTTAATTTTACATGTTCTCAATGTCTTTTTTTTTTTTTTTTTTAAGGGTGGTCTTATTTTTAAAGTATATTGAGCCTTTTTCAGTAGAACTTTGGAGTAAAGTGACATCAGTGGGACTGTCTTGGTTTAAACCAAAATGTAAAATGCGGTGCTCCAGATTGTCTTCTAAATTGTCAAGTTTCCTTGATTTTGTGGATTTATATCTTCAGTTGTGCTTAATCACTTTCTCTGTTTAGTGCCATATTCATTCTCTCATTTTTATTGTACTCATGTAGGCTTAAGCTTCATCTTTGTCTAAGTGCATTGCAAAAATAAGGGTAATTTTTCAAGGGTGGTTAGCAGCATAAATGTAAGAATGTATACTTGCAAAATGTGCATGACTTTGTGGGAAATTTTTTGGGGTCTCTCTGTCTGTGTGTATATATATGTGTGTGTGTGAGGACCAGAAAAACAAACTTAGGCAACTTCTCACATCTTATTCATACAGGAAGAACTTTGTCCTGTTAAAGAGGATATGTTTGGTTTCACAGTTTTTTCCATAGATGACCTTGCTTAAATGTGACTTGGTTGTAGTTCTTAATGGATTTTGTTTTTAAAGTGGACACTGGGGACTGCCTAAAAATAAAACTGGTCAAATTCTCTGAGTTTTTTCTCTTTTTGGCATGAAGTTTACCCATCCAGACAAATGAGTCAATTTCATTTTTTCCATGTACCTCTGATGTAACAGAAAAAAATTGTCTTTTTAAATAGTCATAACAGTCATAACTATTACAAAAGGGTGAGTGGGGGAGGAAAATAAAGTGGGAACAAGTCTACACCAACAGTGACTAGTAGTGTCATAAACCATTAAATGAAAGCCATGTATCTGTAAAAACTCATTGATAGTGTATCCTTGCTCTACATTACACTGGCATGAGAACTCGACTATATTCATCATTAAAATGAAATTTTTAAAAACCCTTTTATGGACTTCAAACCATTGATGTTAATAAATGTTTGAAATCAAAACCTTTACTCATCAAAAGGAGAGTAAACTTTTTTTCACAAATATACAAATCATGTAAGAATGGAAATCATCATTATGCAGAGTTTTACTTTTTTAAAGTTAGGAGGCTTACTTCTATCCTAAGAGTGGTGTATTGCTATATTTGCCCAGTCTTCTCCACAATGACTTCAGATAGTCATATGATCATGCCTAATTTTTACACTGATCAGAAAATATCTTGTTCAAAGTACATCTCATTTTCTTACATGAGAAGAAACTTCTTTTCTTGTAAACTGCGCAGTTAGGTAAGACCTTGAGTCTGTCAAATTCTCACTGGCATTCTTAATTTGTCTTGTTCATTATTTTAGTAAAACCTATTTTACATGACTATGCAAGGGACAAGAGGG
Organism: Pyrgilauda ruficollis; assembly: GCF_017590135.1. Taxonomy (NCBI): domain Eukaryota; kingdom Metazoa; phylum Chordata; class Aves; order Passeriformes; family Passeridae; genus Pyrgilauda; species Pyrgilauda ruficollis. The sequence continues at coordinate 2,265,006 of NW_024515875.1, forward strand.
AAATAATTGCCCATCAAAGAAAACTTTTTCAAAATAATGGATGATAGATGCAGCAATAAGAATTAAACTACTTGGAGGAGAGCTTCAATAAAAATCTAAATCCACTTTGAAGTATTGGTAAAGGCATAGAAGTAAGGTCTGCCCTTTGTTTCTGTCACTGTTTTTCTCTTCTACGCCCTTTTCTCCTCGGCTCCCCAGAGGCCTTTGCTTACAGTGTGATAGCGACATTGTGAGCATCACAGAAAAGCAAATACAGTGGTTCACTTGCAATCTTAGCTCCTACTGCCCACACAGATTCATGAGCTCTCGTCCTTTAACCTTGCATATTGGTAACTGGAAAGCTTGGAAGGGCAAATAAGATAGAAAAGGAAGTTATGCACAATATTGGGCTTCTGTTGAGCCTTCTTTTTCAAAGGTGACAAAAATAATTTATCCCACAAAAAATAGAGTTTAAATGGTCCCTACCTGGTTCCAGCTGTGGTTTTCTGAAGAAGTGTTCCGGGGAGGATTTTACTTGTACTTTGTTGTCTTCCTGTCTAGCCTCCCATGTCATAGCACAGAAGGGCTGAGCTCTCTGTTCCCTGAACTACATTACATATACAGGCAGATGGTGGGGAATCAGAGAGGTGCTTGATTTTCTAGTTTAGAAGCATAGTGTCTGCTAGTTGGTGCAGGAATAGAGCAAAAGATGGTCCTGAGAGAGCTGCTTTTTCTTGCTGTTTACATACCAAACTGAACTGCTATCTCTGATTTCAATTCTCTTTTTTGTTTTTAATGACACTTATAGATAAAGGATAAAGCACATTCTCGTATTAGAGGAATTCTGCAGTGTATGTTCCAGAGCTATAAACTTCCTTAAAAGCTTTGGGACACTTGCCTTATGAAATCTGAACTTCAGTAAAAGTTGAGTGCAGGAACTAGCCAGCATTCACTTTTTCAGTTTTTGCTCTGTTTATTTTTTCCTTCAAATGTTGCATTTTTGATGCTGTTTAACTTTTAACCTCCATGGGGTATGCTGGTGTTTAAACTGCCCAGCTTGCTTAATAGGAGGACAAAACAAGAAAGAAGAGAATGAGCTTGAGCAGCAGAGCAGGCATGAAGACAATAAATATAGCTGACTTCTGGAATTGCAGCTGTAATGTTGTGGAATTTGATACAGATGGAAAATAGGAGTTGAAAAGCGCAAAATTTCCAGTGTGGGTGCCATTTTGAGTAGGCTGTGTGGGTGGAGAATGGTGCTAAATGCCAAGCAGGGAAGTAGAAGGGAGAGTCTCTTTCCAACTAGTAACAGACAGCTAGAAGAGGAGGGGAGGGGGTTGGGGAAGTGGTTTACATGTCCCAGTGCAACTATTTTGTAATAAATCACTAATACTTGTGGGCAAAGCTCAGCTCATCAGTGTTTGCTGCTTCCTTGTCCATAGAATTCTTTTCCACAGTAGTTTCAGTATTATTTTCATGGTGTCTCTGTTTAATGTCCTACTGTATGTAATCAGATGGTTCATGAGACTCTGAAATCTTTTTTTGGTTGGACTGCATGACATGTAGCAGGGCAAAATTTTGATTAACTATCATTCTTCAGTATGAAAGTAGCATTACTTTTAAGAGTGAAGTGCTGTTCCTTACAGGACATGCAATACCAGTGTTAGTGGACATCTCTGCTTCTGCTTTGGTTTCAGATTCTCAGTCCAGGTTCTGATGCTTTATTTTGGCATCAAGCCCAGTTCCAGGAGCAGATATTTTCATTTGGTGCAGATGTATTTCCTGTGTGTTCATATGACTCTCCGTGGGGGGGTGGGGGGAGGAAAGAATGCAGCAAACAATTCCTAATTTGAAAAAAAGGCTTTTCCTCCAATAACTTTTAAGAGGCAGTTCCCTGCCTTGAGAGAGCATGACAATTCTTATGCTGTCTGGTACATTAACATACAGAGGAAAAGGGGAAGGACAAAGTTATTATGCTTGATTGTCACTAAGTATTTGAGAGTGTTCTTGTCTACCTGTCAGTTAAAGCTGGATTTGTTGTTCAACATGGACTCATGCCTCTTTGATGACAGAAGTCCTTTGTAATGAATGGCCCAACGTTTTTCTTCTCTCATGTTAGGTTTTAGATGAAGCCATAAAGGGTTTTGAATATTTATATGTGTAATAGTTCTGGTTCAGTTTTGAACTAAATGGAGGTCGTGGAAACAAAAAAAAGTGTCCCTTAATGTTTCAGAAGGATCCTACCAGACACAGGGCATTTCTTTTGTAATGTGAACAATTTAACTCTGTCCTGTGTGTAGGAAATGGAATATAATGGTTGTAATCACTTGGCTTTTATTGTTCTAGGAGAACCCTTTTGTTGGTTTGCAGCTTCTAAGAGAAAGGTTGTAGTTCTTGCAATCCTGTCCTTTAGGAAAGATTACAAGAATCCCACACAGTAACATTTAAAAATCTGCTTTCAGCTACAGCCAGAAAATAAGGCTGTGCTATATGTAGTGCACAGAAAAAGTGGAAATGACTCAGTTCAACAAGTTCCCAAGTGTACTGGTGGTTCACTTCAGAGGGAATGACACTGCAATGCATGTGGTAATTATCTCTGTGAAAGAAGTACATGGTCTTGTGAATGAAATTTAGTATTTAAGAGCAATGTTAGGTGTGAAGTAATAATTGGGAAGTTATTTGGAATGCAAAATCAGTGAAAATAAGAGGGGTCTTTATGCAGCTGGAAAGTATAACCATGGGTTGTTCACAAATACTATTAACATCAAGTACTCTTTCACTGATTTTTAAATTATAACTATCCAGATTGGAGGAGAGAGAGTTTTTTTTTTTTTTTTCCCCTGTTATCCAATACGCTTTTTTTAAGGGTTTAAAATGCAGTTCTGGTGCTTGCAAGTTTTTCTGCTGCAGCTGGAAGAGAGACGTCATAATGCTGATGTCCACAACCGGTTGTGTTCTGAAATCATAGCCCAAACAAAAGGAAATGCATAGTTTTACCACCTCTCCCAGCTGCTGTCACAAGAAACACTGACTCAGACACACCTGTGAGTCAGAATTCCTGTAGCTTCCTTCCTGCAGCCTGGTAATTTGCCTCTTACTTCACCTGTAACCTTTACTGCTGTTCTCAACCTCTGCATTGTCTCTCTTAATGCCATCAGGCAGCAGAAGTGAAACTAAGCTGTCTCTTACTGTCTTCTTCCAACCCATCTATTCTGAAAAAAGGGCAGCCAGTCAGAAAAGTTCCTCTGTGCTTGAGGAGAGCACTTGGTTATACAAATTATAAAAGGACCCTCTTTTTCTCCGAACTGATAAGTAACCAGGTCATAAGCTACATAAACAGGAACTGGATTGAAGAAAATCAAAGGTCATGATGTTTGTTAAATGCAGTGGAGGTTCTTACACAAGCTGCTTTGCTAAAGGACAGCAATGTGGTTTATTTAAATTAGGTTTCTTTCCTCTGGTTTCACAGACAGTTGTGTTCTTCTTGGAGCCTCTGTTGTTGCATTACAGTTTTACTTTTCAGAACATAATTCACTGTTGATTTTTAATGTCCTCTTAAAAGAACTGACCCTCAGCTTATTTCCAAATGAGCCAATGATTTTCATTCTTTTCTTTTTTGGTTGTCTGTCTTAGGTCCTCTGAAGGGTCTGAAACAAGTGCTGCATTACCTGTTTCGCAGAGATATTTCAGGTTGCATAACTGACATAAGAAATAATTGCAGAAGAAAAATTACATCTTTGCATTGATTATTGTAATGGTAGAATACCTAATTAGACATGCAGACAATAATCTCTAATAAGTGAAAAAAAAAGTCCACCCTGCAATATATTTAGACATCAGTAAGAAATTAAATGAGTTAACAACAAGAGAAACAAATGGTCTGTGGTTAATTCGATCACTTCCTCTGCTGTAAAAAGGCAACCATCAAGTTTTAGAGGGCTTATTCAGATGTGACGGGGCCAACCCCTAAGCAACAGCAGCAGGAACATCCACCACTAATCATTCTCCTTTGCCAGTTTTTATTCCAGTCCTGCAATTGCTCTGCTCACAATAAGAAAATATGAAAGACTGTTCTGCTTGAGCAAGGACAGTCAGACTAAATGTTCAAAAGTACAGCTCCTGAAACTTCTTATGGATTTAAATTTTCATTTAAAATATTCTGTAATAAAATACAGCATATGTAACATAACTAGCAAACCTTGTGCAGAAGTTGTCTTTTGCTTTCCTATTATTAAGCACAATGTGCATCAGGCTGGGGAATACTGGAACAAGAAATAACTGTTAAAATGCTAAGCACCTTTTTCTTTATGAGAATAGTGGGACAGAACCAGAGAATTCTAGGCAAGTTTTGGTTCCTTAGAATTCAACATAGTTTGGAGTCTAAGCTATACACAGACAGTTAAATTTGAGGCGACATCAGACTAAAAGAGGAATGTCTTATGGATCTGATTTTGAGTCAGATGAAGAGAGCAGAAAGCTCATAAAAACAAAAAGAAAAATCATTAATTTTATCATTTAACCCAAAATCTAGAAATTACAGTCTAAGAGCTTGGCCTGGCAGATCTGAAACATCTCTGATCCTGTTTCAGGTCTGAGTTTGGCTGTTGTTGAAAATACAGATTAAGAGGGTGCATCTGTGGCATATTTTTAATATTAAATGGTTTATTCATAATTTGATAAGCAGAGTCATTATTTCCTCTTTACCCCACATGCCAGGGCTTTAGCACCATGTGGACATTTCATTGCACATTAACTTTTGCAGACAAAAATGTCTTGTTTAAATTTGTGAATTCACTACACTGAATTGTGAATTCACTATGTAGAACCACTCTTTGTCTTTCTAACCAGTTGGAGCATCTGTGCAAGCATTTAGCAAAAGAACCTGCAACTTCGGTTTTTTAATTCCGAGTAGTGTGTTGAAAATCTTTGCATTGCTCAGAAAACATTCCTTTGGGGAGTTCTGCTTAGGTGGAGAGACAGTCTGCCTGGATAAGGTCCCTATTCAGGACACCTCCAAAAACCTGCCTTCCTGAGCAGTTCATAGTGTTTGCTTGCTTGGTATTGTCATCAGCATGCAAGAAATTTTGCAGCCCATTCACCAATGACCCACTCTGGATAAGCTCAAGAGAAACAGAGCAAAGCTACCAAGTTTTGAAGGCAGAAGGACCAAAAGATTTAGCTGTTAGGAATTCTGGAGCAAAATTAGCTTCTGTAATACAACACAAGGTCTACTCATGAAGTGCTCTATCAGTGGATACTGTGACTTCACAGCTGTATGACATTTAATGAAAGCTTTCAAAAAAGCCTCTTAATCTGATTGGTAACAAAAGATCAGCATTTTCCCTAATGTTAAGAGGCTTTCAGTGTAGTATTTATGCACTGCAGTAAGAAATATGCATTGGTCAGTAGCCTCTGTTATGTGTAATTTGCTGTATTTCCATCTTGGGGCAGAATTTTGATCTTTACTCTGTTTAAGTTCCCTACCAGATATTTGTCTAATTTCCTCTTTTAGGATGTGAGACTCACTTTTGTATTTATTTTGTGCATTTTTTGTGAATTTACTTTGGATGATGCTGGCTGTCTCCAGTTGCATCAAAATGGGCCTTTCTGAGAGACTACTGGCATTTGCAGAAAGTCTTTTCTTAAGCGCCTAGTCTTACCTACAGTTAAAAGTGCTTTGGTTTGGTTCATTTTTTCTTGTTCTTTTTTTTTTTTCCCCATAAGGCATAAAAATATGCTAGGATAAGTACTCAAAAAGTGTGAAATAGAACTGGACTTGGAGGAAGAAGAGTGGTCATTGTATTATTTTTATCTTGTGTTTTTTAGGGTTTTGTTTTAGGGGTATTTTTTCACGTTGTGTTTAATTTGAAGGCTAACATATAGAATCTCCAAGTATAGGTGGAAATACTGAGGGCAACTGACATGAAGTTCATTAGCACTCTATTGGGTTTGCATGGCTTGGTTTTTGGTAGCAGGGATGGCCACAGAGGTGGCTTCTGTGAGAAGTTTCTGGAAGCTCCCACCATGTCTGGTAGAGCCAATCCCTTGTGGCTCTGAAGATGGACATGCTGCTGGCCAAGCCTGGGCCAATTAGAGATGATGGTAATGCCTCTGTGATAACAGATTTAAGAAGAAATCAAAACAAAGGTTGGGGTGCAGTTTTACTTCCAGTCAGAGAAGAGCAGAGTGAGTATGTGAGATAACCAACTGTGCGGACACCAAGGTCAGTGAAGGAGGATGGACAGGAGGTGCTCCAGGTGCCGGAGCTGAGATTCCCTGCAGGCCATGGTCAAACACCTTGGTGAAGAGCCTGTGGCCCTGCAGCCCGTGGGGACGCACAGGGGATGCAGAGATCCACCCACAACCCGTGCAGGAGCCATACACCAGATCGTGTGGATGCCTGGAGGAGGCTGTGACCCTGTGGGAGACCCCTGAAGAGAGAAGCCCTGGCTCCCATGCTGGAGCAGCCTGTCCTTGAAGGACTGCACCCCATGGAACGTGCACCCCCACACTACAGCAGTTTTGGGAGGGCTGTTGCTTGTGAGATAGAGTCACATCAGAAAAGTTCATGGAGAACCATCTCCCATGTGAGGGGTCCCATGAAGCAGCAGAGGAACAACTCCTCTCCCTGAGCAGCAGGAGAAGTTCCAGGTGATGAACTGACCATGACCCCTGTTCCCTGTCTTCTGCTGGGGTAGGAGGTAGAGCTGGGAAGGAGGGAGGGGTGGAGGGAAGGCATTTTTAAGGGCTTGTTTTACTTCTTATTATCCTGCTTTGATTTTATGAGTAATTAATTCACATTACATCTCTAAGCTGTGCCTGTTTTGTATTTAATGAGTGGTGTATGTTGGTATTTAATGAGTGATGTCTCTGGTCCTTATCTCAACCCGTGGACCCTTTGTTAAATTTTCCCTCCTCTGCCCAGCTGCAGAGGAGGTGAGTGAGCAGCTTTCATGGGTACCTGGCATCTGGCCTGGGTCAATCCCCAACAAGTATCAAATCATTCTCATCTTTACACTCTTCCAAAGAACTTTTTCTGTCATATGTGTAATGAGTTTGCAAGAGATGTGCTAAGTGCAGCATAACCCATGAACATGGTTCAGTTATAAGGAGGTATATTGTATTAAAGCATACATTTTACTTGGGTATTCATAAATATATTAATTTAGGACTTTATATTCATTTAGTAATCTATTTGTAAAAGTTTGTCTTCTATGATGTTGCTGTTTGTATTGTTAATAGACTGTCTCTACACCTGAGCTCTTAGGGTCTGTTACACTGAGTGAGAGTCTGCATCAACCAGCAGCAGGAGTGGGATTAATAACCCCTTCTCTCTTTTCTCCTTTTTGGACATTTACCACTATAAATTTTAAGTTTGGTAAGCATCTCAGATAGAAGTTTTTGACTGCCTTCTGGCCCGTCTACTTTCAAATAAGCGTCCCAGGATCTTTAATCCACATTGCATAGACCATTAATGAATAGAGGATTTCTTTTCAGAAGCAGGAAATGGTAGCAGCTACATAGGAACATATTTTATTCTACTCGAGATTCAAAGCTCGCTTTCAATGCCCAAGCATGTTCTCCTGTTTGTATTTTGATTTCTATAATTTATTTATGTGCTTTTGAAATGAGCTTGGTTTTGAAATGTGCATGGTTTTCCCCATGAATTGAGCCACCAAGTACTTGGCTCAAACTGCTACCTGCTAGAAACTATTTCTTCATGGATTCATCATTTTAAGGATACGTATTTACAATTTTGCAAGCAAATATTTAAAATATTTAAAACCTTTTAATTGCTTTTGGAAATCTAATCTCTGTAAATGTGAGTTTTGACCTTGAATGATAGAAATTGGTAACAGTAATCTACTGAAAATAAGAGTAGCTTGTATTTTAAAACGTTTATAAATAATATATATGTGGTATTTTGGAAACTCTGAAAACCTTAAAATATCTGACAGCTGTGGAAATCTTATGGTTTCTTTGACCACATATGTTGGTCAGTATTGCTTGTAAAGATTATAGTCATTGTATACTCATGTTCTAAAAAAATTCGTCAGTCTGGCAATGTGGTTTCATGAAGGTCTTGACTATTTTCAAAGATGTCTTTGGTAAGTTTTCAAAAGGGCCTCAGGTTCCCTGTACAAGTAGGAGTTAGAAGCCCCTATTGCATCCTTTCTGTTAGGTTGTTTATAGAAAGTCATGGATGGATGTTACAAGCTAAAAACTTATAAAACTATTTTATATGGTATACTCCAACTCTGTGCATAAGCTTATACTGGGCAACTTTGACACAGGAAATCACTGATGTGTTTGCAGGATTGGCATCTAGAGGAAACAAGAAAATTGGTAACATGTGGTGAACATAGCTGTAGCACTTTTGCTAGATTGTTCTTGTTAAAGATTAATATGTCAGTGTAATTTACAGTGAATTGAGTGTTGCCAATCTCTCCTGGTCATCCAGTAAAACAAGGCATGTGTGTGTCTGTATGACAGAGGCGAGTGAAGGAACTTGGCATCCCATACCACCAAACCCAAAACTGCAACATGGCAAGTAATTTCCAGTGCTAAAGTCTTTGCTTCTTCCGGGGACATGCTGCCCCAGTGTCATCTTAAGCATAATAGGGCCTGGAAACCATAATGGATCCTTTTCCAATAAAAATGTCTCTTTGTCTCTTCTTTGGGAATGTTGTAAGGAAGTATGCTGTGTATAAAAGGACTTCCATATTTAAGTAGGAAGAGAAGTACAAGTTTGTGTACAAGGATGGAATTACGGCAAACCTTCCTTTCCTCTCTTCCCTTTCTTTGTTTTTTTAACTCTATGGCTGGCAGCAAAATGACAGCAGGAACAAACTCATATTTCTATGTACTCACAAAAAGAGAATGGGAATTTAAGGCATTGGTGCATGTCCTTTGTATGTTAACAAGAAAAATATCAGGTGATTTAGAATCTGTGTTCAGTCTTTAGTACTCTTCATAAAGCTGCTAACAAAGGGCTTCTTTTGGTTTTGCTGCAGTATAATTTTAATGCTGCTGACAGACCTAGTTGCTGAAATTCAACCTCTGGTTATTCACAGAGCAGATATAACAGCTGCAGTTCCATTTTCTTGAGAGTGTTCCAGAAGCTATACTTCTCCCTTTGGGGACCACTTACTGAGGAATGTGGAGAACTTGGTGTCAGTGTTGACACAATCCTTGGACTATTTTCTAAGGTTATGCAAAATCTCCTGGCTGCATTGTCATAGCAGCCACCACTCACTTGAAACTGAACACTGACCACCAATTTTACATACAGCAGCTTTTTCTTTCAGATTGGAACTAGTGACCTGTAGGTACAAATGCATTGTATGCAAGTACTGATGTGCTTATCTAAAAGCTAATTTTATTAGAATATAATTGTTGGTGGCAGTCCTGGGAAGTAATGTCATACTTAATTTTGACAGTGAAGTTAGCTGCCTATTTCTCCCAAGTAAGGGTGGGGGTTGGGCTCATTAAGTTAGTTTTTTGAATTGTAACAAACAAGTCAAAAATAGATTAATGCTCTTAAATATATGATGACACTGTACAAGGCTCTAGTGCTTGTGAGTGAAGCTACAGCATAAACAAGTCACCAAGTACCTAGCTATATCTATATACCTGTCAGAACTTTAACTCCTTTGCAATAAGTAAATGTACAGTCAATTTGACTGTAAGCTGCTGAGCACTGGGAGGCATTTAAATATTGGTATAGATATTAGCATATTTTTATACACTTTAGACCTAATTATTTCACTTTTAGTTAAGTACATGTTCTTAAATTTTGGTCTCAAATAGATAGTGAACAGGTATTTATGCTTATGGTACTACGCAAATATTTCATTTACTTAATAAGAAATGCAGTTGAACCCATTTTTACCCATTTTATGAATTTAAGAGCTCCTGGGGAATAATAGGTGAAGAAAGGAGAAATTAAGCTTTTACAGTAATCCTGTTCCTTGCGCTCTTTCATTATTATCTAGACAAGTCTATCGGAAGTATTCTTGTATGTATTCCAGCTCTTAATGACTAATTCTGAACATAAGAAAATAAAACTTCCATTTTTGTAGATAACTGAGTAATTTCTGAGACTCTTAAGGGTCAGGAATTGTTCAGCAGTGTGGTTAATTTCTATGTGGTGTATATTTCTATCCCCTTTTTTTGGTCAATGAGTATGCTTTGATTCCTCTGCAACATTTACAGGAACAGGAAGCAACAACGCTATTAGTACTCTGAGCCTGGATTTTTGTTTCGTTCCAGGCAGAGTTCCTAGCCTCGAGAGCGAGTATGTCACTTGGCAGTTTGAAAAGCTTTACCTCCTTGAAAAAGTAGTTACTTGCAGAGCCCTATAAGGAAAATAGTTCTTTCTTACTGAGCAACAAGTTTTTGCTAATAGAGACTGTTATTCCTCTCTCCTGGAACATTCTACTTTAAGAATTTTATACTTTTTTCATGGCACTTCTGTGTATCTAGAGATGTTAGGCTGCTCCTAATCTGAAAATTTATGGATCAAGCTGCATCTGTAACAGAATAGGGAGCAAATCAAACAGAAGGAATATTTTATCATTGCCGCTATAAAACAAAACAGTCAAGCCGAGATGGAGTTTCAAAAGCTCATTTCTAAGCTGTGTTAGGTTTTAACTAGTGAAAGAACCTGATGACTTGCATTGCCACTTATTTATCAGTAGTTATTTATGAAACTTGCATAGATGCATTTTATGTTAGACTGCCACTTCAACTCTAATTCAGTTCACTGTTTTCCAAGTTTGACTTTATTTTTAATATGTATTTCAACCAGTATTGATAAAAAAATGCCTTGAAAATGAATGTTTTCTGTCAGAATCCATTCCATCAATGTAATAAAAAGAATATATTAAAGATTTCATTTACTGAAATGCCATGCCATTCTTTAGTACAGCAGCTTTTGAGCAACATCCCTGCAATTATATTTCATTCTGAGTAGGTTCTAAAATCCTTTTTCTCTCTCCACTCTTTTAATATTTCTTCTTTGCCCTAAACTCAAAGGATTTAAAAAAAATAGATTAAAAATATTTTAAAAAATCCCCCTGAATCATCCTTTGTCAGACAGTGACTCCATAGTTTTGGTTTTCCCCATTTAAAGATTACTAAGGACTATATCATACTGTCCACTGCAAAGGACACTATTGCATTTTCAGAAACTGTGGCTAATTTGTGGGGTAAGAGGAAGGAAATAGCAACCTATGAAGCATTCTGTCTTACTAAGGAGTCATACCACATCTTCTCAGAGTACAGAATCCCGTGTGACTTGGGGAAAAAAAAACCACCAAAAAACAAAACAAAAAAAAAGCAGATTCTTGCCTATTTGTACAAGGAGTGGCATTTTCTCTCCTGATTTTATTACATGATTTTATACTGCCCAATGTAGTCACCTGTGGTCTGAGAAGCCAGTTAGTTTCTGAAACTGATTATTAAAAATGGCAGCTTCAACCAAAACTCTGTTTTAGCTGTGTTGCCTAGTGCTGCCTAGAAATGTCTGTTCTGAAACAAAGAAATTTAACCCAGCATAAGGATCAAGGTGGGAACTTAAAGGCTCTAAGAGTCAGGTGGGTACGTAGCCCCTATTTCCTAAAAAAGGTACCTTACAGGGCAGAAATTCTGTGATGCTTATCATAGCTTAAGTCTCAAAGTCAAAGTCTCAAAGTCAGCATGGCTGACTCACCACATTAGAAGCCTGCAGAAGCACGCTAAATGTCAGCTTGCATGCTTCATAGCTCTGCATGTCTAGTTTGTGGTGGCTCCAAACAGTTTGCTGTGACAGGAATACCCTATATAAAATAGTTCTGTAGCAATTCAATGAATTTTTGGAAGTTATCTTGCCCTTGTATCTGCAGCTTCATGCACTCTCTCATTCCTTTTCTCCATTGAAAGGAGATATTCTAAAGTTTGTGGGTTTTTATTAACTCATTTTTTACATCCTTTCTATTTTGATATGAATAATGTTTTTTCCTCATGGAATGTGATTCAGCAGAGCAGCCAAAGATTTCTTTAGCTTTAAAGTTGTTTAAATGGACTCTGGGTTAAAAAGAACTTGTTCCCAGCCTGTCTCTGTAGACAGTTGCTTCAGGCCAAAACCTGACTTTCCTTTCTTGAAGGAGCCCAAGGGAGGGATCCTTGTTTAGCCAACGATGCTCATTCTTCTCCCTCCTCAGCTGAGTTCAGTGCTACCTGACGATAAGGCTTTCAGTATTCAGTACTGTACCACAGGCTGTTATGTTTTGAGTGTGGCTGGGAATCCCATTTTGTTGTCACAAAATAGGGTGAGTGATGCCAAGCATTTAAATTGTTGCAGAATGTGGGTCCTCAATTGTCCCCTTGATAATAGAAATAAAATGAAAGCCGTGCTAATGTCATGAGCCATTTTGTCTTGCCTTTCTTTTGCAGTCTGGTTGCTACTAAATGTTACTTATTTGGTGAAATGTCCAAATAGAGCACACTGCTTTTTAATTTAAACTTATTTTTTGTAAATCCATCAGCAGTCCTTTTTATGTTGACATGCACATTGGATCAAGAAAATAGCTGCTTAAAGTGGTTGTTAAGGTCTCTATGATATCAGCAAATGACCTAAGTGTAACTTTGGGAAGTTTTTTGCATGACTTCCAGAAGCTGGAGGGCAACTGAAGTAATAAGTGATTATGACTCATAAAGAATCAAAGGAGCTGTAGTGGGAAATTATGGGAAAGAGCATAAGCTCTGGCTTTTCCCTGCTGTGATTTAGGGCTATTTTTATTAGAGACAAGGGAACTTTTCCATGCCTAGAGAGGAGGCAAAATAAACAGGGACATAGATATCCTTAGAGAAAAAGGCAGGTGAATGAACTAAGGAAGTAAGGCTCTAATAAACTCCAAATTCTGGTGCAGGAAGAACAAGGAACTTGCCTTTAATTTTTTTTCCCCTTCTCTTTTCCATTGACCCCCACCTCCATCCCCTCAGTAATCAAGTGCACTAAGGTTACGATGCATCCATACTGTTTTCAGGGTCTCAACAGTTGGAGTTCCTGTTAGTTTGCAACCAAATTCTTCAAATTAGAACTAGCGAAGGAGTTCAAGCTGTCCCCAGTAGGACTGGACTGTGAAACCTCCTATTTTACTCTAAGTGGAGTGAAACTTCCCATTTTGCTGTAACTGGAGTGAAAGATGCAAAATGTTATGAGCAGTGTCTTCCTGTGCCCTGTGTTACTTATAGAGAAATGCCTGCATATGCAAAAGCCGTCCTTGAAATTAGGATAAAAAAATGACACTATTATTCTCAACAAAACAAGCATGGTATTAACAAAAGCAAGCTAGATGTAATTTTTCATTAATATAACATGCCTTCCATTCCAGTGTCTGTCAGATTTTCAGAAAACTCTTTTTTGAGATGGGGTGAACTTGTAGCTGCTGAATTCAAGGTGGATGTTTGTGCTTGTGTATCTGTGGAGGCCTAACAGACAAGAAAGATTTGATCATTTGAAAGACCAAAACATAAAAAATATTTTTAAAGGAAATTCGCAATATAAATTCTTGTGTTACAAAAGCTCTCTTCCCACTCCTTGCTGTGAATGCAGCAAAAAAGCCTTTACCTACAGCTGCCTTGTGTGTCGCTTGTGTTAGCTTAACTCCTCCACACCCACAAAGGCACACAAAGCTATTTTGTTTTGTGCTGGAATAGTGCCATCCAGGAGTAACAGCCAAAAGGAAAAAATTCCTTCCAGCAACATTCATCGCCTTAAGCCAAAAACAAAGCAGAAAGATGCACTTCTCTCTTTCACGCTTGTGAAGCTGGAGGCAGTGCCAACACAAACCGTGACTGGTGCTCTGAAATGGCACCAGTCCATGCCACTATCACTGATTCAGTGATGCAACCTGAGTTTACACTAACTAACTTTCTTGTAAGTTAAAGCTTTTTAAAGTAGTTTTAAGTTTTTGGGCAATGGAGCTGGTGAAGGGTCAGGAGCAGAAGTCCTGAGGGAGCTGGGGGTGTTTAGCCTGGAGAAAAGGAGGCTCACAGGGAACCTTAACACTATCTACTACTTCCTTGAATGTTATTGCCAGGTGAGAGCTGGCCTCTTCTCCCAGGGAACTAGTGACAGGACAAGTGGAAATGTGCTTAAACTGCACCAAGGGAGGTTCAGTTTGGACATCAGCGAGAATTTCTTCCCTGAAAGGATTGTCAGGCATTGGAAGGGGTTGGCCAGGATGGGGGGGAATCACCATCCCTGGAAGTGTTTGAGAAACAGCCAGACATGACACAACACTTAGTGCCATGGTTTTGTTGACAATGTGGTTCTCAGTCAAAGATTGGGCTTGATGATCTTGAAGATCTTTTCCAGCCTTACTGACTCTGATTTCCCATTATGTTATTATACTTGTTATAAATTATAATTTCAAAACTATGATATGCTCTAGGCTCAAAGTAGCCTATACCTCAGGTACCTTTTTTGATTACTTCCTTGTAAAGCTTAAAAGGGAAATGAGATTATGCTGTACAAAGGAAAACTGCTTACCTCAAGTTATTAGGGTCTGCACTTTTCACTCAAATTGAAGGTAGGTGACTCACTGGTTTGAGGAAAGGGGCTTTAATTTGTGATTTACCAATGAAGAAACATGAGAGAGATGAATCTGAAGAGAAGGCAAAAGAGCAGCTAATTTCAGGAAAATGAAAATTAGTAGGGACAGAAAATTTTAAACTGTATCTGTACTTGGAGACTGACAACCTCAGTTTCTAGATCTAGATGAACAGCAAGGATTTAAGCTGCAGTCTAAGAGTAAGATGGTCCCAAGCCAAACTTCACATGGCCTGACAAATCAAAAGTGCAAACACATAAGCAAATAAAAGCCATAACTTTGATCCAAGTTCTTGGCCTGAATAATGGGTGGTTCAGGACGTGGGAGTTTAAAAGTTTGTATATGTTTAATTGATATGCAACCTAAATAAATACTGTGGCTGGAGGTCATGGCGTCAGATTTTAAAAGGTGCCTGGTACCATGTCAGCTGTGTTTAATCATCTAATTTGGAAAGTAATGCACAGATACCACTGAGATGCTCAACATCACCTTTAAACACCAGTGAACAAAGATTTAGGGTAGCATGAAGTAGAGAAGTTTGATTTGAAATGCTGATGTAGGGCCAACAGTTGTGTATTGGGAAATGTAGCATTGGAGGTCAATAACATAAAATAGTAACAAAAAAATGTAAGCTGATTTCAGAAAGGAATTAGAAAATATTTGAATTCATACATTTAGAAATGTAAAAGTAGAATACTTCACAGTGAGAACTATTAAATGTACCAAACCAGAGCTAGTATGTCTGTGATTTATGTAAGGCTCACAAAAAAAAAAAAATTTCTTTCCCTTGACAAAATCAAGCTACCTGCTCTTTGTTTGCAGAGCTATTCATTTTTAGGCTAACTGCATTAAAGACAAAAGCCAAGAAAGTTAAAATTTATATTTATTCTCCAAGTAGTCACCATGTCACTGAGAAGAATGAAACTGCAGATACCTTTGTTCATTATTATGCAAAAGATTTACAAATTTGGTTCAGCTTTAGACCTTTATGCCATTTCTAAATTCCTGAATATTCTTCTCTGAAACAAAATAAAATTACATATATAGAGTTTCTGTATCACAAAAATCATCCCTCTTGGTTTGATTTCTTGGATAATACTTGGATACTGCATTTTCTCATGACCTACATCTTATTTAAAATTTTTTAAAACTATCCAAAATCCAACACCAGTGAATGCAGCCTCTACAATCAATGTGTAAGCTGAGGACCTGACCTCTCCTTTCAAACCAGACACTATGTCCCATATTACAGCACATTTTTGTACATACTCTGCCAGCTTGTTACAGGCACCTCAGCTCTTCTAGCACTGAGAATTGCCCAGAGGCCATAAAACAGAGGCCACCACTGTAGCTTAATTGATGACTTCCATCTGGGGCCACTGCAGAAGGCAGAGAGTCTGATGCAGTCTTATTCCTTTTTTGTGCTGTTCTGGAAGGTACATTCTAGGTGAGATACACAGGCAAACTAATCACTCTCTGAGCTGTTTTAGATAATGTAATAGAGCAACAAAGAAGTTATTGTGTGGGCTCTAGCAGGGAGGTAGAGAGGAAGACTTTCAGAGAGAGCAGAACAAAAGAGTTTCTTCAAGTCCCTCCTCCCAGCTATACATTCTTATTGTTTCTTATACTGAAATAGTCCAGAAGCAGTATGAGTGTTTGTCAAACTCATTCAAATATTATTTTTTCTCTTGGGAGAAAATCTAAACAAAAGTGCATTGGTGGAGAGGAGGCAAGCACCTTTTGTTTTAGAGGTGGTTTAGATAACCCCCCAGTTCCACGTCTTGCTGATGTTATCCTAATGAAGACATATTCAAACTACTGTATTTTATGCACTTCAGCAGCTAAGTGAATTTTAATGTGTTTTGTAATGTGTGATATACTCCCCACATCAGAAGAACTGCAAAACACTTAAACAGGGCACTATATTTAGGTGAGAGTCAGTATTTTTTTTCCACAATTGGCCTAGAATGTACCATGTTTGCAGTAATCTGCCACCTGTTCCTGTTTTCCTCAGCTGAATCTACCCCAAGTTCAGCTTTAGAAATTTATATAAATAGATTGGTATCCTATTTCTACAGACTGGCTATTTGATCTTGAAGATTTTTTTTTCTTGTTTCTAAATTTAGTGAAATATTTTCATACTAATTTCATGTTGTTCCTTTTCCTTGCTGTTTCTTTTATTTTTCTCTAAGTAGGTCTCAAGTTCTGCAGTATATGAATGCCAAGAGTATTCCCAGTCTCATAGCATTGATCTCAGAAAAGCAAATCTAAATGAGAGAAATGTCAAGAAAAATAATTCGTATTGGTGTTTTCTTTTACTGTTGTTACTAGACAAAGAAAAATCCACAACTATAATTTTGCTTTTAAGGGCTCTTATTTACCAGAGACTGAGTTTAGGCTCAAGGCAAATTTTCATTATGAGAATGACTAGCAGAGATATGACTTCTGGCTTCCTTTTTGTAGCTGGTTAATTATGTCAACTTTAACACTAAGATCCTTTTCAGGGTTACTTATTTTGGTGGCAAAAGTTTATTGGTCAAGCCTGATTACACTGAAGCCAATTGGTAGAACCTATTCCACAAGCCATCCTGGCCCACCCTTGTTCAGTGGAATCCATTGAGGCTGGGCTGTCTGAGCTTTGACACCTAGGAAGGGTCTGAGGAAATGTGAGAGTGTGGGGATTGTTAACTCCAGTGGAATTTGAGTCTTAAGGTGGTTGTATGGTGGTTTCCTTCCATGGTGAAATGGACTCAAGGTTGTTTATTATTTCCCCATACTAAAGTGAGTGGGAGAAAATATAGAGCAAATTCAAGTTTACAAAATTATTTTTTTGTCATGTTCTTTGCAATTTCTTTTCTGAACTCAGTGGTTAAGGGACTTTATTATGTCATTGAAGTACTCTCCCTGTAGGGTGAAAAATCTTGGGTACATTTTTGGTTTTTCTGTCTTTCTATTATTATATATCTAATAGTTCAGACCTATGAAGCACTGATTTTTTATTTTTTTTTTTAAACAATGCCAGGTAGGATTATCACATTTTCTTTTTGGTTTTGTTGATTACAAATTATCCTTCTTTGACATGGTAAAAGAAGTTTAGAAGATATAGTCAAAACCAAAAATGACTAGTTGAAGTTAGACCTTGAAAAATATGTGAGACCTTGAAAAATATATGAGTTGTGTAATTTATAAGCATTTATCTTGAAACACCTTCATTCCTAAAGTATCTAGGATTAAAGTGTTGTTCTATCAGATTCCTTGTCTCTTGCTAATTTTGGAATATGCTTATTGAAGAGATAAATCTTGATTTTTTTTTTTCAAAAGTTTTTTTAAAATTTGAACAAGAATTTGTTTTGGAGAGAAAAAAGTCATGATCACTGTTGTTAATGCTTTTAACATTTAATTTTTTTTTTTTAATAGAATGTGGAAGAGTGAGCATGCTGGAATTTATCCTTATTTTCAAAGCATCAGATAATTGTATGTTTATCACTGTGAACTTCTTGGACCCCAACAGTTATTTAATTAGTAGCCAAACTGGTTTCATTGTCTTTATATAAGCTGTTTTCAAAGATTTGGGATTATGGGGATGCAACATGCTTAAATAACTTAAATGCAAGCAAGAACCTCACCAACTGTGTCTTGAGCTGTGAGTGGCAATGCTTCTGGAGCAGTAGGTGACTTTCACATAGCTGCTTAGTTCTTATAGAAGATCCAGCCTTTATTTACATTGCTTTCAGTTTGTATAACAATAAAAAAAATTGCTATTTAAAAAAAAAAAAAAGCTCCCATTAAAAAATTAACGTAAAGATAGTAACGTCAGTAGCCTAAAAATGACTGATTTCCAAGGGTTCCAGTGACAAATCCTTTCTTTAATTTGTATGAATGAGTAGAAACTTGAGGAAGAAGATTATGGTTTTGTTATATCAGACTGTGACAATGAGCATTGGTTAGAGGGAGTATTGTTTAATTAACATAATTTAAAGGGTAATAATCTATTTCTTTTATGTTTAGCTTGATCTCTTGTGTCAGTGTGTATTTGAGACATTGAAGTGCTTTTTTTTTTTAAAATCCCTTTACTTTGTAGAGTACTCGATCTCAAGGAGTGCTGATGCATAAAGAATTTGTGGTTAATTTCTAAAGTAGTCCTTAGGAATCAATGTGTACATGCAAAATCCTTGCAAGTAGAAATGAATTTGTACTGGTAATTGTTTAATTTTCCTTTCTCTGGGATAAACTTCAGTAACAAGTTTCTGTGCGGCTGTGTGTGTGTGGCCTTAGAGAAGATTTTCAGTTCTTGCCTTGCCCTAAGAGTCATGTCAGACAGAAGGAGAGGCAGGAGTGTTGGAAGAAAGGTGCCATTTAGCAGAAAAATATAATGACCTGGTAGTATCAGTACAAATAAATGTTTTATAAACTACTTGCTAGCAACATGTGCACAAAGGAAACTACTCAGAAGCTTGCCTTGGTTGCCCAAGGCTAATGCTGCTATAGCAATACAAGTTCATGCACTGAGATAATAAGGGAAGATTCTGGGACTGTGTGGATGTTGCCATCTACATAAAGTCGTGAGCATGGAGTCTTGTTTCCATATCTATAATATGGGAATAATCATTCTCCCCACTGGTAATGCACATCTTATGTTAAGTAGCTGCTTGATATGCTGAACATCAGCTGCAACCTATTTTAATTTGTTGGTTTTGCTGTGATTGATCACAGCAGAAGCAGATGTTAGGTGCTAAGCAGAGGGAATAATTTAGGATGTGCATCTTTTAGAAGAATTTTCGTTAAGCCTGGGAGAACTGACAATAGTAAATTCAAGCAGAGTTGCAGACCAATAGCACATACTGGGATATGCTATTCTATATTTAGAGCAAATAGGTGCATTAGTCCCAGGACACCACGTTTCAAACCATTAAATAGACATAATGAGGTGATGTATTGGTATAATTACAGCTAGTGGCAGGAAGCGAATTTGGAATCTTTGCCTGGACATTTACAAGGGCTGTGCCTGAGGCAGCTGAATAGAACCAGCTTCTTAAGACTGTGATAGGTACATCAACTATCCCTTAAAAACACCTTTAGTAGCTTCTGCTTCCTACCATTGCTGTTCTGTCAAGAAATGCTACTCTGGTTGAGTAGTGGTTCCATATTATCTTGTTCCAACCTGTTAAAATTCAGGTTTAGCAGTCTTCGCTTTTCACACTGGCAGTGGTTGTAGTCTGTAGAGTTAAATTTTTGATCAAAAAAGACATTTGCAGTCTTTTAAATACAAGTCAATGAGATGTCCCTCTAGTAAGCCTTTTTTTTTTTTTTTTGATTAAGAGAAGGAATTAAGTTCCAAACAACAAAACAAAAAACCACACCTGAATACAGAACTTAGCAGCACAGCTTTCTCATTATATGATAATAATGGACATAAAAAATACAGTTGCATCCTTGTCCTGACATGGTACTTTCCCACTCCCAGGCTTGTTCACTGCATTTTGTCTTTGGTGCTGAGCATGTACTTTCAGGCTCAATCATGAACTGTATATCGACAGGAGGGCTCAGAGTGTGCAGATCTGATGGTGAAATACCAGGTGGAACCATAATTTCTAGACTAACTAGATGTCATTTCCAATCATTCTCTTTTGGTTTCTCATTCCCACATTAATTTTAAACCTGGAAGGTGAACTTTCTTTAGTGCTAATGATTGATTTGTAGGGATTTTGTGAATAACTGTCTGGAGATTATTCTCCCATAGGAAATCCCCTCATCCTCTTTAAAATTGAACTGTTACCTAGCACCAGATACATGTCTGTGTGTTTGGCATAAAACTCAAGGGGACGTTATTTTTGGATGTTCACATATATATGTGTGTATTCATGTTGCAGAAGGACTGGGAAGGTTGTTATTCACACTACTATTGTTTCTGCTGGTTCGACAAAAGAGCAGCTGGTTCTACTAATTGATGTTTAAGGTGCCCATTTTTTCTCTCCAGTCTCATCTGTGCTGCAGGGAAATATATTCTGATGGGAACATTCATGACACAATTATTCATTAAATGACAATATAATTCCCAAGGTACAGTAACTTCCTTTACAGAGGTCTTCCACTCTTTCCTTCTGTAGGCAGCCTCATGAAATATAGGAATGAACAATGATAGGAATCAAAACACCTTGAACTTTGGACAGATTAATGTCTGAATAGGAATAGTGTAGTTTTCTGAATGCAGAGGGGGGTTTGCAGAGATCACTTGGGATTCCTCTTAGCTTGCCACTACAAAAGTCAGTGGTAAAACTCCTAGGCTTCCTAGACTTTAAGAAAACCCTGCCTATGCCAAATTTTGACCTTAGTAATTCAGGTTTGAAATGACTTGTACAGGGAAATACATCTCCATCCATATTAGCCACTTTTTCTTGGTCAGCGTATGCTGTTGAAATGAAACTGTTTCTAAATGCAGTTGACTGGCTGATGCATTAAAAACTGAAACTATTTCTTTAAAGTCATCTTCTTGAAACTGTGACTTCTGGTAATTTAGAGGATTTTGGTTTATATCTTGTGAAAGGAACAGTTACTTAAAAATGGTACATTATAAATGGTACACTCACACAAAATTTAACTTATTTTAATAATCAGTCTCATCTGTGCTGCAGGGACAGTTACTTAAAAATGGTACATTATAAATGGTACACTCACACAAAATTTAACTTATTTTAATAAACAACCACAAAAGCTCCACTGCAATAACTATAAAGAATATATCACAGCTTTAAACCCTGCAGTAATTATAACTTCACAAGTTCACAAAATTTAGATTAAGAAATAAAGAGTCTAATCTATATCCAGATTGGAAAAACTATGTGTTTTGGCTGTCTTTTCTTTATTGCATTCATACTTTCAAGCTTTTCTCCTGAAGGCCTCTAATTTCTTCTACTTTATAGACATACAAAAATATTTAGTTAGGTGAATTTTTGCTGAATATCGTGTTACTTCAAATAAAGGTTAGAAAATCCAGTGTGCCCTGATACTTATTCCTTCCATTAAAAATTCATTCAGTATCTGATGAACTTTTATACTGCTTGCTCTTATGAGTCCTGTTATGGTAGCACCTGTAGGAAATCAAGTGCTGTATTAGGACTTTGCACTCTAGGAGAACACACTCTCTAAAGCTGCCTGCAATTACAGTGTAGATTTACCTGCTGCAGGGAAGGTTAGTCATTACTCTCTTCTCCTCCATCTCCCAGCTGCCACTAAAAGCAAAGGATTTATTTATTGTTTGCTTATCTTTGGCATTAAAAGACACCCCCTAAAACAAACAATCCCCCACCAAAAAAAAAAAAAAAAAAAAAGTCATGAGGGATAGTATAGGCAGTGTACAGGGTCAGTGAATCAGACACAGATGTACCTGTAAGGAAGCACTGGCACTTCATACTGTGGCATGAATCCCACAACAAATCATTGGATGGAACAAACAGAGCAACGGCACTTTAGCCATCCATTTCTTGGGTATGTGTGATGGTGATGTAAAGTTTGAAACAGCCATTACTGAGCTGATAAGCTCCTGAGAAATGCCCCTGAACAGCTGCAGGTGGCACAAATAATCCTTTTTGTTTGAATGAATGCCCATGTGCTTTTCAGGTATTTTTGGGTCATATTTAATTGCCTGCAGCCCTTTTCCATTTTGCCCATTTTTGACAGCCTTGGTAAAACCAAGAGAGCTGGGGGATCTAATTTCAAGGTCTCCCCTGGAGTTTCTGTGCACCAACAAGAGACACCAGGTGTTGAAGTGTCTTAGCACTATCCATGTCTTTGTACTTGGAAAAAACTTTCATCTTTTTAAAGAATATATTTTCAAAACAGATACCCTTTTAAGATAATAACACTGATGGGATAGAACAATACACATCTTTTTCATGACCCCTTCTTTCTACCTGGAACATGTAAGAGGAGACCATGGACTTCTGTTACCTGTAATAAATCTACAGGATCTGTAGGCATCTGTACTGCTTTTATGAACACATGTTCAATCACAAACTGAAATTAGAGAGAGTTAGTAACACTGTGCTGTACAAACACCTCTCTCCTTTATCATTTTCAGAGCACTGTGAAAACTCCATGTAGTTGTAATGATCAGTGGTAATTTTACCTAGGCCTTTATTTTGCAGTTCGAACATGCATGAAATAGGTAAATACCTATTTTATTGATCCATAAACTGGAGCTAAAAGAGGGGAAAAAGCCCAAACTCATTCTACTAAAGCAAATGGGAAGGTTCTGTACTGCTTTTAGAGCAAATTGGATATTGTGAGAATCTTGCCTGGGGCCATGTAATAAATAGCTTACACAGGTAGGAGTGGAACAAAGGCACCATACTATTCTATAATAATGTTCTAACTGCTCAAAATCAAAAGCATAGCATTAAATGTATCATTTGTTAAGGTCATTTTAGCAACATTACCAACCGTGCATTTTTTCATGAAGCAAACTATATTTTAATTTTTTTTATTTTGACTTTCTATTATTTCAGAGATTCTTAAAGATATATGGTCAAATTTCATCCTTTGTACAACTGGAATTAGGTGTATCTGTAGGTGGAGAAATGTATAATGCATTTTTCACTGGTGTATCAGAGAGCAAAATTTCGCCCTATTGATTTAAAAACCCTTCTAACTTCTTTTAACTGAATAAAATTTAATGACCATCTCTTTATTAGTGGTATTAATGCTGAGCTATAGATTTGGATAAAAGACTAAATTACTCCTGATTTCCATAGTGCCATAAAGTAGATATTTAATTTTAAAAATAAACAAAAACAACACAAATCCACATTTTTTAAAACTTTTTATCTTTTCTCAGCTGTCTGCAATTTTTAAAGGAAAGGAATTTAGGTGTTAAAGAGGATTTTGTGTATGTTTCTGACAGCTGAAGTGGGTTGAGTTTTCTGTTCCATCTTTAAACTTCAGTGAGGTGCCTAAGGCAGCATGAGTAGAAGATGGAAAAAGAATCTTTTCAAAAAGATTCAGAAATCATTTTGATAAGTCTGTATTTCCTTGCTTGACTTGACAGTTTTATTTCTTTGTAGAGCCACTGGCTATTGCTCTCTTTGATTCTTCTAACTCAACATACTGCAGTCAAGCATTTAATACCTTACAGAATCTCAAATTGTTTTTATTAAGGCAAAGCAGGGGGGTGGGGAGTGGGCAGGAAGGAGCAGAAAATACGGTGGATTTAGTAACAGCTGCAAGTAGCTCATGGCAGGTCTTTGAGTTT
Source organism: Pyrgilauda ruficollis (assembly GCF_017590135.1). Lineage (NCBI taxonomy): Eukaryota > Metazoa > Chordata > Aves > Passeriformes > Passeridae > Pyrgilauda > Pyrgilauda ruficollis. Next base: position 2,288,829 of record NW_024515875.1, read on the forward strand.
GGTTCCTGTTGAATCTCTGTGGTAATTAAGCTTTAGGCCACACAGGCCTAGAGAGGCAGTGACATGAAAACCTCAAAGAGGAACAGAGGAACAAACTAAAGCAGGTTGAACAGGAGGAAGTACACATGAAGCAAAAAAAAAGAAGTGTAGAAGTGTGATAATCCTTGTCTACATCAAGATACCCACTAAATATTTTGGCTTTTTTATTTTTTTTTTTTCCCAAGACACATATAATTATTTCAACAAGAAGGCTTCAAGGTACTCAAAGGTGATGATAGCCCTGCAGTCTGTCCCAGCAAAAAAGAACCGAAGTAGAGACAGAAAGTGAATCTTTGTGGCTTAGAGCAGGGTGAAGTAGAGAGAGAGAAGTGATAGAAATAAATTAATTCAGAAGTCTGGGGAGGTGTTGATGCAACCTCTGTTATAGGTACTTGTTTCTAATACTAAAGCCTTGGAAGGCTAGGGAGAACTAAGAAAGGATGGGTAGAGGAAGGAGGAATTGCTGGGTTTTGTGGACAATGGGTCAGTCCTTATTCCTCATGACCTTCACACTTCCTTGTCCTGTCATATCTTTTTAGACAAAATTATTAAATAACAGCTACCCAACTGCTTCAGGACTGAAATATTGCTAAGGCAGAGCAAGCAAGAGTGGTAGTGATGCACTCACATCTATTCATCTGGCAGGAGAGTGTCACAGCCAGTCTTTCAGCTGCTCCAAAGCTTTCCCAAGACACATATAATTATTTCAAATACATTTTCTGGCTTTTGACACCATGTGTCCTATTGGAGCTGCTCTTTTTCTGGCTGCACATTAGTGTGGGAAGTGTTTCAGAGCTGCCAGACTATGTCCCTCTCCTTAAAAGTGGGTGGGAAGTATGTGGATAGTCCTGGTTTGTGCAGAGGAGACAGAATGGAAAAAAAACCCTAAACACTTGCATTGTTAGCTTCAGGATCCCTACCTTCTGAAATTCTTCTTGTAAAACAAACTAACAATCATACCCCCTCCAAAAAGAAAAAAAGCCCAAACTAAAAACCCAGCTGCATATTAAAAAAACCAAGCAAACAAAACAAAGAGTATACTTCCCCAAAACCAACACTTGGAATTCTTAGGCCAGATGGAGGTATGATAGCCATGAATTTAATCATAAGCAAAAATAGTGCTGGTTGTCTCACATAGTAACTGTTTGTGCCTGCAATTGCTGTTCTCCATGTTAATAGAGGGTTGCCCTCCTAAGTGGAGGTAATGAAAGTAAATTTTTTGTTGTTTTCTGGACTCTCATTGGAATTTATGTACAGGAAAGTTTGATGGAAGAGAAATGTGCCCACTAGACTTTGGGATTTTGAATAATCAAGAGTGAAATTTTATTTTATTCTTCCATCAGCACTGTATTCTTCAAGAGATCAGGAAAATGAGGAGGTGCACCAAGCTGTCCCTGGTCAGAACATCAGTAGTTTTGACAATGAAAACTGGAATGGGGAAGGTCCTCATGCAGCACTGTGTTGGTGGAATGGTGTCACTGACACAGTTGACAATAGGGTTGCAATACCAGATCATTCTTATTTTCTTATTCTGTATGGTGAGGAGAGAAATAATGGATATTATAAAGTCCAAAGCTTTCTGAAGAGTTGCTCCTGTTTCTGGCCCTGCTATCTCATTTGCACAGTGCTTTAAGAGCTCTGGCAGAGCTCTTAACAAGGTTTATGACAGGATGGGAGAGGAAAGAAAATGAAATCCTTGCAACAGCAGAAGAAGCAGAGGGAGAAATCCTGGGCGGGAGAAGGAAGACAAATATACCATTTGGAGATTTTGGAGACAAGTCACCCTGCAAGAGAGGTGGTACTCAACACACGCTTTGTTCAGCTACTCATAAGTGAGAGCTCTTTTGGAACTGCAAGCCTAAGTCATATGCCTGTACATACAACATGCCTGCCCTGCTGCACTTGCATCTAATTAGGAGATCGCTGCCACTATATCATCTAACCAAAACATAAAAGTAATGCAATGAGTCACCACTGTCAAATAACTGTAAGTTTTGAAATCAGCTCATATCTGCTCAATAGGTCATTCTGTTTTAACCTAATGCACCACACAAAGACATGGCAACGCTCCTTTTGGCTTAAAGGCAGCTGTCCATTTGGTAGATCTAGCTATGGATTTAAATCCAAGCTGACCATACTGGGGCAGTAAATAGCTCTGGATTTCTCTATGTCTTGGTAAATCTTTAATTTCTTTGTTTGTTTAATTTTCCCTCTGTAATATAGGAGTTTGTACTTGTAAGTATGCTAGAAATCAAGATGACACAAACTTGTGTTTGATTCCTTTTATGTGACCTGTCACCAGTTCTCTTGGTGCTATCCATAGACTCTTCTACCAAGACCCTGACAATTACAAGCTGTTGAGACTATAAGAAATAGAATCCCCAAAGTTAGTCCCCAAGTCATCAGGTACCCTAAATGTGTGCAATAGCCAAACTTTAGATATCAGGGCATTAAAATTCTTGCTATTTTTTATTGCTGTCTCTGTGTACATATGTGACACAGGATATGACAGAAGGGCTAGCACAAGATAATGAATTCTGAAAAGTGCTAGAATAAATCTATGGGTGCTTCCCTGGTATCTTAGAGCAAACATCACTTTTGAGAAGAAAGTACACTTTTCTTTTAGTATAGGTCTTTGCTCTCAGCACTAAGAGAGAATATATAAACCATATAACAGCCCAGGGCCTTAATAATCGGTTTTGGTACAGCAGATTTGTGAGTGGTAGGGAGTGGTTGGAGGGAACATTCTGCTCCCTTTGTTCCTTTCCTTTTTCAGAGTTATAACTTTGGAAAAAAAAAAAATCTCTTTGCTGTAATTGTTTTGATATTGGCACTGTTTGGCAAGAGTAATCTTCGCTTACCTGCTTCATGCACCTGCTTCATGGCAATGTGTGTGTGCAATTAGATAATGCTTCTGAAATCTTCAGTGTCCATTGCTGGGACACAGAGGAGAACTTGTGAGCTTAAAAAGTGCAACAAAGGGTACAACCTTACTACATTATTCAGATCAAAGGTAGAAAGCAGGCAGCAGAAGTCTGAAAAGGTTTTTGTTTTTTTTTCTCAGAGACGCCAAAGTGAATGAAACTTAATCTCTTGATTGAAGTAATGATTTTCAGATTATATTCAGCCTTCTGCACTGTGCAAGGCTTGCTATCACATCGAACCCTGTTTGGTTAGAAAACTGTCTGAACAAGAAGGCTTCAAGGTACTCAAAGGTGATGATAGCCCTGCAGTCTGTCCCAGCAAAAAAGAACCGAAGTAGGGACAGAAAGTGAATCTTTGTGGCGGCACTGTTTGGCAAGAGTAATCTTCGCTTACCTGCTTCATGCACCTGCTTCATGGCAATGTGTGTGTGCAATTAGATAATGCTTCTGAAATCTTCAGTGTCCATTGCTGGGACACAGAGGAGAACTTGTGAGCTTAAAAAGTGCAACAAAGGGTACAACCTTACTACATTATTCAGATCAAAGGTAGAAAGCAGGCAGCAGAAGTCTGAAAAGGTTTTTGTTTTTTTTTCTCAGAGACGCCAAAGTGAATGAAACTTAATCTCTTGATTGAAGTAATGATTTTCAGATTATATTCAGCCTTCTGCACTGTGCAAGGCTTGCTATCACATCGAACCCTGTTTGGTTAGAAAACTGTCTGAACAAGAAGGCTTCAAGGTACTCAAAGGTGATGATAGCCCTGCAGTCTGTCCCAGCAAAAAAGAACCGAAGTAGGGACAGAAAGTGAATCTTTGTGGCTTAGAGCAGGGTGAAGTAGAGAGAGAGAAGTGATAGAAATAAATTAATTCAGAAGTCTGGGGAGGTGTTGATGCAACCTCTGTTATAGGTACTTGTTTCTAATACTAAAGCCTTGGAAGGCTAGGGAGAACTAAGAAAGGATGGGTAGAGGAAGGAGGAATTGCTGGGTTTTGTGGACAATGGGTCAGTCCTTATTCCTCATGACCTTCACACTTCCTTGTCCTGTCATATCTTTTTAGACAAAATTATTAAATAACAGCTACCCAACTGCTTCAGGACTGAAATATTGCTAAGGCAGAGCAAGCAAGAGTGGTAGTGATGCACTCACATCTATTCATCTGGCAGGAGAGTGTCACAGCCAGTCTTTCAGCTGCTCCAAAGTCTTGGGTGCTCATAAAGGCCAACTACTATAAACTTTCCAAAAACCTATGAGTATGTCTGTGTCCATAACTCAAGATTCATTATGAGAGATCTGGTATATTCTTTATTCAGTTATTTTCCTCACCCACACTGCTACAGCCTCTGCTGCTTAGAAGATGAAAGTGATCGTGGCAAGTGAAATGGAAGAGATATTTAATATACCTGACACCTAGTTCATTTTTCACAATTGAAAGTCACATTTGTTTTTTGAGTAGTGTGCTCTTTGAAAGTTAATTCCTCAGCTAGGCTATTATATTAATTGCTTCCCACTAAGTACCCATCATGCCCACCTCCATGTTTTGCACAATATTTGGAGGTAACAAGTTGCACTCTGTGCTCTGTCTGAAGTGTGAGTAGAAGTACTTGGACATGCCTGTTTCCATAGGCATGCCATAAAGCATGGAGTGTGTTTTGTGAACCACAGATAAAAGGTACTGAAGATGTAAAGCAAAGAACCTTTTCAATACTGAGTAATACCCTGTTTGCCTGTCAATGAAAATGTTTGCATTTTTTATCTGGACAAGCAGTCTAAAAGTAGGAAGTAACAGAGGAGGCCTTCTTCATGCCACTAAAACAAGCCTCATGTTCCAAGCCTTAATCTTCATGGGGACTTGAACCAGTCTGGCATCTGCTGAGAGGTGAATGAAGAAAGGCACAAGCAGCTGAGGAGGTTTCTGGAGTGCATTCATGGTAACTTACCTGCTGCAGCTGCTGAGAGCCCTGACTAAGGGTGGCTCTTTGCTTGGCCTGACACAAGTGAGGAAGAACTAGCAAAAACTATGAAGGTAGGGGCAACCTTGGTTACACTGAGCACAGGATGTTGGAATTCAAGCTCCTGAGAAAATAAAACAAGGCATATAGTAGGATTACAAAGGCATATAGTAGGATTACAAAGTCCTTGGACTTTAGGAAAGCAGATTTTGTCCCCTTTAGGAATCTCCTGGAAGAATGCTGTGGGGTACAGTCCAAGAGAGCTGGTTGGGTGCTTTGTTTCTGTTTTCCTCTTAAGGGTTGCTTCCTCCAAGTCTAAGAGTAGTTCAACCCAACATGCAGGAAATTGAAGCAAAGGTGGTAGGAGACTTGTGTTGATGAACAATGATATTCTGATGAAATTAGATATAAAAAAGAAGCATGCATAGGATTCAAAAGGTCAAGTGACCTAGGAGGCATATAACAAAATATACAGGGAGAGAATTAGGAATGCCAGAACCAATGTAGGATTCAATCTAGTAAGGGATTTAAGAGTAAAATGAGCTTCCTCCAGGTCTATCAGCAGCACAGGAAAGATCAACAAATACATGGCCTCAGTGCTGAATAGGGAAGGAGACTTGATGACAAATGGCATGGAAAAGACTGACATGCTCAATGCCTTCTTTGCTTTTATCTCTACTAGTAAGATCTGTCTTCACAAAGGCCCTTAAGACCAGTGGAAAAGTCTAGAAGAAGGAAGACTTAGCTTAGGGGATGAGAATCAGGTTAGGGAATTTTAAATGACCCTTGCCAAGCACAGATCCAGGTGTCTGGATGGGATACACCTCTGTATGCTGAGGAAATTGGCTGAGATCATTGTATGGCCACTTTTGATCTTGGAAGGTTGTGCTGGTAGGGGAAGGTTCCTGAGGACTGGAAATGAGTACATGATGTGCTGTTCAAGAAGAGAATGAAGAAAAAACTGGGAAGCTAAAGGCCAGTCAACTTTACCTTGGTCCCTGGGAAGGTATGGAGCGAATAATTCTGAAAACCATTTCCAAACAAAGCAAGAATAAGTAGAGGATTGGATTAGTCAGCATGGACTTATGAAGCTAAGAGTTGTATTATAGACTTCTGCATGAAATAAGTGGTTGTGGTTGGTGATGGTATGATGCAAGTAGATGATCAGTGGATGCTTATCTTCACTCTAGTAATGCTTTCAACACTGTCTTACAAATCATCCTCACAGACAAACTGATGAAGGATGAACCAGATAAGTGAGTGAATAGGGAGAGAAATTGAATTCTGCTTGAATTGTAAGGCTCGAAGTACTTGTGGTCAAAGCATAAAGTTCCATCTGCAGATCAGTCACTAGTGGTGTACCCTAAAGGCCAATACTGTTTAATATCTTGATGAGGCAGAGTGTACCCTCAGGAAGTCACAGATCATACAAAACTGGGAGGAATTGTTGATAGACAAGATAATTGTGTTTCTTTTCAGAGAAATCTTGACAGGCTGAGCAAGGCAAATAGCATTATGGGTTTCACTAGGAGGAGTGTCCCAAGCAGGTTGAAGGAGGTGATCCTTTCCCTCTACCCAGCCCTTATGAGTACTGTGTCTATTTCTGTGCTCCCCAGTAAAAGAGAGACATGGACATACAGCAGTGAGTCTCCTGAAGGTCTCTTATGCTGATTAAGGGGCTAGGGCATCAGTCATGTAAGGAGAAGATGCAAAAGTTGGGATTATTTGACCTTGTGTGTATGTTATCATTGTGCATTAATAATAGCTCTTGGAGGGAGCAAAGAAGATGGAGGCAGATTCTTCACAGTGGTGTCCTGTGAAAGGCCAAGAGGGTGTGAACTGTAATACAGGCAATTCCATTTGAGTCCAGCAGAAATAACCCAGCTTGTTTTCTGACAGAGTGGGTTTCCACTGGCTTAGTTCCCAGCAGTGTGTGGAGTCTGCATCCTTGGAGATGTCCTGTGTCCAGTGAGACTTCATCTTATCAAACTTAACTGAGTTTACTCTGCTTTGGTCAAGGAGTTTGGACTAGAAAATTTCTAGATGAACTTCAATGATTTTTAAAAATTTGAAAAAAAATTTGTAATTTATTTTTTCTTCTTTCCATGAAACTGAAATGTGACCACTGTAGGCACCAGAATCCCATTGAAGTGTTATGAAAATTATGCTAAATTATAGCATTTGAGGATAAAATTATAAATACAACAAAACAATAATGAACAGGTGTCCTGATTTTCTTTAAATTGCTGAGTCCCAGTGTGTGCCTGTGAATGGACTGAATAGTTTACAGAATTGGCATCACTGGAAACACTTTGAGGCCAAGAGATAAAAAATCCCACCCCATCAGAGCCATCTTACCTACATCAGGGATTTTTCTTCTGATCTAGCTTGTAGCTACAAGATAGAAATTCTTATTATGGGCTCATTCAAGATAGTAAGAGAAGTTTAAAAAAAAAGGTTAGAACAATGTATAACAGAGCAGGCTAACTTTTAAAATGTTAAACATTTGATTTTTCTTTTTTTTATGTGCATGTCATAGACCTAGAACAGTTTGAAATGGACATGACACTCTAATATCAACTGACAGGCTAACATTTCAGTCTGCACAGTCAAACAGGTGATGCTTGTTTGGGGTCTAGTCTTTGGGACTCTTTCTTGTGTGTAAAGTTTCTCTTATAGGAGAAAGGAAATGGTTACTTGGGCAGCTAGCCCATACTGCTGGGTTTTAAATGCACAGCCACATGTAGACAAAGATATTTCTGCATCTGTGGGGGCTGAGATGGGGAAAAGAAGTGGTGTTGCAGCCAAACCTCTTACGTATGACTCCATGAAAACATTGACTGCAAAGAGAAGTATCAAAATGTGACTCTTTTATTGTGTGCTTCCTTTTAATGTGGGACTCTTCTGCATATCCAGGCAGGGCTCACTGGGCTCTTCTTTTTAAACATCTGGAAATAGTAATGGTAATATCTGTGTTTTGAAATAGGCTTTAGATAGGTGAGAGTGTGCACTAATAAATTTAGGACACTCATATTTGGATCTTTCTTCTGCTGCAGACTTTCAGCTTTGCATTTTCCACCTCTCACAAATATGATCTCTTCTTACATTCCCTTCCTGTACATTGTCCTAAATTGAAACCTTCTGTAGCGTAAGGTAAAAAGGGAAAACTGAATAGTGGACACCTCATGTCATGGGAAAAGCTCATGTCTCTACCACTGTCCCCAGTGCTTTGGCTCTAAGAAATTTCATCAAGCTTAAATATTAATGCAAAGTTAGTTTTGCTTGTTACCAGTTCATCTGGCTGTTGATTTGTTTGATTCTTGCTATTTTTTTGTTCTGGCAAGTCTGATCATCTGGAACGACAAGACACATCTTCAAGTCAGAGGGGAGCACCTATCCTCTCCACATCCGGTTTTGGAGAACTGCTACATAAGAGTGAACTGAGTGACTAATGCATGGTTACATATAGGAAATTCCCAGTTATCCAAACTCCATTTATAAACGTCTGTAATTCCATCTTCTCCTCACTGCTGATCATTTGACCTCAGTTTTATCCAAATACCCTGGATAAACCAAACGTGGTTTGGCAGCCAGGCTTCTGTTATACTTAAGCTTGATTCATAACGTGGCAATAGTCTGGTAATGACACATATCCACTTTTCCATAATGTTCTCAAAAACCCATGGATAAAACATGAATGCATAAATCCTAGGACTGTTTTGCTTCAAATTATAGTGGTAGGAGAAAAGAAAGTATTTTTAAGATCACACAAAAACACGTTTGCAGCTTACTCAGTTACAAAGGTCTGCGAGGAAGGGAGATGTCTCCTTCCCTAGAGCCCAGTAAGACTCTTTGGCACAGAAATGCCCCTTTCAGGCATGAGAAGAAAACCAAGGAAGGAAAGACGCTCCTGTGTCTTGCAAAGGTGTAGGTACCCAGATCAGAGCAGGTGTCAGGAGCAGGGAAGCTGGTGGAAGAAAAGCAAGGGGAGTAAAAACCAGGCCTCAGAGATGGGAAAAAACAATATTATTCAGAGTCCCCGGGAGGACTTTACAGCACAAAACCCCAAATGAACTGATGGCTTGAAAGGGAACGCTCCTGAAAACAAGGAATCCTTCCTACCAAAAGACAGGCATATTTGGTTAGAGTATGTCCATATTGAGATTGTTTTTACCTATATCTATTTCATGTTTTGAGTGTATTGTTCTATTAAAGCCTAGTCTCCATAGTTCAAAATGCTTGTGGTGTATTTTGAGAAGTTCAACTTGAGGGAGAGATTCAGCAAGATTCACTAGATTTTTCAGTTATGATAGCAATTTTGAAGTAGGTTTGCAAAAATTCCTTTCCAAGGAAAATTTTGAAATAGGTTTTCCAGAATACTTTTCCAAAGAAAATATAATTTTTAAAATTTCTGGGGATTTTTGTTTGATTTAGAAATTATTTTTCTCTTATCTGAAGCAGAGATACAAAATTCTGGGGGTATTTGAAATTTGAATATTTTCAGATTAAAACCCTTGTGGAACCTTATCTGTAGCCTAGATTAAATTTCCACAAACAAGTAAATGACTGAGAACTTACGGGAAGCACCATTTTTTCCATGGAATATCATTATTGTGTCAGTTAATTAGAAGATCCTGCCTTTCTAAAAGTTTTATTGGCTTATTGGATTTTTTCTCCCTGACAGTTAAAGAAATTCCTGGTGATGACAAATTGTCTTTGTATGAAGTGTGAACCACCATCTCTCTGACCAGTTGTGGTTAGAAAAATTCCCACACTATTTTTGCAATAACAATGTTTGCCAGAAAATTCAGTCCAAAATTCTATTAACATTAGTTATGCTTTGCCTAATGAACTTACTCTCCTAGTTTCCCCATATTCTCAGTTCAATTTTTAATAGGATATAATAGAATTCCTTTTATATTGTCTAAAAACTTAGAGCTTTTTAATTTTATTTTTTTAAAGTAAAACAGATTAAGAAAGCTCAGATTTAGACTGCCTCTTCACTACTTCATAGCTGTGACAGTTCACATCATTTAATGCTATAGGTATAAAGCGTTTCTTTATTTGGTGATACCAAATGTATTATCTGGGTAGTTGGAATAGATAGACCCAAGACTTTTTCTTGCCCTGAAGTTGAGAATGAGCACTTTGGATGGGGTTCAATGTCAATATTTCTGAAGAATTCCAGAGCAAACAGATTAGTACCTAAATTGGCTGTTGGATCTTTGGTCTGTCGAAGATGTGGTTGGAGAAGTCTCTCATTGTCTTGCTCAGTTAGTGTGTGACCTTCAGCAAGTCCTTCCACCTCTCTTTTCTCCACTTACAGTCTGTACAGGATGATAATGGTTACCGAATCTCTTAGGATTATTGTAAAAATTAATGGTCTAATAATTTTAAAGCCCTCTAGCTCATCAAAAGATACTTCAGATTATTTTTCCCCTCTTATTAATGATCTCAGAAAAGTTTGAGCTAATGAATAAGAGGTGAAAATATATCTCCCATTATTAGTTCCAAGAAACATCCTCCACTTCTAAATCATAAAAAAGAAGCACAGGTTGTTTGACAAGGTTTCCAACACTGCCTGTGAATGATTCTTATGGAAATTGCTGAATCATTCTCCACAATGTTTTATGTTCTTTAAAAACCCACATGTTCAGTAAATCACCCTGAAACTCCAATCTTTCTTACATTAACAAATGAGTTTTATCAGACCATTAATTTAGGCTTTTAAAAATTTTATACAGCCTCTTAAGACTTGTGTGAAGAATTCAATACGCTTGGTCATCTGGCATTGATTTTAAAATTCAAAAGTATCAGCCTGAGCTTTAACTGCTCCTCTTTGGTTTGAACCTTCTTTAGCTTAAAGGCCTTAATTTGCTTTAACTGATACATGTTTAGGGAGGAAAATTTACACTCAAGGAAAAGTGAAAGGCAACAGAATTGTACAATGGCTTTAGGAAACAAAGGATGTGGATAAAGGAAGATAAAGTGGATTTGGGCACAGTTCAGTTGGAAGATAAACAGATCAAAAGAAACAAGTATGTATGATGCTCACAATAGCCAAACAAGCATATATGAGGCTCCCAAAAACCACAGGTGGTATGATTATCTTGCTGTCATTTGTCTAAAGCTTTGGTTCTCTTCTTGAATTCAATAGCAAATCTCTTGATTAATTTGTTAGGAAAAAAAATCAAGCTTTAATAATTCCATGTCCTATGATATCTCGGTCAGAAAAACCATTCTTCACAGTGGTGGGCTGATACCTTACAGATTAATGTTGTTAATGTTCCTAGAGTTGATTGCTGGTGTCTTTTTAGGGGTAGATACCTGTAGTGTTTTCTCTTAGGGAACTGCTGGTTTTGGAGAATAAGTGGTCTTTTTTACTGGCCCAAAACACAGGAGGGAAGACCAGTACAAGTTAAAACTTGCAGCTTCTTTCACATATTTCACAATCTCTCTAAAGTATACCTGCTTAGCAAATTTGTATAATTTGCTTTTTAAATCCCTCTGGAATTTACGTGTTCCAGGACTAACCTGTGCTTTCCACAGGTATCTAATTTTACCTTTTTCCAAAGGTATCTAATTTTACCTTTGTGGAAGCACTAATATTGGGTATACTCATGGTTTGTCACTCTACTGCTGGAGAATAGCATGGCCACACTAATGGTACAGTATGGTTGAATCTTGAAATAAAGTCTCTAATTGAATTTTGTTGTTCATATAGAATCGCTATTATCTTTTGTTGGTTGAAAACAGAGTGATCTCTTCCTAGCTGGCAACTCTGTTACATACAATGAAATGCTGTACAAAGAGCTCTGGAGGAATTAATTCTCATTGCTGTCTTATTTTCTGTGCTTGAGGTTATACAATGCTGAATTTCTGCACAAACATTTGCATAGAATCTGTTTCTTGCTTTGTAAGCATCCTGTTCTGACCAAGGGAATTAAATATTTGTGAAATCCAATGCATTTCATGCTCCTCTGGTCTCAAATCATCATCAACATAATGGTGGGTCTTTAGAAGCTGCATTCTAAGAACAGGTGGCCTAATTGGCTCTTTCACAGTGCTGATACAGAAAGCTGACAGTAGCTGCTGCCATTGTCATCTTTCACTTGTAAGGAAAACTCTGGAAACATACTCATATTGCTAATGTTTCACCCTTATTCTCTGGGAAATCAGATGCAATTTCTAATTCTTTTTTCTGTTTTATGGTGTCATTCTAGTGAAAAATTTGATAAATACACTTAATTATGTTTTGGGTTTTTAAATACAAAGCATGTTCAGGCCAGCACTTGAACTATCTAAAACCCCTCCTCTTACTCTGCAACTGGACATCACGGAATCATAGAATCAACCAGGCTGGAAAAGACCTTTGAGATCATCAAGTCCAGCCTGTGACCAAACACCACCTTGTTAACTACATCATGACACTGAGTGCCACCTCCAGACTTTTCTTAAACACCTCCAGGGATGGTGACTCCGCCCTGGGTAGCCCAGAATGAAAAGCCTTCTTATAGGCAACCCAGACTGAAATCCCAGTCTGAATTTTCACATTATGTATTCCCTCTGTTTTACTTTCTTTCTCCATACTTCCCCAACCAAATTTCCAACCTTTCAAGACCTTCACATTTTTAACATTTGTTCTCCTTATTTTGAGAGAGACTATCATTTAGGGTGGTTCTTGCTACAATAACTGGCATGTATAACCAAGTTTCAGACTAATAATAGCAAAATATCACTTTGTTTTATACTTTACATCTGTCAATATTTGTAGACTTATGAAAAAGTGTGAAAAAAAAAGTGTGCAGGAAAACTATGCAGTCTTCTGGTGAACCATTGTGTTTCATTATTTTTTTTTTGGGGGGGGGGGTGGTGTTTAAGAAAGGCAGTAGCTGTATGATGGCTCTAAGGGGAAAAGACTTTTTTTTTTTTAAGTGAATGTTCCTCTTGAGCTCTCTACACGTACCACTCTAAATAACACTCTGATTTGTCATAGGTGCTGAGTAAATCTTGGCTTACAGACATACCATGGACCAGTTTTGAATGGCACTTGCAGAAAACACCATGACAGTAGATGGTCGTGCTTTTCACTTCTGAGATCTGTTGACCTGTGGCCTTTAGATCAAGGTCTCCTGCTGACAGACTACACTGAAAATGTTGAATTTGTGGGCAATTTCTCAGGCAACCTGTGCTAGGTTGCTGTTTCCTGCCAGTTGGAAGCAATACTGAGAGCTGCTTTGTGTGGAGGTCTGCAATGCTGGAGATTCAGTAAATTCAACTTGCTTCCCAAGAGGACTTTGGGAGGGTCATAGACCATCTCCAGTACTTTTTCTTATTCAAATATCTGTACAGAAAATCATTATAGATCAATCTCCCTAAGGTCTCAGAATCCTGACCCCTCGTGAACAAAAACTTCAAAGTGTTGAAGATAGAAGGAAATTGGATTTGTGCCTGGATAGGACTAGACTAGCTTACAAGAGGCAATGGAAATATACCTGCCAGGAGAAAAAGGTCATTTGTTCAGACTTAGAATTCCTGTGATGTATTTAACTGGGTGAAAGTTTTTTTTCTTTGAATTGTCTTTTGTATTCAAGGTACTGCAGACTGCTGTGAATTAATGAACTAGAACTACAGCATCTATGTCAGCAAATGTAGCTCCAATTATACATTTGGAAAAGACTTGCATCCTGTCTACAACAAGTTGAAAGTGTTATAAAACACAGAGATGTTTGATTTTGGACTAGAATGTATTGCTCTCCAAAATTGTCATGTAGACTTAATAGATGTTTGCCACTAGAACCAGTGGCAAGCATCACATTCTCCTAACCTTTCCTGAATATGCACCTTTATTAAATAGAAAGTTTATTATATAATGCCAAATATATTTTAGTAAAATACTTTATCTAAATCTGAACACACAGCAGCCCACCACTTTATATATCTTATGTATTCTTCCAAAAATATTAATAATTTATGCATACTCTTATGTAAGACAGCTGCACAAACTTATGCAAAATTGTCAAGAGAATATTACTTGCATTGGATTATATGTAAATAGGTGTTGTAGGAAAAAGCAAAATTTAGTCAATTAACTATTCACATACTAATGAGGATTTCCCTCAAATTTGTCAGACAGAGTTTTTTTTTAAATAAAAATCTTCCAGCCCACTGCTTGTAGGGTTAGCCAGGCCTATTTTTTTGTACCAGCATAGACAGATACTAGATATTTTCTGTGGCTCTGTCCTTGCTGTGTCTCCACACTGTACACTCTTAATGACTCTAGTGAAATGAGTTAATAATGTTGGTCAAGAAAGAAATATGATGGAAAGAATGGCTGCTTTTTATCCACCTGTTATGACTCCCCTCCCTTCTGGCTGGCAGAGCCAAATGCAGATTGCGGCCATGGTTTCTCTTATCAGTAAATAGATGTAGGAAAAAGCAAAATTTAGTCAATTAACTATTCACATACTAATGAGGATTTCCCTCAAATTTGTCAGACAGAGTTTTTTTAAATAAAAATCTTCCAACCCACTGCTTGTAGGGTTAGCCAGGCCTATTTTTTTGCACCAGCATAGACAGATACTAGATATTTTCTGTGGCTCTGTCCTTGCTGTGTCTCCACACTGTACACTCTTAATGACTCTAGTGAAATGAGTTAATAATGTTGGTCAAGAAAGAAATATGATGGAAAGAATGGCTGCTTTTTATCCACCTGTTATGACTCCCCTCCCTTCTGGCTGGCAGAGCCAAATGCAGATTGCGGCCATGGTTTCTCTTATCTTTGAGGAGTAAAACACAATTTTGTCAATAATGTGGTCAAAAGCTTGCACTAGTCCTCACCTTAACTACTAGTCTGGAAAAGACTTCTTCCCAAGCCATTGTAATAACAGCAAAAACTGCATGCAGAACCGCAACTGTTACTCTTGAGCACTTCAGAGAAAGGCATTAGTTAATTACTAACTATTATTACTGCCAGCTGGTACCTGGTTAAGTTTATTTTCCTGCAGCCTGCTGTGGAATAATTCCTCTGTTCCATGGTACGCAGAGGTTTTCCTTAAATCTGAGAAACTCTGTATAAAGGTAAACACACTGGCTGTTTTTAAAGAGAAGTTCTTTTGTGAATCCTTATTTCTCAGCTGTATTTCCCATCCATCCTGTTACCTACCCATTCTCCCACTGTCTGTGAACATAGTGCTCCATTCTAAGCCTGCCTTCCAGTACTTACAGACTGCATGACACAGGCAACAGGAGTTGCTCCATGCTCTTGCAGAGATGGCCCCTATAGGAACATCTCCATTTTGTGGTTTCCAACGCATTAATTGCAGCACTAAATGCTGAAAATGCAAAACCTGATTCTTAGCTTTACCTCTATCACACAGGGGACCTTATTTACCTATTTCAATAGCCATAACAACATCGGTGCCTTTCATCTGAAGAATATCAGTGTGATAAAAAGCTGGTATGAGTAATAACTTATCCAGTTTATGGTCAAGTTGGGTTGGAAAAAAATAATTTCAAAGGATACCAGAGCATACCATTTACCTCAAGCTAAAATGTTTTGTTGTGTCTTCTAGATTCATAAGATCAGTTTCTTTCTAATTAGAAATTTTATTTGTGTTTTTAAAACACAATGTTTTGATTTATATGTTTTATTTTTTTTCTGATGGAATTCTCTGTGGGAATTGCTATGATAGACTTAAAATAGACGTCTTCAAATGACACTTTTACTTATTTCCATAATATATGATAAAAGCATTTGCTTGGTTTTATTATCCTGTCTTATTGCAAGTATTGCTACAATCATCATCCCAGCCAGTATTTATGAACTAGTTAGAAATTACTTGAACTCAACAGCAGCTGCATTCTACTAAATGGATGCAATTTAAATGAGACCCCTCTCAATTTAAGAACTGTTTTTCACCTTTCTGCTTAGAATCTCACAGAAGTAAAGTTTGTCATGCCACAACCTCTCTTAACCTTGGAGAAATTTATGCCCCTTATATTTAATTTGTATGAAATTAAAGGTTTTGTAATGCAGTAGTTGATAAATAAATTCTTTTAAGGACGTAACACATTCATAATGACAATTTTTAAAAAATTGTAAATATATTTTGTACAAAAGTTCAGAGAAAGGTGAGGGACAATGGCAAAGAAAATCCACAAGTGTGTTTAGAATGAAGTAGCAGCAATTTTTACTTCCAGTTTTGTGTGACGTATAAAAAAGCAGGTACAAGAAATTTCTTAGTATCTCCCTCCTTTCTTTGTCTCCCCTCACTTTGCAAACCTCATAACCTTAAATTGATTTCTAGTTTTAGATAAATGAAATCCTGATGGATTACATAGTGGCAATTAGAACAGGGAATACAGTGAAGTTTTAGCTTTAAAAAAAGACCCAAGCAAGTAAATTTTGTCTCTATAGATTTAAAGTTTTGAGAGCGTGTGTGTATGTGTGCTTATGTGTGTGCTAAGGAATTCTGTGTTGGTATTGGGTTGGTAAATTGTTCATAATTGAGCATTTATGAACACTTGGTATATACGGAGTTTTTGATTTATGAAATGGGCCCAGTGGTCAAAAGATATATGATTCATTTCAGTAATATATTTGTCTGGTGGCACCTGATCTATGAATCAAGAGAGTGATTTTCCAGTCAGGCAAATGCATTGCGAGTAAGACTGATTTATAAGTATAGAAAATAATGGATAGTTCATGTGCCTGATTTATAAGTAGTATCACTGTCATACAGATGGTTTGAAACTCAATACTTTATATGTTAGATGTAAATATCTGTTTTATTAATAAAACCAGACTGATTTATGTGACTGATTTGTAAATCTTTATCCTAGATTTCAGCAGAAGTCATGCTCTGATATACATTATTTCTCAAACAGGCTATTTTCCAAGGTCCAAATTTTGTAATCACAGTTTAGCTTATTGATATTTACTTTGCATTCTTCTCACTTCATGTTCTTACCAAGATGAATTACTTTCTTCATCATTTTTAGGGTTCTGCCTTGATGAATGTTGTAAATGGGTGGTTTTCTATCACTTCACACCTTCTCTCCTAGTGATGCTTTCTGCACAGCACTCATATTTACCAATTATTTCTGACCTCTGTTTATGTCTGAATGCCACTTCAAGAGCATTTAGTGCTTTTTCTTAGTAGCTGCATACAAATTACCACAGCAAACAAACTAATGAATGGATAGAAACTGTAGCCAAGGCTTGATAATACTTCACAAATCTGTTAGTGGCTTGGGAATTTGGGCTATAAACCAAGTACTTTGAGATAGTAAGCTTTCAGTTGCATAATTAAATGGAATAATTTTTTTCCATCTGAGATCAAAAGGAAAAGGTGCCCATAAGGTGGATCTTTCTGCAGTTTTTAATCAGCATTGGATTATATATAAAATGTATTTGTAGTATTTAATCTTCTTTTTTTTCCCTCTTCATACTATTTCTCCATTGAGGACCTTCACAAATTTTTTACTGAAATCTGTACTCTGCAACATCCTTTTCATCAGTGGAATTCTTGAATAAAGAGAAAAAATTTTGAACTTTATATTAAAAAAAGAAGCTTGTAACTAAAAATGATACAGCAGATTTGAGTCCATTTTTGGGATAGCTACAAAAATATTAGTAATTTGGAAGCCTACAAGCTGTACTTTACACAAACAGTTCCTGATTGAGCTATTCATAGTGGGAATTCAGATCCTTATTGAAATTCTTACTATTGGTCATCTGGCTTTGTTTGCTGTTTAATGGTTTAATCTTCACACAGTCTCAACAAACAGCTTACTTTAATGAGTTGTGATTGCAGTCACGACAAACATATGCAGAAACCACAACTCAAGCTTACTAATTTGTGGGGGAATACTGTCAGGAAGAGGGGGGTGAGTGAGAGCTTGGATCAGCATTGGATCGCTGGATATGGAGCATTGCAGCAGTACATTGAGGCCCTGACTTAGGCTGTCTGTCACTTTGCAAGGCAGCTGCCAATGAGAAAAAGGAGCAGTTCAAGGATGTGAATAACCCAGATCACTTTCACTTTAAAGTTAGGTACAGATCTCATTGTACTGTACGTGGGATGCAGCAGGACATGAGAGAGAAAATTTGAGCTATGACCCCTTCAGTCAATGGTTAAATTCTTGACTGTTTGAAGAGATATCCCAGTTAGTACACAGCTTATTGGGAATTTATAGTACAATGAAGGTGGGGAAAGAGCAAGCAAGATTGTCATGGAGTAAAGCCAAACAGAAAGGGTCAGGAATACACAACCTTGCAGGGGTTGTCATACAATCATATCATGACTATTTGTCATATCCTTGACCTGTAGTGTTTCAGTGGACAAGAAAAATGCATGTGGATAAAGATGAATTCTGTGACTGAGGAATGCAGTGACTGGGCCAAGGCCAGAGAGAGTGAGAAAGAAACACAAATATCTCAGTTCTGTGATAAAGGGATGTTCAAAGATTTGTGATTAAAACTTTGTTCATGCTCTCCTTTTCTAGTCTTCAGTCACTGCATTTCAAACAACATGAACCACAATAAACTGTAGAGGGTTTTGCATGGCAGAAGCTTTAAGCAGATCTTATGTTAATTAGAATAAGCTAGAGTAGCTTCAGATCCTGTAAAGAGCATCATTTTGGTGATCAAATTCATGTCGAGGAGATTCACTAACAGCACATTAACTCATTGTAAAAGATCTGATAAAGTTTAGATGAGCTACACAATTGATTATATTTCTGGGAACATTAATTATAATTTAAACTTTAACATGCTTACAAGTGTTACTTTGAGAATAAAGGGGCAATTTAAAATGACAAAACATTAGGTTTTTATGGACTGTGCCTCATTTACACTACCACGTTTTTTAGTTATTGTGGGATTAGGTACCGTAACTTCAATTTATAGCTGGCTGGAAAATTTCTAAGGGTTTTTGCATACTGAAAATTTGCAGCTGGAGAAAATATTTAGCCATAATTTTCTCAAATCCTGCATTTAAGAAGCTCACTCTGTGCTGTGAAAGCTGGAGGGAAATATTTTGGTCTGACTAAAATCTCAACTTGTGGTTTCACAAATCACAGAAAAGTGGAGTTCAGTACCAAAATGGTCTCCAGCATTAGCACATAGAAAGAGTTCTGTTATCTTGAAAGTCCTGGTAAGCTTGGTTTGGGCTTTCTCTCTGAACTGCAGTAGTCATGACACTTTGTTTCTACCTTGGCCTTGCCCTTATCTGTCCTTTCACGTACATGCAGAAACCCTACCTACTGACTCAGGCAGAAGGAATGGGCAAATATCATCAAACTATAATTTTCAGACCTAGCGCAATAGATTTGGTAAAGGGGATTTGTGTCCAGTTAACCAAAATAATGTATTTTCTGTTTGATTTTAAAAAAACCTGGATAGTCAATTTTGAAATGCTATAATATTTTTGTGTGTTTCCAGACATACTCTGTATTTTCACCTTTTCTCTTAAGTGATGCCTTTTCTCTTTCAAGTTTCTGCCCTAATCCACAAAAAAAACCCCTCAGAATTTCTTATAGGACAAGAGCAATGATTGAGCAATGATGAAAGTTTCACCTCCAGCTGTTTCACAAATGTTTGGGTAGGCAAAAGGCTTTGAATTCACACATTAAGTTCCTGCTGTAGTGCCTATATAGTTACCCTTAAGTACCTGTAGTAGGTTTTTTTGGATTCTGAATCTGAAAGGACAACATTTTGGATTCTCAGCTAGCATAAACCATTGCTAACTAGAGCCTCCCAGCATTTACACAAGTTCTTTGTCAATTTCACTGATGTTGCCTTCTCATTCACCCTTTACATACACAACCACTTTATTGATATTATGTAATTGCCTGAGCACTTCTGTCAATTTCTCTTTTTTTATTTTTAACATTTCTAGAAATAAATATGCACACAGTACATGACTGTCCTGTCTTCCTTCCCATTCCTTAGAAGCTTTCGTTTATTGCTTATTGTCACATTGTGAATATAGTGTATGAATTTATCATGAGTACCAGAATGTTCCTTACAGCTGCCACTTTAACACTCTGCTCCAGTACCATGTGTCATGAGCCTTTTAAAGGATTAAATTAATGAAAAACATCACTGGACCAATTACTCAGTTCTGAGTGTGTGTGCCTGTGTGCATCTAGGACTTGGGAGGGAGACCTTTTGGAAACACCTACTGTGGGCAAGCCACAAAATTTCCAACTAACACAAGGAATCTTGCAAATGTGAGTAACAAGTGAGCATGATGTTGTTTGTACAGTGTGTCACACTCATTTTACATGAGCTTGCTTCTTCTGTCATAGAAACATAGTCCCTATACTATTAACTCTTTTTCTGATGACTAGGTCTTTGTGTTTAGGCCCTCTCTTAAAGGAAAGTACTGCAGTGAAAGTCTTAGTTATGATCTCTTGGAATATTAAGGTAGATATTACAGCTCTGTGGTAACAAACATACTGGCTTTGGTAAAGAGCACAGAACCTCTGGAAAGAAACAGACCTGGCAGTGTGGTCACCAGGATACAATTCCGTATGTGTCCTCTCATTTGGAGGTCTCATTTCCTTCCTGCACTTCAATCACCAGGTATAGAGATCCATGAAAGTAAACCATGAATACTGGGACAGAAATGAAGTTGAAGCTCCAAGGTTTGGCTCCTATCTAAGGCCAAACACAGAACCCTGCCTTGTTTCTCTATTTTACCTAAGTGGTTTTTTTGCCCATTTTTCCTCTACTTGTATTTTGAACATCAAGCTGAGCACATTAGCAGCAGGATACATTGCATTCTTAAACTGCATCACAGTTACTGGGATCCAAGCCCCAGTGGCCACCTAGGATTTGCATATTGCTAAAAGAGCATAATGACCAATGGAGTTTAAATAACATGGCTATTGGAGTACAGCGTATGCAATTCCAAATTAATTTCTGACAAAACTGAACCCCAAACAGCGCTGAAATACTGAATTCTTATGAACACTGTGTTGAGCTGCAGTGGAAAACACATATTTAAATATTCAGAGAAATATAAGGAGCTTTCTTGGAAAATACATTGGCTATAGTAGCTAAACCCTGCTGTGAAACAGAAAATATGTAACATATTAAAGCAGTACTTGCCATTTGAAGGGCTGTGATCTACAAAATTGTGAATGGTTACTGCAGCTGAAGTTGCTTTAGAGCTTTAATGCAGGTTTTGGCGTAGGGTTCTGGAAGAGGTTACTGGGAGGTTTTAGCTTCAGGTGCTTACACTAGCCCTCTGCAGGAGACTGCCAACCCCACAGTGTGCTCATGCATAACTCATGCATAACTCAGACAACTCAAAAATGAGGTATACAACCTCAGATGCCAAAGCATGAGATGACATCATTGAGATATATTCATGTATTTTTTCCTATTATTGTTGTTCTCCAAAGATGACTGCTCAGTAAAATAATGTTAAAAATTGCAACAGCATTATTTCCTAAAGCTCAGCTCTTAAATCCATCCTTAGTTTCATTTTAGTTACAACTCCCTGGCTTTCTTTATAACACAGTCTGAAGATCTGAGATGCTGAGTCTGTGAGATGACAAACTGGGGAAGCGCTCGAATAAGATGATTTCTTTAAGTATTCTAGGTTATATTTGTAGATGCACTTTTTTGTTTCTATAAAAAAAGGCTGAGTTTTTGTTTTGGTTGTTTGTTATAAAATATAAAAAGGATGGTTGACTTGTCAGCACAACACTGGGAAAGCATTTAGGTCTTTTAGTGACCTCAGGACCACGTTTGGGTGACTAAGAGCCGCATTGCTATGAATTTACTGTAGATACACATTTCTTGACTGGTATAAACTACAAGAATATATCTGATTAGAGGCAAATGTAAACATTTCTGGAGAGCTGAAAGTCCAACTGATGTTTTATTTGCTTGTGCCAGTCAGCAGAATAAGAAGAGTGTCCATTTTCCATCTGATCTACTTGGGTCCAAATGTTGTGCCTGCTGCATCTTTTGTTAAAATTGTGCTAGGGAATTGAAAGGGAGGACGGGCCTGAGACCATTACTCAAAGAATTTCTAGTGATGCCTGTTATGTCATTAAGTACCAGTGCTTTGGAGAAATCAGGTTTTCCCCTTCTGCTTTGTAAGATTAGAATTGGTAGAAGTCAAATAGGTGGCTTGCATCATACCTTTTACTATTTGACTAAACTACTGTCTGTAATAAAATTCAGCTTCAAGTATGACTCATGGTTTGTAGAAGAATGATGAACTTTAGTTACCACTGTAATAAGCCTCCTACTTTTCATGCCCACAGGTGTACATATATAGGTTAGACTTCCTGTCCCTTAGCCAGGAACCTGAGCTTGTATCAATATCATATGGATGATGTGGGCCTGAAAAGATTTATGTCTTTGCTCACTTTCACTTTTATGATTTTGCTGAATATATTTAGAAAGACGTTGCTCTTCATTTAAGGAAATGAAGCAGCAGCTGTTGCTTGGAATGAAAATTTTGTTCAACTGAGGCCAAAGCAACATCCTAAAACAGTGTAATTCCTTCAACTGTTGATACAACAGTAACCTTTGAAAGCTGATAACACAGTTTTGTGATTTCCAGTGGATTTTAGTGTTACACATTTTTTGCTGTGCCAAAACCTGAAAGCAGACACTCTGGATCAGTGAAACTGGCAGAAAATGGTGAGTGGTTGACTGGTGCCAAGATAGAACAACTGTAGGATAAAAACCCACCACTGAAATCTGTGCTTTTGGGGAGTAATTTGCTTAAACAGCTCATATTTCTGTCAGCAAAACTCTCAAGAATGTTTATCCTGCATCAACATAAATGTTGATAATCAAGGACTTCAGGAAAAATTTACAAAAATGTAGGTGTTGTCCAACTAAATTATTAAACGTCATATTACTTTCACAGATGAATCCCAACCAGCTTCTGTTCTTATGTGCCTAGGAATTACTTGGCATTGATTTCAGGAAAAATAATTCTTTGTGAGAAGGTGACAAGTGTGATTTTGAAATCCAGACTTCTGAAAAATTAGGGACTTTATTTCCTGTCATTTGATTAAGGGGAAAAATAGTGTTACTGAAGACATTTTACATTTGAATGAATTGAAAGTAAAGAGAACAGGATAGTACTACAGCACTAATGAGGGAGGAGGATGGGTCTGGGCCTGAGCTGGGGACATCCTATCCATTCTTTGTTACGTGAGCCAGATAGTGCTCTGCTGGAGGCGTGTGCCATGGAGTCTCCTTGTAAATCCCTGGCAGCTGTAAATAAAAGGAGAGAATTAAAATGTCTGATGGTTACTGCTCAATATTTTTCCAGCTCATTTTTCCAAGAACAAGATTTAGGACATGTATGTGGGATGAGCTGCTTTTCTGGGAGCAAGGGGGGAGAGAAGGAAGGGTTAAGTTACTCCTTTGTGTGTTATGCGGTGCTGAGGTATGGGAGCAGGGAAGAGAAATGACATCTGGTGCTGATCTCAAACACCCACGCAATGAGAGGAATAGATCATCACTCCATCCTTAATTCCTGTTTACTAGGAATCCCAGTTCTTTTCTGGAATTGTGTCACCATGCAGAATAAATCAGTATGCAAGCCAGGTTGCTTTACTTACAGTACTCTTTTTTAGTACAAAAAGGGAAGAAGCTAAAATCATGGTGGTTTTAATATAATTTAAACATTTGGAAGAAAACAAAAGTTGAAACCCATTGTCCTTGAGTGACACCTCATCTTTTTATCACATGCTTAGCTCTCTTCATATATTAAGATCCAGAAGATAATTTGTCTATACTGGCCATTGTTTCTTTATTCCTGCTGCATAATTTAGAATTTTCTCTATGGAAATCTGTGGGGATTAGCTATTAAGTGCTCTTTGAAGTCTTGGTCTCTAGGTGAATGGTTTTGAAAATGGCAGGCTTTCCAGTATATTTCTAAGGAAAATGAGAACAACTGTATTTTCACCTCTGAATCTTTCACAACCAAAGACTGTAACTTGAGGCGTTTCACTTGCCTGGTCTTGTTGACATCCTAATGTTTTCAAGTGTAGTTGAGCAGGTAGGAATGACTGCTGATCTACCTTGCATTACTTGCTTGAGGTTTAGTTTGCTTCTGCCAGTTTAGGGCATTGTGGGGAAGGGTCTTAGGTGTTCTGAGCCATCTGGAGCTGGAGATCCTTGTGCTCAGAAACATAGACCAGTGCCCTTTTACCCCATTTATTCTCACTGGGCATTTGTCTAGCTGTTTTTCTTTGTCTCAGCAGGCTAACCTGCATTTTTTCAGTTGAATTTCATTCTCCTTTTTTTCAGACTTCTCTTTTGCTTTTTTTTTCAGGATCATTTTGAATTCTATTTGTATCCTCCAGCACACTGGCAATATTTCCCAGCTTGATGTACCTGCAAAATTAATAATCTTACTGTCTTTTCATCATCCAGTTTATTAAGGAAAGCATCAAATAATCCTGTACTTAGGATAGGCCCCTGTGGAATCTTGTGGCGGGTATGCCAAAGATGGTTTCAGAATCAGTTCCATAATGAACTATACATATTGGCTAATAAACCTTTTAAAATTACTTTTTATATTGCTTTGGGAGCTCTAATGTGTGGTTTCCTCATAAATTTTGTGGCATAGTGTATTACCTTAACAATTAGTTCTTGAGTTTGTTTGACTGAAGAAGTTTACTTGGGTTTTTATTTCTTCTAAGAATACAACCAGCTGTAAGAGTGATCGCAAGGCCCTTTTGGTCATAGGGCACTGTAAGTGAAGGGAAGGCTTGAAGAAACATGCTGCTAGATGCAAGAATGACAATGAAATCAGAAAATCCCCTAATATCTGCTGTTATACATGCTGCATTCCAGAGGGTAAGAAGATTAGGCTGATTTATGCTCACCTGGTTCCGTAGGCTGATCATGATAAAAATCTTTCTGACCCTTCTTGGCTAGCTTGTATGTGGCCTGAACTTGGAATAGCTGATAAACAGAGGGATCTTCCTCCTGCCTTTGCAGGGGTTTAATGCTAATATGTTTTCTTCAGTAGTTGTTGTGGCTAAAAATATATGCTTTTTTTTTTTTTTTTTTTTGCTGTTTGTAGAGAAACTCAAGGGAATATGTTGTCAGGGCCTCAGAGATACGAAAATAGTCACTTTGCAGAACTCATGTAAGGGCCATGTTATTGATCACCAGAAGTGGTGCAGATGCTGTAAAAGGAGACAGACCATATTCTTAAAGACAGAGGACATCTGATGCAGAAAGTTCACCCTGTACTTTGCCATACAGGGTCACTGGTTAGGGCCTGAAAGGAGCACTGAAATTTTTATCTATTAAGCTGGGCTTGATGCCATGTGACTGTCAATAATACCTGGAACTAGGCTGGTTGTTTCCAACCACTCTGGGTGTGTACATGGTACTTTATTAATTTTTCCATTTTCTGGGTTTCCAGAGTAGTTCACACTGCTCTGGTTTGTCTGTAATCAGTATCACACCCTTTCTCATACATGCTGACACTATTCCATCAGTTCAGACAAAGGCAGGCTTCAAAGTTCAACTTTACTTGCTGCTAACATCTCACTTCTTAACTGAAAGCTGATATTTTGGCACACTCACAAGTTTGGTACCTTGGGTGTTGTCCTAAGCACAAGTCTGAAGAGATGCTGGAAAAGCAAAGATTTTGTTTTTTCTTTATTTTTGAGTATGGGATCAAGGCGCAGAACGGGCTCTGTGTGTGGATTCAGCCATGTTCCAGTCTCAGCCTCAAAAGATACAAAGGGTGCTAATTCTGCATTTTATTACAAGTCCTGCATCCCCTGTTAGTGAGAATTGGTATCTGCTGTCTATCTGCAAGTGGTGTCCTTAAGAAGAAGAGAGGGTCTATTAACCTCGTCCAAGTTGGTAGGACTTTGCAAGAAGCCTTGCATAGATTTGGATGGGTTGAGAGAAAGAATTGTGATGTGCTTGAAACAAACAGCAAGCCTTCTGAGCATATGAAGTCATGCAGCCCACAACAGCTGTGCTCACAGGCTAAAGCACTTTGCATTTCATGGATCATTGTCCTTAGTGCGCCCTAAGTCCTGCTAAGCCATACTCAGTTGAATTTGCAGGCCTTGTCTTGATGATGAAATTCCCTGTAGCCCCTAGACTCTAAAGAGGATTTAGCTGCCAAAATCGTTACAGGATATCAAACAAGCAACAGTCTCTCATGATTGCATGCCATTTTGTTTCTTTTTAAATTGACCTGAGTCTGTATCACATTTATGCTTAATAAGTGCCTTAATAAATAAGTATTTGGTATGAAGATCTTTCTAACAAGAAGCAACTCTGGCACCAACAGTGGAAAAGCACAAGTACAGGCATAATGGTACGTTCCTTCATTTGAAAAATGTCCTCCTGTGTGCAGTTTAAGACTGGCACTTAGTGAAGGCAGTTTCCATAGCTGTGGACCACCATGGCTATAAGGGAAATTTAGTACCTCTAATTAGAGAAAATACTGCCTTTCTCTGCAAGCCTGTCCTTAGTAATTGAAGAATAATGTGTTAAACCATTATGGTCATTAAATATATGAAGAGGAGTGTACACTTATTTCAGTTTGCCTTTTAAAAAATGGCTCATTAATAATTTAAAACCCTTTGCTTCAGGGTTTTTAAACACCTAACTAAAAATTAGACTCCTAATTACATGTTAATAGTACAGTGGCAAAATGGGAGGGAAGAAGAGAATCATAATTACTCATTCTCTCTGGCCTTATTTCAGCAAGTAATTTAAACACGTGGTTTAAAGCCTTCAGCAGTCAGAGAAGAAAAGGACTACAGGCACTCAGCAGCATAAAGAAGGCAGCCACAGGAAAAATGAAACTGCAGTGTGCAAATGCTGTTCTATAGTGCTTGCTGTCAGAAATGTCTAAAGGGTTGAGGTTCTGTTTCAAGAGAGACTTTGAATTTGGAATGAAACCAAAATTAGACAGAATTGTCTTTTCCAATGCAAAATTGAAATAAGCATAGTATTCTCTGTAAGTACAGAGATTCCTTGTCAACAGAGTCACAATAGTTCATTTTGAAAGGTGGCAGGAGAAGGCTGTCTGGTGCAGCAGCCTACTTCCGTCATAGATATCCATATGTGCTTTTTGGAAAAGCTTTTGTTCCTGAGATTTGGTCCTGGGTAAATGTACTGAATTGCCTGAGATGTATACATCTTAGATAGATTGACAGATACTAGTAGAAAGGATTCATGCTTTTTAAGTAGATTTCCTAATGCAGTATTCTTTTCTATGAAAGAGTGACAGCTTTTGGTGTTATGTTTCTAATGAATGATGTATGTACTGAGTACTGGTGGAGCAGTTTACTGCTTTGACTCACTCCTGGTGACAAAATTATAGCATTTTAACAGCTTGTAAAGAGCTAGAGAAACTTTTAAATGGGCTTAGACTAACTGGCATCACCAACATTTTTTCTGTCATTAATGTTTGTATTTCTGCTCAGTTTTCTTAATTGTGTCCAGATGGCCAAAAGGAAAAAAAAAGAATTCTAAGATCAAATATAGAAGAAAATAAGAGCACACCCTTTTTCAGCTTCTCTTCTTACATGTTGTTTTTCTATTTGTATAAGTACCAGATCATGTTAATGATGCCTTAGCATAGAGTGAAGAATAATACAGACCTGTGTTGTATCTGCATGTTGTTAGTTGCTTAATGACTGTCAACTGACAGCTCACCTTATAGCTGCTGAAAAATATTGCAGGTTTTGCAGGCTTTAGAATTTGAATGGATGAATCTGTGATTGAATCAGGGTTGCCACTCTGTCATTTGTCACAGAAACCAGCAAGTCTCAGCTCCCTACTTTAAGAGACATATTTTCTTACTATTGTTCATGAACCCTAGATGGAGTGATTGAATTCTTTGGCTACTTTCAGAAATGCAAATCTTCAGCTTTTTCACTCTTCAAGCAAAATGACAATATGTTCTATATTGTCCTATAGCAACAAAATGTTTGTGGGCTTGTACTCTTTTTCATGTGAAAGAGAGAACCTAGCATCAGATTCTCAATTTGCTTGATTCATTTTGGTCTCCAAAGAGTTGAAAATTTTCCCTGGCTTGTGCAGTTTGTGATTACCTTGTTCTACCTTTATAGCATGTTCTGCTTTCAACAACATTAAAAGCAGAATACCATCATTTTCTGTAATTCACAAAGGTATTGGCAGATTAAAGCTTTCAGCCATACAAGCAAAGCCTCATTTTACTGCCACAAAGATAAACATCCTCTTGCAATTGAGGCTATTACAAAAAATAAATAGAAGAGGTAAAACAGAGAGCAAGACTTGCTTCTCTCCCCTTGAGGGTGGCATAGTGAAGCTGTTAAAATGGTGGTGAAGGGAGAAAAACTCATTACCCCAGCAGGGTACAATGCCTCATGCACAGACTGTTCTTGGTGGCACAGTACCCACAAGTTTGGTGTTTTGTATAAGCAAAGGCCATGGAAACATGACCATGTCTCAGTCCACAACTGAGGTTTATAAACCTGGACCACAGTCTATTTCATCAGTTCAAGGTCTGATCTTGCTTGTAAATTGGGTAAATGCCTCTATCACTGGGAATGTTGGGACCAAGGCTGTAACTAAAATCGAGAGCCTTTTTCTTTGTCTGTGTGTTGGCTTTGATTTTGGTAGGGGCTTTTGTTTTGTTTTGGATTTGTTGTTTCGTTTGGTTTGCTTTAGTTTTCCCCTTGTCTTCCAAAAGATACTTTTGTTATTTAAGCCTAGTTCACTGTTCTTTGTGGACACTGACTTCCATGGGTTTGGGCCTGTGTCTGCTGTGGTGTGGGGCTGAAATGGGGCCTGAGTCAGAGCCGTCAGTAATGTACAGAGATCGAGATGGTCTTTGCCAGTTGTTTCCTCCGTGCTGCAGATCTGGGTGAGCAGGGATGTGCAATGCTCCCCTTGAGGACAAGGCATGTGGATAATGCCATGTGCCTTCCAGGGCCGCTTCATCTTCTCCTCAGTATGGCAGTAAGGCAGTGTCTGAGCAGCAATTGCTAAGTAATTCTGAGAGACACAAAGCAGCTGGACTGGATCCCAAGTCTTACTTAGTGAATGCATAGCAAAACTGCTCAAAGGATTTCTAGACACTGCATGTGATTAATCATGATGTGCTGTTTTAAGATTTTTCCAGTTTAAGGTAAATAAAATTAAAAAGGCTTTTCCAGAGGAAGCAAAGTAGTCCTATATCCATATTGAATTCGGTCAAATAAGTGCAGATCCTGGTTTTAATATCTTCAAATTTCTCTTAAATTTGTGACAAGGGAGAGGACCAGTGGGGAGAGTTAATAGTTACTGAAGACAAGTTATTGCTTTTCTTCATGTTTCTTCCCTTTCTTGGTTACCCACACTGAGCTGAGACCTTCTTACACACTGTGTACACTTGCATAACAAACAAGAAGTTCACCAAAAAGATATGCTGTAATTTTGGGAAATAAGTGGAAAAACTGTTCAAGGAGAAAAGAAAATGCTCTCCACATAAAGTTATCTAACACAGAAAAAAAAGATTATAACCTAATTTTATGCATACATTTATCTGTAGTTTTTACTGGCCTATCTTTACAAAGGCCTGGGTCTGCCAAAAATTGAGGCACATGCTGAATACTTACCTTTACTGGCATGAAGACAGCAGAAGTAAGTTTAAGCCAAAAATAAGAAAATCTTTTTTCTCAAGATTCAAAGGAGCTTTGACCATGACTTTCACTAAAATGATAGAAGGACCTGATTTTTTTTTCCCCTGTGGTTTCTAGAGTAATTTTTACCTCCACAGCTTTGAAAGCACTGTACCAAAATGAATATGAATAAATGGAGTAGTCTTAGAGACGGGGGAAAGCAGGAGCACACAGATGAGTTAAGGCATGCCCCATCTTAGCCTGTCAATACCAGAGCAGAGAACTGAACTCAGGTGTCTTGATTTCACCTTGGAATGTATCATACTGTCTCTGGTGAAACCCTTAAACTCATCTGTGGCTTTGCCAAGAGAATAAATAGTTGCTTCACTAGTGTTTACCCTTCTCTAAATGACCTAAGTAACAGGGAATTCTTGCTATGAAGAATTTAAAGATAGACAACATTATAGGTAGAGACCCAGCTAATGGATGTAACTTAACTTTTAGGGTGTGGAAATTTGGGAAGTTTTTATAGGAATTAGAACTGTAGTATGCTTGTATTTGCAATAGTATTTACAAGTCACTTCAAGGAATTTGTAGAAGTGATATGGAGAACTGTGAGTTAAAACTGAGGACAAACAGCTACAGAAAGTCTCTAAATATTCTCCTCCTTTTAATCCTTAATTACTATTGGAAGTAGGGATGCAGACAACCTATTTTCAAACAGTTCCAATTATTTATATATCTCTGATTAACCTTTACTATAACAAGTATTTATGTATTTAGAATTTTATGATCACACCAAAAAAGTTAAGTGATTAACAATGATATACAGTGGTTAAATTGTAGTTCTGTCATTTCTGTAGTGAAATCCCGTTTCTCCATCCTGTGTTGGTTGTGCAATGAGGTCTTGAGTCTGGTAAATCTCTGAAGAGCTCACTCCAGAAAAGAGAGGCTGCCCAATGTCCTGTGGCAGGCTGTAGGCAAGCCATGGTTGAAAAACAGCATGAGTGTGCTACAGCACCCAACAGCCTGCCCTAGGAGAAACTAGGTTGGAATGGAAGCCCTTCCAGTCATCTGAATGCATGTAGGAACTTCTGCTGACCAGTGGCCCCCCAGCTCAGCTAAGACTAACGTGTATGTCAGTGATATGCTAAGGGGTTACACACGAAGAAATAGGCTTTATCTAATATATGAAACAGAAAGGGAGAGGGAATTTAGAAAAATGCTAAGCTCTGTTCTCTCCTCAACCAGAGGGTGAAATGCGATGAACCAACTTCAGTTCTTGCAACAGCAACACTTGAGACATCCACAGTTTTTTATTTATTTATCTCTTCTGCTTCTGAAATAACTTCAACCAAATAAAAACCCACCCAAAAATTAAGTCTGTCTTGGGCATAGAAGAGTAGGCCTTTGCATGCTTCATGAATGTGTCTTTGTAAAGAAGTTACCAGTGACTCTGCTGAATACTAACAGACATGATAGTATTGAAAGTAACATTGTCAAGAACAATTAGGCATGTGAAGCAGCAATATTGTAAGGTCTTTGGATTTTTGTACTGGTTTGAATGAAGCCTCAGGTCTCAAAACTGTTTTCATAATCTGACAATCTGTTACACTTTTGAGAAATTGATATTCCAGTCCACAGGTGAAGTAGAGACAAAAGTTTCTCCCATTCTCCAGCATCCAAAGGCTAAAAGGAAAACAAGAACATGAAAGTCATGATTTAGAACTCCAGTGGACTAACTTGAGTGTATGGGTTTTGGCAATATTGAAACAGTCGTACAGGAAGATGACATTGCATTTGAATACAGGGAATTCCACCTTCTACTTTCTGTAAGGCTTCTTGATGAGTGTTGTGTTAAAGAGCACCCATACATTTTGTGTGCTACAAGGATGAGCTGTACCTTGTCTAGAAGGAGTCTGGTGTAATGAACAATATACTTGTACACAGACGGAAGCTGGAGGGTGTGTTCTGTTTGACTTCTTGCATTATGAAGAGTCAAGCTGATTTTAATCTCAATTAACTGGAGTATCCTTGAAGGAAATCTCAGGGAGTGGAAAGAGCTGTTAGTCTTGCAGTGTGCATATTGTTGCTGTGGATTTTTTTATTTTTCCTGAAGAAAACACCTGCTCTTAGATCAGCCCAGAGAGAAAATAACTATTTCCAGAGGCTGATTGCTCTGAGAACAAGCAGTAGTTTGCTTGAGAATAAGGGAAGGAATAGATCTGCTGCCTCCTTAATATTGCAATTTACAGCTGACTTCCCTGTCCTTTGCATGAGAAGAGAATCCTCTGATAGTCCTCTGAATTTAGTGAGATCAAGGCTGTCTGCAAGAGATTTCTTCAAGCTGGAGGCTGTTAAAATGAAAATTGCTGAGGTCTCCTATTACAGCTGAACAGAGAGACCATTCTCTCTTTTGCCTCAGGCAGTAGGTAGTAAGTCTGTGCAGGAAAGAAAGTATAATCTATTTTTCTGATATTTAGTGGTGATAATGGCCAGGGATAAGAGTTTTTTTTGTGCTGGACACTGTTAAGTTAAACTCTGCCCTGCACAGCCCCTGTTCATAAAGACACAACAGGTGTTAGTACAGAGCTACAAGTACA
Organism: Pyrgilauda ruficollis; assembly: GCF_017590135.1. Classification (NCBI taxonomy): domain Eukaryota; kingdom Metazoa; phylum Chordata; class Aves; order Passeriformes; family Passeridae; genus Pyrgilauda; species Pyrgilauda ruficollis. Next base: position 2,320,966 of record NW_024515875.1, read on the forward strand.
CGAAAGCTGGGTTAATTTTTGCATAAATTAATATCACAGTGATTTTAATTGGCACAAGGGAGACACTGATCTAACTAATGCCAACAGACACTAATCCATCAGCATCAAGGCAGATGTAGAGGTGTGTGACCCTGGTTCAGCTGTGGTAGAGTGCACACACATCTGCGTTACATTCTGCCAGTGCAGAACCACAGAATAGTAGTTTTGCTGTCCCAGACTCCCTTTTCTCCTCCCTTCCTCCCCTCTTCCTCTCTCTTTTCTTTTTCTTGCAGATGGACTCTTCTGCCACTTTGGTCCACTTGGACAGAAAGGCTTGAGGCAGAGAACTGGTTCTCTTAGAGATGGAAAATTCCTGTTGGTATGTGGCTGAGGGAGGGGTCAAGGCTAGCTGGTTCACTTTTAACCTTTCCTACCTGTCTCTTCAGGTGGAACAACACTGCACAGCCATCATGAATGACTCCTGAATGATTCCTGAAGGCATCAGATCCCATCAGGACACTTCTCTACTGATCTAAATTAGCCTTGCCCTTTAAGTTCACTAAATTGTAGAAAGAGCAGGCAAACTAACCAGCTCCTTATGTCTTCCCAGCTTGCCCAGATTTCAGAGGGACTTTGGTGTGGCTGAGAACTTTCCACTTCTCCAGACTCACTGTTTTCTTCCATTGCTCTGCTGTGTTTTATTGTGCCTCACTGCAATCCATGTTTCTGAGTTTTCAGGGAGAGGATTTTCAAATGGGATGCTTGTATCCTTTTGCTGAGTTGGAGAGGGGCCTGAGCAGCAAGTTTAACATGGTTACAGCCTGAAGTCCAGTTTCTGGAGGAACTTTCAAGCTGTAACAACATTCTGTGGACTGGCTCTCCTGATGACTCTGGGCAAATATTTTTTTGCCCAGCACTTAGAGACTCTAATTCCAATACCAAGACGTTGACATAGTAATACAGAGGGAATTTTTTTTTTTTTTTTTTTTTTTTTAAGGGAGGGTGGAGAGAAGGAATGAGAGACAGGTAGATGCTGAGGCATGTAGCCAGGCAGAAAAGAAAGGGTAACGGCTTGTGAGGAAGGGATTTTGAAACAAGAAAAGAGTGTTGATCAAAACCAGGTTCACTTAAAAATGTTCACTGCAAAACTGCCTTCTGCTACAATGTACTGTCAGGCATTGTTGCATCCAGGAGAAAGCTGAAGTCACTGTGGAGGGTTGGTGTTTCACTAGCCCATTCTTGAGAGGAAGACCAGGGCTGGGTATTGTTCTGTTGAGTTTAATGCCTGCTTGTTCTAAGAAACTTTAAACACCTAAGGCAGCAAAACACCTCTTTCATCTCTTCAAGGATAACCTTTTTTATTTTTTTTAAATTTAAATTTACTAACTGTAAGCTAAATTTATCAACTTGAAAATGAGGAGAACTTGCTTAGTATTTTAAGTTCTCTGTAAAGTTTGCAAGTTGTGAAACCATTCCATCCCTCTTATTTGGTTTCATGGCTTCCATTCCCTCACCTCCTTTAAACACTTGTGAAAACTTGATGGGGAAGGTATGAATTGATTTAAGCCCACTTGTATAGAAAGTCAAATTTATCCATCTTGATTTTTCTCCTGCCTTGGCCAGCTGGTGGAAAAAAATAGTATGAGTTCATGCTTATTGGAGACACCATAGAGCTGTTAGCTATTTGGTTGCTGTAACTTTTATTTGTAGGTTTTACTTCAAAGCTTTATACATGTGGGCTTGAAGGATTCCTCCACTTAGAATAATTTGAATTGCATTGATTTATAGACTTGATTGCTAATCAAGTCTCTTTTGCGTGTGTCCTGTGGGTAGGAATTTTCCGTGCCCTCTTACAGGAATGTTTTTTGATCTTCCTGCACACAACTTGTGCCTGTTTTTAGGTAGTTCTAATACCACTGCACTTAAAACACTGGGCAGAAGTGAGAGGGATTCTTCAAATGTGAGGTGAAACAATTTGCCAATTTTCTCTATATTTTTTGCAGGAAATTTAAATCTTAGGCTGTAACCAATTGCAATAATTTCCTCATCATGAGGTAGTGGCCAAACCTAGTGTAACTCAACCTAGTGTGTGCATGAGTCTTGCTGACTGCAAGCATAGTCTTCCAAAGTCATCTTATTCCAAGGTACTGCTTCTCATAATCTTTTCTACTGTGTTATAATGTTTCTTTGAGGGTTAAATACCTACTGCTTCCCAGAACAGGGGTGAATTTCACCAGTGCCTTGACAATGTAGCCACAGGGCACAGAAGAAGATGAGAATATTTGATCAGTTTGTGCCAGTGGGTTTAGTGTGAGATGCTGGCCTTCAAAGAAAGCCCTGTGGTAGGACTAGAGAGATTAAAGAGCCAGGATATAGAGAACACAGGACAAAATTAAATTAGGCGCTGTGATGAAGGATGCAAATATAAAATGCAAGTGAATCAGAGACTTCTCTGTGGACTGGCCTGAAAGAAAAGAAAGTGGACAACTACTGTTTAAACTGAATGAATTTTCAGTACAATAATATTGAATACTGACTGTATTGTAGGGTAGAGATACAAAGAAAGTTCTTCTGGGGAAAAGAGGTTATTTTTGCCACTTTTCACTGTACTGAAGAGACCATAACAAGTTTTGTATGTTCATTTTTGGTCTCCATTTTCTGAAAATAAATTTCAGATGACATGGAGCTTGGGCTAAAAGGAGAGCTCCAGTTCAGCTAGAAGAGTATGTTCCAAGAGTATGACTCAGGTAAGGCTTTATCCCCACTGTTCTCTAAGGTTTAATGAGTTAAAAAATGATTGACATTTAAAAAAAAAAAAAAAGAGGGAAGTATAAGTTACTAATTGACGCCTATGGTGGCAACTTTGTCTATAGAGATAATGGGAAGATTAATAGAGTTTTCTCAGTGTTAAAGTGAGATATCTTTTAAAGTAAGAGAGTTTAGTTTGCCATATGTATGAAGATATGTTATACCTGTCATCAAGAAAATGAAAATACACTTTCTTGTGTGCATCGGCTAGACACTTTTAGAAAATAAAGCATGTATTTTGACTCTAATCCCTTTAAACTTAGCTACCTCTCTAAAAGCTTAGAAACAGAGAGAAGCAGCATATTTGAAAAAGTCTCCATAATAATTTTTTAAGAGAAGTTTCATAAATAAAAAAGAACTGGAGCTGACATCTATCTATATTCAGAGGAAGCCGAACTGTATTTATTTTCAGCTTTGTATAAACTACCACACCAGCCAAAAGTTGTTAGAAGATGCAGACATATTCTTCTGGGTCTCTGTCAGTATCTTGAGGAAAAAAAAAAAGTAAGCATATGAATTTATAATCCTTTGTTTTCTGTTTGTTTTTTTTGTGAAATCAAAATACAACTGTATGTTTATATATGCACACTAAAGATGAGTAGGTGTATGATGCAGATCTGTGGATTTTTTTTCTGCCCAGATGCAAGCATGAGAAGAGGAAGAGTGCTATGGGCAGACTTTGCATGCAAATCTCAGTTCCAGAACTCAGTCATCACATCTGTTCTACAGCTGTCCTCTACTTTTTAAGAAGCTCTCACTTGGTTTGAGAAACCAGATATGGAGATGAACTGAACACTCGCATTTGAGCGCATGACTCACTAGAGTGTCACTCTTCATTTGTGAGATCTCACATAGGTAATATGGCCATCCCCAAGCTCCTGAGAGATTTTACAGTACCATCCTTTGTGTCCCCTCAGAGCTGCTGTAAAGCAGTGGTGTCACCTAGACTTATGTACTGTGCTCTGATTAAGTGAGGCCCTAGAGGTGCATTTTCAAGTCTGTTTTAAAGTTTTCGAAATCAGCTGGTCTTGCTTTATGTCTTCTAAACACACAATATCTGCAGATAATTGACTTGTTTTTGCACGACAATTTTTATGAAAAAGCTAGAAGGCACATTCCTTCCTCAGGCTGTGTCTGATATGAGGTCTGCTGAAGTCACACCAGGCCTTCATGTAATTTATTTTTAATTTACTGAATATGTTGCCTTGGGGTCACATAATTGCCAGAAAATCTGAAGTGATTTATGTCATGTCTGTACAATTTCCACACACAAATTTTCTGCAGACACACTGCAAAGTCAGGATCATCAGTAAGAAAAAGGGAGACCCTCAGAAGACAGCATGTCTCTCAGGCTTCCTCTGCTGACTGATGAATCACAGGGAGACAGAAGAACTGAGGATTCTGTTACAGCAGTTTGTAGAGGTTTGCCCTTCAAAGCTGTCTCCTGAAGTGTCAAGCAGTACATGTCTCACCTATGGGATACCCTGTGATTCCAGAGCACCAAGTGTTGCTGGTTGGGCTGGCCTGGAGTGACTGCCCCTCCTTTATTTCAGCCTTAGGCTTTAAAAAGAATCAAAATCAAAAGAAGCAAACAAACAAAAACCCCTCATCCTTACCAAAATAAAAGGAAACGTTCTTAAAAATGGCTTGTGTGTGTTTAAGTAGAAAGAAGTATCTTGGCAATTATGAATTTTCAGAAGGCAAGTACAGGTGTAGGGCAGCACAGCAGGTATGAAGAAGATCCTATTGGATCAGAAAAGCCAGTGACCAAATAAGCCTGTGTCAATCAAAGACCATACTGTAGTTAGAAGAGTTTGGGTGAGCTGGGAGAGACAGAGAACTTGTATCTAAGTTTGCATCAGAAAGGCATTTGTGCATAGAAATGAGGACAGATGTGAAGCTGAGCTTCCTTAATTGCAGGTTCAAGTAGATGAATTTATCAGAAACATTCTTCCTCTTCCCTTTTTCACTGGTTCATCTATTTTGTACCTTTTGACCAAAGCAAAAAGATCCTCAATGGTAGCAGTCATCCAGCTACCCTCTCTCATTTTTTATTCTTTTGCCAGATTTAGAAAGACCATAATCAGACCATAAATAATGATAATCTCTTCCTGGAACATCCTGAGGGGTTAACAAAAAAATACTGTAAAGTGCTAGGGGATTCCTAATGAATGCAAGGGCTTCCTGATGGCTTTCCTTGGAAAGGAAAACATAATGAAGAAAGTGGTTTGTGTATGGTTCTAATTGCACTAAAGACCTTTGTAAAATATCTTGAAGTAGCCTCTTTTGAGTTGTATTTTTGAAGGTTTCATCTCCCTCATCTGTAGCAAAACTCATTCAGTTGAGCAGTTATGACAGGAAGAAGTGTTTAATGTTCGCATCTGTGTTTTCTCATCATCACTCCAATACTCAGCCTGTAAAAAAAATACTGCCTTTACAAGGACCTGGAGGAATAATGCCTTGAGAATTTAGTTTTTCAGTTTCAAAAAACGCACACACAGAATTCAAAAGGCAAAATGTTCATATTTCAAAGGTTTTTGAATGTAAGGAATACAAACAAATAGCCAAAAAATAATTTTTGTATTGACAAAACCCAGCAGATGGGTACATTATTCCTATTATGTTCTTCTGTCCGACTTTCATGGTAATAGTTCTCAGTGTACAGATAATAGCAGGGTCATTGCATGACTGTGTTTCTGTGAACTAATGGCACCTGTGATGTATTGGCTTTAAACCTGCTTTATTAAGTTTATTCTGCTGAGTCAGATCTTCATATGTTGAAAATAATTGTATCCTTTGCAGGGCATCTGACCCTTATTATAAATTTTTAATGTCAGAAAAAAAATATCAAAGCTACTTGGACTGTCATCTGTGTATTCCTTGATCTAAATTACTGGTTTGTGTGCTCTTCTACTTTCACTTTGCCCCTTTGGACAACTGATATTACAATTTCCAAGCATGCTTGCCTAGATAACAATGAAGTATGGCCCATTCTGGGTAGAAAACCACATATAAAAAGGATTGGTGCTGCTTTACCTAACAATCTAAGTATCACCAGGGAAGCAACGAAAGCTGATAATACTACAGCTAGCTAACAGTGCAAAAATAAATTATTACAGCAAGTTATCACTCTATTATAGTCTACCTGGCTGGGAATTTTAAATATTGTTGTCACAGAAATTCAAAGTGAAAAGCACACAGCTGTGAAAAAAGACTAACTTAGGTATTGCTAAGCGTTCTAGGTTGGAGCTCTGTCAGGGAAATGGACTTATGCTGCCCATGTCGGTACAGATTATTGTCTTTTTATTGTCTATATAGATTATTGTCTTCTTGCTGAAAAAATTCCATTTGTTTGTGCCAAGTTATTAGCAGTTGGCATTCCGTGCTCCAGTTTGAAGGTGTTACGTGGTGACCAAAAGTACCAGTGCCTGTGTGTGACAGATGAAGGGCCCACGGAAGGCCCCTTCCATGAGTTTTGAAGGGCGCTGGCAGTGACAGGATGTTAAATGAATCAGTGAGCAACAGGCTGAGAAGTTTGGACTAGAGCCTAGATTGCTTCACTCCCCCTCCCTGGGGCTTCCTGTTTGGAGAATTTGCTTCTTACCAAGGGCTCGGATCCCAAATGCCTCAGTTGAAGTGTGCGTTGTAGTAGGCAAGTTTTCAAGTGTGCCGAGCACCGTGACCTAGACTGTTGTTTATCTGTGCTTCAGAGTGATGAAAAAGATGAGTAGGAGGGGATGCAGATAATGTGCTGGGTGACCTTCACTGAAGGACTTAACGTCATTGCATCTCTGTTTCCAGTAATGGGAAATGAAGATTGCTACACACATCACTAAAATTGCTGTTTAAGTTTCTGGATATGATCCATTATTCAAATATTGATGATAACTCTAAATGCTTCTGACGTTTTGAGATGATCTGTCAGATTTACACTGCACATCTAGTTTGGGGAAAGGGAGTCAAAGCATGCTTAGTAAAATGACCTGATCTAATGCTAAGTAAGAAATTTCATTCAAAATTGATAGAACTTTTAAATCCCCTACTCTTAGAATTGATTTAACACTTCTTTGCAACTCCATACTTAAAACAGCAAAATTGAGTTGTGCAGTTTTGTGTATAATGACCTACAATGAGTTTATTCACAGTACTGAGAGTGGAAAATACATATAAGATGAATCTCAGCTTCTTCTTCTGCATTGTGTGAGATTTAAAATGATGGGAACAAGAATGTTTAAATCTTTCTCACCCTTTGTCTGCCTTCCTCAAGCATGTTTTGGTTAAAGAGTTGACTTTATGCTTTTAATTGAGATGAAGCATGCTCTAAAAGTGCTATAGGAAGGGAAAATAGCTTGGTCAGTGATCCAGTACAGGTGCAGACTCCAAAATCTACCATCTCTTGGACTGTTTTGCATTTGAAATTCCATTTACCATTTGAGAAGCAGATGGTGGATTGTAAGCCAACAGCAGAACAGTCAGGATCATGGAAACAAAATCTATAAAATGAACTTCAGAATTATGGAAGCTCAGTTGTCTGGAAATCTTTGACAATTGGTGGTTTTTAAGTGCCTATCTTAATGGAACAGGATATATTTGGTTATACTGCAACACTTTTATGTTGGGATATTGCTTATTAAGAAGATGAAATGTTGCCTTCTTTTCCTCTTTACAGCTTTTGTTTAATTCTACACGAAGCCTCATTTACACTTGCAGGAGGTCTATGTCTGGATCTGAACCCTGTTGAGCTGAGTGCTGCACTTTGCACAAAAGCTGTGCTGTCTCTGAAAGAGCTTGTGATCTAAATGATCAGTAGGAGGTAGAAGTATCTTCATTTTCTGCAGCCATGTATAGTTGTTGATGTTTACACAGAGAAGATAGAAAATGCTAACAGATTTCAATTAATTAGCAAATTCTGATATTCTAGTGAGATTTTGTCCCCAGCTTCCTGGAAATAAGAAGGACATGCAGTACAGCGGGAACAATGTTTCACATTTGAAGTGTGGGGTGAGATTTTAGTTTTACAGCACAGGAAAAACAAGATATGTGAGGATGTGATCATACCATGTTATCCTGCTATTCAGTTACTTAGTGCCATTGCAGCCTTATTACTGCAGGCTGTGATTTTTGCCAGCTGTTAAACTGAATTTAAATTAATCTGTTTTGGATGAGGGGTCACCCAGGGAAACTCACAGGGAAGACGGTAATGAGCCACTGGTGGGAAATGTTCATCCCTTTCAGAACTGACAGCTTGGTGACATTAGTGACAAAAGGCTGTTTAACACAAATCGTGGACCTGGCATGGCAGGTGAGCTGTGAGTGAGCTCTGACTGCAGAGGTGGGCATCTGTGTAGATTAAGAGAGCAGCCAGGGCTCTCACCTCTGCTGCTTGTATTCCCAACAGCCTGCAGGGTGTTCTGGAGGAAGGCAAATCCCTTCTCATACCATGTGTTACACCCAGGACCATTATGGTAGAGACAGGGCTGTCTGCTACAACTTTCACCTAATTCACTGTTGTCTTTCCTCCCACCCCTATAAAGGAATTTTCCATCTGCTGCTTATGCCAGCAGGCCAGATGCTTCTCCAGTAAACATTCACCTCCAGCAGCGCCACGGGTGATGAAAGTAGTTCTGCACATGGGATTTCCCAGTAGGTAAACCTCCCTTATCACTACCCAAAAGCTTTGTCCTAAGAGATGGCATTTACTGCTCCTGGAAAACCACTCTGTGCCTTTGAACCATTGAGGCCCGAGGCCCAATGGAAATGAAGAAGAGGCAAAAGACAGAAGCTGTGATTTTTTGCTTTTCAAATAGAGAGGTAGGCTCTTTACTAACTGTTTTTCGTTGAAAGTCTTTGTGTGCAGCTGTGTTGTATTCTGATTTTCAGGGTAAATGTAAAATGGGAAACATTTTTCAGGAGCTGACCCTATGCAAATGGCCAGCATGTGATGGAGTGATCCCTTAGGTAGTATATAGTTTGCATGCTCTTGCTTTTCCAGTGTGTACTCAGATTGTGCCAAGGCAAAGTCATTGCTTGTACTTGGGTTATCAGGTGTGCTATTTTTCTTCATACAGCTTTGTCTCAGGCCATTTTATCCGAAGATACAGCAAAGTTGTCAAGGTTCATTTTCATCAGAGTTGAACTCATTTATGTGAAGGTATAATCTGTGGGGCACTTATTTATTATACAAAATTCTCACACTGTCCTAATAAATTTGGCCCTAACAGTGAGCATAGTTAAAAAGAATCTGAACATATGCTGAAAAAAATTAAACTTTGGCCATTCCTTCCTAATGGACTGTGAACAGTTATTGCTATGGGTTGTGTTTGCGGTTCAAGCTCTGGTAAAAGTGTCCATTAAATGTAAGACCTGCAAGCTCATTTTTTAGGAATTAATAGCTTTGTCTTGTGCAGTCTGTAGCAGCATTTTACTTAACGGCAGATTTTTCCTTGGGCTACAGGGGATTGTCTACCAGCCTGTGCATTTCTTCCTTATTCATAGCCTGTTCATATGGATAGAAATAGATGTCTAAAGCAATAGGAGTGAAAAGGCCAAGGCAGACTTTGGGCATGGCCTATGTTCCAGACATGCACTTGCCTATGCATGGACTTTTTGAAAATAAATTTGAGAGACGTTACCTTTTGAGAAGAAAAACAGTGTAGTGTCTCTTATCTACATTCTGTACTACCACACTAAATCAGAGTGACAAAATTATGCACCCAATTTCTAATTCAGCCTCAAAGTTTCCCGGGTGACTGGAGGTTGGCTGCTGGGTTATAGGGTTGGTCAGCTTAGATGACAGATAAAATCCATATGCCTACCAAAGGGGGCAAGAGGGCAAAGCACAACTATTTAGTTTCGTAAGCAGTGAGTATCCAGAAATTTCATTTCCCACTCTGTCAGTGGCTCAGCACATGTTCTTAGTGCAGTCGCAAGGTTAACACTTCAAAGTATGTCCATTTGTTTTGAAGGTCTCAACGTCTGAAAAATCTTTTCCTTTTTTCTTGGAAGTGCTGTGAACTTTTAAAACTGCTATTGGAACAAAAAGTATCAAAGCAGATTGTACTTTACAAGGCATGACTTACGAAGAGATTTTCAGTTAGAATACTCCAAATCCCCACGATTTCCAAAATTAGTAGCCATTTTTGAAAAGGTTGCCTTTATCTTCTGCGGGTCTGTTTTCACCCTGTACAATGGACATAGTAATGCCTTATACTTTACACAGCTATTTCAGTGTATGATTAGTGTTCCAGAATGCTTCACGATCCCTGAATGATGAAATTCCCAGATAAAATTCAAGGGTTTTGCACTCTCAATAGCTTTGATACATTTGGTATTCAGAGATTGCTCCAGTCTCCATTCTCAAGAATAATGATGCAGCAGACTTTTCTGAAGGAAAGTGTATGTATTAGTGGTGCTTAGACCAGGACAGTACCCCTGGCTCATGCTCATTGTCATGTAGGGATGCGCTGGAAGCTGGGGGATCACAGGGTCGCATTGCGAACAGTAGTTCCTTGTTCTGCCTTGACACCAAGTGTAGCTTTAAGTCCCTCTAATGCTGGGTCAATGCCATGAGCTCCTGTTTCCTGTGTGCATTGTGGGAGGTGTTTGCTTCTGGTGGGTGAACCTATTTGCTGTTGGATCATAATCTGCTTCTACTGTGATGTCACACATGTTGGTATTCCAACTCCAGAACTGAAAAGGAGAAGTGTGATTATTTTATCATTGTTTTTCAGTCTGTTTCAATGGCATTTCTCCAACTTAACCTATCAATGGTGAATGTATTGCACAGCAATGTATTAATAATAAAAACTTACTATATTTGTTTTGATTCTGTAAAAAAAAATATTTTAAAAATCTTTTTACTTTGCTTGTAACTTTAGGCATAGTCTTGAGTACCTGGCTAGCTGTTAATTTTTAAAATTAGAAAAATTCTAATTTTAGCCAGAGGACTTAGGAGCCAGAGTCTGACTGGACATCTTTCTCTTCTTTTGGAGTGGAGCTACATCACTGCATTTGATTATTATCTTATACCAGTATTCATAAAATTAAAATCAAGCCTACTGTGAAGTTTATGCTCCCCAGGATAATGCTTGTGACTAGAATCTGACTTGTGCAAAAGGAGGATGTTTGTGTGAGCAGAAACCCAAATACAACTGGGAACACTTCAGTGGAAACGGAAGGAACAGAAAGACCAGTGTTACATTTAGCAAATGCTTGTGTCTGCTGAGGTGTTAGTTTTCTTACAAGTTGAAACTATTTTCTGCTGCTACTTTTTTTTAAGCTGTTGTGGAAAAAAGTGGTGTCTTGAGTCATTCTACTGTTTATCACCATCCAAATCAAAGGGCACAGAATTAGGTTTGTGCTTTCACAGAGAAGATTGATGCTGACACAGAGCTGTGCTTTCCTCCTCAGCAGATCAAGACTGAATGTTTTGCAGATTATAAGTTTGGTCCTGGTGAGGAGTCTGAAATAAACCTTCTATTGTCTCAAGTGTTTTGGTGTTTGCTCTAAAGAAATCATGAAATTTAGTTGTTTATTTTTTCTTCTGTAGAAAAAGAGGGGGATGGGAAAGTCATCCATCCATCTGTTTTCAATCTTAGTTTTAAAAGTCTAAAAGTAAGCAGGCCCCATAGTCCACCCAAAAACTGTGTTCATTGACAGTTTAGAACCAGGGACAATATATACTTCAGAATCAGTTTATCTCAAAAATTGTTCAGACTGTCAAAGAAATCAGTGATGGTGCTTACCACTTAAAAGTAAAAAAATGTATTTTTAGACATCTGCACCAACACAAATACTTACTTCTAACAAGGTCAGAACTCTACTATTTAAATTCTCTTTGTAATCCACTTTTTCTTTCATCTCTTGTTCTTATCCTTCAGTGGATTGTGTTCGTATGAGGAACCACTGAAATACTGCTGTGCTGATATGAAAGGTTAAGGGAGGTTATCTCAGAGACAGGGTGTGTGCTCAGATTTTTTGCACACAAGGCAAATTTAGCTTGAAGCATGACAAATCTTTTGCAGGACAACCCAATGAGCTGTATGTATATTGCATAAGTTAAGGCTTCAACCATGGTGCCTACAACAAAATATTGATGGTTTAGGGACAGTGGTAGGGATGGCTTCAGAAAAGACTGAATGCTGTTCTATCTATGGCCCTAAAACTATTGCTAACCTACAGTGTTGCTATTGTGATTCATGTAATGATAGAGCAACAACTGTGTGTGTGTGTGTGTGTGTGTGTGTGTCTGTGGCCCCGCTTAAATTTCCAGGGAGTTAATTCTATTTCCCCTGGTGTATAGACATATTTGCACAACTGTAAAGACATTTAAGTCTTAATAATTTAAGTATTAAGAATACTTAAATAATTTAAGTATTAACAGCTGAGGAGAGAGCTGTGCCACATGAATAGACACCTGTTGGAATGCTTTTATGTGCATGCACATACATAAAACAAACAAAAATTGACATTGTACTTGTAGTTGAATTGGAGAGATATTCAGCGTTAAGATTCCCACAGAGTGAGTTCACAGGCATGAAAAAAGCTCATTTTCTCTGCAGCTTCTCATCTCCTTTTTTCTCTTGACTTGCTCTTTATTATCAGTCTGTTTGAAGCTTCCTAGTGCAGGAGAATAAAAGCCTAAAAAGCAGGATTGCCTAACTGGAAAAGCCATAGCATTGTTACGATTAATTTGGCTTGAGTAGAAAAGCTGCCCACAGAGTAGTACTGCTATCAGTAGTTGGCTTGATTTCTGTGGATGGGATCCCTGAATGAAGCATGCAGGTTGCAGGGGCTCTTCATTTTTCTGTGTTATGATGCCACTGTGGTCTCATGTAGAGAATATTGATGCTCCATCATCTCTAAAGACAGAAGCTGTTTAGCTGGGGAAAGCAATGAGAGGCTTGCACAAAGACAGAGAGAACTTTGAACTCTGGAGGGGAAGGAAGGCACCAGAGGAAATCCCCTGTGTGGATTCAGTAGGCTGTCTTTATGACATTTCACTCTGCAGTTCTCTCACTAGTCTCACTGGATTGGTTGCTTTCTGCTAAAACCCCTGTGGCACATTTCAATCTGTTCTTTCTTAATTTCCTCAAGCAGGCTGGTGCATTTTCTTGTTTACTTAAATCTTTGTCTCTCCATCTCAGGGTAGTTTTTTCTTCTCTGTAGCTGTTAAGTCACACACAAGGTCAGATGATTACTCAGAACTTCCTGGAAAACCTCTTGCTTGTTTTAGACAAAAGTACTCAGGAAGTTCCTCAGTTCTTCCAGCAGAGCTGTACTGGCAGAGGTTGCCAATCCTCCAACTGCCCTTACTGCATTTATTGGAAGATGTGATAAAATAAATTTTAGTATAGTACTAAACTCAGCATATGTCAGCATTGTCCCATATATTTAAAATGCTGAGACTATTTTCAAGATCTCCTGCACCTCAGTTAATGGAAAAATGTCTCCTCACTCACTATGATGGCAGTGTGACAGTCAGGCTTTTCAGCGTTCCCCACCAAGCCTGCCATCTTCAGATTAGACTGTTCCACTCCAGGCACAAATTTGATGCCTTTACAGCTCATCTTCTTCTACACACAGGCTTTCAGTCTTACTCAGCTGGTGAGGCCTCACCCTGCTTCAGACACTTCCTGCACGACACAGACTCCAGGAGCTAAAGTTAAATATATTAAAGAAAACAGGATGGAAAAATAAAACCAAACACAAACTCTAATGGCTTGGCACACAGATTCTCTTTAGGCTCACAGCCCCTGGTGGCTCATTTCAAAGCACTTGAATCTATACAATTAGATAGACTATTTCCTGTGATGTTGGGTTATGGAGCAATCATTTTAATGTATTTATACCTTGATAATATATATGCTTCTCTTACAGCCCTCTCTGAGCAGAGACATAGCAATACAAGTAAGGGAGCATTGAGGAGCTGTTGCCTGTATTTGTGTGTAAAAAATTAATTCTCTTTAATTCTCATCACACTGTGGGAGAATTAAAGACATATGGCAGCTCCTTCCTGATTCTGACCTCTGAGTCCTCCACACCTATGCCATGAGATGCTCATGGGAAGGTCTAATAGCTGTTGAATTCAGCTGTTACCTTGGAAATGATAAGTCACCGGCCGTTTCCAATATGAAAATGCTACTGTTGTGGCTAAATTAGTTTAGAGACTACTGATGCATGAGGGCACTTGCAATACTACTTTTAATCATAAAGATGCTGGCATCTTAGCTTCAGCTACCATCAATTGTGCAACACTTTAAAAATTTATTTTGAGAGCTCCACAGAAGGGGCCTCTACTGACTTGGTCTCCATGAGCTGGTCAAATATTGCTGTTGTAGACTAAATCAGTTTGCAATCAACTCTTTAATTTGCAGCATGTGTCTGCATTCCCTCTCCAGGTAAGAAAGGTGGGAGGACAGGAAGCTGTTGGTGCTGCACCTCCTGGTGCTTTGCAGCACCAGGACTCAAAGGTCAGAATGACTTTGACCTTTCTGGCAGCCCTAAACCTCAACTGGGACTTAGGCATCTGAATAAGCAGGGTGAATCTCAAAATAGACTAATAATTTCCATGAAAAAAAACTCAAAATAAAATAAAAACACAAAACTCAAGACCACCATGAAATACCTGTGCTTGTGCTACATGAACTACTGCTCTTCAGCTAGGTGAGTCTTGCTACCAAATAACATCTTGTGGAACTTAATCCAAATGCTTTGGGGCTGAATTGCTTTCCAAATTATCAAGACTTTCTATTTCAGCTTTTTGGCAAGTTTACAAGTGTATAGTCTGTAGATATGTCACTGAATTCTTTGGGTCTTTTCCTTCACAGAAAAGAGGGTACTGCCAGCAGACAGAGCAAGGAAAAATAACTTTGTGTTGAGCTCAATGAATTCAGTTCAGCTGGTACTGGAAGAGTGAGGTTTTTCTGTTTTTCCTCTCAACATGCCAAGAAGGTCTTTGCAGTAAGGACTAGGCAAAATGTAAGTGCAATTTATAATTTCTGTTGTTTTATTGTATCAGGAAGCTGGGAAACTTGGTTTTATAAGTGGCTGTTGCCAATTCCAGATCCCCGTCTTTTCTCACTGAAAGCAGGTATTGGAAATTTGTTCCAAAGTGTCATGACATACTGACTTATAGTGAAGCTGTTGTTTACTTCCTCTGACAAATTATTAGTCAAGGCTGAAATGATGAGAACTGGTAGCACTTAGTGTGCTCTGCTCTTTAGTGCTCGAAGGTCATCAAAACTGGGCCATGACTGGTACTCAAGCAGAGCTTCCCTGATTCACTGCACATGAAGTCAAATTCAGACCCAACTTGGGAAGTGTATTTAACATTGAAACTGCAAACTTTAGATTGTAGTTGCCATTTAAATAAAATAATTTTCTATGATTATTGCAGAAAAAAATTTTTTACATATAATATGTCTTTATGAAAGCCTGGTACAAAGTTATAGTAATTTTTGAAATAGCTTTTCGAATAGCTTTTTCAAAACCGGATCCAAGCCCCACAAATATGTTCACAAAGGTTTGAAGAATGTATCCAGTTAACATTTTACTTGCATGAGAGAAAAAAAAAAATCGACATTTTATTGCAAAATTTAAACATTCTTTTTGTTGGAAAAGTTCTAAGAATTTCTAATGTTAGACATTACAACATTTTATTCATTCATACATATGGAAGGGGATAACATCTTTCTCTAGTTCAGGTTTTTAGCCTTAATGTTTCTGAAATAGAAAGATTAATATTATTTTGGATCCCTAATATGAAACTGGCCAGACATTAACATTCAAAACATGACAGCAATTCTGTAATAACAAGAAAATTACGCTTAGACCGGACAAGTAAACTGTTCAGAAAGGAGCAGATTCACATCCTTGAGTGAAATAGACAATAGTTGTAGATGCTCAAATTTAATGTGCTGATTCTAATTGTTGCACCCATGGTTTCTAGGAGTTCAGGAGTCAGTTCTGTGCAGGCATTCACAAGCTTTGGCATTTAGTAGGACAGGAAGAAGTCTGTCAGCTGATTTCCCATGGACCGGCTCACAGTCAGACGCTGGAAGTTTACAACTTCATGTCTACTAATACAGATTGTTTTCAAACCAGCAGACCAGAAAAAAAAGTGATTTGCTTTCCTTTACTAGTTCCCTTAATCCTTTCAACTCTTGCATTCTCTCTTTCCTAGACTTGATTATATTTGTCATGCAACACATTGGGGCTGCATGAATATGCATGAGGTATGCACCACTTGTTTAGTAACTGAGCAATTGGTTATGAAAATTGCCTGCTGGAAACATTTTCTACCTAGATGCCTCTGCTTGTGCTGTGTTTTGTTGTTTTTAACTTGCATCCCCTCCCCAGTTTAATTCTGAGTAAGTGATCCTACTAATAGGTATGCACTCAATTTTAAAAGCAATTTGTTTATTGTACCTGCAAATCAATAAGGATGGATTGTTTGTTCAATAAATCTTGTAGTCATCCACTCTGTAGTTTATCCTAACAAACACTACTAGTAGTTTGCCTAACATTAGGCTGAGCCTCTTCCTTACCTGGATGTATGTTTTTTGAGATTGTTAGCCTATTGCCTTCCTGAGGACAACTTCTTTCTGCACACCGTCTGTGAGCATTCCTGCAAATAACAGAAGCTCAGTGTTTCCATGCGTAGTAAACACTCATCTTCAAGTTCCTGGAAAAATGGCAAGAGGGGAATGAAGGAGGCCAGAACAAATTACAACTGGGAATGCATGACTATATCTGTGGATATTATTTTCCTGCTATTCTGCCATTCCTTGTGTTTCACAAAGTCTTACGCTTTTTAAGACAGAGAAAAACTCAATGAGACAGAAGGATAATGGCAAATGTCTAACAGCTTTGGTGATAGAAGCATGATATTCTTTAATTCAGATTTCGAGTGGTTTTTTTTGCTTATATTTGAACTATCATTTAATTTGTTTCTTTAGAAGATGAAGGTTATGAAAGAGGTGTTGATGAATGTTTTTTTGTTTTTTTTTTCTCTTTGTAATGGGTAGTCTAAAACTTCCCAGAAAGTCTTGGGAGCACAGGAGTTCAGTACTAATAGCAACAACCATGTGTTTTATAATCTTTCCTAGGCAGTACGTCAATCTAGGGTGAAAGGAATTCATTACAAGTATCTCAATGAATGGCCATCCAAGTCTCACTTTTCCAGCAGAGGCTTGGTAGCATTTACTTAATAGCAATTCACCTCAGGAGACTCCATCTTGTAGATTTGAAGTTAAAGCTTTCTATATCAATAACCTTCAGGGTAAGCACAAAATAACAAAAATAACATTTCTCTTAATGCTCTTTTCTGCTTCTGGTGGGGAAGCTCTGCCAGTAATGCAGAAGGGTAGTTAGGACTCATGGCTTAGCTGGCTCAGCTAATGAGTACCATTTGTGATGTCTGTGCCAGGTCTCTGAGCACTAGACCAAGGTATTTTATACTCACTGTGAAACCCTCTGTCAGGAAAAGATCATTTTGAATTATCACCATTCAGGGCTGACTATTGATTAAAAAGGGTAAGGTTTTGTATGCCATAACCTCCTATTAGAAGGAAGAATGTGTCACTTCAAAGCAGGGGAGGGCCAGCCTTGCTTCTGGAAATGTATGCAAAAGTTGCAAAAAAACCCCAATACTGAACTTTATTTGGAAAGGCAGGCAAGCAGAGATATGTGCCTAATTCTTACATTTAAGCTCACTTTGCTTCCAGATTTGTAGACTTTGTACTTTGTCAAGTAACATGCAAAGGACTAGATTTTTCAAAACCATAGATGAGCTACAAGGGATGAACTCTGCAGTTCTTTTCTGTTTGATGCAGTTTTTGAAGTCTAGCAGTTGCTTAATACTTCCCAAAATAATGATTTATAAAATAATGATTTATAAAATTATGATTTATAGTGTCCTGTAGTTATTCATCTTTGTCTTCATTTTTGTGCTGTGTATCTTCAGATCTGGAGGAGATGTATCTTAGGGCAATTCTTCATTCTTGGATTATTCTGGCAGAGATACCATGTTGTCAAACAGATGATTTCATTGGTAGAGGGAAAGAGAAGCTCTAAATTTACTGCATGGGCTTTTTAACAGAGACTTGCCAGCCTAATCTTGTAAAACTAAGACTTTTGATTAATTCTGCCACTCAGTGGAACTGCCTTATCTTTATGTTTGACATTTAACACTTCAGTTGAATTTGCCCAAAAGGAACGGGGAGTGGGGAGATGAAGAGGGATGAGGGAGGGGGGCAACTGAAATCTACTTTCCTGCTAAAGTCAAACAAAATTTAGCAGAAACAAGTCATTGTCAAGATGCAGGAGCCACTAATACTTGCACTGGTAAGAAGAGCAACCAGCCAGTATCATTGATGTAAAGGAAGAGTGGTCTGCAGCCCTTGCTAGGCTCACTGAAAACAGACAAATCCAGAACAGGCCTGAAATGGCATTTGTTTTAGTGCTGCTGCCCTGGAGAGTAAGTGGGTGTGACAAGAACAAGAGAGAGACCTGAGCTGAGCTGAGATCCTTGCAGCAAAGCCGCCTCTCAGCCGGAGGTGCTGATGCACAGTCTGCTGGACTGCTGCATTCCAAGCACTCCCTCAGCCATAGTTTCGTTTGTTCACTGCAAGTGTCTCTGACCAACCTGTTCGTGTGCAAGTGTCTCTGTTACACTTTCAAGAGGGCTTTTTGAGATTGGTTTGTTATCAGAGATGTTTTCTTGTTAGCCCTCTCTTGGTAAGTGGATAAGGAATTTTAAGGCCCTTTTCCATCTGGACAGCAGTTGTTTGAATCACAAGTTGTTACCTACCCTTTGGAAGAACCTCTTTTATTGCTTCCATGACCCAGACTTGAAGCTCAGTTCTATTTGACATATGTACAATTATTACCAAGGAGTTTTATGGCAGAATAAAAAAGAGAAACTTGGCATTTCTACAGGAAGGCTTTTTCGGTGTGTTTGATTCAACATCTATTATCTGGAGTTGTAGGAGCAAACTGTCAATTTGTAAATTATCTTTTCCATCAAAATGCATTGTATCTGCTTTTGAGTAAAGCCTTAAATTTTGGTTTTCTGCACTTCAAAAAAAAATTTTTTTTAAGTTGAAAGTCTTGGGATTTTTTAAAATTTATATCAAAAAGCTTTGCCAAATCTAGGTGACACTGCCTCTTGTGGGTTTTTGCTTGCTCAGCCAAAGGCAGAGGATTAAGGTAGAAAAGGAAGCAACATTATTTGTTCACTATTTTAAGAAATGTAAGCTAAACTTCAAGAATTACAGCATCAGTGGGGACTTCCTAGTTTTAGACTCTGTTTGTATTTCCCTCTGTACCTGATCTGACACCACAGGTGTCACTATGTCTTGAGAAAATATGGTTATTAAAGTAATTTAATTATTTGTTTATATATCTTAAGAACAAAGAGTACCATCCTTAGAGGAAGTATAACCTGGGAGTAAGCCAACATGGCTTAGAATGAAGTCTTCTGGAGGGATGGGCAGTGTCCCAAGAGGCCTCAATAATTTTTCTTAAGGTATTATACCAACACTAACACCTACAGGAGTTCAGGAAAAGGGATACAGCATTTTACAAAAACTCAAAATAGAACAGAAATCAAGATTCTTTGAGTATGGTCTGATCTTCCTCAAGATCCAGCATTTTGGGGAAAATCCTCAGCTGTATCTGGAACTATTAAGACACAAATCTTGCCTAATGAATCCAAACATTTCTATGGAGAGCCATACTTTGTGAAAGGCAGCTCTTGTTGCATTGTAACCCACTGTGGTAGACATTTAAAACCTCTTGTTCTCCAGGTCTTAATTGTGAGCCTGTATCAT
This sequence comes from Pyrgilauda ruficollis, assembly GCF_017590135.1. NCBI lineage: Eukaryota > Metazoa > Chordata > Aves > Passeriformes > Passeridae > Pyrgilauda > Pyrgilauda ruficollis. Next base: position 2,340,585 of record NW_024515875.1, read on the forward strand.
TAAAATTTAAACCTGACAAACGTCCATAGATCAGAGGCCAATCTGCACAAAAACTCGGCTTGGTTTAATGTGTGGGTATACAGCAGTACTAGTATTTTAGCTTGTGTGGAAATTGTATTGCTTGTACAGATGTTGTATATATCTCATTGCTTTTCAGTAAGCTGCTATTAGGCCAGCATGAACAGAACTGTCTGAAAATAGATGGAGGCGATTGAAAAGAAAATACATCATTACTTGTGGTATCTTTCAGTCTACTGGACTTTGAGGGATTCTCTTTCCAGTCATCCACTATCATTGCTTACAGTAGTTCAAATTATTTACCCAAAGAAAGAAAACAGTGAAGTTGTAGCTTTGCAAAGTATTTACACTGAATAAATGTCAAGTTACATTTCCTTGTTTTATCACTTTCTTGTCAGTCATTGCCAAGCTGAGAGAGATGATCCATAAATACCAGACAAGTTTAAATGTGCATCTATAAAAGAAAGGAGTGCTAAACATTCTTGCCCTGTGTAGTAAGGTACTTAAAATTGTGCTCAAGCTCAGTGGGTTTCAGCGAAGCTTAGGTACAGAAAAGCAATAGGCAGAGTTGCTTAGCACACCGTGGAACCCACTTTACAATAAAATGAACCAAAATGGCTATTTACATGAAGACTATCCAATTTATCAGTGAGAAATAAATGTATCGAGAGTTGCTGTATTCCATGTTGTCTCATATCCTTATTGGCAAATTAATTTTCTCTGTCAGGTAGAAAAAGCTAAAGTTTCTGAGTTGATACCTATAAGACTTTTTCCCGATGCCCTGTATTTGTGTATTTATATCCCCAAACTTGCTAGGCGTTTCATTCTTGCTTTGACAAGCATATTTCAAGCTCAGTCCATTAGGGATGTCATCTCTGGAAGCAGAGCACATGTGCAACCCTGACTTTCAAGTGTTTGGCCTGTAAGAGAACACATGTGACAAGGTTCCTGCTTGGCATGTTGACTGTGGAGTGGAGAGGCCATCCTCAGGAGCTTTACTTGCAGCTCCTGCAAGCTACTTGCCTGTTATAATAGCTGGCTGCACTTCCCAGGTGGCTGAGGGGTTTTCAGAGCAGGCACTGCTCAGAAAGAACATTCTGTTTGCTAAAAGGAGGTTGGAAGCACCTAGGAAAACAGGTCAAGAAAGCAATTGATTCCAATAGTTAATCCATAACTTCACTGCTCTCTTTTCTTTAGCTTTTCTGGGTTAACTATGATGTTTTCAGATGTGTTTTCTAGTTAATGAGATAAAAGAAGAACTTTTTAAAAACTTGTGAACAGTGGAAGGAGGCAACAAAAATCTGTGGGGATGTCAGGCAGCAAGACTTGGGGCCTGAGCATAGGCAAAACACGTAATAAAACATTAAAATAGAGAAGCAAAACTGACTTGCCCAGAACTGTTGAACAATGCTTCCTGTCAGGTCTGAGAAAAGCACTGACACCAAGCAGTAGAATACAAGGTTACTGATGGTCATCATATCCATGAAGGAGTCTTGAACAGCTGCAGTTAACTGTAGACATTGTAGAAACAAGTTTTCAAACTACATGTAAAACTATTGCTGAGATAAGGAGTTCTCAGGAGTGTCTGCTACAAACTCCAAGCAGTAGTGTTTGGGAAGCTTGTCTTAATTAAAATTTGAGACAGAAGCAGACAAAAAACCCCCAAAACCCCAAACACCCAAAACCCAAAGGCGTGAAAGAGAAAGAAAACTGCTCAAATAATTGTGTCTGCAAAGTCAGACATCCAAAAGGTCACAGTTCTTGATTCTTCCCCAAGGTCCCTTGGGTGTTTAAACCTAGTATTTTCACAATCTTCTCTATAATAAACTTTGTCAACCACTTAAGACACTTAAAATTAACAGTGCCAGTGTCACTTTATCTGTCCTTGGTGTTAGATGTTAAGATTCAGGTTGATGCATATTACTTCACATTATAACCTGGATAGAAAAGTTCTGATAAGACAAAGATTAAAATTAACAGATTTACTCAAAAGAATTTAAAATTACCAGTAGAATAGTAATAATTATAACCTTGGAGACTCAAAGTTTACCATTGTCTCAAAATTCTCTCTTCCTCTAATTTTCCCATGATAGGGAATGCATGGCTTTTTAGGCAAGGAGATAGCTGGCTAATTCTATTGGGCCTATGGCCGAATATTGTGTTGTGAATCTGAAATACCTACATGCAGACATCTCACTCTGAATGGTGGTACCGAATTTTTATACCTTTTTCTTGAGAGTAGTTGACTTGAGCAAATTTTTCTCTTGGTGTGTTATAGGTTTGCAAAGCACAAAGTATTGACACAAGGATCCTGGCCTTTGTGTCAGTACTAAATACAAGTGACATGTTTCGCTTTGGGGAAGCCGATTGTCACATTGTGTATCTGGGCAGATGCTTGCGGGAGTAGGCTGAGTAGGCTCCTCTCCTCTCCTCTCCTCTCCTCTCCTCTCCTTACCATACAGTAGGTGGAAGGATGGAATAGCAGCTCTATGCATGCTTTGCCTTTCTGTAAAAAGAGAAATACAGTTGTCAGTCCTTCTCAATCTACTTCTACTTAAATTCTAAGAATGAGTTAATTAAATACACGGTTTCCTTAAGATGTCAAAATCTGGCTTTAAAACTGAGTATCAAACACCACCCTTCCTGAACACATTGTGTGTTATTTAGTCAATTTGCAATTCTAAAAGCACTATATTTATTTTGTTAATCTCTGCACTTGCACTGAACTTTGTAGATGGGGCTTTACAAAGTATGATTTTATTTCTGTGCTGATGGAAAGCTGCTCTGTTGGCCAGCCTTAATGCCTCAGCATGATTTTGCAGCTGAATCTCAGCTACCATCCAGGCACTTCTCAAGAACCAATAAAAGATCTGACAGGCTGTCTGCCTGAGGGATGCCCAGTGCCCCTCTTACAACACCCATTGTACTGAAGTGTCCTAAATGTGACACTGTTGTCCTTTCTTCTAGCACTTTGTCTGTGTGCTAAGCAATGCCAGCACTCTGAGCTGGCTTCCTAATGATGGACAAAATCATCAACGGGGAGTCTGAGTGATAGTAATGTATTTTTTGAATGTGTACTAAGGAAGTGTTCCTGGAAAAGGAGTGACCACAAAAAAAAAAAAAAAAGCAAACACTTTCGCAGTAACATGATCTCCAAATTGTTCATAGAAGACTGGTTCAAGAACCGACTCTAAACTGTTTATTTAGAGAGCAATCTCATTCTCAAGCAGCTTGCAAACCTTCATCTCCAAGGTCCACTCTTTCTGTATAGAGCTTCAAATAATAGGTGAGCAGCAAAATAGCAGCTTTTAGGTGAGCAGCAAAATAGCAGGTTTTGCTACATTTTCCCAGCAAAGACACCCTTCGTACCAACAGCTGGCATTGACATTAGTTAAGCACTGGGACACACGACTTTGTGGGCACAGGGTAAGGCCTTGTCATCTACTCCACAGAAACAATCTGTGCATGTTCTGATTTACAACAACAAACTGAAAGAAAGCTGGAGCAGTCTGGCCCTGCCTGGGCAGAAGCTGGGGTAGACTTGACTTTGCTACAACTAAAAGCTCCATATGATCAGATGATAACTCACTGTTGGTGCATGGTACCTCATGCACATGGCAGAAATCGAATGCATCTGTAGCCTGAATTTTGTGTGTCACAATGCAAAAGGCTCAAGTGCCTGACTAAAGACTTAAAAGATGGTTCATGACCACTCTGTTTGATTTAACAAAATTACTGAGTTTTGATAACTTCATTTTTAAATGGTGAATGCCATTTACTAGTGGTGAGGGTTTGGTGAGCATGTTGTTTCCACCAGCTTTACGTCTCTGTGAGGCAAATTACCTGTACATGGCTAGGTTAAACTCCAGTTTACACAGGAGTGAGGTCAGAATCAGGTAGCCTCTGTGAGTTAAGTGGTGTATGTATTGACTATTTGCTATTTTTAAGTCATAAGAGTCATATGTATACATTGACTGTGGTGCTGTATGTGGCAATTAGGAAGATCTTTAACCCTGTTTATCTGTTGATGCCAAGAGAATGCAGAAAGAATTAAAAGGTAGTTTGAAATGACACTAATTTGCTTGTTCCTCATTATTGCAGCTCATAAAGGTGCTGATTTGCATACTGGATATATTCCTGATTTGTATTTTGAGGTTATTTCATTTCCTGTTACGCTTGCAATACAAATTACCTTTGTATAGGGGAAAAATGCCCTCTGAAAAAATGCTAGGAAATATTATTTTGGAAGGGCAGGCTGCACGTAATATTTTACAACAGCTATGTTTTCTCTGTTTGCATTTTTTTTTATTGTTAGTGAAAGCTCTTCTTAAACCCCAATGTGTGCAGCTCTCTGCTGCACTCACCACAGCAAACTCTTCCAACAGCTCTTCCAGCAGCTAAATTCTTTTAATTGAATCTTTCACAAGACCAGAACCAAGCAGACAGGGGGAAAAATACATTAAATCAATCTCACAAAAGTGGACTTCACCAGGAGAAAGAGGGTAGGATCAGACTAGGTAGACTTATGAGTGTTTGGGGGAAAAAAAATCAATCCCCCAAACTGGGAATGAAACTATGCAGGCAATCTTAGTTGTAATTATTACTCTGCTCTTAACTATAATGATGTTGGGATTTATGTAGCACTTTTCATATGTAAATTGCTCATCAGATTGCTAATTGTCTCAACATAGACAGATCCTTGTCTGTATATGGTTGCAAAAGAGTGCAAGGATCTTTGAACAACAGGCAGCTCTTACAATTTTCATTTTGTGTTCTAAAGAGATGATGCCTTTACACCACACACCAAACAGCTCTATCTGTGTGCATCCCTAATAATGTCAGAGCACTTTCAGACAAGTGAGACAGAGCACTAGAGGTCCAAAACATTCAAATTTCCCAAATATTTTAGGGAAATAGAAGACTGTATTCAGGGAAGAGATTCAATTACTATTTCCACTGAGGAAAAGCCTGCAATGTTTCCTGTTTTCCATGGGATGCCAGAGAGGTTTTTCTCTCTGTACATGCTGCAGACAGGTAAATAACCGGAAACTCGTCAGTCAGTTTTCACCTCCTTACACATGACAGAATCCAATCACAGCACCAAGAGTGATGGGAAACCAGATTTCATTGCTTGACGTATGGTAAAGTAAGAGTTAATTCTGGCTTTTAAAAACACAGTGATTTTGAAGCAGCTCCCCTCCTGTGAAAAAGCAGAGAGAGTCAAGGAGACAGAATTCAGCCTCCACTTTTTCAAACTTCCAGTAAATTGCTTTCCTTGTTATCCAAAATCTGCTCATGAAAGGAACTGTGGCTCTGGAAAAATTAGCTGAAAAGACGTTTTCCTGTTGGAACATGCTATTTAACTGAAACATGTGCCATTTTCAGTGCATTTGGATGTAAAATTGTAAAGCAAATGTCAGTAAGTTTATGCCTTGTTTGCTTCGATATTTTTCTTTTGTTTGCAATCTATTTTGCATTGTATTATACAGTAAGAAAAACATATAGGAAAAACTTCTACATTTAATCAAAGCAAAACTTTTGAAAAGCCCAAAGGGGATCAATTTAGATTAAATTTAGAAAAAATGAGGGTTTTCTTTCAGATTCAGAAGAAAAATAAAATTCAGAAAGCTCTAATTTCCGCTAGACTGCAATTTTAGTTTCTAATTGCAACCACTATCAACCATTATGAATATAAGGAGCCTCCTTCCTGAGCACTCTATCAAGAAACATTTCTAAATCTATCTAAATAATTTATATCTTGTATTTAATGAATTTAATGGTGGCGGTCTAGCAAACTTTCTAGACTAAAGACTAACATGATTGTTTTTATCTCTATGTTTGAGTGTTTTCTCATGGCACTGGATGCAAGTTGAAAAGGCTCTTTCCATAGCTAAAAAGTATATGCTAAGGGGGAAAGAAATGTCCATAAGGGTACAATTGCTAAATACTGGAAATGCAGCCATAGACCCAAGTATAGGATGACTAGTAATTGTTTTTAAATTTCTTTTTTATTCTTCTGAATTAAACATTTGCTTTGATAGTAATATCACTGTTACCAGGATTTTGTTTCTCAGTAGAATTCAAAGAGTGTTTCTGTACAAATACATTCTTTTCTTTCTTGAGATTTTCTTAACAGAGTTGTAGCAGTGAGGAATTCTTATGAATAGGGTAAGAGACCAAAAACATTGACATGCAATTTTTAATTATTTTTCTTTGATTTTAATTGCATTTTGAAAATTTTGATGGCAGAAGCAACAGTTACCAAGTCCACGCTAAAAGCTATTTTTAAACTGCAAAATCTTAAAGAGGCTGAAGTTTTCTTTGTTTTGAGTTTGTGTATGTATCACGAAGTATTGATGGTGGCACTGCAAGCTGCTGTAATCTTCTAAAAATCAAGCACTTTCAAATAAAGTGATTACTATTTCTTGAAGCTTTAGAAACCAGGTGCAATGATACCAATGTGCTCAATTTTTGTAGTGTTATGTGAAAACTGAAATAATCAACACGTGCTGAACTTCTCTACTAGGAAAGGATATTTTTTCACAGAAAATAGTTAAGCTCTGATCAATGTTCCTTCAGTGTTCCTTCCATTGAAGGAAGAAAATGTGCTGTTACAGAGAAATAATCCTATATTTGCCTAAATTTTATGTAAGAAAATATGTTAAAACCAAGTGGAAGTTTATTGTTTTATGAGTCTCTGTTTGAGGATTTTCTCCATCTGGGAGAAAGAGTGAGAATGGAATAAGAAAAATAATAACCTGTGGAACTGTAAAGTGTCCTGGGGATTTCATTCTCCTAGGCATCACATTAGTTCCAGAGGCTCATATTTTTTTCCTTCCTGTTTTACTAGGCCATTCCTGTCAGCATCTCTGGGTTACCCGCTTTTGGGGGAGAAATCAAGCTAAAATAAAGCAAGAAGGTGATAAGACTAGGCAGTAATTCTACACACTTAACTGGAGTTATTTAGAAATTACCAAGTCAGTTGCACAAGTGTAGTCTGGCAAAGTGCAGCAGCAGTCACTGGCACAGGAGAGCCAGTTTGTGTCATGGGTATGAAAGGAGCTGGTTCACTTTTTCCACCTATGAGCTGTGGAGAGCTGCATGGGACACTGCCAGTCTGGTCTGACCTGAGTAAAAATACCTGGAAACTGTGAGATCTGATTTGGTACAAACCCCACACCCGCCTGCACTGTCACTTCATTACTTTATTAGTCACACAGGGCTGTATTGCTCATGGGATTCTTCTGCACTGGTAGATTGGAGGTGCTTCATGGTGCACATCGACTTGACCCTGTTGACCCTGAAAGGAATTGAGTGCTGTGGCCTTAATTTAGACTAACACATCAGTATGTGTATGAATTCAAAGTTTCAACTCCACTCACTGCTGGAGGGGAAAGTTAAGGAGCTTGTACCCTACATAAAATTCAGTAGACCTGTAAATACAGAGGAAAAGTAGAATTGTGCTAGTTAGACATCTGAGCTGGACTTCTAGATGTCTTTCTGAACAAGAAACCTAGACTAATAAAATATTTCATACCTGCATATTTACTGTCTTGACCTTTGCTGTTATCATCTAGCTTTTTTCACCTCCCCTGCTATTTTCATCAAAGAAGGAATATTATTAGTCTGCTACAGCTTCCTACCCTACCCAGAAGCATGAAGGAAATGTTAGTTTTACATGTGAAAACACACTGCACTGATGGTAAGACAAGTGTTGCTGGTGGTGTGAGAGAGGTGAGGTAAAGCAGTCCATGGCACGGCTGCAGAGGTGGACAGCTTGTGAATTGATGCTGGAGATTCATCATCTGACTCCCAGCACTGGGCAAGTTGCTGGTCATAAATAATTATTAATAGTAATCCACTGTAGCTACAGAGTTCAGGTGTCAATATTAATGAAGTGAAACTACCAGCGGCTTTTGCTGTGAATTAAGTGTTGACCATGGCAGTTGATGTAAATCACTTGTGAATAGCAGTGAGGTCAGATGCATGCAAATGAAAAAGATCTTTCTCAGCTATTGCCTATGGCTTTTCTGCCAGCTATCTCATTGCTTTCTAATGTTTACCTTTTGTCACCATCCAGCTGGTAGGTAGAGTGGTACAGATGGGTCTGAGTAAAAGCTCATGTGCCAAAAATTGCTGTTCCTGCTTGCTTTTGGAAAAGGATCAGTATCATCAAGAGTGTGCTCTGCAGTGAGGTGAGAGCGCTGGGTGGCATATTGGTGAGACAGAAATTGCATATAAATTAGTTGAAGTGGGTTATTTTCTTGGAAGTTTGAAAGTGTAAAAATGTAGATCTCTGTGGATATACAGTACAAGAAGCATAGGGAATTCCTGTAGTGAAAAGAGAAATAATCTAACCCATTTTTACTAGGCAGTTTGTCAAGATCCACAGCAATCTGGGGTAAAATGAAAGATTAAAGTTAGAATCAGGCATTTCCTTGCATGTAATCCTTTTTACTTACAATGAATGTTCATGATGACCTTGTTCATAATTCAATCTTATTTTCCAGCCAGCCCTTATGAGAGAGCATTTTGGTTTTTTCTCCCCATAGGATTTCCTTGGGGCCACATTTCCTGAGAATGTGCTGGCTATCTTCATGAGGACCATAAAGAGTCATGGTTTGGATCAGACTGTGCTGCTGCTGCAGTAGAAGTAATGGTGGGGATTGAGAAATGGGTACAGGAGCTGCATCTTTCTTACTCCGTCATGTAATGCTCTATGGCTTTCTGCTGCTTTGTTCTCTGCTCCTTTAGTGATTTCCTGTTTTACTTTCTGCCCTCTTTTATGACTCATGTGTGGCTTTGTTTCCAGCAGCGGTGGCCCTTATAGATTGTGTTATGACTACATGAACACAGTGGGAGCAGTTTTAAATGGGAGGTGAGACTCTTGGGGAGCTTTGTTGCAACCTGTTCTGTGGGATAGCAGGCTCAGCAAGGTCTGTTCACCCAGAGAAAGAAGATGCAACAAAAATCAGAAGGGAAAAAAAGATATTGAGAAAGCTGATAGATAATTTAATCAAATGAGAGGGTAATTTTCCCAGGTTAACTGTGGGTGAGTGTGTGCCTGTATGATTTGAAGAACTGCTAGGTGCCAGCTAAGGCTTCAGGGATCTGGAAACCTGTCCTTCAACCTATGCTCACCTTTCCAAGGGCACGGTGGATCTATCTGACCTGCTGTTTTTGCAAACAGATGCTTCTGTTTCAAAGACATACATTTCCATCACCAGTTGCTGGCACTAGCTCAGTTTTCTGATTGCAGGTGTGTTCAACTAATATAAAATTCATCCCTTCTAGATATGTTGCACTGTGCAGCAACTTGATGTTTACATAGTGATATATTGAATATTGGTGTTTTGCTTTTTCTCATGATTAAATTCTAGAAGAAAATGCAGGTGAACAACACTATTACCTACCAAAGTTACTTACTGAAATGTGGGTGAAATCCTCATTCTCAGCAATTCTCTTCTCCACCCCATGATCTCTTCTGTTCATCCTCTATGGAGAGCCTGACAAGCTGTAAGAAGGCTGACTGGACTTTTACCCTTTGGGCAAGTGGATTCCACAGAAAGTTTGTCTTTTTCATCAAGGGTTTTGCTTTTGTATCTTACACGTGTGTGTGTGTGTGTGTTTGTGTTTGTGTCTGTGTGTTTACAGAAGGAAAGGGGGCTCTTTTGTGGCTGTCCCTGCACCAGAAGGCACTACTGTTCACTGTGGACAGCAGCCTTCAGTCAGGCTAAACCTGGAAACAAGACTACCTTTTTTTAAAAGGTTACAGTGCTTTTAAAAGGTTTTTTTAAAAGCACTGTATTTTGAAGAACTTGCTGCACCAACCAGAGAGTGCACTGGGAGGAGAAAAACCTGGGGGTGCATATTGTTCTTAGAGTAGTTATTTTTGAGGGGCTGAATTCTGTCCTCAGCCATAAAGTACAACTGTCATCTGTGCTTGGTGCACACAGAAGTCACCTTTGGCAAGGTTTCTTTGTTAAATAGTGGCACAAATGCTGATTCAAGTCTACAATATTTCCCTTTCCTCAGAAAAGAAATCAAACACAGCAGCCATCTCCTTAATCATCCTTGCTATTGATCTTTAGAACATGGCTTTGAATGCTACCATCAGAGGCATCACAGACAAAAGCATTTTCTCATTTTCTCACAAAGAAGATTCTTTTGGCCCTATGATACAAAAAGTTTAAAGTCTAAAAGAAATGTTTAAAGATACTGTAATTTCATTTGAATTGGCTCAGTTATGGCAAAAGGTTCTTCATTTTATGAGATTATAATTTCTACTTTAAAGAACAATTGAGCTTTTGAGACTTTGGCCCTTGAAGAAAGCATCACCACAGGAAGCATTGTTCAAGGCTGCGTACCTCACAAAAGCCTTGGGATCCCTATGGCTGCAAATCACCAATCCACCTTAAGAGACACTGTGTGTTAAATGGATGATTTCCCAATTTTAGCAGAGTCAGATACATCAAGACAAACCTGCATGTCCGTCTGGAATGTCCCACACAGACCCTACAGAATCACAGGATCAGAAAAGACTTTGGAGATAATCAAGTCCAGCCTATGACCTAACACCACCTCATCAACTAAACCCTGACACTGAGTGCTACATCCAGTTTAAACACCACCAGGGATGGTGACTCCACCACCCCCCTGGGCAGCTCATTCCAAGGCCAAATCACTCTTTCTGTAAAGAATTTTTTCTAATATCTACCCTAAACCTCCTCTGGTGCAGCTTAAGACTTGAAGCCAAGTCCCACTGTTTATGAAGCACAATATAATCCCTCTGTTTATGAAGCCAGTGTGCTACAGAAGAGGGATTACTTTTTGTTCTCCTCTTCCTGGGACAGCATAGAAATTGTATCAGTTCTTGGCATATTTTACAGCATCCAAGAAATTCTGTTTATCTCACATCAGCTGGAACATGAGCCCTGTACACTGTTCTCAAATGTTCCATCTTCAAACTCTTCTCCATCTCCTACCACAGTCAGCGTAGCTGTTCTTAGGTAGGAACTTTATTACTTTTATACAACTTGAGGATTACTTTTATACTGCTTTTGTGACAGGAAAACCCTTCCCTTGTGATAGGACACAGCAGCAGTACAGAGGAGAAAGAGTGTGGGGTATGGGTATGACCCTTCGGGTATGGTTATAAGCTGTAGTTCTCTGAGTAGATGCCTCAACCTTTCTGGGGTGCATTGAAATCAATGATGTATGCAAATATAGACTTCTGTCCCTCTTCCTAAAGTCTAGTGTGTTCTTCATTTGATTATTGTAACCTTATAGATTTCTTTTTCTCAATTAAAAGAATGATAATTGAACCAGATAATGACTGCGCTTTAAAGGTTTGCTTGATGGCTGGCATGGGCCTTTGGCTATGCATAAAGTGTCTTTTTCCAAGGTCTTTTGAACTGGACTATTTACTAGTGGCTGCAAAAGCTTAGGATTCAGGCAACTGGCTCCCCTGCCTTAATCTTGTTTCTGATTGTTTCAATTAGTGTTTGCCTGAACCATTTTTTCATTGTGAATTGTTCCAAATGATTCTGTAGAGGCCCACATCCTTGGAAATCACTTTCATTTAGAACCACAACTTCGTAAGAGCTTGCCCAGAGAGAGCAAGAGCAAACAAGGTGAGAGACTCTTTCCTTCAGAACTTTCCCAAATTGAGTTGAGTGTTAGCTGCCAAAGGATGTAATTTTAAGAACCTACAAAAACAATCAAAGCCTAGTTTAACTTTACAGTTAGATCCCAACCTTGCAAAGAGCAGACTCTGGCATGAATGCCACAGGTTGTTATGCTAAAGAGTTTGCTCATGAGCTGCATTTCTATGCACTGACCCCTAAAAAATTCACTAGAGATCCCATCTGCTTCCTGCTGTGACAATATAACATTGTCCCAGGGAGCAAGAAGATGAGCTTACACTTTCTTGCCAGCACTTGATAGGGTCCGAGGAGATACGTGGAGAGATATTCGGATCACATTTTGTAGTTCCATTCTCTTCAAAAGATCAAGAAAAGTTTTTATGTATGGAGAAAATTCTGAACCCCCCCACCAATAAATTATTAACTGAGATTTCCCATTGATGGTACCTAAAAGAGTTCGGCATGACCTCTATGGATGTGTAACTAAATGATAAATGGTGTGCTCTCCAGTCTTCTTTAAGCACTATGTTTGTGAACGATGAAGTCTAGCCCAGAATATGTCCAAACTATCCTGATAAGTTTGGAATCAATGTAGACCTACTCCAACAGCTTTCTATTGCCACACCACCTGTTCAATGCAGCAGCATGGAACACTGCATGGGTTAATTGAACTCGGGTTTTACACCCATGCCTCAGTCTGCCATGGCTACTGTGGTAAGGTCCTGAGCTAATTACTGTGAAGTTAGCAACACTGTGTTACTGCAGCCACCAAAGTGCAGGCTCACCTTGAGAAAAACTTGGCCAGAGGATATGTAATAAAGAATTTATTAAGCAAGTTTTGTCCATCTGGTTACAAACTCTAATAGCTGTGATGTGGAGAAATAAGGCTCATTGCAAGCTGATTTCATTTAGGATACAAGTGGGATCTCTGAGATCTTGCAGCTCTAAGACAACATGTTCCTGTGGAGGCAGAAACATGATCATCTGTTGTGCCCTGTTTTGGTCCTTTTTAAGCTCTCAAACCCATAAAGAAAAGGGACACTTTAAATCATATGAAGTATCATTTATAAGCATTTCAATAAGTTTTATTAATAGAAATTATTTAAAAATATGTAATAATTAAAAATTATTTAAAATGTAAAACATGTATAATTAAAAATGTTCCTATGCATCAGATGTTTATTGGTGCCAATCTTACCTCCATAACCATATTTTTCCATTACCCTAGCCATGCTGGTAATCCTAGGAACAGGAGTCTTGGTCTACTGTGAAGTGCTTTGCATGCTGACGGAGTGTTCTAATTGATTGCCAACTCTAATTTTGTTTCTTTTTATGAAAAAAACAAATTGCAAAAGCAACCCTTTAATAAACAAAACACTCTTTCTTCTGTAGCCTTCTGTCACAGGAGAAGACAAGCTTTTTTCTACATGGGCCTCCAGAGAAAGTACAGAGCCAGAGGCTGATTTGACATTGTGAGGGAATAATGACCCCAAAGGGTAAAATGCAGAGCTGTCTTACCAAAAGTTGCCAATAGCACTGTGATCCACAAAAGACTTGCCAGGGAGGAAGAGGAGGTGCTAGAAGCATTTTCTTTCCTGTTCCCAGTGGACCTGTAGGAGATGCAATGGTAGGTGTATAAATTGGTTATGCTGGGCTTTTTCTTCTCATGCAAACACTGCCAGTCCCAAATTCCATATGGTGGGAAGTAAAAGTATTTTTAGCAGGCTGAGAATCACTTAATTGACCATGAATCTCTTCCACTTCTGTATCTTGCTGACTGTTAAAGAGCCCAGATAGTGTTTTTAAGTGCAAATACCAACTACAGGACTGACAGCTTTTTCATAATCCAAGCATTTTAAATTCAGTTATTCTTTAAACCACAGTAGTAGATGATTTCATTCAAGAAAAACATTGGAGTTTTTCATGAAAGAGAAGAAGAGAAGCTCAAGAAAAATACAGTAGAACTTTAATTTCTCTAAACCAGAATATTTTCCAAGAGACATTAGTATCTTTTGAGGCGTACTCAATCTTAGCAGAACCCTTTGGAATGTGCTTCATTGTGAGATTGCAGTTTTACTGAGGCCATTGTCCAAAAATTAAGGTAAGCCAGAACATATCTGTTCTTTAGTTTTCTTTAGATAATTTTCCAGTATTCTTCATCCAGATTGCTTCATTAGGCAGGTTATTTTGTCATAAGCACTCACTTCTGAAAGATTTCAGTAGCAAAGTGGGAGCTTCCTGCAAAAAGAAAGTAAGTAAAATAAATGTTTTTTCTTACTTGCCTGTGTGCTTTTTTTCTATAACAAAGGGAGCAATTCAGAAGTATAAGGCATCCCTTAAAACAGAAACCACCAGTATCTGCGCCTTATTAAAAACCATGCTATTTTGAAACTTCTTAGCTACACACTCAACTTGTGTAATTTGTGCATCAAAATATTATGGTATGTTAGTTTCCAAAAGGAAAAAACATACAGCAGTCACCTGGTATGACTCTACTGGAGATGAGGATTGAAGAGATGTTTCTAATGATTGCCATGGGAAGGCGAGGGTGCACAATTATCCCACTGCTACTCTAAAAGATTGCAATTATACAGGGAGACATCCTGTAGAAGAGGGGATCAGGAATGCACTTGCTAGGAGGCTGATGGAAACACATGCAGAGAAAATGATTCACTCTCAAAGTTGCTGACTCATATAAGCTGGGAAGAGTGGTGGGTTTTTTCTCCTCAGGGTCACTACAGCCTATTGAAGGCACAGTGCACCTGTATGCACAAATACACAAGAATGTCCAGTGATCCTGTGCCTATTGTTCTCCTCTGTCTTTCATCTAAAACTGCCAAGGCGGTTGTCAGTGCCACTCCAGGCTGTGAACCACTTTGAAGACAATGAAGGAAGCTTGGAACGTGGCTCATTTCCCCATGGCAGTGTGTTGAAGTTTTAATGCATTCCTGGTGGCTGCCAAGGGATTCTCCTCATAGCTGGAGTTTCTCAAGGACTGTGTCTTCATGCCAGGTCACTGTGCTGGAGTTTTGATAATAAGAGAGAAAGCCAGATCAGTATTTGTCCAGATGGGATTGAGTCTCTTGCCAACTGGAGATCATAGAACGTTTTATTCATGGATGTCGCCAAGATCAAACTTAACTGTTTTCTGAAGAATCCAGGACTACTTCTAAGCTAGAGATTGATCTGTTATTGCTGTGCTTGTGCTGTAGGGCTCTAAAAACTCGTGATGTTTTCATACTGTAGAGCTACTGCTATCTGATACGAAATCCAAGTCAAGCAGTAACACAGCTAAGCTTAGTCACTGGGATACAAAGATGCCAAATGCAACAGGCTCAGCAAGTCTAAAAGCTGTGTCTTTGTCTTGATTTTATTTTGAAAACAGAATTACTGACAAGTGCAAAAAATCTGTAGATAAGAGTGGGTTCTGAAGTTGTCTTTACTGAACAGACACAGAGTAATCAATTCAACCATGTCAACAGAGGCTTTATATTACCATGTGGGAGAATCTTGCTGATTGTTCTAGTCATTTGCTAATTTTGTTGATGACAATTATGCTTGCTAGCTAGAGAGGTGTTTAACTAAAACATTTCCAACTGTCAGATGCCCAACAACTGATACTTTCCAATATATTTTCCTCTTGTAGAAATGATCCATGCAGAGGGTTTGAAAGAGTGGAGTAACTCAGTCTAGACAACAAAGTACAGTGTCAGAAAGGATGGGAGCAAAGTAACTTTTCATATATGCTGTTGTAAAGAGAAAAGGAATATATTTCTCATACAGTCTAGCCTAGGTAGAGCAGGAAAAAAATGGGCTTCAATTGCATTGAGAGAAAAAAATCTCCAATTGCATTATTGAGGAAAAAACTTCTAATAACAAGTGAATTCCCAGAATAGATCAGCTGCAAAGGTTATGAAGTCTCTGTCAGAAGTTTTTAAGGACAGGTCAGATAAAAATCAGAAAAAAAGAGAAGTTGAGGTGAATTTCGGACTGATTAGTTGTCTTCAAATCACTTTCAGCACTTGGTTTGTTCCTTGGCATGGCAAGAGGGGTATAGAAAGGAACTTTTTTGTTACATTAAAGGACCATAACAGCAATTTAAAAAAATACTGTGAGAGACACTATCTTAATCTAATCAATGCTATTTACGAAACAGTTAAACAAAACACAAATACATTTGTGGGAGTAGGGAGAGGAGAGGAACAGAGTGGCATGTTGAGGGGGGAGAGAACAGAGCCTATAATGTGCTAAGCCCATGGTTCCAGTTTAGAGAAAACTTGCGTCTTGTCTGGCTTTCCCCTTAATTTATAGGAGGGAAAAACACCACCAGCACCACAAACCCAAAGAATCTTCCAAGCTTGCAGTTCTATTCCATAGCAGAAACAGAACAAAAGGGAATGGTAGAGCTTTGCCCCATCACAAACTGTCCAGAATGAAAAGGTACGTTGTATCCACAGGAGATGCCACAAGGATTCCTTAATTTTTAATCACGTGTTAAATTGTGATTTAACATGTGATTAAAACTCTCAGTGAGTTCAGAATAAAGGGAGAGTTCAGAATAAAGCCATTTAGCCTTGATCCACATTGCTCATGTGGTATTTTGCAGTAGGGTTGTGGGTATTTGGAGGGCCTTTTGCACTTGTGGCATCTCCCCCCTCTACAAAGTTCTCATGGATCTTTTTTTAATACTCTTTGCTAAAATACATGCTTTTAAATGTAGAATGTTCAGCAGTAACTTTTTGTTCATTTGCCTTTAAAGCTTTCTCTGCAAGTTTCATTGGCATTTATCCCAAAAAGATGTTAAAATTATATCATAGAGGAAACCAGTTTAAAGCTTACTGGAAAAGAGCTGATCTCTTTGATTTTGGTTTATGCCTAAGTAAGCATAATCTCTTGGTTGCAAAATTAAAGTATGTCCATAGAAAACTATCTTCACTAAAATATGTACAAGGCATCACAACCAACCCAATGCCTTACCCAGTACTTCAGCTAATATTTTCCTACTGATGTTCAGGAAACCAGACTGGGAAAATGGGAAGAAAAAAATGTATTTTGGTATTTCTGGTAGTAAAATATACTACTACATTTTTTTGTCTTGAAATTTCTGTAAGGAGCAACCATGTCTCATGACGGCTGCAGTCAGGGCCCCATGCTATAAGTGATCCTGACAGTAAACAGCTGGTGTGATCTTATCACATGTGTTTGTGTAGCAAAATAAATGCCTCCCTTGATATTCATATAGATATTCCCCTGGACTTCCACTGCCTCCCAAGAACAACTCATGCAACCCTGACGTGCCTTGAACCTATAGCAACATGTGGTAAAGCAAAAAATTACACCCTTGATTAACTTCTTAGCTAACTTCTTACTTCTGAGAGAAGAGCTGTATAGCCATAAACATTGCCTCTAAATTGAACCATGCTGTCTTCAGATCAGAAGGCTGAAATGTGACCTGTTTTGCATGCAGGGGTTTTGGGACAGTGTCTGCTGAGGGAGGTCTGGCATCTGGACATACTATTGTTTCCACAGCCTGAGAGCTTTCCTCTTATAGACCAAGTAACCTCAGTCTTGAACTTTGTTTATACCACAGGAGTCATGTTCTCTATGACTCACAAAGCCTTTGGCAAACAAAAATATTGAGCCTTTTATGAAGGGTGAAGAGGTTTCAGAGCAATGCTGAACTGAGAGACACTCAGGAGAAAAGGAGAGAACTTTGGGAGAAAGATGCTCACATGGGCCTCCGGTAAAAGACAGAGAGTCTTAGATATTGTTCAGCAGAGGATGAAGTGAAGGAAAATAGAGGGTAATCTTGGGAGTAGGAGTGAAAATTCATAAATAGTGTGCCTGCTTGTGGCTGACAGGGCAGAA
The DNA here is from genome assembly GCF_017590135.1 of Pyrgilauda ruficollis. Classification (NCBI taxonomy): domain Eukaryota; kingdom Metazoa; phylum Chordata; class Aves; order Passeriformes; family Passeridae; genus Pyrgilauda; species Pyrgilauda ruficollis. Next base: position 2,358,116 of record NW_024515875.1, read on the forward strand.
GAGGGTTTCCAGGTGCCTGATCCTTGAACACAGACCATCCAGACCATCCATGTGGAGTTAATGGCCACATCAGACATTAACTCTCTGGATCTAGCCTGCCCTCAGAGGCCACAGAAGGATGCTGAAGTTTCTCAGACTGTCCTTCCACTTCGCTTTCCAAGTCTACTCATTAGATGTCAGACAGGTCCTAATGGATCATATAAAACAGATTTTAAGTGTAAGAATCACCACTAATCTGAAATTGCTTGTTGTCTACCCCTATTTTGCCCCCTCAAAACCAGTAAAAACTCTAGAAAACTCTAGAGAACTCATAGAAAGACAACATAAAACATATTTTTCTGCCATTAAAAGAATTCTTCCAGTATTTATGTGACCCAAATAACATGATCTGTGAAAAACTGGCAATTTGCTCTAATCTGGCTGTCCCGTAAATAAGGAGAAAAATGTGTGTAGGTAAGTAAGGTAAGTACCTAGAAGAATAGAGATCAAAATAGTGCTGGGGAAACAGAGAGGAATGGAAAGCAATAAATCATGAATCACTACTGTACCATTTTAGGCACCTAAGTTATTGATCAAAGCTTGTGGCCAGCTAATGTGGAAAGAGAAGGGAGGACACAAGGAATCAGCCAAGTGTTGAAGGGCAATCTGTGGTTTCCCACAGGTGTGGGAGGTGTGTCTGTATAAATCACAGCCCTAGGGATTTGTGCCTCCTTACCCACAGAATGGCAAAGGAGATTCCCCTCCTACCTTCCCTAGGATGTCCCTAGGAATTTCACAGAGCCATGGAGCCCAGGTCCCTTAACACAACTGCTATGAGTCCTAGGGAAGCTTTACCTCCTCTATGCAAGGGCAACCAGGCAGGAAAAAGCTATCAGTGGAGAAAGTGTTAGAGTCCTTCACAGTTATCTTCTCCATGGAAGCCCCTGCAGAGCAGAGTCTGGAAGAGGTGCCTTCTCTGCCTGCAATATCCTCATCTCCTTCCAAGCCTACGAGTACCATTTTGCCTTACAGAAAGAAGTGTGGAGCATACAGAGGACAGTCAGTCTTCTTGTGGGGGGAAAACACGGAGAGGGGACAAAGGACAAGGTAAGAAGCTGACAAAGCTCACATCAGGAAGTCTGTGTTAAAGGTCTTGTGGATGTGTATGCTGGAGATGTCACAGTTCTCTGAAAGAATTGGTGAGGTGTGTCAGCTTTCCTCTGCTATCTTTCCACTGATAGGAAATGTTTCCATTGGGCAGTGTCCCAGAACTACTGTGGCAGTTTAGCAGCTCCTGTGTGAAGGTCATGTTCTTTTTATTTTTTGCAAGAAAAATTGCAATAAATGGCATTACAGTGCTATGAAAAAAATGCTAATATCAGAATATTTTGGACCAAAGTAGATTTAGGATAAAGCTACCTCAAAATAGACCAGAATTGGTGTTGACTGTGAAATTAATGTGCTCATGCAATCAATTAACACAACATGATATTAGTAACGGTACTGTCAGATTAGTTTCAGTCTAGCTTATCTAGCAATTCCAGCTAGAGCTGTATAAACCTGGGCTTCCTTGTCATGCCATTGAATAATATGCACTGAGTGGTTGACATCTATTCATATGCTTACTGTGGTTCATGCTGAGTGGCTTTTTCCACAGGTAGGGAAAATAAAGTCCCATATTAACCAGGGCATAGTGGGGCTCTGTGGCAGAGCTCTGTAAAGCATAATAGAAAGTAATTTGCTGACCGAGTTCTATTCTCAGTCACAGCAGTTGGTTGAAGTCTTAGTTTATATTCACTGAGGATCTGGCTGTGAGGCCTGGTTTGGCACTCTTATCCCATATTTAGACTAGCATAAGCCAGCTGAAAATCAGCAAGGATGTGGGGTGTGGTTCCTCACAGGGAACACTCTGACACCCATGTTGATTTACTTTTCTTGTTTGGACAAGTGAACACATTCACAAACAGAATGATAGCGAAAATTAAAAGTCACCTTTTGGCAAGAAAGCTGCTATTACCATAAACAAACACGATTCATATACCAATTCTTATTTTCTTGTCATCTCTGAGTTGCAGTGACATTATTTGAGATGAGAATTTCCTGAGGACATCATATACATGCTCCAAAATACAAGATTACTTTGCTTTTGTGTTCAATTTAAGCTGGTTTAAAAAATTATTTTTAGTCTTGGGGCAGAAAAAATAATCTCAGTGTATGTATGTGCTTTTCATCACACACCAGCTAAGATTTTTTTTATTCTCAGTAATTCAGTGACATAACGTCACTGTCATTAACCAAACAAAGTATTTGTCTTCTAAAGAAACCTAAAAAAGAGGAGGAAAATAGGGTTTGATGGGAGGAAATTCAGTCTTTTTTTTTTTTCTGAGCTGTGGACTTTAAAGCATGAGCCATGCTTTTATTGTGTCCATGTGGCCTTGCTGGAATTGGAGACATACCCCCATCACCTTCTACCTAAGACTTACTGGAAGCATCACTTGAAGGAGAGAAGGCAGCCTACCTGCTGCATTGAGTCTATTACAGGGTGAAGATGGTGGAGAGCCTCATATCTGGATTAAGTTCAGGTTCCTTTAGAAGCCCAGCACAAAGGCAGATGGTACTGCAATAGCTGAGATCTGTTGGTGTGTGTCAGAGCTTAAAGATATTCCTTTATTGATCTTTAATAGGACCTCTTGCCCCCTGTTATTCCATGAACCTAATGTTCTCTGTTGCATTGATCAATTCCACCCCCAGGTCCTCTCTCAAAGGGTAGTTTGGGTTCAGATGCACACGTTGTGGCATGGAATTGTGAGCACCTTGAATGCAGCTACTGAGGTAATTTGCTGCTTGAAATTTAAATTGCATCTTTCCCTGTTCCATACTTTGCCCAAGTGCCATTCAAAACCTGCACAAGATTCAATGCAGTTTCAGATACTGTTTCTGGAAGCTCCTGATGCTCAGATACAAGTACAGCAGAGGAAATTCAGCACACAGCAACACAGATGATTAGAGGGGCTGACATGACTGCTTACAAGGCAAGTTAAAATTGTGTAATGCACCTAACTTGGCTAAGCAGCAGCTGGCTCAAGTGCCAGATGAAGACAAACAAGAGGAATCAGTGTGGGCATGTGATATGAGACAAATCCAGAGGTAGGAACCATTTTGGCTGAATTGCAGCCAGTGTTATGCAGGGAAAGATCTAGGTGATCAGCAAGTCCCAAACTTTTACATAACAGGAATTTCTAGCATCTCAGTCTCCTCTCCCAGGAGGAACAGGATGGTAAAAGAAAACAGGCTAAATAAGAAGGGCAGGTTGCCTGTTCCAGGTTGTATAATTTAGGTATTAGATATAGGATGGTTGTCAAACAAAATGGTGGAAACTCCATGAAACATAGACAGTCTAGTGTGCCAGTGAATGCTCCACAGGGGTCAATTAGGAAACCTTAGAAGGATATATTAGAATGTTTATTAAGACTTGTTCCATTTCTAAACGGTAATATTTATGCCAAACACACTCAGCAAACAAAAGAAGTTAAAAATAAAATCCAAAGGCATAATGATTTCCAGTTGCATTTACTTTCCATCTCATTTCAATGAACAGACAGTAAAGTTGGCAGTTTTTAATCCATCTTAATCCATCAGTCAGTGAATGAACCAGTCATAAATTCCAGGGCTAGGTTTGTGCCACACGGGCTTCTTTCCAATGAGCAGCTCCTATGACAGAATTTGCAAGTTTTAAAAATTTTCTTTCTGATTTTTTAAATTGTTTTGGGTATATGCAGCCAATCTGTCTTTCTGAGGTATTCAAATATTCAGGGTACCTAAGTCATAGGAAAAGAGGTAAGAGTAATATCAATCCAAAGAACATCATGGATACCCACTCTTTATTTAGTCTTATCCAACAGTTGTTTTCAGTCTATGCAGGTCATACAACACTGTGATATTGTATATAGCTATTGACAATTACCATATCTTCTAGTATCTCTTGCCTTTGTTCTTGTACCTAAGGATATTGCCAGTCTAGCAATGTCCATACTTACTCTCCTCAGTCTCACTGAATTTCAGTCTGCTGCAAAGCTACAGGTAATTTACAAACCACATGAACAGCTGTACAGAAGTCTAATACAAAATTGTTACTCTGCTTGTCAAGTTGTGATACTGTGATTACGTGATCAAGAGACATGTTTTTGTCTTTTGTACACTTATGGTACTCTCTGGTGCTACTTACCTCATTTTCCTGCTTAAAAACCAATGAGATTAGGAGAGGTGTACTTTCTTTTCCCCCATTCCTAAAGCGCTTTTTGGGAAACCCTGCTATTGTAGTAATTCATGCTGACTAACAGATTAGCATTTTTTTGATGAGTTTCAGAAAGCACATGTTTCTATATCTGCAGTTTTGTGGATTCTGTTAATGCAGTTGTTTAAAAGTAAAAACAAATAACTTTAGCAGCAGGAACATTACCTCTAGGACTCTGTCTGGTTAACATCAGTCACACAAGTCTGGAGAGAATCTGTCAACAGAAGAGTGAAGAGTTAAATTCTGTGGATGTCTCTGTGTTTGTTCCAATTGAAAACAGTATGTGTATCGAAGTAATAGAGCAGCACGTGGCCCTAAGCCTTTCTCAACAGCCAAAAAGTGCTGCATTATCTGGATTTTCTCTTGCAGACTTTCTCCCTCCAGGAGAAAACTCTGTGTACTGGATGTTCCTGAAATGAATGAATAACACTGTAAACATCCTCATAATTAACCCATCTTGCCTAAAATGAGAGTCTTCCTAAAACATGCTTAACCTTGCTGGGATGATGGTGTTTAAAATCCAGCTGTGGTAGACAGCTCTGATCTGAAGCTCTGTAATAAGGAGAGAATATGTAAGAGGACACCTATGGGATGAAAAAAAATGTGATAGATGAGAGAGAGGAGGCTAAAATCAGATTAAGACAGTTCATTTCTTTGCCTTGTCTTCCTGTTTGTCTCTGTCTTTTTTCAGGGAGGTGGGGTGAGCTAGCACCTACCCTGCAGGGCTCAATTTGAAGACTTAAATTCCTAAATAAATGTGTAGGAATTGTCAAGGAATTGATCCTTGCCTGGAAAATAGTGCCAAACATATTTGTCAAAGGGGCAGGTGAGAAGAGACTGAGGCATTTTGTTTGGTTGGTTTGTTTTATTTTGTGGGATTTTTAACGTCTTGTGAACAGTCTGAGTGGGGACTTTATTATTAATATTTGCACTTCGTCTCATGCCACTTGCACATATGTCTTTGAAATAAGAGAGATGAAGTAAAATCCTTCTAATCTTTTCCTCTCCTGAGTGTATTAAGATGAAAGAGCCTGCAGTAATTAACATCAGGCATCTGGCTATCCCCACAGAGTGGGCACATGCCTGATTTTGCTTGTTCTCCAAAAATGTTCTTGGATTTTTCCCTTCACCTTTAAAGATGTTATGTTTACAGCACCGTGCCTCAAGCTCTGTTTATTGAATTTCATGCCAGGATGAGTGAGAGGGGGTTAATATACTCATTCTTGTTTGTCTCCATGAGCTCTTCCCTGAGCTGCTTGGTACAGCTCACACACCTGGCAGTAGCTGGAATGTCCAATACTGCTGCTGCACATTCATGTCTGACAAGAGTTAAGTGGAAACAGGTATTCCTGGAGAACACTGACCACTCACTCTATCCTTGTATTTTCTCTTTTTTACTAGCAGCTAACAAGGAGGACTGATGGTCATTTACAAACCAAATTTAAGGGGCTTGTATTAAAACAGGGGAAGAGGAAAGTTCTGCTCTCTGCTCAGTGTGTATGTGTGCAGAAGAGTTAAGGCAGCTTGTCTAAAAGGAGGCTGTGCCATGGACTTAGTTTTAGTGTTTTAGAGAGAAATTCACTTAGTTTATGTGAGAGATACACATTTTCTATGTGTATCTCCTCCTAAGTATGATCTCTTCTGTCCAAATCTTGTTCTTATAACTTTAAAACTCTGATGAGAATATTGAAGGACTTTTGCCTTGATTTATTGTTCCCTTTAAGTTGTTTAGTTTTAAATGAGTTAGGAGATTAAGAGCATACTTAGAGGAGGTTAATCGTGGTGATTTCCGTGGCCTGTGAGATTCTGCATTGCTGGCTCTTATTTCAGCTCTGCTGACTGGCTGTGGCTTGGACACAGAATGTTAAGACTGTGCTTGGGAAGAGCTTAGGATAGAATAGCATGAGCCTTCTTGGTCCTGGGATGATTTACCCACATCACCAGGAACAAAAAGGTCAACCTGTAAGACCCCACTGTCAGTTTTCAGACTCCACCTCAAGGAGTTCCTGAGACTGCTTGTCCTCAGTCTGTACCCTGGTGTATGCTCATGTATAAACAACAGAGTGAACAAGTTTGACCTGGAAAACAACTTCAAACTTGGCTTGACACGCAGTGTAAACATACTTTTAGAGGCATTTTGAGAAACAGCAATCCATACTCGGAATGGCTTCAGAAACTGCAGAAACTTGTACCAACTTTGAATGCAAGTCTTAACAAATACTGGCTAAATACTTACAAAGTCATTGACAGGAGGAGTGTGGTATGTAAAGGATGTGCTTAAGTTGAAGTTAGACTGATTAAGAGTAATTTAAGATCAATAGCTATGTATTCAAGTAGCTAATCAATATTTTATTGAAAGTGAGTAGGAACACACTGAAATTTCTAAAGTTGTCAGTATAAACTTCTTTAGATATTTATAATATTGGAAAAAAATCCAACTCACAAACACCCTATGTCCATCTTTGAAGTCTAACCATCTCTGTACATCTGGGTCCCCCAGAGATTCCAGAAATAAGAGCTGTATAAATGTTCTGCAAACTGACAGGTTGCTAGGTAAGTGAAGATTGGAGAGTTGGGAAAAACTTGAGACAGCCCAATAGTGAAATTGTAGTTGTGAATTTCTGTCATTGATGTGTTCTTCTTCACCAGCCAGTGATGTAGAAAGAGCATCTTTATGGTGTCCTGTCAGGTTGTCAATGACAAAAGACACTGGGCTATGAGAGCTGTCATGAAAGTATTAAAATCTCCTGTGTGCAAAACAAAATGCAGGAGAGAAAAAAGATGAAAAATCCTCATGAAAACACTTTTGTCTCCTCCCCCTGACTCCCACATCCCACCCCCCCAATTGAGAAAGTTACTTTTTCAGCACTCTGACATTTCTCAAATGAAGAAACCACTGCTTTCTCATCTACATGTTATTTTTCTTTAATAGTGTTCTAGGACAGTAAAGTTAGCACATATCATCTTGTGGGAAAAAACCCAGCCCACTACAGAATTTAAGAAACCAGCCTGTATTTTAATTTATTTAAAGTAAGTTATTTATTTAAAGTAAATGAAGTTACCACATTTGGGGATTTTGCCGTTTTGTTTTTTTTTTTTTTTTTTTTTTTTTTTTTTTTGCCTTGTGTAAGAAGCCAACATAAGAGCAGGAGTATAAATGTATTCTTATGTTGGAACATATCCTTTCATGTTTGTACTGTATTTCAAAGCTGAAGGAATAATGAAGTCTCATTTACACTTCATTTAGCTAAGAATATGTTTATTAAGTTCTATAAAAGTAGAGCTTGCCCAAAAGGCAGTGGCTGCAGCAGTGAGAGAGGCATCATAAGAGTCTTCTACAGACACATTCCACTAAGTCAATGGCTAAAGAAATTTTCCACCTCATTTTTTGGTGAGCATACACACCTCTTCTTGTGCACATAAGTAGTTTGACATTAACCAGCAGATAGTTTCCAGGCAGCAGAGATGGAGATGCCAACATCCAGCAGCTGTGATGTGAGGAACCAATGTGGCATACTTAGTTTTAATATTGCATGTGTGGAGTGGTGCCTAGGTAACTCATTTTGCAAAAATGTGACCTCATCTTATAAATGTACCTTCTCTTATAATTTTTCTGTGTAAGTGGACCACTGCTGTTTCATTACTTGTTCAGTTTTTGTATGATGTAGTCATAATGTGACTGCAGTCATGTAAGTGGTTTTGGGAGGGCAAGGACATATCTATAAGAAGAGATTTAAGTGCTTGTGCAGTTTTACACTTGTGCAGGTTAATATGCTTTATTTCAGCTTGGAGTTACAGTTCATGAGATGTTCACAAGTACAGATGACTCAATCCAACTGGCAACATTTTATGATTTTGTTTTTTTTATGTTCCATTTCACTGTGTGCAAGTGCTGCTGAAGGAGTATTGTGTAGGTGGAATTACTTAAAGGTTAGTAAGGGTGATGTCACCTAATGGGACTGTTTGTTTGGACTCAGCAGGATAGCTAAGCAGTAAAGTATGCCTTTCTTTCTTCAAGCAAAACTGATGTGAAAAAGTTCTCAAAATAAAGAGTCATTCACAGAACACATGAAAAAGATGGACAGTAAGAGAACAGTTCTGAGATTGGAGAACCAATTTTATGTACAAAATTATACATACAAAACAAAGCCCAACCCATTATGTTTATCCACCCTTACTGAAACTGATCACTTTTGCTCCCAAGAATAATTGCATTAAGGTGTTTTGTTTTTTTCCCAAAATCACAGGAATTAAGATGCTTTCAATTAATTGGTGTCCTAACTGTTAAAAAAGTGATGATGAGTCTCTGAGAAAGACCTTTCTTGTAAGTTTATAACCTCTTTGCTCTTTTTATGTGCCAGTGTAAATTTTCAGAGAGACATCCCTTAATCAAGTCCCAGACAAGTGTCTATTTGGAGACATATACATAAATGGCAGGGATTGGTTCTTTTCTCTTTACTGAAGGATTAAGTAAGAGGGAAAAGAAGAAGAATAGAAAGATGTGAAAGAATAAATTAGCCAGGAGAGTTAAAAAAAAAAAAAAGGAAGGGGAGAGGTAGGTGACAAAGAAGGCATGAGTATGAAGGAAGGAAAATAGTCTGAGAGGAAGGAACTGAGAAGCCTCAAGGGAAGTCATCTTTGGCACTGATAAAGTTATCATTTTCAGTATGATTATTCTGAGACGAGTATCTGAGGCTAAGAGAGTCCCAAGTGGATGCATTGAGATGTTCTGTGGTTGGGTTTCTCACGAGGGATGGGTATTGCTGTGTGCAGAATACTCCCCTCAGCTGGGTGAAATACACATCAGAAGTGTACAGGTTGTACAAACACATTTCTTGAGCTACTGGAAACCACTTGCTGCCAAAGTTCCTTTATATCCTGAAAATGACCAACTGGAAACCATTATACACTGTGATGCAAAATTGAATAAATCCTCTCTATGAAAGTAATCTTACTACTAGGCTATGGAAATGAGGTGAGGAGAAAAACCTCCCAAACTAGCTTAAGAAAATACAGTTTTCATTTTTCTAAATTCAGATAGAAGTTTTCTTTATTCTTGATAAGGCTGAATTTTTTTTTCCCAGACAACATGCTATTGAGGTGGGCTGCCACTACACTGTCTACTGCTTCCATCCAGGTCAAAGACTTATGTCTCTGAGATACGCTGACAGCATCCTAGGGCTTTTACCTCAGAGTGAAATGAAAAGACACAACTATATTTCAGGGGATCAGAGCAGAGAAATAAAATATTGAATGTATCTATGCAAAATTACTCAAAACCTGCAAATATTTAGCAGTCCAGTGAATGAACACTTTGATAGGACAAGGCATGAGTGTTTCTAGCAAGATTCTATTCAGGATGAGCAACTTTTTACTAGGGGTTAGTCATCAAATTGGTGAAAATATCTTTGCTACTTTCCACACCATGTTTGCACACCAAGCCTTTGTGATTCAGCACAGAAAATCTAACAATTGTTGACACAAGGCCACTGTTTGCAGAATCATTTCCTTGGGTATTATCGATGTTGTAGTCATGCTCTCAATTCACTCATGATGACCGAGGTGGCACAGTAACAGTGAGGCTGATGTATATAAAGAGTGATCTTTTTCCGCACTTCCCTCTTCATTTTTGAATAGCCATGTTGATATGTTGTTTGGCTTGACTGCTGACATCTACCGCTGTCCAGAGTGGGAGGGACAGTGCAGATCTACTCATCTTTGAACAAGAGATGGGATATTGCATTTCAGAGGACCAGAACCATTTTGCTGCTCTGAGGTGCTCTAAAATCACACTCTTTTGCTACAGCCCTGTGACCTCCTCTCCCTGGCTTAGCTGCTCAGTATTCCAGCAACAGACCCTCACTCATGGTTTTTGCATGAACCTACCTCTGTGTGACTTTGGACAAATTTTTATTTTTCCCAAGATGCCGATATAGTACCAAGGTAATATATAAGATCGTTTGCTTTAGAAAAAACAGGTCTTAATCCCTTTTTTTGGTAAGCCCTTCCCTATTGTAATGCTTCCTATAACTAAGTTTTTGTCTTGGAGTTGCAGAGTATTCATCATGACTTTAAGGGAAATAGGAAAATAGCTTCCCAATTTTTCCCTTAGCTGTTTTGGATTTTAAGCCTTTTTTTTTTTTTTAATATTTTTTTTTACTCCTGGGAATTTGCAGCTTATGTGGCACGGGTAAATGGAAGCTAGATATCCTAGTAACCAGTGGAGAAGGTGTCCAGTCATTTTTTGTTTCTGACAGTACTGCTGAGAATTCTCCCTCTTACTTGTCATAAAAAGTCTTTTGTGCAGTTCCCTGCTTCCCCTAGGCTTTAATCCAGCAAAACACTTCCAACACCAAGTGGTCTCATTTGCTTTCAGTAACAATATTCACAGACTTAGCATAAAGCATGTGTTGGAGTGCTTTCCTGGGTCAGGGACTGCATTACATGAGCTGCATATCAAGTCTGCTTGTATGCTATTCTAGAAGTTTCATAAACCCACACTATCAGCTTTTCATTGTACTTAGTATTTTTGTACAGTACACCTGTGGAGAAGATTGCAGGTTAATGAAAACTTGTGAATAGACACAAAAATGTGCACCTAGCTGTGCTTGTTAGAGCTGCAATATTCAGGGAGTCATTTTTCATACAGCAATGTTTGCGAAGAACAAACTGCATTTTTTCTCCGATTTGTTGTGTTTCATTTTGAGATTTCAGAATGACAGGCTAGGGAAATTATCAATAAGGTAATTAAAATAGCCAGTCTTTGCCTAAAATGGTTCAGGTTGGGTAAAGTGGTTAATAGTGAATTTCCCACTGAAAGCACCAGTGCATACTAACATTACTTGAACCTGATCCCTGGTTTGCTGAGGTCTCACCGTCTACTTTATTTATTTATTTCTAAAAATGTTTTTAAAGTTGTCATATCTTTACAAAGGGTTGAGAAAATAACTTTTGAATGAAGAGACAGGTTTGGGCAGCCTTCACTCGTGTCAGTAGTAAGCTTAGGGCATTCCTCACTCAACTCCATGACCTCTCTCTGCAGCATCTGGAGCTTTGCCCACGCAGGACACGATGTGGACTGGCTGTCAGCAGCCTCAGCAGCCCTGCCCCGCTCAGGTTCCTGCCCTGCGAGGAGCTCGGAGTGTGATTGCCCGCTCAGACTCACGCTATCCGTGGGCACACACCCGAGGGTAGCCCGGGCTGTCTGCGCCCAGGCGTGCCAAGAGCGCGTCTGGGCTGCAAAGTCAGCTCTAAGGCAAGGTAAGCAGCAGAGGTATCGGGAGGCAGCCAGCATCCCCAAACCCCAGGAACAAACAGCACACTCTCGGGAGGAGAGAAATTAAGGATCCGTGTGGCACAGATAGGGAATTAGTCTCAAGGTCAAGTGTTCCCTGAGTCACTTGAAGCGGTAACTTGTGTGACCTCACCTTCTATTTTTGCCATTTGGTCCTTTATTAATAATATTCTAACGAGAATTGGCAGCTTGGGTGTGACATTTGGGATAGCTTAGATCTGAAAACAGTTACCTGGAAATAATTAACTGACAAGGATACTTCAGGTAAGATTTCTGTTAGACAGAAATCTTACCTGAACAGAAAAACCCTCACCAAAATCCTGGACAAAAAGTGGATTTTTATCCCATATGTGCTAATTGCATTTTAAAGTACCACGTTAAAAAAAAAAAATCCCTTGAAAAAAACCAACCTCAAAACAAAAACAAAACCAACCTTATTTCTAGTTAAAAATTTGTCTTAAAAATTTTAATTTTCTATTTTATCAACAATTATTTTGGTTTTCAGTTGAGAGCTTAGCTGAAACTCAAACCTGAAAATTCTGTTCCAGTTCTCAGTACTGTTGATATTTTGATTTTTACAATGCATGTTTAAGTGGCCACAGTTCCTGAGTGGGGAAGATGTAATACCTCTTTTGCATGTCTGAAGAAAATGCTTTGACCTCACCATTTCCAAAATAGAAAAAAACATTTTTAAACCAGGTTTTTCTTTCCTTGAAATTGCCTATACAAGATCAGACAGATTAAAAAACCAAACATTTAAAAAAAAATAATGATTTAACTCAAAGCATTATTTAGAGCTGGGACCCTACCCTGCATAATGACAGTGCAGCTGTGGTGTCTTGTTCTGCAGGAAACTGAAATAGAATCAGCCTCTAGTTCCCGCAAAACCTCCTGTGCTCTCTAGGGCAGCATAATCAGAAGTCTTAGCAGCCTTCACCAACCACTAAACCAACTTTAGTTCTGTCTTAATATAGAAAGAATAGTTATTTTACACCATGCTGGGCATGGTCCTGGTGACCCAGAAGATGGTGAGGTGCTACTGACTTCTTTTGAGACATACATAAAGTTTGACCATTTTTATCAACAGAGGTGATGGGGGAGACAGTTTCAAAATGTGTTACTGTGGTTAAAATTCTAGTTTTACTAAGTTTGTTCTTGTTGAATTTTTCAGTAATTGCAGATGCATCTGTATTTTTCACTGCCTGTTGTGGTAAGGACAGTGTCGAAGTGATCCAAAAGAGGATCTTTATAGTCTTCTCTTTTTGTTTTGTAATGTACTATCTTTGGCAAAGAGAATCATATTTTATTCCTTAATGGTTGATGAAATGTGTCTATAAAATGTGGTTCGCAAGGTTCTTCTATTATTGTTCTGAATTTGAGATTTTTGTTTTCTTTCTAACTCTGGATTTCTAACAAATCCATTCCAAAATTTTGTCTCTACTGTCATCTCCCAGAAAGGGACAAACTTTGTGAGGGTGAAGGTGCCACAAGAAGACTGAGTTAAGCTGTACATTTAACGTGATTAATGCATTACATGTTTAGCCAAAGTACTGTGAGCAATGATGGCAGATGGTCATGCAAGATTCAGCTGGGGAGGCTGTGTGGGACCCTGGGGATCCAAGACAGTCTTGGCCTCTGTTAAAATAAAGAAAGTGGTGTGTTAATTAATACATTTTAGTCAATGATTTTTAGACAGCATTTTTATGTTCCTCTCAGATGTGATTTGAAGGTTTTACATTAGAATCTGGTGAGTAGCTGACCATGGTCTGTTAAACATATCTCAAAGGTGTTAAACCTTATCTCTGTATGAAGAAAAAAATAAAAACATACTTCCTTTCAGTTCCATCCCAATTATCTGGGTATTTGCCTCAGGCTTCTCATCATTACCCACAAAATGGGAAATTACTGCCTCTAGCCCAGTGATGAGTGTGAGCACTCCCTAAACTGAACAGTCAGAGAACATTAGCTAAAGTTTGGTGAACTGCCCAGTTACCATTTTAAGCTAACTTGCTGGTTTTTTCTGAGGTGTATTAGAAGAAGTTCCTGTGAAGCAGGTCTCCCAGCAGAACAGTGTGTGTTTGTGACACACACTTTGTAACTTCAAGGGAGTGGCTTCCAGCAGCAGGTAAAAACAAATTGGAAATACTGGGGAAGAGAAGATCTTTTTCAGTGTTGCTACCTGAAGGGTGACCAAATATCTGCGGTCTCCAGACCCCAGCTTGATTTGTGTGAGACAGGAGACAAGAGCTGCTGAGGGGAGATGGAGATGGGATTTGTGGAAAGGCATAGCTTTATTTGTGAGGGTGTTTTTCCATGATCTCTGTCTTGCACCTACATAAGTGTTCCATCTTCCATGTGCCTCTTTCATCTTACTGACCCTTGTATCTACATCAGCTGAAGTAGCAGCTTTTCCTAGCTGATGCCACCCATGAGTGTCACCTACTTTAAATCAGGCCCAGAAGGTGTTTGAGAATTTTGCCTCTGCTGTTTTTCCTCTCTCCTCTGTACATCACTGTACATCTGTACATCACATCCAACTATATCAATGTTGGGAGTCCAACGAGCTAAAGCCAGAGGTTTGAAACACAGAAAAGTCAGAGGAAGACAGAGGATGTTTATGCCTGGGGAAAGCAGCGGTATATATTTTTAATATTGTTTTTAATATTTTTTCTCTTAGTTGTACAAATCCTGCCACTTTAAAGTGGGAAGTTTATTCACTTTTAAAGAGAATGGCAGCCCTTCCATTGGGTGTGCCTGCAAAGCACTGTAAATCATTTATGTCAGTCTTCATACTTCAACCATTCTAATGTTATTTCATAAATTTCTGAGATCAAGGGGTGTGCGAGGGCAAAAAAATTTCTCATTGGCAATTTAAAGAGGATCTGAGAAACACATGCATTCTCAGTTGTCACAGCATAACTCCAGATTATCTGAAAATATGTGAGAAACACTGAACAGAGATACAAGCACAGGGGAAGAAAGTAAGCCTCCCACACCTGATTTTCACTTTCCTTGAGTCAGATAGATGAAAATCATGCCCATGTCATGTCTATATCATATCTAGTCTAGTTAAAGCTTTGAAGAGTTGATAGTCTAGTGTTAACCTTAACCTGACTGACAGAATCTTTCCTGGAGTTGACACAAGCAAATATATCCAGAAGAAGATAAGTTAATCACTCTAGTGAGCTTCATTAGTACCATCATGGGCAAAAATGAGATTGCATCTACCACACTAACCAGGAATCCATTATGCTGCTCCTGTGGAGGGTTGTGCTTGAGGGAAGAATGGATAAGAATGAAAAAAAGTGGATTTGGGGAGTGAAAAAATCCTGATAATAAGTGAATTCAGGGGGGGGAATAGTTAATGGGAACACAGATGACTGTGTTCTCTCTTCTGCAAATAAAAGTACATTTGCTCTCTGAATTCACCAAAAAACATGACCCTGAGATTCTTCTGCTTTATGTAAAATTTCACCCAACAAATCAAGATAATTTTATGAGAACCTCTGGAAACAGTAGAAACTCCTAGAGGAAGTTTGAACCCTGACCTTTTCTCTGTCTGTATAGATCTGATCACTGCTGTATTTGCAGAGCAAAACCATCCCTTCCTGCACGTCATCAATAAAAGCTGCCTCAGTGTACATGTAGGTCTACAGTGTTTATGTAGGCCAGTAACTTTGCACTCCAAAGAGTAAAACCTGGTAGGGAAGTCAGACTAGTTGTATGGCCTATAGACAAGAGGTATCTAACATTTCCTACTAAATTTTGAAAGCATTTCAAAAAGGTACTGCTTTAATTGCTTTACAAAAAAAAAAAACCCAAAGTGTTTGTTGTAACATACAAGCTGAATGGCTGTGGGGCTGGAAAGTTCATGGTAGGCTGAAAAGAGAAGATCTGGTTTCCTGATACCCTGGGGTAGTTGCTGGTCCCCTGAGCTTGGCACACCAACCTTCTCTTCTTCCTTTGTGTCCTAGAGCATAGTGCTCTGTAGCCTCCAGAAGTTCCACACCAATGAGTGGTAAGGGAAGTTCTGCTGAACTACAGCTTTTTTTTTTTTTTTTCCTTGTGTGTTTTAAAATCCTGGTGAAATGTATTCCCATTATTTTGGCTTTATATTTTTAGTTCCCTCATCTGTAACATCTTCTGAATATCCCATTTTCTGGGGAAACCTGTTTTATTAAAACCACAAACTAAACACATGTGGGTCCCTAGGCACTTGTAGGAAAAAGTGGAGACTAGTACATTTTATGTATTGGAGGGATGACAATCTAATAGAGGCTGCAGCATGCAGATGTATGGTTAGGTGAACTACAGACCCTCGTTGGATGCAAAAGCTGTGAAAGATGAGGACTCTCTAGAAAAGCAAAAGCAGCCACATAGGAGTTATTTACCAAACAGTGAAAAGTAGCATTTGTGAAGTGTCATGCTTTTTTGTCTTAACATTGGTTTTAGAGCCTTGTTGGGGGAGGAAGAAGATATAAAATAAAATTAATCTGATCATCTGTCAAAATGTTTAAGTGAAGAAAAATATATGGAGGTCTGCCTGAATCATCAAAAAATTTGATGGACCGGGTTTTCCTCCATGACTAAGGAGTTATGACTGCCAAGTGAGAAATAGCCTATTGTTCTTTGTTGAAAACTCGAAACAAAAATATAACCACATTTCTGAACTTTTTTATTTTCTTGGAATATTAATGCTCAATATAAGGTATTATTACTTCAGCTGCCCGGGGCTCTCAGGACTTTTTTTAGCTTATAGAATGAGTTGATATAATTACCAGTATTGAAAGAGATCTTATTCTTGTTCTAAACTGTATAGAGGGTTCAGGGCAGAAGCACATACGTAGCACACACAGCTGTACAATCCTGTCTGTCACTAACTGAAAAAGTTCCATTTTATTCCAAGTCTAGAGGGATCTCTGACTGTAATGTCTTCGGGACAATGAGTTTAAGCACAGAAATCTGAGCTCTTCACTCTGTGAATGTGTCTCTAGGTTAAGGATCTGCTTTTCAAATATATTTCTTAAATTTTCTTCTGCAGGCACTGCCAACACCAGTAAGTCACACATGGGGAAGTAGAGGACTTCTTTCTCCACCAGAAAATTTTCTGAACTTCTACCTCCTTGCTGTAAATTGAGTATTGATGCCTTGTCTCACACGCAGTGAAGTCAGATACTCCCATGGAGCATCTGAAGAAGTGTTTATTGATACACACTCTAAGGAGAAAGCTGCATTGCTATTTCACAATATCTCTGCTAAACTGGTAACTGGGTTTTCCAGTCATGCCCACATGTATGCCTGCATTCTGGACCCCACCAATAAGGAGCTGTCTTCCCCCACCTGTTGGTGAAGCAGAGGGAAGAGAGATTATGAGTGATTTTTAACTGAAATGGCACCTCCCCTACGTTTCAGACATATGGGTGAATAAGCTGTGACTATTAGTAATTTTGTTGTGTGATATCAGAGGCAATGCGCAGAGAGCATTGTGAGTGAAGATGTTGCATCAGGTTATCTCAATTTTGTCTTGTAAAGCATCAAAGGCAAGCCACATGTAGCACTGATTGTTAACTGTGGTGTGACTTGTACACCAGGACTGTGAATGCTAATGAACCTCCCTGTTGACCACAATAGAACTGATGTTTGATATGAATCTGATTAATCTTTCTTCTTTATCTGTGCTACAAGTTTTTAGATCAGGAGAATTAAAACCTGGCTCTACTGCTGTTAAGGATCATGAGAGGTCCAGAAGCATATTTAGGAAAGTTTACTGAAGGACTATGTGAAGGCAGAATTCATGAGAGAAGCAAGGTAGGAAGAGATGAAAGAATTTAAAAGAGGACACATCCTCTCACCCACTACAGAGAGAACTGATTCATATCCTCTGCCTGATAGGGCACGTGGCAAAAATGTCATGATGTAATAAAATATTCCAGAAATGCAGGACAAGAGCTTTTCTGAGAAGATGGGCATAGATCTGACTTGAATGAATGTTGCTAGTATTTGCCAACAAACTGTGAGGTGGTTAGCAAATCTGGGATACAGAGAAGGGGCAACACTAGCAAATAAAAAAGTGTTTACATTTGTCAAGCAACCAAAGACTTGTGAGGAAAACAAAGCTAGAGAATACAGTCAGGAATACTTGAAAAGCAAGTATTTGGTGTTCATTGGTATTGACACATAAAAATGAAGATATTGGGGTTTTTTAGTTTTCCCACCATCAGGTAATACGTCTTTCCTCTGCCTTCACAATATTTTGCTATTTTTTTCTTTTACATCCCCACTTACTATTTCCAAAGGGAAAGCAGTAGCTGCCTAAAGTGGCTAAGGAAGCTGTTTACATTTTTCTACATTCCTGACATTAGTTAATATTTAGAGGAGCCATTCTTGAGGCTCCAGAGGAGCCTATATTTGAACACAGAACTTTCTGCCAAATACATCTGGCAGAAAGGTTACCAATATATTTGGTTTTGAAGACAAGCACCTGCTTGAGGCTGAAATGTTGACATTTAATATCTTTGCATGTGGTGTGTTTGCAGCTCTGCTGTGTACACAGGCTGCACGCATGTTGTGCTGGTAAATATTTCTTCACTCTCTGTCCTGGAGTCCAAAATTGTTTTGCTGTAGAAGAGGGAGAATTTGCAATAGCAGTGCACTCTTCTGTTCCAGCAGTGATAAATATTTGACTGTCATTATGTTCAGCTTGGACTATTTTTTAAATACTCCTAGCTCTCAATGTGTGAGTAGTCCTCACTGTAGTAATCTAGGCTCATCTTGCAAACTTTTATCCATAAAATTAAACCCACAGGCCTTAATGGGACAAAATGTGTGAGGAAAGGGTACCAACAGGCATAGCTGAAGAAATATGCCCTTAGATAATGATGTAGTATTTAGAGTCTGAGATAATAAAGTATGGCGTAGCACAAATGTCTCACTAATAGAGGGTAATGTGTTATGAAAATTAAAGTGCCATTTCTGGAGTACTGGGCTGTGTGATACAGAACTTTTGGGACATGCATTGGCAACAAGCATACACTTTTCAGATGGAGTCAAACTACACTTTGACAAACTTTAAGTATTTCAATTTTCATAGTTTTTCTTTAAAATTATATGTTAGGCAATGTGTAGGAAGCAGCTGTCATATTCCCGATGAAAATAAAATCTCTACTTTTGTATTCAAAGCTCATGGTGCCTGTCCTGATACTAAGAGAAGATAGAAACACATCAGTCAAAAACATCTGTTACTTGTGGTGCATTGAAAAGTACCTGGTTTAAATACACATCTTTACAAGGTTAGATTTCAGCCCAACTTGGAAGTTTTTAAAGCTTTCAAAGTTGAGGTTTTTACGGAGGTTTAGATTCATCCCTGTACAAAAGATACATAATTGTGGTTAAGTTTACAGGAATGAGCTCTAAAGCCACAGTAAAACATCCCCTTAGGTTCATGAATCAAAATAGGTTTGTTGCCTACTGAAATCTTTCAATCCTTGAAGAGTAAAATGTCTAGGGTTACATTTGTGAATGAGTCTATCATTCATAATAGGCTCATTCACAAATGCAACCCTAGACATTTTACTTTTCAAGGATTGAAAGAGTCTAAGTTGACTGGGCCAACGGTTTAACTACAAATAAATTCAGCCACCTGCATTAGCAGCCAGGAACAGTAGGTCTCTCTAGCGAGGCCTCATCTGCAGAGTGCTTGCCCTGGGGAAGCCTGTCAGATCTAGACAAGAACTAGTTTCAGACTGATAGGTTGTCATTGTTAGTCCTTGATCGTTTAATCTTTCCTTCACAGATGGGTGAGGGCCTTTTTGGAGGGCTGGGGGAGCAGGATGGGAATGGTGGTACCCATGTGCTGGATGTGGATCATTAAAGCCAGCATTAGCAGATGATGTGGGGCTCAGGTGTCTTCCTGGTGGGATACACAAGTAAATTATTTATATAAATAAATAGTCATCCAAGACAATTAGCAGTCATAAAGTGAATTGTGGTGTATGCTGGTCTGTCTCTCTCCCTTGCTTGCAAAACCAAACTCTTTTAAACAGGGGTATAAGTGGGTCAGTTGGTTATTGACCCTGCTAAATCAGAAATTGTACTTTGGCTCTGTGGGAACAGATTGGTTGTGACTGCAATCATTCCTGCCACCCCTCTCTAGTGTATTCCCTAGGATAATGAACCTAGGATGATGTAAATTAACTGAGCTCCTCTGACAGCATTGCTTGTGTCTCCTCAACAGCTGCGCTGTTAGCATGGATATGTGTGGATTAATGGCATCTTCGTCTCCTGCATGGTCGTCATCGTATGCAGCAATGGGGAGCAAGAACATCCTGGGTCATGGAATCTTTGGTACTTTTGTTTCTGAATGAAGGGGGACTCATGCAAACCAGCTCTGGTGTCTTTGTACTACTCAGTGTTCTCCCATCTGTAAGGGTTTATAATGCCTGGAGGCAGCTTTTGTCCTTGAAAATGATGGTGATGCAGAGGTGTATGGTGATGCGTGGTAATCCACCCTGTGCATGCTGGAGAGCGTTGTATGGAGAGCTGCATGGAGTCAGCCAGGACCAGCTCTGAGCCTGAGCTGGCTCCACACAGAGCAGCACAGCATGTCTGCACTGTGCTCCACGTGTTTTCAGGTGCCTTTTCACATGGACATTACCAAACTCTTTCCACATCTGCACTAGCTCTGCATGCAGTTAGGGCCACATAAACACAATTTGGTGCCTAAAATAATAAGCCAGTCTGGACATTAACTGCCTCAGCAGGCTTTACATCCTCCACACAGACTCTATTTCCATATGCACAGGTCTGCTACATTCCTTTGGAGCACTAAACCTGTGTCCACACTAGAAAATAATAAAAGTACAATCATACCAGTTAACATTACATGACCATACTCTGTTCAGTTTTCAAATGTGAAACAAAACTTTTAGATACATGTATTCAGTTTCATTTTTGCTGCTGTGCTTCCTGATGTCCTGGTCGAGACTTGGGCTGAAAGCAGTAGGCTTTCCTTTGAGGCACAGGGGAGGGTACAAAGAACAACTTCTTCCAAGTGCCACTTTTAGAATTCCAATTTAAAGCAAAACTTTTCCAAAGGCCACTTCAGTCTTTTTCCTCTGTGAGAAGAGTGCTTTACCCCCTCCCTGTGAGTCATACATGAGCAAAAGAGGCCTATTTTTTGTGGCAGAAAGGTACTTGTTTTTTAGAGTTTGTTTTGTTTCCCATGTGTGTTTAGCTGCCCTGTGGAATGTTGTAAAAGAGGCTTTTTTTTTTTTTTTTGAGTATGTCTGTCATCTCTGTCAAAGGGCTGCTAGAGGTTTAGGCTGCTTGTATTATCTTAGGAGTGATTTTATGTCCTCAAATAGCAAGCTATTAGCACAACCTTGCCATTGGGGTTTGTTACACTTTGTGTGTCAGTGTGTCTGTGCTTTTTTGCTGTCTCATCTCTCCCAGCCGATAGTCTGGTCATTTAAACTGAAGTTCGCAAACAGCATAATAATGCTGGGAGTCACAAAAGAGGAAGCTAATGGCTGCAGTTGCTATTGTAAACCTGATTTCCACAGGCTCAGCAGGGCTTGGCATATCAGAGGCAAGCTCAGTAAAAGGGACCCTGCTGCTGCAGCTGTGCCCGAGCAGTTGGATTTTTATTAGCCTGGAATGGAAGCTGGGCTGGAAAAGCTCCTGACTGCCTCCTGCAATGCACTGAGTGGGCTTGGCCCCAGTGGGAGCCTTACGTGCTACAGCTGAATTAAATGGATGATGCTGCTGTGCAGGAGGCCTGTGTAAGCTCAAGGATCCAGGTGAGCTCTGAGGAAACTTCAGGGGTTTGCCCTCCAAGAGAGGACATCCCAGCTTCTCTACAGTAGAAGAGAATGGAAGCATTCATTTAATGCCAAACTCTGTGCTTCTGTGAGAGCTGAAGCAATCCTCCTTTTGAGAGAGATTGCCTGTGCCAACTCAAAATTGATAGTGTCGTCCTTAAGCTTCTTTCAAACATGTGATTTTCTTAATGAGAGAAGAACATCCTTGTACTCCATATTCTTTCTGAGTACCTGCTACTACTCTACTACCCAGTAATTCTCCTTTTTGTATGTCATCTTCCTTGATGCCTTCCATTTGCTCTCAGGGCCAAGGCTAGGTTCAGGCTCTCAGTAACTTCCAGAAAATACTGAACAGACCATGGAAGGACTAAACAGTTTTTCTTTGTGCTCTTCTGTCCCTCTTCCACGTTATTGCTGTGCACTCCATGTAATGTGAGAGAGGAGAGTCTGTGCAGTCCCAATGTGTTGCGGTTCGTTTTGAGGTGGGGCACCCTGGGGATGTCCCCAGAGGGCCCCTAGGCTGTGAGCTGGCTGGCAGCAGCGGGCAGGCAAGGAGACTCCACACGGCTTCTGAGGGTGCTGATCAGATGAAGGTTTATTTGGGATCCCAACCCCGGGAACAGCATGGTTACTGAGGGAAAAGGGGGGAAGGGGGAAGGAGGGGGAGCCGAGGGGAGGGAAGGGGCAAGAGGAGGGGAAGAGGCTGAGAGAGAGGAAGGGCTAAGAGAGAGACTGATCTCCTAGCACAGCTTAAGAGGGGAATTGAAGTGGGCGCGGAATCACATTGGGCCAATGGGATTACAGGTACAGGATGGTTCAGGGCAGGACCACAGGCTTAGAATATACCATACATTTTGAAGGGGTGAGACAGAGCATACCATTTAAATAAAATGGAATAAAACACCAATGTACATATCTCCTCCCTAAATTAATTAATTTAGGTTGTTTGGAAGTACCTGTGACATTGAGACTAAAAGGGGAGGCTCAGTTAGTCTCAGATAATATCTTGGGTTTCCATGAAAACACTCGGTTCTATTCTTGTACGTATTCTGGTTGTGTTGTAATATTTCATGTTGAAGAGGAAAATTTTCTTGAGACATATTGACAGCCAAAAGCTAGCACTTCCATGGACTTACATGGGTTGGGATGTGCTGGCTTGGGATGGCTTTCCTTTCCTCTTTTCTGGTCTGCATAGCTCTCAAAATGTAACACAGTGCATTTGTATATCAGACATACCAGTGGGTACTATCTAACCCCTTGTTAAATGATTTAGGCCCAGAGGGTTGTGGTTTAGAGACATCTCTCCCATTTCAGGCAAATTTGAAATTGTCTTAAAGGTAATTAAGTCCTTATAAACTGGCATCAGCAAAGAGGAAATCTATCCAAATGCTTCCTGGAGTATGGGAAATTAGAGGAAAATTTGGCAATTGCATAAGCTTACTAATCATTTAGCACAAACACACTGCTCTGCCAATATGCATTCCTGTATTTACAGATAATCCACAGCATATGACATTTCTTTCCTGGCAGGTATTATGTGTGAGGCTCAGATTATTGCAGTGGAGGAGAGGGAACCCCAAACAGAAGGTGCAAACATATAGGAAGAAGGTAAAGATATTTACATACTTAAGATATATATTTTTTTAAATTAAAATACTGTAGTTGTTCTATAGCAAGGGCCTGAATTACAGAACAGAACCTGCTGTGCTTTCTATGGCCTGTGTGGTGTATTATTTGAACACCTCATAATTTGTATGCATTTGTCTTGGTCACACATTTTGCCCTTCCTTGCATTGCTGGTGTAAGCACTATCTTTCTTAGTGCATTGATCCATCCAAGGGCAGTTGGTGTCATATAGAAAACATTACAATTGTAAGAATTTAAATGCATTTAAAACTCTGTCCTTATGTGACTTTCTTGGGGACTCTAAGGAAGCTTTCTGTAGGGGAGGAACAGAACCTGATTCTGCTGAGTTGCATGGGCACATTTATCTGTGCCAAAAGCTTGGGGTGCATTTGCCAGCACTGAGCCAAGGAGCCTGGCAGGGGATTGAGTTGGTTGGTGGCTGAGTCCTACCAGACCAGTCTTACATCAGAAAAAACCACTCTGTTGCCCAGTTCAAGCCAGAGACTCTGTAATGCTACTGCTCCTCATGCAGAAAATGAACAGCAGTCACCCAGTGCTGCTGGCCATGCATCCTCCTGCCTGCAGGTAGCAAGCTGGAATAAAGGCATCGCTCCACTCCACTTACACTGAGAGGCATTGACTCATTTCCACAGAGAACTGAGTGCTTTCAGCTCTCCTTAAAGTCAAGTCAACCATCACTGAATGAGACTCTTGCCCTTCTAGTAGCAGGGCAACTTGAAGTAAAGCAGTAAGGGATGGTGAGGAAGGAAGGGCAGACTTGTATTTAATCCAGAAATCACTTCTGGCCTTTCACTGAAAACACAGCTGAGGGTTTGAAGGAAAGAGCACTTTTTTTTCTCTCTGAAATATTTTTTTTTTATTATGTGTGTGAAAATTTGAAAACGTTTAAAGGAAATTAAACATCTTTTAAAAATGTATATCTATATGAAAAAAATTTAAAAGAAAGTTCTGATTAGAAACTTCAACCAGATTCTACTCACTAATTTCAATTACCAATAATTCTTCTTGTAAAAAATCTCAATCACTTTAAAAAGTGTCAAATTTTTCTTTTTTTGATTTTTTTTTTTTTTTTTTTTTTTTTTTTTTTTTTTTTTTTTTTTGTCTGGGAGTACTAATGTGATAAAATCAGGTCAGCTCAGCTTCAGTTAAGAAGATGAATGTATTGAGACTCCCAGCAAGGTTGTCTGTCAGTAGCACAGGCTTATATGATCCTTCCATTTGGCTCTGTTTGCTCTTGGTGAGGCTGATAATTTCATCACCTTCCCTGAAGTTGCATTTCATTCTCCATAAATTCTTTAGTGCCTCTTTAAGCCCCTCATATTGGAGCACTTTTTCTTCTGGAATGCCCTGGTTTGATCTATTGTTATGGTGGCATGTCACATTCAGTTACTGTACGTGTCTCACTAGGTGCAATGCAATGCTGGCTGCCACCATAACTAATTGTGAGTGAGTGTTGCTCGTGGGGCAGTTTCTGGAAAACACAGCTGGGACTCCTGGTTTCAGAGTATGTGTTCTTTGAACTGTCTTGGCATCAGTGAAATGTTTCATTGTAAAGAGATATGACAGAGCTGTGGGCTGTGTCCATACCAGCAAACTCCCGCCCAAACTCTCCACCATCGCTACCCTCGGTGTGGCTCTGACAGCAATAGCAGCTGATGGGATAAATTAATTGACTGCAGCTTCCCAAATCCCTTAGAGCAACACCCACAGATGTGGCTGCCTCAACTTTCTGCTCTGTTCATGCTTGCTCTCTTCAAGCCAGTGTCCCACTCCTGCTGTCTGAAATGGCTCCTGCTGCCTTCTTACCTCCCCTGGTACTTTCCCTCCCACACGACATGCCTCCCCATAATGGTACCAGTGCTTTTTTACACCTCTGCTGCTGTCCCTGACCAGCACTGCTTCTGGGACTAAGTGAACAAGTCCAGCAGAGCAGGTTCAGCTTGATTCAGCCTTGCTCTCAGCTCTGCTTCATCTGTTGGTGATGTGAACACAGCTCCACTTGCAGCTTCTGCAGCTTCTAGCACAGACATTTCATCCTGTGCCAAGCATGTCAGTGTGACAGCCAAATTTAGCATGCCAGTCACTGATACAGCTTCCCCTGATATATCTCAGCAGAGAGAGTGGGAAAGTGTGGCAAAAAAATACTTTTTTATGTTGAATGAGAGATTGATAGTGCCATTAATAAAGCTATTGCTAGCAAATAACACCTTTGTATACAGAGAGACTGAATTGCCAATCACAACCATCTGCCCCTTCTTTGTCTCTTTTCTGCACTGTCTTTGAGCATTTTTCTGTAACATCTATTTGGAACACTTCTGCTTTATTGTTTTCCCAGGGTTATGAAAGTTGAGTTCTCTCTCTAAACAGAAGGAATTACACATTGCCATAACCCTGCTGTACAGCACAAAAGGTTTGGAGTTTTAAATTTTAGCTTTTTGAGTTCCCTTTAGTAGCCTGAACCACCATGAATAGTAGGTAGTTTGAATGATGCCAACCATGCCTGATGTAAATCTAATTCATGTGAGCAGTCCCCTCTCTTCTGCCTGAGTGGCATCATAAGTAGTGTTGTCACCTGAAGTATCATCCTTTGTATCTGAAATAGCAGCACATGAAATGAAGGTTGTTGTTTGCAGGCAATCTTCAAAGTCAGGTCACACTGCCGGTTCCATCACTCGTCACACTGTGAAATGCTTCTCTCCCCCATCCCTGCCACCAGCCCGTACTGTGGGGTTATATACAATAAAACCCTTTGGATTGCCTTCCTCCCCAGTTTCTCAATCTATAGGGTGTTTTTGAAATACATTTGTGAGACCATTTTCCCTGAAACCATGGATGATAAGAAGAAGTGGTTTCTAATGGAAGTGGGAAACTTTGCCTTATCATTCCCTTATCCTCTCAGGATGTGCAGCATAAAGAGAAACATTTAATATACAATTCTGTAATAAAACTGGAAGAGCTACAGTACTGTAGCTCATTTATTTCAAGGATATTCTCTGCCTTATTAACAGCTAGATGTGGGGCTGTTAGTAAACACAAAGAAGCCAGGATAAGCTGAAGTTTAGAGAGAACCAAGACCAGTCCTGAACTTTGGCTGGACACACCCTTGTGCTTCGTATGAATATGTACCTTCCTTTCCCTTCACTGTCTTCTTGAAGGCAAGAGTGCTTTTACTTGTTAAGATTTAATTTTTAAAATATTCTTTGGCCCCAAGCATATAGAAATGGTTCTGAAAGGGAAGCATGAAAATTTGAAAAAAGCTTGCTTGAATTTCATCTACACCAGCTACAAGCTCCTTTTCTTAAGAACTTATTACTGAGCACAGTAATAAGCTCCCAGTACTGCCTGGGAGCTGAAACTTCAATTTGTTTTAGTGCATATATTAACCACCATACTCTGCATTGTATATCTGATTATGATTTTATGCAGATATCATAAATTATATAATTTCCAAGTCTTCTCCTGTCATTTCCAAGTCTTTTCTCAGTAAAAGAAACCCACCAAAATATTAAGTACCTGCAAGAGAGTAGAATCATTAGTTAAGAGTTTTCTGCAAGTACATTTTGACCCTGAAGCTATACAGTTTTAAAAATAGTGTTCCTTGGGTTTTCCAGAAGATACAACAATAACTGTGAGGAACAGACTCCAATATTTTAACTTCCTGCACGTGCCTACACACTAAGTGTTGTATCAGTACTGATAATTCTCAAGGTCATGGGCACTTGCTGTTCTGAGCTTAGTCTGCTTTTGCTATGGAAGTGAGATGACAGCTGTGTGCTGTGAGTGCAAACTGAATTCAAAGCACACTGTACACCTGATTTTCAAGGGCAAAGCTGAAACTAGGTCCTCTCCCTGTTTTGTTTTTCAATTAAAAGGAAAGAGACAGAAAAGTGGGGTGCAAGGTAATCCGACAGTTGAACTTTGTTATTGCATTATTTACTTTAATAAAACCATAGTATTAACCACAAGTAGCTTTGGAAATATTTCATTATCTCTTTCATCAAAGGCATTTGACACACAAATAAAGGAAGAACCAAAGAGATGTGAAATGCAATGGACAACTGTTACAAATAAACAGGCTTGGGGGCCTTGGATGAACTCAGCTTTTAACATCACTATGGTATTAGATCTCTACAGGCCTGCTATGACATTGCAGCCTTTTAAAATTTCAATAGATTAGCTCTGTTTGTTTAGGTTTTATGATTGTTTGGGAATGGCATGGTTTGAGAGTTATTAGGTGGAAAAGCCCTGGGAGTGACAGATGTGATAGAGAGGTATGTGAAAAGAAGAAGGTTTTACGGTGACTATTTTTTCTCACTTTTAAGTGGAATGACTGTGATTAAAGGTGGGTGAGTATCATTTTTAAAAACGGAAGGTTTTCAAGTATGCACTCACATAAATTACTTTACAGAATGCCTGACCCCTTTTCTCTTACCACAACAGATTTATTTCCTAAAAGGCTTTCGTTCCAAGGAAGGGAAGTGTTATAGATACTCCTGCCAACATATATCCATCTGTGAATGCTGGTGTGAATATTTCTATGTTTTAATCAGAGCATGGGGGGCTGCCTGTGGCCTGGGAATCATTTGGTCAGGAAGCAGATGGCTCTGTGGCAGCTACGAGCACACGATGAGAGTTACTGGGACCACTCAGGAACGCTGTCTGAGCAATGCTCATCATAAACACTGAACATGTTGTGCAGTCTGGGGGAGAAGTATGTCTATATAAATGAGTTTTTCAGTATGCCTGCATCTGTAAGTTGGACTGTTTCATTACATCAGTTCTACCATTTATATGCAAAGGCATGTGTTCTGAATATTTAGTCAGGTGCCAGTTAAGTCAGATGCAGCAATATAGCAAACTCCATGTGTGGAATTTTCATTAAGAACTACGTGGTACATGTTCTAGATTTACAAGGGAAAAAAAATTGTTTTGGTCTGTATTGAATGACAACACTGCTAGATTATTCTGGCCATTTCAGTAGTTGGCTCGTCCCATGTTCCAATCCCAGGGACCAGAAGTTCAGTTTTCCCTGATAAATGCTGCCTCAAATTTGGAACCCATTCTATTCTGCCATGTCTGTTACCAGTTACGGCAGACCTGACTTTGCTATCACCAAAACTTCCCTTGTATTAAATATTTTGAATCAGTCACTGCATTATATATTGTGTTTTAATCTCTCCAGCTTTAGACAGCCCCATACGTGTTTCTGGATCCTTTTAGGTCCAAAATAACCGATATATTAATTATAATTTAAAAATGCATGTACATGATTATGATTTTGCTACAGATTTTGCTGGATTTTAAAATTTAATAACATGATAGAGAGTAGACAAAGGAATACTTCCCTTTGTTTAAATACATTTCCAAGAGCAAATCGGTTGTCTTGTGATGGGTCAGCTTTGGAATTCCTGGATCTTAAAATGCAAGCATGTCCTTCAAATAAGATACTGTTTTCTTTGTAGGTGGTCATGAAACTCAATACATCTTTCACAAACTGAAATTGCATAAACACAAAATTATTGTAAAGGAAAAATTGGGCCCAAAGTGTTATTTTTAGTGAGTATTTTGAGTGCTGTGGTGATATTTTCTCATATGATAATCATGATGGTGATTGGAGCTTGCTTGCCCTAAGCTGGTTTCCATCATTCATTCATCTGTAAATTGAGTTTGAATGCAGATTGAGTTCTGGTGGAGAATTACTTCACAGTTTTTCCTGTACTGATCTTTTATTCAGTTGAGCTGGTGAGATGCCCTACTTACATTTCCAAGGTTTTGCCTTCAACATTGACTTTGAATAAAGAACTGAAGAATGCATTGTTGATTTCCTTCAATGAAAAATGGTTTTCTTAATCTTTATGATACTTGTTAAGTTTAAGACCAGCAGAATTAATACTTCACAACATTTTTAATACTGTATACAAGGGGAGTGAAAGCTTTTCTCTATTTCCTCCAGGCATTCTCTATTTCCTTCTTGGAGCCTGCATTCCTGGGACAAGGATAAGTGGAAAGAACATCCTTGCAAGCCCACACACTGAGCACTGAACCAACCTCCTCCTTCTTTAATCGATGTCATCACCACTCCAAGAAAAACAACTGGTCCCGTAGTTTTCCCAGTGTAAAAGGTTGTGTTCCTTGGATCCACCCAGGATCTACTAGCCCTTCTCTTATGATGCTTTTTATGTGTCATGCACAGAGATTTAAATGTTCTCCAGATGATTCTGGGCATACCTCAGTCCCCAGGTCCTTCAGCGAATCTTACCCCAGAATCAAGAAGAGCAATGGACTCCATTATAAAATGTTGTGTCAAGAGTAGCTGTGTTGATACCCTCCTTCCTTTTTGCCCTAGGAGAAGGGCAAAAATTGCCACCATGAAGAAGATCATTCATGCTGGGGATAAATGCCATGGCTTTTGTATGTTTCAAATGTTTTTCAGATTGCAAAATTCCCCACGATGATCTGGGAAGGGGTCTGTCACTTCAGTTTTGCTCTGCAATGATATGGACAGGATTACTCTGTAAAACTGTAAGAGATCTCAAATTAGAAAAATGAGTACCTGAGTTCTCACCAGGCAATGGAGGAGGGACCTCAATATTTTCTTTTGGGGCAGCTGTAATGCCTTTGTTTTGCCATGAGTTGGCTGTACTAGAGAAGAAATGTTGTTTTTGTGGTCAAAAACAACAAAAAGCACTTTCCTATCAAAATGTCCTTGGTTTGTTGTCTAGAAGTGGTTTGTCTGTGAAGTTCAGTTTTATGGTCTGTTTTCAGCTTCTTGGTACTCTGATGACTTTAAGATATGTATCAACCAGAAATTGTATCTTTTCTTGTGGAAATTTTGTATTTTTTCACCTTCCACCTATGGCTGTGATCTTGCATCATTGAGCAATCTACAGAACCTGAATTCCTTGACTTTGCTTTTAATTATCCTGCCTGATGAAACAGACGCCCATTATTTATCTCTTCCACAAACATAGTCACCATTATTTAATGCAGCATCCTTATTTCCTTTTAGATGTCCTGGATTCCTGGTCTGAGGAACTTTAATCCCACAACTATAATTACTTGATTTTAGCAGGTTTTACACTGGTGTTTCAAATGATTTGGTTAATAAGTGACAACTAGTGTAAAACCTGCAGATCAATTTTTATTATGTAATGCTGTGCAATTTAATGTAGGAGTAGCTATGATACAACACTGACTGGCAAGTAACACTGCTTTGTCCCAAAAGAGACATAGTCCAGAGGCCTGGATGCCAAACCAGGCCTCCTGCACTCTAGATAATGTATCTTACGCAGCCACGTATAAAAATTATGTTGGTTAGGAATAAATCAATAGTCCTCGATTGTCCCAGTTAGAGTGAGTGATATTTTGTTGAGGATACAGTTGCAAACATCCTCAATTATTGTATACGGCATACTCCTGCCTGATCCCAAATTCCTGCATATCTTAATGCAATCAGGAAATGATGGATTAACACTTCAATATGCTATGCCAATCTGAAGAATTGTGTGGTAATATTATTCCCAAATTGCCCATTTGTTTGGAAAACAACTTTAGTCACTGTGTTACTAAGGAAGACATTGATTTTCTTCCTTTTTTTCATTCAAGCTAAAAGTTAAGAGGAGTCCTGGGGAATTGGTTTTGCCTAAGTTGATGTATTGGGTCTGGCAGGGCAGGAGATAACTTTTTTCATATCAGCCTCTATGGTTCTGCATTTAGAATTTGTGGCTAAAATACTGTTGATAACCCACCAGTGTTTTGGCTATGGCTAACCAGTGTTTGCACAGTGTCACGGCTTGTGTTCTCCTGCTCCACCAAAGAGTAGGCTGATGGCTGGGAAGGGACACAGCAGAACAGCCAACCTGAACTGACCAAAGGAATAAACTTGATCATATAACATGTTCAACAATAAAGGCAGGGGTAGAGCAAGAAGGAGTTGAGAGCTTTCTCTTCCCAGGTGGCCATTGCTCAGGGACTGGCTGGGCCATCAGTCTGCTTGTGGGAGTTGGTGAGTTAATTCCTTTCTATTACTGCTTAATTTATTCTTTCCTTGAGCTATTTTACTGTCTTTAACTTAATCTATGAGTTTACTGGCTTTTGTTCTTCCTGTTTTGTCCCCCATCCCAATGAACATGATGGGATGAGTTAGAGGCTGTGTGGTTGCTTGGCTCCTGGCCAGTGTCAATCTACCACGGTAAAAACTTCTTAATTCTCCTCTACATAAGAAACTGCCAGCAACACATTCCAAGATGCTCAGCCTGGCTCTCTGGTCAGGCCAGTTCCTTACCCTCCATTTCCCAGTGAAGGCCAGTCCAGTGTTTGTTGTATCCTTTCATCTTTCTGATGGCAACATCCTGTTCTGCATCTGGTATTGAGGAGAGCTGAATCAGACCTCTGTTTATTTGCTACACTAAAATTAGCATTTTCCTAGCTGTATCAGTTGAGGAATCCTTGAATAAAATTTTTTAAGGGACAGAATGTGACTTGTGATAATATAGACAACAAATTATTTTTGAGTGTTGTGGGGATATGGTGGTTCCTGGCTGTCAGGTTAGAAGGGCCATAGGCTGGAACTTGGTAGCAGTTCTCCAGCTATATACCATCTGCATTTCTTTTAATGACAAAAATAATTACCAGTTTCCTGCACTGCTGTCAAAAAGCTGAGCCAACATGCCAATCAGTCTGGGAGTATGATCTGGAGTTCTAGTCTGGCTACATCAGCTGTGCTTTTCAGCCAGTTCCAGAAGCATATTCTGTAGTATTGGTGAGGTTTGATCCAGGAAAAGTACAGATGTTGCAGTATGTTGCAAGTACTCTGGCAGTCAGAAAGATTCAGTCCAGTCCTTTGACCTTTTTCTGTTTATCTCATATGACATTTGTGCCATGAGCAGAAGCAAAAGTAGGCAATCTGACAAAAGTAGGATTTTTCCCCATAGAAGGATCCATACAGTTGGACGGAGTCCCTAATAGCTTTTAATATTTACTCTCCTAACATTTGCACTACAAAACAGAAAGATATTTGATTGCAACAGTGGATCCTTGAACCAGAGACAATGGTTATAGCTGAGTTAGGGTTCTTAGGCGCCCACAGAAATTTATTAGCATTCTCTTTGCTTACTGTTTTCTCTCAAGTATACTGACAAACCACTTCTAGTCTCCATTGACTCTGAGGTGACCTGGTCTGATGTGTTCTGACAGCCATTGCAGTACCAAACTTAGAATCAAAAATCAAAAACTATGTTGCTATTTTGGGGTGAGATTAATGTACACAATTTATCTTTCAAAGAGGAGTTAAGTCAACTGGAGAGCATACCTTAAGTGAACTTGGTAAGTCTTACTCTACATTTGTGCTGGATTTTATCAAAAGTGCATTAGCACTGAGGCAACGAAGCCGATGAAGTTGTTTCAACATCTGGCCAAACCAGTCTGTTAAGCGCATTCCACAAACTTTACATTTACACTGGAAACTTCGCTGCTGTGCTTTCTTATGATACATGTGTATGGGGGTAGCCGTAAATCCACCTGCTGCACTAGTCTGGGTGGTATTAAATCATAGAGAAAGCATCAGTCTTTTCCCTTGCACTTTATTTGTTCAAGGCCATGTCAGTATGAGACATTAGTTTTATGCAGTATCTCATGAAATGTAGCAGTTAATGAGATTGGCTACATGTAAACATTTGGATCATCCAGGGGTATAAAGACTGTAGTAAAGAATGGATGAGATAAAGTGATACCGAATGATTATGTTAATGGGACTATTCCATCATGAAAACAGCATGGAAAATGCTGCTGAAACAAACCTTTACAAAGTCACTGACAAACATTTCTTGCCAAATGCAAATGCCTCATTCAGACCTGACCTCCAGTAGGTCCAACAAGGTATGGTTCATAATTTCTGCTTGTGTTGCTCTGTGGAACTTATGACTGCTGATCTTGATCTTGGATTTGCTGACAAGCTTAAGAATAGTCAAAATATTTAGCTCACAGAAATGGAAACTTCTTTTGGCAATGCCTTTCTTCAGATGTCTACATGACTTAAATAAATGACTGAGAAATTTACTTCTACCTGTGTTACAGGATGATTCTTATAAGTTTTTTGCAAAAAAACTGAGATCCAGCAGCAGATGATGTACCTTACTTCTATTCATCTGTAGCACTGCAATGAAACATGGGGAAAATGCTTTTATGAAAAGCAATACTCTCTCCATTTTAAAAAATTAAATTTAAAAAATCATCCAATTGTGTCACTTGCATCAATCCATGACAATGAAGCTTTTTTGCACAAACACTGGTGCTGGCGATATCATATCTCTAGCTCTGCTGTTCCTTGGTCTCTAGGGACTCCTTAGTACTCTCCAGAACCTGGCCAACAAATCTTTGTACAGAAAAAAAAAAGGACAGTTTTCCATAATTTAATGTGTGATTTCTCATTACCACCTTCTATAAAATGGCTCCCCTATCTCTTTTTCCCCTTGAGTCCAAAGCCTTGAGTGCCTTAGAGAATAATTTCAATATTCTCCAATCCTTACACATTATTCCTTCAATTTGTCTCAGGTACTCTGAATCTTTATTCAATGCAGTCTATAATAACTTGGACTTAGGCGCTTTCTTTATACTGCACAGAATAATGTGCCAGCACAGCACTATAAGAGAGTTGTGTAATTTCTGTCGAGATTGGTGAAGGATGGCAAACTAGGTTCATGCATGCACTGTGCTCCCTCTTCAGTAACAGAAGACTCAGAGAGATGTAGATAACAGCCTGCATGCTGGAAGCAACATTCACACCCACTTCAAACACTACAATGGCACTTAAGATCAGAGGTATCTACTGGTCTTGAAATCTGTTGAACTGTTTTGTTGCATTTTCAACAAAATTTCTTAACTCGTGCTTTCACTGTGCTCTAAAATTTTGTTCTGCATGTTCCATGACAACTTTAGATCCAGGCCTGTGCTATCGTTTTTCAGATAAGCTTCATGGAAGAGTCAGATTCAGGAATACTTGGTGCAGCTGCCAGAGGCGGGGAACAATGTTCCTTTAAAACCACCATGAGATTCAGTTTTTTTCTCCTTCACACACAAGGTGTATTTCCTAATGCTCCCATAATAAATAAATAACAATGTATACATTAAAACAACAGCAGCACTATACACAGCTATCCTCTCTAGAGCTGGGGAAGAGCTAACCATTTATAAAACAGAATAAACATTATCTAACTGAATATACTAATGGCAAGTTGGTGTGTGTGAACGGAGAAGAAGCAACACCCGTTTGCCAAAGGGGCTCTTTGCCACTCACTCACTTTGGAGTTGGTTGCTATTGTGCATTTCATGTTAGAGAATCCAGCAGACTCATCATGGGAAGTTTAGAAATTGGCATGCCTGCTGTGGCTATACTGGTTTTTAGAGCAGCTCTGAGGTCTCCAGACTCCCTTCCACTGGCACAGTTGAGTGTAAGAAGGACTGGAGCACACCCAAGAGAGCAGGTGCCCAAGTGGGTATGAGCTCCTCTGGAAGCTCCACTTGCACAGGCTGGGCAATATGGGCAGGACATGGAGCATGCAGTGTCCACAGGTTGTTGGGAAATTTTCCACTGTGCTGGAGTTGTAGATGTGCTTTTTGTCAAGACATCAGGAAATGCTCAGCAAAGGAAAATGTCTTGGAGTATTGTGGAGCAGCCTTCCCAGCACAGAGAGTACAGGCTGGCCTGATTAATCTACCCTGGTTCTGGAAATACTGGGCTAACTTAGAGATGTCACATCTCCTCTATGTCACTCTACTAAATCTTAGAGGTCAAATAACAAAAATGTCCAGTAAGCTGAAGATTCCCTTGGGGCTACTGCAGCCGTGGGGAATAGACCTTAGTGAGGCAATTTCTAGGGTGGGGATATCATAAAGAGCTGCTTTGTATTCTCACAAATGGAGCTGAACCCAGAGCTCATTAACTGCAGCTGGAAAACTAGTTCAAAATAGCAACATGTCCTTTAGTAAAAGCATATATCATCTGTGTTAAAAGCAGGTCTCATAGTTTTTCTTTAATGTTCTCTGGGCTGTTGTGATTAGTTCAAAGTACATTATTCTGTAGGCATTAATTTCCTGTCTCTACATAAAGACACATCTTTTTAATAGTTCTAGGTGTCCTTATCACACATCCCCATGACATTGAAACTTGTAGGCCTTCTGTTCAACTTGAGGTTGTTTCTTGGGTCTCCCAAACTGTCCACAGTTTGCTGGTGGGTCTCACCTCATAACATATTTTGGGAACAGCAGTACAGTATACTAAAGGAAGAGGTTTAGCAAAATAAACACCCACAGGGTTAAAATGCAAATTACAAATCTATATTAAGCATCCAATGACTGGTCTTGTCCCCAGGTTTAGTTTAATTTTGCAGGGGAGATTAAGCCTCTCTATGTTTCCCTCTAGCAAGAAATTGACTCCTTTTTGCTCAAGAATTCTCCTTTGTTAAATGGTCTCCATCACTGTTTGGTTGAGTGGAGAATACTGCTGCTTTAACTGACACTATCTCAGCCTGAGTATTTAAGCCCTCACCTTTAGTGTATTTTTGCAGAGCATGTCCAAAGACAAACACATTCTGTTGGCTGAAGGCCCATTGCTTCCTTCAACAGACCAGGGGAGGGATTCTTGATTGCTTGTTCTCGCATTTCTGGGCAACCCTGCCAGTGTCTAGGTCTTCCTACCCAATAGATTATTTAGTTCCCCAAAAATACAGGGTACAGATAGCATCCACAGAGACATATGAAATTCACAGCAACTGAATAAACTCTTTTCTCCAAAGTACTGCAGTCTGCCATTAAAATTCCTATGGCAGTTAGTTGCTGGAGGCTCATTTGATTCACTCATTGCTCTGCTGGCACTATAAAGTAGCTCTGCTCTAGTTATATAATGTTATGGTGAAAGAAGTGAGCCTGCTTCTGCAGACTTCTGCCTTGGAACTCAGCCCTGTTGCCTTGTTCACCCTGCACATATCTCTATTCAAACACGAGACTTCAGAGATGCACCTGCTGCTTCCCCTGCTGTGATACGCTGCTGTTTGCTGGAAGGGACTGAGAGAAATTTTCTAAAATTGCTTAAATTTCCTAGGAAAGAACCTTTGGGATAGTACTGCAACTCTGGTTGTTCCAGCTGGGTTTTGCCTGCACTCCCTCGAGTATGGTGTTTGGGTGGCCAGGAGAATAAATGACACTCAATTGAATTTTGACCTGTGGCTTCTTGGCTGCCACCAACTTGGCTTTTAACCATTGTCAGGCTTTAAGCAAAGGGCTCTTTGTTTGGATGGGATCCGTTCTTGAGACAGAGGTTCAGTTATGTTGGTTTTGCTGTGAACACAGGCCTAAGAAGGTAGATTCTTCCTGTTTCCCTTAAAATGTTTTCAGACAGATCCTGTCTGTTCTCTTCAGGAGGAAAATGTCCTCTTTTTACACTCCAAAAAGTGTAAAAAACCACTCGTTAGTATGGAGTGGAGCAAGATGGAGAAGGGTAAATGCCACTTGTAAATGCAAGGGTTTGGATGGTGCACTTTGTGGTGTGGAGGTGGGAGTGAAGGTACCCTCAGAATTCTCTCTGTGAAGATTCAGTTTCACTGCAGATTTTAAGTTGTAAATTTTTGTGGATTTTGCAGAAAATTTCCACATACTGGGTGGGATAATGGATTGCTTTAAACTACAGATTTCTTTTGAACCATAATCGTAACTTTAGTGTTTGTTTCTGTAGCTATTAAGAGCTTAAGACATTGATTTGTCTGCTCAGGCTGATTACCAGAAATAAGAGATAGCCTAAATTCTCTATTGCTCTGTCTGAACAAAAGTAGCCTGACCTAATAACATTTCCTCCTTTGTCTACATATTAACTCTAGAATTACATTGGTTTTCGGTGCTTAACCTCGGGATGTAAAAATTGCTTCCTTTCCCATGTGTTTGGCAGAGAAAAATACAACTTGACAAATATCTTCCTTGTTTAGAAGTTCTAAGAACTGAGGTTCAAATATACTTCCCAAGAGAATGATTCCTTGTGCCTTCCTTTCTGTTGTGTTTCTACCTGTCCCTTCCCTGTCCTGATGTTTAAAAGGAGCTTATACATTTTAATATTTTCCAAGCTGTGCAGGAGGAGAGGAACATGTAGCCGTGGCAAACCTTAGAGTTGCTGAAGTTGTGTGGAAGGCAAACTGAAATGCAAAGCCCCATCTCAGCACCAAAGGCCCCAGGGAAGCTGCAGAGCCATGTGGAGAGAGTTATGGTGTTTGCTTCTGATGTGCCTGTCTGGGGCGGATTGAGGTCTCTAGGAAGCAGAGGAAAGTATCCGTCTGTCTAATGTTCCCATGAGGTGGAGCAGTGCTATTTCTGTTTTACACATGACAAATGGATCTCTTCAAAGGCTAACTCCAGCCACTGAACACCAAAAAGCTGGGTTGCTTTGTCTGAAGGAGCCTCTCTGTTTCCACAAGCTGTAGGAAAAACAAAGATTTGCTTAACTATAGTCAACCTTTGGTTAATCTCTCCTACTTTCACCCTCCCCCAAAGAGATTTTTTCTAGGTCATGTAGAAATGATTAAATAGTACCTTGGAGCAAGGAATGTCTCCCACTCCTTATAATTGCCAGCTTGGCATGCTGGCCACTCGACCATCTTTCCTGACTATTGTTCAGCTTCATGTAACCATTAAATAAAGTTTTCATCTGGATATTTATGTATAGTGCCTATGGTACTTCAATAGAAGCTGGCAGTAAAGTCTCTCTTGAATCACTCTGTTACCACTGACTCCAGACTTCTTTAGATAATGGTTGATAAAGTTCAAAACATTAATTTCCACCAATAAACAGAAACTGGAAGCCTAGGGGAGTTAATAGGGCTTTTTCATCTCAGCCTAACTCTCTGATCTAATTTCAGATATCAGGAAATATGCCAACTTTAGCCGCTAATTACAGTTACTCTTTGGAGATTATTTGTAGCAGACCTCCAAGCTTCTTATAACAAAAATGCACTGACAGTCCTGCCAGCATAAATATGTTAGCTGTTTGTAGTGTAGGGGCCATTTGAATTATGCAATGAATTGTTACAAAGTGTTTTAAAATACATCAGACTTCACAAAAAGTAATTTTTATCCAGAAACGATGGTTCTGAAATTCCTTGGGAACAGGAAGTGTGGCAACATTGCCATTTTGTCTCTTTTCTTGCAGGCACTGAAAGATTTTAAATAATAAAGAGTGAGGTGGTATTAGTGATTGCATTTTATTTTTCATATTTTCGTTGATCCTGTTCTGGAGAGTGCACTTGGCACCATATTCTGCTGAACTCTGGTTATACTCACTCAGGATTATGCTTCTACTCCACTCTAGAATGTATCTTGTTCTCAGAGAAAACAAGGTACTCTTTCATCATGACAAACAAACCTCTTCTTGGGGGACTGACTCTTGATACCCTCACAGCAAGCTGCAGCTTTCTCAGGAAGTTATGTTTCCCAGTGTAGCTATGTTTGCTGTCCCACAGAAGTAAGAGATACAGAATCTCACCCTGAGAAATTAAGAATATGAATAGGTGTGTGCCGACACTGGTGTGATTATCAGATTCATTCTATTAATAGTTTTTCCTCTTGTAGCACTCTTATTTTATCCTTTTACCTCACTTCTCATTCAAGGCTGAGCTCTTTTATGTGCAGTTTCTGTAGCATCTAGGTAATGGTGGTCATAAAGCAGTTTATAAAATTAACCAATCCTTGCATTACCCCTTTGAGAAATTCCCTGAGTTTTCTGGCAGGTGTAAAGTTATGAGCCAGTGAGAACAACACCAAGAATGGAATCACATCCCCACTTCCACTGCTGCCCATTGCTCATCCACGAAGATGGAAAAATGTGCCATTACTGATTACAGCTCCTGCTAAATCAGTATGATTTCTAAAGAGCTTTCATAGAGTGCTTCTGAGGCAGTGGGAGAAACAGAAACCCACAGGAGAAAGGCAACACTCGTGTCCTAGAACTTTGTGGTTTGACTGGTTTTTCTTCATCACTGTTTGAAAAAGGTATCAGAACACCTTGGGTGCTGTATTCCTGGGTACTTCCTCCTCCTTTGCCTTCTCTAAACTAGATTCCCTGGCCGATCTACAGCTTCCAGGGTGATTTTCATATTAGTAATGATGAGAATTAGATTGCACAGGTAATTCAGAAAAATGAGGATATGAACTAAAAATTACAATATGGTTGATATATCAGAAAACATTTTTAAAGAAAAATATTTTGACTTTTAGGCTCTTGACTGTGGAAATATTTAAGTTAGGTGAAAAACAACTTTTCTAGCAAATACACTTTGTGGAAAATGTTGTCCAGCCCAGGCCCGTGCTTCCTTTATATTCCTTCTTTAAAGTAGTGGTTTGTTATTTTTCTTTGTTTTGTTTTTTTTCCTATGTGAACCTTGCATTTAAAATTCAGGTCTTGTTTCACCTGAAAATTTATGGATGACTGGAGAAGTGGAATAATGACAGAGAAAGCATGCAAGTGAAACCAAATAAGCACGGGTGGTGAAATTGATTTTATTTTGATTTTCCATTGCCAATCAACTGTATGGACACTAAAACTTTCAGAATATGCTAGTACTGATATCAGATGAGACAGGGATTCTGAGCTGGTAGTGTTTTCTGGCTCTACCTAGTAATCTGAGGGGCAGATTTAGAAGAAGTAGGTTGTGTCTTTGTGGCAGAACATTTTAAATTCACAGTCCCTTTCCTCAGTGAAATGAATTTACAAGAGCTAAGTATCCCAAAAGCTGAAATCCCCTGATGAGCTCATATACCCTCTTCCTCTGAGCTGTTTCAGTGATCAGGCTCTCTGCCAACGCCTTTGTGTCAGTCAGGCAACTATAGGTGATCTTTAAGTATTTAAGCATTGCTTCAGTAATTGTCTCCTCTGTCCTGCCCCATATTTTCATACAGCCTGGTGGTCCACACTGGAGGATGTCTGAGGAGCTGTGAATCCCTGTGTGAGTTGTGAATGGATCCAAGTCTGCAAATGACTGTGCAAAACAGGAGGCAGCAGAGTATCTGGCCCATCATTCTTTTTAATTAACCTCTCTAGGAAGAAATACCTTAGAGAAAGTAATTTCCATCCTGACCTTTAATGAAATGATGGAGGAACTGACAATCTAATGGGAACTGCAGAAGCATAAAGAAGATAAATACTGATACTCCTGGATTATAAAAAAAAAAAAAAAAAAAAAAAAAAAAAAAAAAAAAAAAAGGGGGGGGGGGGAACAAAAAAAAAAAAAAAAAAAAAAAAAAAAAAAAAAAAAAAAGAAAAGAAAGGGGGGGGGGAAGCAACAAGTAGAAGAATGTAACTTTATTTTGTTTTAATTCTTATAAAGGATATGATGTCCACTCCTTTAGATCACTTTAAAGCAGATATGCAGCAAAACACAAGAATAAAAAGCTTTCCTTTTCTTCATTTGCAGATGTACGTGTCAGCACAGACAGAAATGTGTAAGGAAAGTGTAAGGAAGTGCAAGGCAAGTGTAAGGAAGGGACCTTTCACCACCCAGTGAGGTGGTGAAGTCACCCTCCCTGGATGTGTTTAAGAAAAAAACGGATGTGGCACTTAGTGCCATGGTTTCGTTGAGGTGTTAGGGCGTGGGTTGGACTCGATGATCTTTAAGGTCTCTTCCAACCTTGACACTCTGTGAGTCTTGTGACCTCAGCTTGCAGAGCTCAGAGGTGCAATGCCATCTGCCAAAACTGTGTCCCAGCATCATGACTGCCCTGCAGCATGGATGAGAGAACTGGGGAGAATGCATGGAATTATATCCTAGTGCAGAAGGTGCTTATGTACAACATAAGACATCATGATGCTCTCAAAGGAAACAGTTAGGAAATGTAAGTAAATTGTTTCTTGGCCTCTAGGAGAAGACATCAAGACAAACAATTTCTTTGAAAAAACGATATGTGGGTGGCTTGGCCAGCAGCAATGTTTTGGTTTTGTCTACTGTAGGGAATTACTTTTTTTGCAAACTACCCCAGCCAGCTTAATTTAGAGCAGATTTAAGTTACACTAGAATTACTAAGAGAGTGCCAGAGTGGAGGTCAACTTCAGCACCAATGTGTATTGGATATTGCTTATAATCTGGATCCACTTTAATTCATCAGAAATCTAGTGTAAGGAGCCATAATTTTCAAGATGTGAAATAAAAAAGGCAGAAATTACAAGTAGGGAGCAGGACAGTGTAAAATAGTAGATAGTGTGTACAGGAGTGACAGTGTTATCTTACTGTTTTTAGCTGTCATCTTTGATGTCCTTCCCTTTTTGGGTATAAACTTGCATGCCTACATAATTTTTACTTTTGTATTCCAGAGAACATATACCAGTACACATGATCTGTCTGACCTATTAAATGGCCTCCCTGAACTGCTATAAGCATAGTGATGGGTAGATGCTCTGGGATCACTAAAAGATGTTACCTAGCACCCAAATTAATGTATTTTAGTCGATAGTATATATAGGATTTGCTTCCGAGTATCTGGACAGCCTGATATTTAAAAATTCAACTTTTGTGCTACAGAATATTTATCACATCTTAGTTTACAGAAAGTGGTAAGCTCGCTGAGTGGGAATTGAAAAGAGAGAGTTTATAAAAGGAGATGGGAGGAGCTCAGCTTTGCAGTCTTTAATTTTCAGAGGCCAAGCTGTGGGCCAAGCTGTGGGCATAAAATTTCCAATTGTAGGTCAAGCCCTGCTACCTCCCTTGGGAGCAGCAAAACCCCCAGATCAGATCCAAAACTACTGCTGGTTTGAAAGCCAGTTGGAGATATGCAGTGTACAGAAATGCAGGGATACTGAAGTGCTCCACCTTTTATTCTGTGATCCTGTGTAAAAAGAGTAATTGCATGAATCAGTGTCTGTAAAACACAAACGTGAATTTGAGCATTAACACCCAGTTTGAGATGGGGAAAAGCAGCTCTCAGGGTTACATGCCTGCTTGGCATTTTATCTAAATATCACTTTCATTGCCTCAGTTCTGTGTCCTTTTATGCAAAATCCCTGAAAACTCAACTCTTCTTTCTTGTCTTGCTAGAATACAGGAAAACAGAAGTTTCCAAATGCTTTTCTGAAACTTGAGTGGGTGAACGAATTGCTCTGCAGACCAGCCCTAGGTCTTGAATGGGGTGTGAGCTTAACTGTGCTCACCAAGCCAAGGTGCCGTGCCAGCAATCCAGACTGTGCTAGCACTGTGATGTGAGTGAGGAGGGAAAGGCTTCTCCTTGGGCACTCAGTTCTGCTCCTGCCCCAGCTCTCCCACAGGAGCCTGCCTCCCTTGTCTCATTGCAGCAGAAGGATGGTCACTTCACTTTAGAGCCTAAGCCGGATCCCAGCATTCCTTACTGACCACTGCTCCCCAGGGCCTAAAGTGAGGGTGGCAATGCCTTCTGGCAGGGCTGGCTCACTGAGCTGAGCTCACAGCTCTGCCCCAGGGCAGCTGCCAGCCCCTGCTCAGCCCAGGCCTGCCCATGGGGTGCTGAGAGCAGCACTGGGCTGCAGCTGCTGCTCTGGGGCCCGGAGCTCAGCTCAGGATAAGCATCAACGCATCGCCG
Organism: Pyrgilauda ruficollis; assembly: GCF_017590135.1. Classification (NCBI taxonomy): domain Eukaryota; kingdom Metazoa; phylum Chordata; class Aves; order Passeriformes; family Passeridae; genus Pyrgilauda; species Pyrgilauda ruficollis. The sequence continues at coordinate 2,400,726 of NW_024515875.1, forward strand.
CAGCAGGCATGAGGTTCTGCTGCTGCCGAACGCCCGCACCGTGATGATGGGCAGTCACCAAGATGATGGGCTGTCACCACGGCAGTGTCATGATTTCACAGACCTTGAGACCTGAACAGCAGCAGCTAAGCACAACAGCCTGTGGGGAATGATAAGCTAAAGCCATCATTTATTACAATTTCCTCTGAAATCGGCTGTGCCCCTGCCTGATACTTGAGCTGTACTTCTGTGTTATCTGCCTTCCCAGACAGGAGAATGTGGCAAATGCAAAACCCCAGCTCCATTAAGATCTTTGTCAAGCTCACACATTTAAAATATCTGGAAGAGACAATCTCAAGCTTCAAGGCTTTATGTTAGCACTTAGCAGCGGGCTTTGAAGCCTGTTGTTATACCCGGGGTTCAAACCAAGAGAGAGCAAATTAGATAAATTGAGATTACTCAGGAAAGTTTTTGGGTTGTTTAAATTATGGGCACCATCCTGTACTGTCCAAATGTACAGCATTAATGGCCCTTAGAGAACAAAAATCAATAGTTAATGAAAATACTTCATTTTCTATGCAGATCACTTGTACTCATGCTAAGCCTTGGGATTTTGAAAGCATCTTACCTCTCACATCCTGACAGACACATCTGAATTCTGAATAACTTGAATGGTTTTTTTCAATGTGGTTTCATTATAACTTAATCACTACTGATAAAATTCTTATTTCAACTACATGTTATTCAAATTTTATATCAAAGAAGGAAACATGACAATTTCTTTTAACAATAAAAAATGTCTTATCCCTTGAGGAGCTGTTAAGCAAACCTTCACCAGTATAATATCAGACTCAAAATGTTGAGCTCTTCCAGTCCTGTGTACTGTCCAGTGATGGGGCTTTTTCCCAGTCTCTTACTGACTTTTACATCACTAAATCCAAAAACATTTAAATGTTACCTCTGAAACCCTGTGAAAAGTGGTTCCCTGGCCTTCTGATACAAGCAAAGAAGTATTTGTCTGTGCCAGAGGTGAAGCAGAGGGGTGTGGATGCTGAAACCCCAATAGTATAGTGTGAGCTCTGCATCTGATTCAGCACACGACTTTCCGAAGGTCACTGTGTCACTGTGACACAGCTTCTCAAAGCCATGGAGCTGTTGGCAAATCCTGCCTATTCCAATAATGCATTTGCTGAAGACTCTTACACCTGCTCCCAGAGTTAAACCAGCTCTGCTTGCAACATTCTTGTGTAGCTGTGTAGCTGCATTTCTATCAGAGATTTTCTTGATTTAGGAAAGTAGGTTGCAAATGAAGGGCAAACAAAACTAGAGACACAGCACTCAGCTTTTTATGTTGCAAGAATTTAAACGTTAAGCCGGGTGAACACTGCAGATGTAGCAGCCTTACTTCCAAGAAGTTTGAAATATCTAAGTCCATATAATGCATTGACAGCAAGCCTGTCTGGCCTTGTTGTTTTCACTGGCTTGAATATTCTGTATTCTTCACCACTACAAAGCAAAAATTACTCCTGTACAGTGGATGGTTGCAATTTTATGAAATGCCATGTTTTTCTGTTTAAGAAACAGAAGAACTCTCTATATGGCTCCATCTCTAGTACAGCAGTATACTGTGGTTGCAGTCTTACTATTTTAAAGTTTATAGAAATAAGAACCTTGGAATTTGGTATTACAGCTCCTGTACATGTTAGTGCACACACACTTAAATATAAATATGAACCTACTTATGTTTTACTGACTGCTCAATAAGGGATGGTAGAGTTTGAGGCATGGATTTTGTTTTAGTCATCTGAAAATTAGACACATAATCTAAACTGTATATAAATAGTCAGGGCTTCTATACTCATTAGGGAGAGATGGTCACCTCCAGGAGATTATTCATCACTTGAAGTTTAATCAGGGGATAATTACTTAAGACTGGATGTGTGTTTCTGGTCATTAAAACTGGATGGAGTAAATCCCATCCCAGGTGGCTAAGGAAACTGCCCAATGAAGTTGTCTAAATACCTTTAGTTCTTATCACCATTCCTTAAGATATGATGATATGCAGCATTTCAGAGTATATAAAGTATAAGCAGGGACAAGAGGCCTTGAGAAAAATACAGAGACAGTGTCCAAATATGCAGGACTTGGATAAGAAATGTTAAAGCTCACCTGGAATTTAATCTGATGAAGGACAGGAAGAGCAACAAGAAAAACTTCTACCAGTAGATCAGCAGTGAAATAAAAACTAGAGAAAACATGGTCCCAGCCTTAAAAGGGAAAGGGCCTTTTGACAAAGAATATTAAAATACTGAGATGTTCAATATTTTGTTTGTCTTGCCTTCAGGAATCCCAAATTGTTGAAATCATTAAGGAAGTCTGGAGCAAGGAAGACTACTGCTAAAGCAGGATCAGGTTAGGGAACATTTAAACAACTTGGACATACATAAGCCCATAGGACCTGAGAAAATGTGCCTGTGAATGCTGAGAGTGTGGTCCAATGCCATTGTGAGGCCACACTCACTCTTTCAAAAGTCTTTGAAAAGTTATGGCAATTTGGTGAGATTCCTGAAGGCTGAAGAATGCAGATATCCCTTGAGTCTTCATGAATTACAAGAATGAGGATCCAGCCTCATCTCTGTCCCTGAAAGTTTATAATAAGGTAGCAAATAGCTCTGGAAACCATTTCCAAACACAAAAAGAACAAAGAGGTGTTTGGAGTTGTCAGATATATGAAGGGGGGAGTGATGTCTGACCATCCTTCCTAAAACTAGTTGAAATATGAGGTTCAAAGGGTTGTGATCAGTGGCTTGAAGTACAGCCAGAGACCAACCACTGGTGCTGTGCCCCAGGGACCAGTGCTTCTCAATGACTTCATTAAGCACCTGGATAATGGGGCAGAGTGTAAGCTCAGCAAGTCTGCTGACAATACAAAACCAGGAGGAGGTGTTGGCACATGAGATAGTTGTCTCCCATTCAGATGGACCCCAACAAGCTGGGGAAATGGGCAGAGAAGAACCTCATAGAGTTCAAGCAAAGGATGTTCAGCTTTGCACCTTGGGAGTAACAACCCCATGTCAGTGTAATAATCACGTGTGTGTGTGCTGAAGATGTGCTTAAGAAGCTTTGCAGATAAAGACCTAGAGGGCCTGGTGAGCACCAAGGTGAATGTGAGCCAGCAGCGTGTCCGCATTAGGAAGACTGTCACAAGCAGGTTGAAGGAGGTGATGTTTTCCCCCTACCCAGCTTTGGTGAGACCTCATTTGCACTGCTGTGTCTGGTTCTCAGTTCCCCAGTACAAGAGAGATACTGGACGTGAGTTCGCTGAAGGTCCTCTAAAATTATTTAGGTACTGCAGTACCTTTTATGTGAGGAGAGCCTGTAAAAGTTGATATTCTTTAACCTTGTGTTTATTTTAATCAATGTGCTTAAATGCCTGTTGGGAGGGGGAAAAAAGAAATCAGAGCCAAACTCTTCTCAGTGGTGCTCAGTGAAAGGGCAAAAAGCAATGGCCATAAATTGAAATACAAGGAATTTCATTTAAACATTAGAAAAAGGCTTTTCCATTGGTATTGTACACTATTTTCCAGAGTTTGTGGAGTCTCCATTCTTGGAGATACTAAAAACTCAAGTGGAAATGGTCCTGAATGACATTTTCCACCTTACCCTTTTTTCAGCAGGAGAGTTAGACTAGACAATCTCTTTAGGTGCCTGCCAGCTTCAGCTGTTCTGTGAGTCTGCGATTGTGGAGAGGTTTAGGAGTTTTCAGAATTGCAGCCAAACCCTTCTTTGTCTCTCTTATCATTAACAAAACAGTAATAGCTCTCTCTTCTGCAGACAGTTTACTTCTGAAAGTAGGATAATATGCAATCTACAGAAATATTGTAGAAATGCAAAATATGTACTTGTTGCCTTCTTATTATTAACGTGTAATTAATTTGATTTTGTTTAATGACAAAGGAATAAATAGCTCCTCAATGTGTACAGTTAATGCACAAAGAAAACAAACAAAAACTGTTATGGGATAGCAGCTTCACAAAGGAACATCTGTTAAAGGAAATGACCTGAACAAAGTCATTGCAAGACCATTATTCACTAACTGACTACCTATTGAGAACTAAATGACACAAATGTCTTCTATCCACTGACTTTTCATCTCTAGCAAAGTGGGCTCAAATCCTTAATAAGGCACCAGGTGAAAAGGAGTCTTTTAGGCCTCTGTTCCAAATCCCCTGTTATACACCATATAAATTAGCACATTAGCAGGCTTGCCTCAAGGGAAAAGCAGGGCTAGGGCAGCAGGTGTGTCACGCAGCATAATTGAGATGCAGCAGCACAGCAGGCTGGTGCTCTTGTACAGTGCCAGGCTGTTTCACACCATCTCCATGGATCTGTAACTTTCATGAGCACTAGGCTGGCTCCTAATTCTAAAAGTCCTGTCTTCTGCTACATACAGGAAGCCCTTCAAGGGAAAAAAAAATCATTGTAGTTTATGGTTGAATGGGATCCTCAGGTATGAATATGTCTGTCAATACAAAATTTGGAATACACAGTGGCTCAGAAAACAATCGAAGGCCAGTCTATTTTTTTTCTCATCAAAGGCTACTCAGGCTGTTGTGAAGACTTTGCTGTGAGTGAGTGGAGAAAGAGGGTCTGTCAGGGATTAGCATGTTATTGTGCAGAAGGATGGTTTTTACTCTGCTGGTGTAGATCTGTCAGTGGGTGAAAGTGCTGTGAGGCTGAGGGAGGGAAGGACTTCTGTGAGCAATATTAATAAGGAAAGGAAGTGTAATCTTAGCAGTACAGAGTGATAAAAAAGAGTCTTATTGAAACATCCAAAATTCTGAGAATCATTCCCCTACTACACAGATCAACCTGTTACAATACTGAATATTCCTGTATTGTAGGCCATTTGTTATTCCTACAAAACAGCAGTGAGGAACAGTCAGAGGAATTCCTGTGAGCCACCAGACCTGGCAGCTTGCATTTCCCAACCAGCCATGCTAATGCAAGATGCCATCAGCTCCAGGGAAGACAGCACTAAAAATCTGTTTGATTCAAAGTTCAAGGCTCTGATACCACATATATTTCCCTGATAAAGCACCAGAGCAATGTGGTTACTGTCGTAAAACACAGGGAGAGGGTTTCCTGGTAGCTGTAGGGATTCAGAGTCACATTTCTAAAGCTCAGCTGAATTATTCCTGTTGACAATGCAAGGTTGATGTGTTGAAGCGAAGCAATAATAGGAACAGCAGAAACATTTTGTTTGTTCTTATCAGGAGTTATTTGCAAACCTGCCAAACTGGAATAGTCATTCCCCACCCCCCTCCCATCTTTTGCTTAGCAATTAGAAAACTCTCATTAGTGCATAACTCTTTTTCCTTGTTGATGATTAATAGACTGTCCCCCAAAACTCTGGATTAAATTGATGTGTTCACTGCTTTAATCTTGGGGAAGGAAATTATTCTCTCCTGACATTCTGATGACTTTACCAGTATGACATGAAGAATTATATTGGCAGAAGGATGCAGGTGAAGTCCAAAAGCAGAGATCCCAATTAGTTGTTGTGGAATAAATCCCAGCTGCCCTTCAACCTTTCAAACATGATACATTGGATTCCATACACTCTATCTAGCTTTGGATCTGAAAAAATAAAATGAAAGCAGGTATTGAAAATGCATGGATTACTGGAAGTACTGGGGAATATTCATTACTATGGTCCTAAATTTAACTCTGAAATTGCCTTGAGTTCATGACAAGAATTCTCTTTCACAGAAAAATGTCAGTGTGTTGCTCTTTGTCTCCTGAGACAGAATCAAAGGGAGACCTTCTGAATTTATTCACATGAAAATTAACAACAAGAGAGAAGAAATATGTGAAAGTTGAAGATTAAGAAACATGGGCTATTGCAGAACAAATTGGCTATCATTTAGGTGCATGTTGGAGAAAGCAGCACACATCTCTGATTTCAATCTTCAGTCTCCACTGAAAGTCTAGACACAAGCTTTGGAAGCTTGTGGGGGAAGATATCATTGTTGCAAATCACTTGTGCTTAGTTCTGAGTCTCTGCTTCAGCAAATTAATATTATCAGACTAATAATAATATTAGCCTCACCTAATATTGAGAATTTCAAGATCTCAGTCTCTGAATAACTTTAGGCATTATGATTGAAAATACCATTACTGGGGTCTTGTTTCTTTGCTGTATGGGGATGTTTTTCCATCTGTGGAGAGAGTTACACAGAAGCTTTCCACAGGGTTGTGGAAAACTCCAACCCTTTCTTAGAGGCCCAAACTGGAGATCTCTTCTGTAAAACTGTATGTGTGTGTAGCACTAATGCCTGAGTCTGTTGCCGCCTTCAGTAGAAATTTCAGGTAAGGAATTTTGCTATCTAAACCAAGATCTATTTACTTGCCTTGCATCAAATTTTTCAGTGTGAAATGCTCTTGGTAAAGCAGTAGCAAAACATAATTTCCTGTGCAATGAGCCAACAGCTTCACTGAGTCACATCCCTCTGTTAATGTCTTGATTTGAAGCAAGTAGGGAATTTGAAGACGGAAACTCAGCTTTTCTCTCCTGAATTTAAGACTGGTTTTGTTTATCAGGGACCATGGGGTCAATATTTTTTAATAGCAAGAACTGGTTCTGATAATATGGTTGCTATGGAAAGATTAGAATTTAATTTGACACAAATTGTGTCTGCTATAGCATCAAGCTGACATCATAGAGTAGTAATTATTCTCCAGCATGTTTCATATGAAATCCTTACCTTGCACATGATCACCACACCAATTATAAGCCATCAGTCCCACGGCAGTCTTTTGAAGGAGGCATATGGCTTGGTGGGCTTTGTGGGCTAACACAGAAGGAAATCACATTATCAAAGGAAGACCTTGAGACTCATATAATCCCATTTTAGCCCTTTAGCAGAACCTTAAATAAGGTCTGAGATGGTCTTAAATAAAACTAGGATAGTTCATTAACTTTGAACACTTCCTTTGAGCACAGGAGCATTTCAACCTTATGCAGTTGTTGCTATCAAAATTAATTCTTACAAAATTGCTTTACTGTTTTGTCCAAGATTTTAGTGTTATCTGTAGCAGAGTAATGTGAATTGCTGCAATGTCTTAGAGACCACAAACATAATTCTTTGACCTAAAGAAATGTGAGATTGCTCTTTTCATAAATAGGTGGTGTAGGTACAGAAATCCTATCATAACAATCATAACAACATGTGTCCTTCTGCCTTAAGGCAGGATAAGCAACACATAAATTACTTCTGACAGATACTGCCTAATCTTTTTTAAAGAACCCTAATGAGGGAGACCCCAACATCTCCCTAGGCAATCTATTGCTGTAATTCCCTATCCTTACACTGAGTTTACAGTGGGGGTAAGAGAATATTTAAAAATAAAGGAGAATTGAGGAAGCAAAAGAGAGAGCAAGGGTGACAGTCATAAGCCCCTCCAACTGAAGTTTCTAAAAGCAAGATTTTTTAATGTGGGTTGTTCTATAAAGGATATTTGAGGACAGTGAGATGATGTATCTAGGTATAAAATGTTTCCTGTGAAAACCAGAAAAGGCATCTTTCTTATTTTTCCATCCCACAAACCAGGATTTTACATTATTGGAAAAGCCTAAGAATGCAGAAGAAAATGTATTCTTTGATCACAGTCCCAACACTAAGCCAATCTAACAGAGAATCAGAATGGTAGATGCATTAGGAAGAGTTAGAATGCCACTCATGGCTAGATTAAAGTGGAAGCTCTTGAACAATTTTCTCCTTCACATCAGAGCAAAAAACTTATCTCCCAGAAAAATCAAAACACAGAAAAAATATCCATCTTGACTGCTTTGTAATCTAATTCTGTGTTATAGGCCAAGTTGTGAGGAGGGTGTTTACAGCAATGAGGTACTAATGTATTCATTGGAAGCCAAAGTGGTCTCTGAGAAGTACTGAAGTACAAAAGCAATTACCATTAATCATTATACACAATGAAAGTAGAGATATCATGAGGTAATAGTGCTTTCCGAAATTACACACTACCACCTAGGATAAAAGTGCAGCTTCTGCATTGCTATTGCTGCTCTCTCGTGAATGCTTATGATGTCCTTTTTGTGTACATTTTGCCATCCAGGTGGGTTCTCACCTTAGTAAAGAGCATGGTTCCCCAACAGAGAGCGCTTGTTTTCCATAATAAGGAAGAGCATAACTATTACAACCTCTGGGTGTGCAAACTGGAAATATTCCCTTAAAGCCCTCAAATAGGCTTTTGCAAAGGAAGATAATGGCCTCTGCCCAAGTGAAATTCAGCTACTGTGCAGAAAAGCAGTGCCAGCTGTCTGTATCTCTGTACTGCAGACCACGTGCCAAGGGCTGACCTTCTGCACCAAGCATGAGGAACTGCCTGAGTGCAACCCACAGTTACTTCTAGCACAAGAGAAGGAAGGTGGAGTCAACCTGAGGCAGCAGAATTCACAAAAGGCTTAGTCAAAGAAGGAGGATCCTTTATCTGATGATGAGGCAAGGAATGTCAAGGGAAAATGATCTGGCACCTAACCAGCAGTACCTGAGGCACCTACAATAATGCCATAGGCAAGGAGCAGCATTGCCTTGTAGGCAAGTTCAGTGCCACTGATGAGATGAGCTGCTTAGCAAATTGCCCTGACATCAAAAAAAAAAAAATGCCTGACAGCACTCCTGTACCTGCCCTGTGTATTTTGTCAAAATAACAGAGGGATGTTCTGATGTACTACTCGAGTGGAAATTAGCTGATACAGAGAAGGCACAGGAGATGACAAACAACAAGCTGTGAACTTGAAATCATGCCTTAACTTGTTTTAATCCCTAGATGTCAGAGAAAAACTAAACTTTTTAGGCACTGTTAGCAGTGTTATTTAAATCCCTTTACAAAAGACTGTGTGCTCCTTCACAGACTTCACTGCAACACTTCAGGGAAAGCTCATACTACCCTTCAAAAATTCTTGCTAGAGAGGTGCCTCTAGGCAAATTCTTTTTATCTGTTTTCTAGGTAGTTTGTGGGTCTATTGGTTTCAAGCCCATTATATTAAGGTAGGGTGGTCTACATGATTCTAGTCATCTAGCTGTAGGTGAGTGACTGCCTGACAAACTGCTAGCTGTGACGGAGTAACTTGGGAAATAACTTTACAATTTTTAGCTTTCTTCTTAGACCTTCAAATTCTCTTAAAACTTGAACAAGGGAGAGTTTCTTTTGCAAAAAGAGCTGTGCATTTTAGTGCTGTGGAGCTGGGGAGAGAAAGAAGAAGAAGAAGAAAATCATCTTTCCTTCTGGAGATTCATTATGTACATACATTTCTTGCATTTCTACTTATCTCAGTAACTGCATCCTTATATTTATACAAACACCTTTTATTTCAAGGACCCATTTCAGATTTCAATTATTTCTGAAATTAAAATTTACCAGAATGAGAACAGCAACTGTGTTTAACATCTCTCTGAAAGGGCTTCTAGAATAAATATTTTGTTGCATAAAATGAAGAACTTCATGTGTTACAAGTGTAAAACACTACAGAGATTTTTTTAAATACTGTGGCTTTAAATAAATTGAAAATTCAGGAAAAGTAGGGATATCGGTTAGAATCTTTTCATCACATTCTCCTGCATTTAATATAATAGATCCTAGAAGTTTGTTTCCTCTTTGATTTAGTGATAAAGATATTTGCCTTTACTTGTTCAGCCTTTGATAATGTTCATATGAAAAACAGATTATTGGTAGAGCCCAAAATGAATGTTGTGTTCATCTGAAACTGGCTTTGTTATGGCTTTACACTGACTGTTGGGAAACATTGGTTTCTTACCTTCTTGTAAATTTCATTAAATTACACTTATTCAGACTTAGAAAGATGCTTAATCTTCTACTTACTTTTTTTGTACACTGAGCTATTGCACTTGGGTTTGTCGGACATACTTGTGTTAACTTCCCTTCCTTAATTTCAGTGTTGTTCCATGTGCGGGTATTTGTGTGTGCCTAATTGCAGATAACAGCAAAATACAAAACTGCTGACAGAAAAAAAAAAGAATACTTTGTTCATAATCAGAAAGCAGACTATTTGTTCTCAACAAGGTTTCAAGTGAATTCAGCCTAATACTCCTCCAAAGTTGGAACAGTCCTTGAAAATCTTTCACTTCAAATATTTAATACTAAGTAATAATTTAGACACAACAATTCAAGAGTATGAATTAACTTTGCATGATTCTCTTTAAGGATTAACCACAGATTTTAAAGCTTTCATAGTCACTGAAACATTCAGGTGCAGCCAAGACATTCCTGACCCATTTAAAAAGAAACTTGAGATGCTTCTTATTGGAGAAAATAACAAAATATGTGTGACTTGCGAAGAGTTCTGCTATATTTAGATTTAATTTATTCTGTCTCTGTTTCTTTCCCTTTTTATAAAAATAATTAACAGCATTATCCTCTCTGGGAAGAAGGTCATTAGGGAAAGGTCCTCAGTGGTCTCCTGTGGCCTGAAACTATCTGTTATTTAAGTTTTGTATCTTTCTCTAGAGTATTAATTTTCATTCATCCATTTAATTTATTTGCATTTAGGTTTTGGCAGGTGTGTTAAACATTGTGTAAACACAAAATACAAATTAATTCCTCCCCTCTGGTACTGGGTACATGTGAATTTTTTAATATGAAAATTCCTGTTCTTTCTGAGCACCCAGTGTAAATATCAGCATATTTATAGATCACAACTAAGCTGCTCTTTCTTGCACTTTTTGATTAGTAAATTGAGGAGAATGAACCCAGCTCCAACTCATGTCCCAACTGTGAGGAAGGCATCTTACCCCATTTAGAGGCAGAGATATCAGACCCGTGCAGACCACTGACTTACCCAGGGCTTCTTTGGGTGCTTCCTAACACCCAGCCAGCCAGCACCATAACCTCTGGACCAACCACCCCTCCTCTCACTGAATGAGTGGAGATTCCCATGGAAAAAGTGGTAAGTTTCCAGTTGTTCTTGCTTTGAGTGGACACGTTCTCTGATAGCATCTAGCAGAGATGCAGCACTTCGAAGGAGGTAATCAAATGATATTTAGCCCCAAAACCTGTGACTGGACACCTTATTCATTTAGGGTTACAATTCAGCACTGCACTTCATGCTGATGTCGTTTAGAGCTACAAATTGCACATTTCAGCCACTACTAACTTGGAGGTAGTGTGTAGCAGTTGGAGTCTGGACCAAAGGGATATCCCAAGGTCTTGCAGCAAATGGATGCCTGAAGCATTCAAATAGAGCAGATTCACTAGATAAAGCTGTGGCTAACAGGAAATGGGCTAATAGCCAATGCATTCTGGTAAGGCAGTGGAGCTGAAAGAGAAAGGAGGCTGAAAAGGTCGATTAGCTTTCTCTGTGGTGGGGGAAGAGAAGGTAGCAGAGGATCTGTGCTTTGGCTTGAGTCCATGTAGGTCTCTGGAGACAAACGGGAGCAAAGAAGCTGTTCTGTGGAAGAGGACACTGGCTGGGGTGAGACTTTTCTAAAAAAAAAGAAAAAAAAAAACCAAAACTGAAAGATTTCTGATTTGTTTCTGCAGCTTATTATGGATCTGCGATATCTGTGCCGAGTAAGAATGAAGAAAGCAATGCTTAGAAGATACTTTGAAAGGGAAGTCTTATTTAACCAAGAAGCTTATTGAGTAACTCTCATAGTTTCTACTGGTGTTTTCAGGTACAAGTCAGTTTTTGGAGATTTTTGTCTTCACACGCCTCCTATCAGAACCTTGATTACTACATGAAAAATGGTTTATTTTATACCAGTACAAATACTGCAGAAAATCTGTTTATTTCCTGGGAATAGTAAGGACAAAGTTATATGGAGTGTGATATTCGTTGCTATCCAAATACATCAATATGTCATTCCATAAATGGTGTTCTAGGCAAACGTGTTAGTCTCCCTTTTGACACTTTCCTGCCTCCTCTGCAGAATGCTGTGTGGGGGTTCTCTGCTATGCATTTCCTTTATGTTTATGTTGGTCAGATCTAGAGAAACTGATGGAGACATGAGAGTCCAAGCCTTGCTCAAGTAAAAATATACATGAAACATGGTATTTATATCACCTTGGGGTTATATAGTTAAGGGTAGGTTAAGGTGAATTGTCATAGGTAATAAATTGTGGAATTGCTGAGGAGAGCAGAAAGATTGAAGATGATTTGACTGCAGTTTGGTGAATTTGTTTCATTAAGATATGGATGTCAACTAAGTTGTCTTCAGCAAAGACTTTTTCAAACTTTTCCATGTGATTGCTTGGCTGAATAAGGTACTGCATCAACCTGTAACAGCATTGATGTTGTATTTTGTGCTGAGGCATTATGAGTCTTGATTCTGACAGGCTGAACTCTTATGGTGTGCTCTTGAAAAACTACAGTTTACAGAACACAGCTTTCAAAACTTTTGTATTTGATTTGTTTGTAAATATGCCTGGGCTGCATGTGTAAAGAGTGAGGAGTCATGAACATTTTAGGGATGGCAGTGGCATTAGAGGAAAAGATAATATCATATTTGCAGGTCAAGGCTGCAAGAGAATAGAAGCAATGGGTGACAATATGCTCTTACTGCTGAGTTAGGTTTGAGGATTTACAGCAGTTGTAGTCCCAAAGCAGACTAGAGATTGATGAAAAAAATAATTTGGATGGCTCTGTGAATTAATTTTTGGGTTATCTGGTACAAAGCTGAGGTTAGCCAGAAAAAAGTTCCTGGCACATGGTGAAAGGAAGGATTTCCATGTTTTATGGAATTTGCTTAGTAATATTTCTGGACTTCTTGCTTGTTTGACACTGCAAAATATCTGGCACGGTAAGTGTACTGTCAGTAAGAGCCCCAAATAGATGCAGGATCAAAACAATTTTAGCAGTGAGAGGGAATGAAGCTGTCACAATTTCAGACTGTCAGCATCATCCCCTCTGGACAGTAGCATTACTGTTGGGGAATTGAGGCATCCCAGCTTTCTTCCTCCGGAAGAGAAAGGCAAGGCTGTTAGCAGAGGGTGTCCAAGCTGAGAGCCAGGCGTGCAATCAGCCAGAGACTCGGAGCTGTGAGCTGCTCCAGCCACATGAGAAGGCCTGGGGACATGCCAGCATGGTATGAGCACGCCTGCAGGCACACGGCTCCTGCTGTGCCTGTGCCCAGCTGGGTGTTCCTGTGCTCGGCCTCCCAGCGTGCCCCTGAGCCCACAAGACAAGGATGCCCCGACACCTTTCTGCGGAACCTTCCACTGGCAGGCAGCCTGCCTGTGGAGGACATAATTCACAGCTCATTTTAATTCTGCTTTTTATTTTTTAAAAACATCAAAGGAAAACAATAGCTTACCAGCTGATTAATTTCTAACATAATTCTTCCTGGAGACTTTTTTACCGGAAAAAGACTAGGGAATATTCTTATGGAGCACATTTTAGAGGTTGTTCCCTTATATAGGGAACACGGAAAAGGGTACATAAGATAAGAGTAAGGTGGCTGAATGGTCAAAGCTGGACAGGCAACTGGAGGGGACAGGTTAAGAAATATAAGGAAAAGGACATGAGAGATCTAGACAGTGCAAAATCCTCCACTCTTAATGGAGCAAGATCCATTGGGCACTGTGCTGAAACAAGCCTCTCCTGTCTGCATAACTTGTTTCCCAGTAACTTAAATGAGAAAACACTTGAGAAGGATTTCTTGTAAGTTTATCAATACATTGTATACCATGCTGTTTCTGCAGTCAGTGAAACCTGTTGTAATGCATCTTATTACTTCCACACAGAACACAAAGAGCAGTCATTTCCAGAAATGAGAGCACTCTGTATAATTACGTGCAATGAGTTATGCATAATATATACACGCTTGAAAAATAAAGATTTTCTGCTCTGCAGATGTCAGTCAATATTAAATGACTGAATGAATCTGTCCAGTGGCAAACAAATAGGAATTTCAACAGCAATAAAGGTGAAGATCTTGTAGTGAAAGATGGGAAAGAACTGTCAAAACAGAAATTAAGTGAGAAATTTCTTTGTCTTCTGGTGAGATGTTGAAGATGAAAACTTACGAATAGGACATTGTGTATAAAGGCACTATAACTGAGAAAGAGGGATGTGAAGTTGACAAAAAGGAGGGGAAACGATATCTACTAGTCAGAGCTGAGTGGCACACAAAAAACACATGCAAGGATGCCTCATTTATTGCACTTGGAAGAACTAACAGGTGAGAGAACCTGTAAATGCGTAGAGATAGAATGAGGGGGAAATAAATCCAAATGTGATCAGAGAGACAGTCCTTAAACACAAGTGCTGTCTTGCCACCATGTAACCTTTGAAAAGTCATTTTGTCTCAGATTTTGAAGGGAGGGTAGTAGCCATACTCTGGCACAGTGCCACGAACCCTGCTTCAAATCCTGCCTCAGGATGTTACGCATCCTGCTGTCCCAGTGTACCTGCCCCACAATGACAGCTGGCCCTTACAAAATGGTATGTATATTGATTAACGGAGCAGAAATACCACTAGCCTCAGATCATGTGGCCTGACCAATAGGGATTGCGTAAAACCCAGGGTAAAGCCCATTCCCCACGAGTTTTTTCTATTTTGGCAACTATGCCTACTCTGAGCTCTGCATGCTATGTACTTTGTTTTTAATGATGGCACTGAAGGGACAAATACTGCCTTGTTAAGAGAAATTTTGTTCCTGAATTGCTTTACACATTTATGCTTGTGACTAGATGCTGAAAGAAAAAGGCAATTATTAAATTCCAGTATTGGCCAACCCTGTTGCTGCACCTCAAAAACAGGGCAATGCTCAGGTGGATGACCAGCTGAACCCATGGTTTTGGTTTGGTTGTTTTTAAAATGATGTGGTCAAAGCCAGGCTGAGTCTTTTAGAGACTGACTGGAACATAACTTGGCACTTCTGCTCCCTTCACAGTTCAGCAGTCAGTGACACCTTACCTGAAGGTATCTTGGGTAGGTCTGCTCCTTCTTTGGAGTTGTTCAGGGGTATTGCATTTGTTCTCAGACTTAATTACTGTCATAAATTAGCCTCTTTACTTCCCTTATGTAGAATTGATATATTCTCCTTTGTTCTTCTTACCAAAATGTAGTTGGTGTTGAACTTCTGTCAGTTCTTTGTAAATTGTTCCCTTTTTTTCCTAAATATTCCAGTATTTGGCTACAGCACTTGTACTGGATGACATCTGCCTTATTCCCTTCTGTGCAAAACAGCAAATAGCAGCCTCTTCAGAAGCATGAAAATTTTTTGGGTAACTCCAATACTATTTACATTTGGGCATTGGAAGATCCATGAAAGTGAATTTCATTTTTTCTGTAAGTGTTTCAGTCACACCAGAAAACAATGTCTCAGATGTTTGAGTGAGCTCTCCCAGATTTCATCAATTGGGCCTGGATAATTTAAAGGTGACATTAAATTTCAGACTCTCAGCATTTTCCTTAGGTATGTTTTCTTTCTCACAGTACTACTGAAGAAATCAGTTTACACTGTTGCTGGTAAATCTGCGGTGTCTGTGAAATAGGATCCACACATACTCTGACTGGAACTGCCTCTGGAACATTGCTGCCCCGAGACACCCTCCCAGCAAAGGCCTTTTACAATGGATGGTTCAAGTGAGGGCTTTCAATAAACTTGCCCCTGTTCCATGCTAGCCGAGCCGACTGCCACTTAGCTTTCCCAGTCTTTCTAAGACAATTGTGCCGTCTCTTTAATGATCTTTTGTCTTTCTCCTGAGTACCCACCAGTCTGTGCTCATCACAGGGCATAGTTTTCCAGCTGTGACTGCATCAGCACTGCATATTTCATTCAGTGTTATTGTTAGTCATCTATGGTTCAGTACAGAGGGCAAATGGACTGAATTTTTCAGTTCATACAGTTTTAGTCATGTATTGAGCCTGACATGTAGTGTGCACCCTGTAAATAATCAGGCTCAGGAGTTCATTATCAAACTTAGCTCCTTCTTCCAGCCAAACAGCCTAGGATAAATAGAATTCTGTGCTTTGCCATTTTTGCTCCTGCATATTAATATAGATTCCTCTGTGGGGGCCAAGAAACTGAAATTCACTGAATGAAGTTAAACTGCTTTTTCTGTGATTATAATGACAGGGACCCAGTGAGATCACAGGAAAGCAAGCCACACATACAGGGCATTTTCGGCAGTTTATATTAAAATTTTAAATAGTTGCAGAAAAATAGGATGTTTGGGATATTAAAAGTGTGCATTATATCCTTTATGGCATTGCTTCTTCTAACTGGCAGTAGCACTGCACTATTTTCTCTGCAGGGCATCAAACAGAGGTTGAAAGTGGATGTCAACTCCCTAAGACAATTTGTTTAAACAATGCTTTTGAAACACTGCTCAGAATTATGTTTAATATGAATGAGAAGCTAGAACCATTTGAAAAGGCAGACGGATGATTTTCCAGAACCTGCCATCTTCCATGCTTTCCTTTTGCATTAGCCATGTTTCCTGCTCCTGGCAGGAAAGGCACACACAGGTTGTTAAACCACACCTAGGTTTTTACCTGATCATGCAAGGAGTGGCTGCCTCAGTATAAGGAATCATTTTGCTCTCTCTGTTGTGTTTGTTTCAGTTCAAAATCCACGGGACTGTTTTTATCTCAGCAGTGACCGGCTTTTGGCTTGCACAGGAGAGAGCAGAACCTGAATGCGGCTAAGTAGCAAGTTCATCATCCAAAGCTGTATAGGCAGAGCAGTAGACCACCAGAACTGATTACATACACAAGCTGGTTCACATTCAGTGATTAATTCACTTATTCTTGTCTCAAAATATTAAACGCTGCCTAATTTCTGTGGGACTGGATTCTTTTTCCTGTACAAGAAGCTGGTAGGATACTCAGGAAATAATAGTGTATTTCATTTGTTTTAAAGCAGGAAAACAACTTTGGTGATTGTTTTTCTGGTGCCTAGTTTTCACAAAAAATAACTAAGGGCCTTCATTAATTTCTTATTGAAACAGCAGCCATGTTCTTTGCTTTAGTTTAACATACTGCTGGTATATGTTGAAATGATGTCAGATTTGGTTTTGTCTTGTCTTGTACTGAAGTAATATACTACTTGTAAAAAGCAAAATACAGGAGAGGGAATCATGTGAGCAGGTACTCTTGCAAATATACTAAATATCATTCTGCTTGCTCTTAGAAAATGCAAGCAGTTTCTGACCCTCATGGCAGCAGAGGAAAGGCTGGAAACACAATAAAATGCATCCTCACTATGTTTAAAATATCTTGGATATGCTGAATGTTATGAAAAAGCATCATAGCAATCAGTTCCTCAGTAGTGCTCATCCACAGAAGCTAGCTGCAAAGAAATTTTGCCCTACAACAGGAAAAGCTGCCAGAGTAAGACTTCTGACAGGAATGTGGCCACAGGGAGGTTGTTTGTCCCTGCATTGGATGCCTGTGTTCAATGTCCAGTATGGGTTCTCCTGTTGGAACGATAACTTTCAGGACTGGCATAGGTGTGTTTGGTCCTGTGTGACAGCAGAGAGGTGTGTTAGGCAACCTGACATACCTTGAAATATCTGTTATTTATAAGCCTCCTTAATTCCTGCCAGGCCCATGAAGGGCTGGAGCACTTTCTCTGGCCACCCGTATAGAGCAATCCCAAGCTCTCAAGAAAACAGTAGGAATTCATATCTAAGGAGCCAGCTGATGGCACAGGGGAATCCAGCTGTACTGGATTGTACTGACTGGCACCACATTTCTCCTGGTGTGCACCAGCCTGGCCCATCTTGTCTGACCTCTAGTTTTTGCCTTGTTTTGATACCAGGAAATAGAATTCTGCCCCTTGACAGGGTGGCTCTGTTCTGTCTGGCACAGTATCTTTCAGTTTGCTCTCTCAAGGCTGTGTGAGTGGGGTAGAGTAACAATCTGAGGCTTAAATCAAGCTGTAGAAAGACCCTTCCTGAGAATAAAAGGGCATGCATTTAATATTGGTATATATGAATGTGATGTCCATAGTTGCTGATAATAAAATTTTTGTCCAGATTTATATGTTTAAGCAGCTTAATTTACAAAATGATAAAAATGTCAATAGTCTTCAGTCAACAGAGGCACAATTGTTTGCTATGTTCAGTATTTTGGTTGTTCTGCTTATCATGTTTGAGCAGGTCTGAGCTCTAACTCCACCATCCATTAAAACTATACAGACTTGTAGCTTTGAAGATGGCTACAATATCCTTTGCCTTCTGTCCTAAAGCTCTGGATTAATGAATATACAGAGGACATGAACATCAGCCAGATTTTCTATGAAAGGTGGAAGATATTAGAGGCTTTTACTTGGCTCATCATATATGCTTAAAAAATTAGTTTTTTGTGAAAATAATCCTGATGAGCATGTTTGTCATGTCTCTTCAGATCATACAAAAGCTTCTATAAGCTGTGGGCTTTCAAGCCTTTCTTTATTAAATACTCTGTAGCCTGTACTGAAGTAATCTTCAACATGAGGATTTTGAGTGTAGTGAAAATAATTGCTTCTTATATGATCCTGACTTGTAACTGAATATAAAGTTATGCTGGCACTACTTGTTTTGGTTCTTTTTTCTCCTTAGACTTCTTTATCCCTCTTTCTCTTTTATTGTTCAGTTACCTGCATTCACCTTGCAGAGCATATCAGAGCTACAGGACTTATTTTAGATTGTGTATCACTACTGATAATTAGGAATTCTAACCTCCTTTTTTTGTGTTTAGACAGAACATCTGAACTTCATTTTTAAATAGGAAAGAGATAAGATGAAATAAACAGATGGAGCATTGGTTAAATGATGAGTCTTGTGAAGCCTTACTTTTCTTTATCATCTCCTGAGGCTGTTCAAAGCAGAAATTGCATGAATAAGAGAGTTGTGGTGGTTATATTAGCAGGTTGCACTTCACATTATTTTGTATGCAAAATACAGGTGCTCCCTGAGAGCTGTACTTATATTTGATGAATTAAAATAACAGCACACTGGAAACACTCATCCTTTTAAAGAGCTGTGGAAGTACACAACTGTTGGTCTCCTAAACATTGCAGACAGTGGATGGTGCTGGTTTTTTTTTCAACACAAACCAAAGGAGAAGCACAGTTTGCTGTCTCAGGGACTGACTCTGCAAGTTTTCTCAAATGACACAGGAAGGTAGCTGAACAGCAGCTATCCAAGAAAATGGTTATAAAACCTCCTTTAAGTCAATATCTGTGTTTGACTCCAATCCTTTCTGCCTTTCCATCTGGCATGTTTACTGCCCCAGCACCTACAGAAGGTGTAAGGACAGTGAAGCATGCTGGGTTAGGTCTGGAGAAACTCCACCCAGTTCTCCAGGCTTCTAATATCTCATTCCCATTTCTATTGATAGCCTGGGTTCCTGCCCCACCCCACTGCCAGTAATCTCTTTCTTGCTCCTGCTTGTTGGCAGGACTCCACCCTACCAGAGCTTTTTCATTTATATTATACACCCTGTATAATACTGCTGCTTCCTAGCACATGCCTCCCTGAGGGTCTAAAAATCTTACCCTGTCTTATTCACAGCAGCTGTTCTCATTCCAGGAGTCTGTGTGAGGGCAGCCAGCATTGAGTGCTTTAGAGAAAAGAGCTTTAATCATTATGACTGACAGGGAATAAAAGTTGTTTCTTCTTAACCTCCTCCTCATGGTGGGGAGGGTTACCCTGCAGTGTCTCTTGCTTTGCTTACAGTCTGTTTATATCAATACCCTTTAACTTGCTGTTGTTCTGTCCCTTGTACAAATACATCCCATGAATGTGTAAAAATAAATACATCTGAATATGCATTCATATTACTCAGCTGTTAATTCTAATTATTTGTTAATCATATATTAATAGCTGCTCCAAATATCTCTTCCAGTGTTTGCATGTCTGTTAAAATCACTGGCATTTCAACACTCAAAAAATACTCAATCTTCATTTGTTGTCTCTCTGTAAATATGACATAACAGAGGTTGGCTCTAAAAAGCCACTGGGACGCAATTCCCTCAAAAATGCAACTTCTAATGAAAATGAATAAATTTTTTGAGTTGGGTACACATCACTGTAATGCAGTGTTCTCATAATAGAATCTCTGTTTAGATTTTCCCCAGAAATTAATTTGTATTTCATTTCTGGATCATACTACAGTATAATAATATAGAAATCAATTGACTCCAAATATTTTAGTCATTGAACATTTTCCTTTGAGAATTTTGAAACACTTGATCTTCATTCCTGTACTGGAAGCAGTGAGGTAACAAAATATCAAAATCCTTCATAAAAAAATCCCCTCACAACCACTTCTTGTTAATAAATCCTGATCCTGAGGGTTTAGTTAAAGCTATACTCCCTTAATTTCAGTGAGCTCACATGAAATCCAAGATGTTACGTTCTCATTAAGTACAAACAGATGGGTAAAATGCCACTGATTCATAATATGAAACTTTACCCAGCAGCCACATAGGAAAAACTAATTTTCATGGTGTGTGGAACTGTTACATACCCTTCTTTGCAAGACACATTAGTTGAAAGCTACCAGGCCCACTTACTAGTATTGGAGCAGTCTTCTTTTCCAGTACTGATTTTATGTCAAGCTGCAACCCTTCTGATTTTGTTTCTCATGATCACAGTTTTAACTGTAATAGATTTTAGATAATTGAGGAATGGAATTCTATGCATGAAGCTGTCCAAAATGGCTGAGTAACTGTCTAGCAGAGAAACTTACCTTGATTGACCCTCTCAGAGTCTGGTCTCATCTTAATATTGTCTGGCCAAATTTACACAATCCATTTTAAAAAATGGCAGTCCTGCTTTCACCATCAGACCAAAATCAATTACAGACTATTTTAAGCTAATAGCTTCAACACATAAGAAATGAATCTGATCTTTTTTTTCAACTCATTCTAATATTCTGTCAATTGGGCATTATAATTAATCTCAATTCATGTAAGAAGTAAAAAGGCATTTTTCAGTAGTGGAGTATTTTTACAAGCTCTCTGCTGAAATAATTGACTCTTAACGTCTCCAGCATGACTGTGTAGTGTTCAGTGTCATTTTACCCTCATGTCAGAGTGTGTGATTTATTTCCTGTTTGTATTCTTTTTCCCAAATAAGGGTCTAACATGAAGGCACATCAAACACATTGAGACAACAGTGGGGAAAAAAAAGCTAAGAAAATCAGATGCAGGTTAATTTTTAATCTTTCATGCTCCTTCTACAGAATCTGACACAGATCTGCTTGATCTGTTTTTCCATCACCACTGGTTATAGTAAAAATGTTGGCAGTTTTAGATGGAGTAATTTCTTAATGGTAATTTCTCCTCTTAAAGGTTGCAGCTTGTACACGGGCATCTTCTATGCCAGAACATGATAAATTTGACTGTGTATCTCTGGGGTTATAAATGGTTTAAAAGATGGATGAGTATAGTCTTACTGAAACATCAGAAAAATCTAATGAATCAATTTCTGTCCATAGAACATCAATTTAACAGCACTGGATTTTCCACATGGAAAAGATCATTGGACTGTAACTTCAGTGCCCTACTTCTCACTCAGATACCTGACCCGGCCTCCTTCTCCTCCAACCCAAGGCATCAACTGTCCCTTGTGTCTAGGGACATGGGGAGAGTTTCTTTTCTCAAATTGTGAGTTTTTTCTTTCAGCTTTCTATCTTTTTTGCTCCGTGTCACTGGGCATATTTCACTGTCTATAGTAATAGCAGTTAAAATCATGGAAATAGTGGGGCTTGTTTTGAGATTTCAAACTATATCTCTCTGTATGTATTAAGGATGGTGCATGTGTCAAGGCTGCAGAAAAGCCTAATTGATCCCAGAAAATGTGCACCTGCTTTCTGTATAACTTCGTAAGTTTGTAATTGGGACAGAATAGACAGCTCTCATGGGATTCTTCAGTGCATAATTCCAGGCAAATTCAGGCTTAAATCTCATTCAGAAAAAGACAGACTTATTGCCATGGGAAATAGGAGCAAGGACCACAGGCTGGATACCAGGAAGTGTTTTGCCTGTTCTGGATTTCTAGTGTGGCTGAACCTGAAGCTGGAGTCCCATGATCATCACTAGTGACAGCATCCCATGTGGGGAGAAGCTCAATACTTAGCTGCTCTTATCTTGCTTCTGGGGTTATAAATGGTTTAAAAGATGGATGAGTATAGTCTTACTGAAACATCAGAAAAATCTAATGAATCAATTTCTGTCCATAGAACATCAATTTAACAGCACTGGATTTTCCACATGGAAAAGATCATTGGACTGTAACTTCAGTGCCCTACTTCTCACTCAGATACCTGACCCGGCCTCCTTCTCCTCCAACCCAAGGCATCAACTGTCCCTTGTGTCTAGGGACATGGGGAGAGTTTCTTTTCTCAAATTGTGAGTTTTTTCTTTCAGCTTTCTATTTTTTTGCTCCATGTCACTGGGCATATTTCACTGTCTATAGTAATAGCAGTTAAAATCATGGAAATAGTAGGGCTTGTTTTGAGATTTCAAACTGTATCTCTCTGTATTAAGGATGGTGCATGTGTCAAGGCTGCAGAAAAGCCTAATTGATCCCAGAAAATGTGCACCTGCTTTCTGTATAACTTCGTAAGTTTGTTATTGGGACAGAATAGACAGGTCTCATGGGATTCCTCAGTGCATAATTCCAGGCAAATTCAGGCTTAAATCTCATTCAGAAAAAGACTCATTGCCATGGGAAATAGGAGCAAGGACCACAGGCTGGATACCAGGAAGTGTTTTGCCTTTTCTGGATTTCTAGTGTGGCTGAACCTGAAGATGGAGTCCCATGATCATCACTAGTGACAGCATCCCATGTGGGGAGAAGCTCAATACTTAGCTGCTCTTATCTTGCTTCATGAAAGTCAAGGCAAAAAATGTGTGTTGGGATTTTTGGGTGCTCAGAACAATCATATCCATGTTTTTGTTTTTCCAAGACCTGAGAAAATATACAGACTACACCTAAATTCTATCTCTCCTACTGAAGATGGAGCAGTTTTGGAAAAGTATGCATATTCTAATTATTTCCTCCTGCAACTTATAAGTGAATAGATACATTATTTATGTAATGGTTACTTTATAGATTTTTGCTTTATTATGCCATCTCCAGAAGAGGATGGACTAACTCTGGAGATACTTGCAAGTTTATTCTCTCTGGTTATATCTAACCTGGATATACAGGAATCCTTTCTGACTCTGAGTAAATATCATTGTTCTAGCTCCATCTAAAATTTATGTCAAGATTTATGAGGCAGGAGATTAATCCCTTTATTTTCCTCAACTGTGCATCAAACTCTGCTACAGAAGTCAGATAGATGATACAGATTTAAACATGTATGGTGAGACCATTCTTCCTTTTTTTGAAGTTGTTTGGTTCTCATTGGCAGTATGTTTGACCTTCTACATAGGAACAGGTAAACATCAAGAGGAACACTACACAGTTTATTCATCCTGGATGGCACATTTCTTAAGAAGTGATATTCAGAAAGACTGCTGGAGAGATGTAGGTCTGATGAATACATGGCATCCAGCATTCCAGTTTCTATCAGAAATAGACTTGTCAGCTTAGATTAAAATATCGTTCTTTAGTACTCGAAGCCTGGTAAACTGAGGAGAAGATCCTGGAATGCGTTTTGCATTTTAGGGCAGTTCATAAAAAGGAAATAGACTTACATTTCACTGCAAGCTATTTGGCTGTCTGACACTTGAAGAAGACCAGTAAAGCAAACAAAAAAGGTGATGAAAAACTGAATTCAGAGATGGTTATGTTCAAAGGGAAAGGAGGGAAAAGGCACTACATTAGTTACTAAGGCAACTGCTTGTTTAATGCTAAATCATTCCCTCATTGAAGGGAGCAGCTTCTGTTTCAAATTAATCCCCTAAGCTGTTGTTGCACTGCTCACTCTTACCATGTTTCATGATAAGAACAACCTCTTGCCAACATCTATTTTCCAGCTTCCATACAGCTGTTGAATCACATTGCTCAGTGAGAAGTCAAGGTGCAGGTCTGAGGCAGAGATTATGTGATTTGTAGCCGTGGTTCCAATCCATCAGTAACTGCACACCACGAGCCTCTGCCTGGCACAGGAACGACTGCCACTGACTTAACTGGAAAGCAACCTGAAGGTACCGTTGCCATGCAGAGGGAAAAAAAAATAAGGTTGGTCATGCTGACTATTTTTGAAGCATAGATGGTGACAATGGGAAAAAGTAGGTCTTCATAGACCAGACATTGTACCACTTTCTGAAGAAAACATAATAGAAAATGTCATAGGTTACCACATTAATCCTTCACCTAATCTACTCAGCATGCTCACTAATATATTTTTAAAATTTTATTTATACTCTTTCCTCACCCATTTTATCATTAAAGGGATTAATTCAACTATCTATTTTGTAAGTAGCTCAGATACACTCCATTTCCTGTCTTCAAATTTGGAAGCTTTGCTTTTTAAAACTGACTGTGCAATGTATGATTGAAAGTCTTTATTAGATGCAGCTGTGTGTTGGGGTTTTTTGGTGGAGTGCTTTTTCGGGTTTTTTTGTTTGGTTGGTTGGTTTTTTTTTGTTATTGTTTTTTGTTTTGGTTTGTTTTTTGTTTGTTTTTTTTTAACTTTAAGGTATTGTAATTATACTTTGGAAAACAGAGTTTTAATTTTCAGGGAAGAAAAAGGTTTATATAATTTCTCATTCAAAATATTTGTATCTCTTGATCTTTTAAGAAAGACTGCCATTCTTATTTATTGATCAGCATATGTTTCTCACTATCAAATACCACGATTTCATAAATAGTAATGATCTGAATGTGGTGGGTTTATTTATGAAAATATTCATGACTTCTCTGCAGTTTTAGAATTCAATCAGTTTTAGTGTTTATTAAGTAAGGAATTTAGATGAAGAGAGAAATCGCCCATATGTAAGAGCATAGTGAGAACATATGTCAGAACTAGTGCTAAAACTGCATTTGAGAGGTCAGAAAGAGCCGGGGTAAAATGATAACTGCCAAAAGTCAAGCTGAGACAGGAAATTTAAGCAAATTGTGAAAGGTTTTTCAACCATGAAAATAAAAAGAACAAGAAAAAAAGTGGAAGCACTGTGAAATGAGGATGGGGATAGAATTAAAGAGGATATGACTTCCCATGTTAAATATTTTTCTTCATTTTCTTTGAAGCTGAATTTGGGGGAAAGAGAAAGAATGATAGAGAAGATGGCTAATGGAAAGAAGGAAATGTAAATGTCCACAACTAAGACATGAAAACCAAATTTTGTGGTCTTAGTTCACTCCGGATCACAGGGACTTTTCACATTAGAAGGCATTGGCACATGAAATACGGATATCCAGCACAAGGATCTTCTACTACAGAATGAAGTCATAGTGGGCTTCTATAAACAGAGAACAGCAGAAGTATGTCCAATATTTAGGCATTGGCATAAAAGGAAATAGCAATCTAAAAAGTTGCAGACCTGTCTGACTAAGTGCATTTGTATATATTGGCTTTGTACTCATTTTGAAGGGAAGAATAATAGAGTATATATACATAAAGGAAAACAGTATCAAATGCAACCTAAATACATTAAAGGACAAGCACAGACTAATAACATATGTTTATGTTTTGGGGGGTTTTTCCCAGTAATGTGCATGCATTTTAGGCAAAGGAAATTCAGAGAGTATTGCTTAACCCATAGGAGAGAATTTGACAGATTACAGAACATGAAATTAAGTATTCCAGTGAGGAAGACATGGATTTTTGTAAGAACTGTACACTGCTAGAGTATCTGTTCTAGTGGGGAGATTACACAGTTTATTAAGGGAAACATTTAAGCTGGAAGGACACTATTAGTTGTGTTTTTTAAAGATAGGTTTCTAAACCAATGCTACTTAGTATTTTCACCAATAAACCTGTCACAAAATGAGAAAGGAGCGAATAGACTGCAGTGATGACACAGCCCAAGGAGGGGCCATCAATGAAATGTAGGACTGGAGTGTTATACTCTGAGAATTGGACGACCTTGAGGACAAGAAAAGAAATAGGATGAAGATGAATACTCAGTCCAGGATAATATGTAAGGTTAGGCACACTTAGAGCAAAACCCTCAGCTGTCAACAGGGCAACCATCAGCTGAGTTCAAACCAGCATGATGAGGGAGAAACAGGCCTGCTCAATCACAGGATGACTATGTACCATAAGCATGAGAGAGCAGCAAAAAGGGTGAAAGCAGGGGCAATTTCAAGATACTGTGAACAGAGGGGGAAAATTTATTAAATTGTGTGAGACTCAGCTGAGGCCTCATCTAGAATATTGTGTGCAGTGCTCTGCATGGCCGGATAAGATTAAATAAACCTTGACCAAGTGGAAGCTACCTGAATTATATGGGGAATGGAAATCTATAAGTATTGACTTGGCTAATCTAATGAAGGATGAGAGGAGATTGATTACACTAAGTACATACAGCACTACATGAGGGGGAGAAGAAGGATGTATAAATCACGTGTAATTGCATTAGGGTTAAAAGTGAAGAGGAGTTATCTAACCCTCAGAGTAGCAAGTCCTTAACAGTCTTTCAATAGGAATGGCAGACGTAAAGTATCCACCTGATCTCTAGATAGGTCTCAGGTGGCTTGTGGAAAGATTTTGTGTCGTGATGCTGGTACAGAGAGGGATTGGAGTCTGAAACCCAGGAGAGTGTGCCTCCATGGCTGTCCACCTCCACATCGGTCCACAACCCTGATGCAACCTATCAGCTGAAACCTCTGTAAGAAGGTGGATGATTCTGATTATGCAAGGAGGACCTGGTGAGCTCTATGTTTATCCTCCAGTACCCACACTTCCCGTAAGGAATTATGTTTGTTGGCAGAGACAGCACTCTGCAGTATGAGTATTTATGCATAAACATTTGGTTTGTTGAAAGTAATTTTTGACTGTATCTTTGTCCACAATTGCTCTCCATTTCCCCTCTTCCTCCGTTTTACCTGTTCTGCCATCTACATCAATTCATTTTCCTCCAGCTCCCACAAATGGTTTCTTTTCTCTAGGGCTTCCAACTACCTTTACAATATTGCAAGTGAATAATAGTAAATATGGCCCATTGCCTGTAGGTAGTCATCTGCAAAAGCATTGGCATCCTCTCTTTGAAAAGAAGTAATACTCTATGTTACATATTTTAGACCTAGGTTATATCAGCAGCTTAAAGGAGAGGATCCCAGTGTCCTGTATTATTTTTCCCAAGGAAGAAGCATCCATGGTTTACAAGACCTTGGGGAGAAGCAGTTCAGAGGCACATCACAGCCTTGGTTGTCTGAGTCCTGGTCAAGACCTCTTTGTCCAGCTCTTTTTTCCTGCCAGCATCTTTCCAATGCACAAACGGATTTGAAGTAAGAATCATGAAATAGGAAGGTTGTGGCTTTACTGCAGGGCTACCAGCTGGAGGCTTGTGCAGATGAAAGCAAATGGGTCCCTCAAAGACTAGCATTTAAGACATGCCTTGCAGGTGAAACAAAACATTCAGAATAAAACAGTATGTTACCTACTGTGCTGAATTTTATGAGCTGTGTGTTGAGTACCACCCAAAAGCAGATCCAAACAAAGGAATTCAGTTCAGAGGAAATGTTCTCTTGAATCACAATCCTAGATTGACTGAAAAATCTGATTTTGTTATGAGATTTCAGTTTGTGAAGCTTTCAGACACACACTTGCATTTTCACTTCATTCAAAGAAAGTGGATTGGGTTTCGATCAATAGATGGAAATTTATTGAAAATCTCATTTATGTGAACAGTAGGTGCATTTGTGGTAACTCACATGAAAATTTACAGTGTGCCCCAAAGGACTCTAAGTTTCCTTTTGTGGTAGTATTCTGCAGTACTTCATATATGAGCAAACCTTCTCAGTGGCATTCAGCACTGAGAGCTTGGATAGTCCTAGGTTTTATGTGAATTCCTGTCTCCTTCTTGTTGTTAAGTGTTTGTGAATATATTATTAAAATACCTACTAGGAAACTCCAGTTAACTGATGTCAACTTAAATGTAGCTACACACAAATAATTTGCTAGCCTAAGTCTTGGGTAGAAGTCTTGGACGTTGATTTTCATCTGTCTCTCACTGACTTAATTTGAAAATATGTATCATGGCTTCTGCTGAATTAGGTCCAAAATTGTATGGACAGCAGTACATCTCTGAATGCTGGAGAAATATAGATTATAAAATGCATTGATTTTGTTCTTCCAGAGAGCTTATCCTTAGGGCTGATTGATGCAATGAGAGTCCTTGCTGTCACTGAATATTGTCCACTGAATATTGTCCCCTATTTCCAGTAGAAACAATAACAGTGACGCTGCCTGACCAAGTCAGCACCTGCCTGATTCTGAGCTCTTCCTGCAGGCAGGTTAACTCTGTATCACGCCATTCAATGTCACCAGAGCAGGTCTTTTGTGAGCTAAGAAAAGTAGCATTTTATTGTGTGCATAAACTTCCATCAAGAGTCTGCTGCAAAACAGCTTGTGTTTGGGGTTGGAATATTTATGGAGCATCTTGCAAACCATTTTCAAATTCTACCGTTTAAAACTTACTTCATGCCATATGTTCTGCTGTATCTTTCTCATTTTTCTAACTGAGATGTTAAAATCTTGGTGTACTAAATCTCACAGTTCTGAGGAAAGTACATGAGGGGCAACTGATGGTTTTTTTTCTTTTGTTTTAATTTACAGTTGGTGAGCTAACATATTTGATGCTTCTCTTACCCCAACCCCCAAAATGAAATGTTGTTTACACTTCAAATCTGTGCACATATTTGGATAAAGCATATCTATTTGTGGCTAGCCTATTGCATTTTATGAGGGAGAAGGGAAGGCGTGGGTAGTGCATCTTATTGTATACTTCCAAGTAAGCCTCATCCTTGGCTAGTATGGAAGCTTATGGAGTTGTGGATCCCTGGAAGAAAGGTGACTTAAACACTTTCTAAGCCCTGGTTTTTCCTCTCCTGAAAGCTGTCTTGAAGTGGAGAAGCTTTAGAGGAATCAGAGCTTGTAGGACTGCTGTTAACAAAGTCATTATTTATTTCTCCTTCAGTGAGGGGTAAGCTGCCTTGGAATACCTTGAATTTTTCATTAAGTAAGAGTGTCCCTTGACACTGTTGAGTCAGGGGTGGAAAGAAAGACTCCAGTTTTCAGGTGAATCAGAAGGCTCACTTTAATGAAAGTAGTGGGTCTTTTATAATGTGACTTGCTAAGCTGATACTTGATTGGTTTCAAAGTAGAAACATCTCACACTATTGGTGAACTATGAATAGCACACTGTGGAAAACCATAAATATAAACAATGGTTACAGAAAGAGAGATAATAATTGTTTTAATTCTTTCCTCTAAGATTCCCAGGCTCAGCCTGGGAGAAATTATCTCTGCTCTTTCTTTGACTGAACTGAGAATCTCCACAATCCCTCAGTGCAACTTCCTTCCCAAGCTCCACTCAGCATCTCATCAGACTGGCTTTTCTTGCTGTAACTCTTCTATACACTTCAAGTATATAATATTTGCCTTGTGTTTGGTTTTAAAAAGCTCAGCTTTTCACAGCTCTACGCCTCTGTTTGCACCACATAGTGCTTATCAACAACACCTAGTTAAGGGATTGAAAGTAGGAAGTGAAGCAGTCAGCAAATTTTTTCAAAGTACGTTAATTCAAGTATTAAAATATTGTGATTTAGGTTCATTTGATGTATTTTTGGATGAGCTTATGAACTTGAAGCTAGCCTAATAAGTAATTTTGTCCATATTGTTTCTATACTGTTTAAAATTTTGTAACATCATGTTAGAAAGTAAATAAACATGAAAAGACACCATGCAGTTTTTGTATTTTTAAAAAATGGACTTTAATGAGTAGCTGAGGACCTAATCAGTGTAGCTCCTCTACTACACAGGGCAAAAATTTTGACCTTTGAGTGCCAAATGTTTGTCTGGTGGCTTCATTACCAGTCATTCTGTCGTACAGGCTCAGGGCTTTTAGTGCTCCTGAATCTCTAACTTCTCATAGGAAGGAAACTTTGCCAATGTTTCCAACAGGTCTGCCTGTCTCCAGTCACTGCAAAGTGACAGTTTTATTCTGAATGATTGATAGGAGATGTCTTAGCTCCATATCCGAAGCATAACACTGTAAATCACTGGTTTTCATATGTAAGGAATAAAATTATATTCACCTTTTGCCACCATTTATCATTCTGAGGCTATGCTTGATCTGTGTTTTTGGGTAAGGTCTGAGAAACAGGGCATGTATCTTGGGAAGATTGTGCATGGCATCCTTTTACACTTGTATATATGTCAGCAGAGGAAACAGGCTTATATTTTCTTCAATGCTTTCTGCATGTTAATGTGTAGCAGCATATGACTGCATAAGCCTGTTGCTCAGAATGTTACCAAGTTGAAATTTTTTGCTTTTACAAGTACAAACCTCATCATGCCTGCATCTGTGACTTTTTCTTTCCTTGGGGATATGAAAAAGTCTGTTTATCTGAAACTTTTTATTCTGCAAGCTGAAGAATGGAATAGCAACTATATTTCTCTTCATTACTTTTTCCTGTGGGAAATAATTTCCTTGTATTTCCAAAGGTCTTGGTCTAAACCAACTCCCCAGAGACACCTTAGGAGCCAAAACAGGTTATTAGAGATGTTCCTCTGGTTATAGATTTTCTCAAAACCTCTCATTCCATATGTTTTTATTCATTTGAAATTTTCCCGATGCGATAAAGGCTGCAAGCACAATTTCTGTTCAGAGATTACTCTTTTGACTGAGTCAATGCTAAGTTTGAAGGAAAGAATATTAACCCCTTTTCTTTTGACACTAGTGAAGGGGTACAAAACATCCCAGAGGAGCAGGTTTCATAACTCTGGTAAAATAAAGGAGCTTACAGACTGCAGGTTTGAAGTTGCCATAGACCGCAATACCACTTTTCTTAGAGGACACCATCCCGCCTCAAGAATGCCCCAGCAGTTTAGTTTTGTGGGGATGCAATACAGAAAAGCTGGGAAAATTCCAGACTGGAAACAAAGAGATTATCTCAAGCCCCTGTATCAGAAAGGTGGGATTTTTTCTATCAGAATACAGCAAAGTTGAATCTGCAGCTTCCCAGAAATCTATTCCCAGTATTCAAATATCTTTCCACAACATCTAGTCAGAAGCAACACACAGATAATTCCTGTTGTCCTAAAATAGGTTGAGTGTGAAGAGTTAAACTTGTGTTTCCTGTACCTAGAAAGAAGTGGATTTAAGAACGGCAAAGGGCTTTGTGTTTTCTTTTTGCTCCTTTGCTACCTCTGGGGATTTGATGACCTTGAGCTTGCATCCAGAAATAGGAAACACTCCACACAGAAAAATACATAAAACATTAGAAAAAAAGAAAATTTGCCCTGTGGAATTAAAGGTGCAAAACTTGTAGTAAATCCATCATTAACTTCATTAAAACAGTGAAAATTCTTGCCACACTCCACATGCACACATGTATATCAGCTCATAGCCCAATATCTGCAAGGTGATTTGTCATGATGTAGATTAACAGATTACAGCAACAATTTAGATCTGTCCCCACTCTATTTAATCTTTAGCATTAGACCAGAATATGCAAGGTTTTAAAAATAGAAATCAGGCCATTAATTTTTCTTCATAGATTACTGGCATGAATAAATGGGAAGGAGACCTTCAGACAAAACTAAAAGGCTTTATGGAAGTAAAGCCTTGAAGAATTCTACCTTTTGCATAAGAGGGTTGTAGATAAAATTTTTTTCTTTGCTTTTGTTTTTTAGTGTACGTCTGAAAAAAAATACATATCACAAATGGATGAAAGCAAATAAATAAATGAACAAAAACTTTTCACAGTAATAGAAGAAGGAAAGTCAAGGGAGGATGGGAAAGTACAGACATGTCATAAACAGATCATGTATAAAGGTCAACAAGCTACCTAAATGACACCACCATTCTTTTTTTCCAAGTATAAAGCTTATGTATTCTTGTTGACAAAAAGCAGGTCAAAAGGATGTCTCATTTAATGGCATCCCAGGTAACTGCATTTTGTTTTGCACAATGAGAGCACTATGCACAGGACTGGGCACCAGCTACTGCTCTGCATTCTGAGTTGGATCCTCTGTTCATTTGGCTTCTCACCCCTCAAGTCACTTAACTGGGAGCAGTATCAAGCTTGGCTTGCTTATGTTTACACAAGTGAACCCTGTGTGTCCTTGTGTTTATAAGGCTGAACTTCATCTGGACTGACTTTTTTCTATTAAGTGAAATGTGTAAGAAGGATAAAGCATAATTTCCCAGCCTTTGTAACTGCTGTAAATGAATAGTTTGCTTTGTTTTTGAATTTCTCCTGTTCTTCAGGGACCCTCCCTGAGGCTATTTTCCACAACTGCCCTTGTGCTATGGCACTGGTGCATAAAATATGCTCTGTTTGGTCAGGAACCAAGAAAGTGTCTGCTTCTTAGGGAGAAAAATAATTTTCTTTTAATCTTCACTATCTTTGGGTCCTTGTGATCCATGCCCTTGGTCTAACATCGGTGGCTGTACAATAGTTCATATCCCTGGGGGCAGGAGATGCCCTGAGGAAGAACTGCCTGTGGATATGGTCCCAATTACTCTGAATTATGGAAGCACACAGGCCCTGCAGTGCTGCGTGTTGCTCTTGCAAAAAGGGGGAGTGAGGGTTTGAATTGAAATGGACATTTAAGGGCCTTTGAGTCCAACCCCCTGCAATGAGCAGGGACCTCTTCAGCTAGACCAGGGTGCTCAGAGCCTCGTCTAGAATGTCTCCAAGCATGAGGCATCTACCACCTCTCTGGGCAGCCTGTTCCAGTGTTTTATCACCTTCACTGTAGAAAAGCTTTTTGTATCTAATCTAAATTGACCCTCTTTCAGTTTAAAACCATTACCCCTTGGCCTGGCGTACTGCCCAGTAAGATGCAAGCTGGGTAGAGCAGGGCTTTGGCTTTGGCTGCCATGGGGTGCCATGACCCAGCGTGTCACAAGGCCAGCAGCAGATCCTGGTGCTGCTGTGGTTGTCCTCAGGGCCTGAAGTCTGGTGTTTTGGTCTCTCTGAGCTTCCTGTGCCAGCATGATAATATTTCTTTCTCTTGGTAGGTGCCAGAAGGAAAATATATTCATGCTTATGAGGGGTCACATGCTGCCGCTGCATGAGATGTGATTACTCTAGCTATTAATTACAGTTATTAGTTTGGACATTTTCCAGTGTTCTGAGGGAGATTGCCTTTCCACAGAGCAAGAAATATTAGCAGCACACTTTTAAATTCAGTCAGTATAGTTTCTTCCTGAGTGTCATCTGCGTTTCATGAGAAATAAGAAAAAGAATGTGAAAGGGGCTGAATTTTTACAGAGCTTTGGAAAGGAACTTTTTAAATAGACTCCAACAAACTGAGGAAGTAGATAACATTTGACCTTTCTAGTCATGTAGTTTCAGAGAACATGAGGAGAGGATGAAAGAAGACAGGAAGGAGGGGACCTGGAGGGAAACCCAGAGCACACACAAGAGGAGCACACATGGTATGTGTCTTTCTTGCCCTTCATTACTTACTATTTATTTTTGAGAGGCAGAAGGTGAAGCTGGGACTAACAAGGAATTTTCAGGCTCAGCTGAGGTCTATAAACTAGCTGCTGAGACAACAAGCTTTGCAGGTGTCTCTAAGGTCATTTCACATGCAAAATCACATTGGCAGAGATGGCAGACAAGTGCTTTAAATGTGGTGCTTGAATCTGAGCACAGACAATGTTCCACAAGCCTCGGGAACACGAGTCCTTAACTGCACGGTGCTGCAGTTCTACAGGTGGCTGTGAAGCACAGCAAGGGAGTTTTGTCCTAGGTCAGTCTGTGAGTTGCTGCAGTTCTGCCTGATCAGAAGATTTGTCTCACTGAAAGCAAATACGTCCATAAAGCAAATATCAAACATGTGTCACAAAAGAAATGTAAACTCTAGCTGCTGGAGATAACTCCTATAGTCATGCTGTTAAACATCAATCTTCAAAAAGGACGTGGATCATCATATGGATAGAATAAAAATGATCTCTGTGTATTCTTAGATTGTAGTTTTGCAATTTTTCTTGCACCCAATACAGTCCATTTTCCATGAAGTCATGAGAAATATAACCCTAAAGTTGGAAATAGTGGCAGGGAAGGTTGAGAAAACTCTGGCAGAACTCTGCTTTTAATGACAGCTGGCAGTGGGCCTCATTCAGTGTTCATATCTAAATTTAGATACTTTAGAAAATTACTGTTAGCATACGTGACTGTGCTAAGAGTCACATGCTTGTTGCATTGTACCTGGTTGTAGCATGCAGCTGTTTGATGAATAGAACAACTTAGTGCATCATTAACAAAAGAACTTCAAGGATTGTTCTTCCACTGTGCTTCTTTCTAGGACTTACCCACATGGGTATGGATGGGTCTGCTTCCCTCTGCTCCCATGTAACATTTTTGTTACTTCCATTTTTTGTGGAACATTTGTGAAATACACCTGTTTGTAAGGGAAGAAACATTCCCTTCAATCAGAGATTAGTTCCACTTGACAGGATGGTAGTTTAGTAATTTATGAAATAGAGAGAGATTAATTTGTTTTTATGAAGAAGCAATACTATGCAATTCTGAAAGTGAGCAAACTGTTTGCAACACTTAAATTGAATATTCTATTTGCCCAAGCTTCTTGGTTTTATCTGCATGTGGAAAATGCCATAACAACATGAGTGAGTTATTTGGCCACAAATTGATCAAAAACTGGAAGAGATGTGGTCCCAAAACTCCATGTTTTGGCAGTGCGAGACAGGAATAGTGCTTCATAATAGCTAAAAAAAATCCTCTTCAATTTCCCCTTGACATCCAAATTGCTGTCACTGTCTGTTTTGAGATCAGTTTTTGGTTTTTTTCTGTAAAGGAAGTTTTACTCCCAGAAGTCAGAAAGCAAGCTCTGCTTGTGAGCTGCCTGGACACTGAGGTCAGGATATATCATACACATTTTCTCTCCCTGATTGCAGAAATACAAATGTTCTTTCAGTGCAACAGAACCTTTCCATGACTAAAATCAGCATAGTGGAAGGTACTAGAGAGTAATTTTCTGTCACATACTCTACTCAGGAGCTGAGTAATTTACCCAAAAAGACCCACTAATAGCAGTATGCACTGACTTCCAAGAGCAAAAATGTTCAGGTAATTCTCCAGTGAGATATCAAATACCATTATTTTCCCTTAATGTTACTGGCAGACTGGGAGGGAGAATAAGAAGATACTTAATTAAGAACTAATAGATGTTCTGTTCTCCACCTCTGCCTACCATTCCACTCCTACCTTCTTTAATATGACTCAGCTGAGATAATAATACAAGCAGATGTGAAGCAAAGAGCAGCTGCCCCTTGTCTTTTGCTCTAACAGCCAGACTGTACTCCCTGGCACTTGCTAATGTTCCTTATATTTACAGCAGAGGAACGACAGTATTCCTTCATAATCTCTAAATGATGGTCTCAGATAATCCCTTGGGCACAAACTGCACATCCTGTGTCTCAGCATGGCTTCTTAAAAGGAGACAAGATAAATGACAGAAAGTCAGCTGTCCTCTCCCGACATCTTCTGATCACCTCACTGCTTCTGTCACTAGTTCTGTTGTTAGGAGTTGAATGACGAATTGTTGGAGGGGATTTTAGCCAAAGTATTAATAACTTTCCATCCCTTTGCATGGCAGGAGCCCACTTAAATGACAATAAACCATCACCGACAAGGAAAAGCACGTCCCTTTAATGATCCAAGTCCCTAAATGAAAATGGCATTGAGCCTTGTTCATAACTCTTAGTAAGAATTTAATCTCTTCTCCTTCAAACATCACTCAAATGATTGGCCCTGCTGAGGATGCCTTTTCCACAATAAGGTACCTGTGAGGGGCTTTCTATTGAGAGAAAATAGAGCAGTCAACACTGCTAATGATGCTGCAGAGAGACATTGGGGTGTTTTATCTAGAAGATGCTACTGAAAATGGTATAGCTACCGACACCTATTGTGACAAATGGAATTTAATGTTGGCTCAAGATGAAAAGTTATAATAGAGTGAAAAGAAATTGCCTAAACACAGCCTGATGGTTCAATATCATTTATGATACCCTGACATTTTTGACTGGAGGTGATTGATTAACTGGTATATGTATGTCTGCAAATTTATATGCATAATGCAACACAGCCAAAAAACATTGCTATGGCTTGTGCATTTTTGTAGCTGTCCTGCTTCTGTTGAATGTTTTTCCTTTCAGTTTGCTTCAACAAAGCCCCAGAAGCTGTAATTTAGAGAACTGTTTACAGGAAACTTCACCAAAAGCTGTGTGAAGTTATTGAATATTTTGACTAGAGGTGGAACATTTATGCAGATTTCAATGGTAGATGTACTTCTGCACCACTTGGAATCATCGGCAAAATTCCCATCATTTCTAATGATACAGGTCCAAACCTCAGAGCACTGATCATTGTAGGAAAAATATTCTCTTGGTTGTTGGCATCTGATGTAGTTGTAGCCACTTGGAAAAGCATCCAGTCACTGAGCATCTGGAGATGTAACTAAAAAATATAATTAAGAGAAAGATATCTAGAATCAGAGTTTGAGTTGAATAGATATTGGGTACAATAGCAAGAGCTAAGTGAATATTTTCAACAAGTTATTTAATAGATAAACAAACCTAGCAGGTTTTTTTGGGGGGGAATGCTGGGAAACAGACCGGTTTTCTCAAATTTACTTGATATAGCACATCTCCTTACCATGTATTTCAAGGGTATCTTTTTAAGCTTTAAGTGTTTTGTGATTCTGTTCTTCCTGAGTTATCTGATTTAGACCATGGTTTCTTATGTAAACCCTAGAAATATTTAAATTTTAAATTTATATTTATATTTTATTTATATAGCTTTTATAGCATTTTTCTATTTTAAAAAGCTGCGTGATTTACTATAGTTTTGGAGAGCTTGAAAAGCATCTGCTACTTTGTAACCTTAGGGCAAAAAGAACATCCCTATTTAAATAAGGGAGGAAAATAAACATGACAAAGATACCAGAGAAAATGTTTTGTGTTTCTCTTGTCTCTGGGCCACAAGCCAATTTGGAAACATTTACACAGCAACAACTATAATAAAAACAATCCTAGTGCACAATAGGAACGATATCAGCTGATTCCTACTATTGCCATTTCCTTTAAAGTATTTGGCATTTGCTGTATATCAGTAGATGACTAAGTGAAGAATTAACCTGAAGGATTGGATAACCCCTATTGATAACTCCTGCAGAGAACAGATAACCCCTGTAATTGAACACACGTAAAACACACACCAAACAGCACACATGGTTTGAGTAAAACTGATCTGAAGTGCAGAGTCAGACATTGCTAACCTTGGAGTACACAGAATCTCTTTTCTGTGGTACACTTGTGATATACTGCTCTGTCATTTTTTTTTTCCCTCTCTTTGCCCCTGCTTCTTATTTTTTCTCTCTTAATTCTTTCTATTCAGGAAGCAGCCCTCCATTTGCTCTCACTCTCCCTTCAATCAATAGTTTTCTTTTCATCTCATCAGCTACTGTTTGTAATCTGCAATACCTGGAACATTCACACACCAAAGTGGAAGCAGTCCCACGAGCACAGGAAGCTCTGAGTCAAGCCCTCTCCAACAAGGGGCAAGTTCTCCATGGCAAATCTCCCCCACATCATCCTCACACTTACAAAAGTTGATCAGATGCCCAAACACTCACAATCAGAGAACCTCCACCTTTCACAGCAGGTGAGCAATAATCAAAATACAGCCCTGGCTGAGCTGTTTTGCAGTGTTTAGTGCTATTAAACCAGAAGCTTACAGGCCTGCCTGCCAGAAGAGGCCTGGAAGCTACTGAGAGCGTTGAGCCTTGCAGGCAACCTCCACTGCTTCTCTCTCTGTAAACATCAAAGCTACTTCAGCTAATTAATTACAGGCTGAGGGATTTTAGTGATTCAAGATATATGTATCCAACACAAAGAGTCTCCCAGTGAGGAAATAAACTTTTGACTCCATATTTGAGTTAGCTATTTGAAGAAAAACATTGTCAAGTTCAGGATGCCAGCATTTCCTTGGTGTTAGTGAAAAAATTTAAATTTTCCCTTGAGATATTATTTAGCATCTTCTCACTAGAAGTCTTCACACCCAGAATGCCTCTAACCAGACCTGTTATCAGATAGTCCAGCTCATGCCACCTCTGCTGTCTTGAAAACTAGTAGGTGTGGGGCTCTTTTTGGCACAGTGAGGAACAAGGACTGAAGGTGGCAAGTTCCTTTCACACCCATCAACTTTCCAGCTGCTGAGGACAGAATGCATCATTTAGTGTCACCATATGGAATGCAGACTGAGAGAAATCAAAAGAAACCATATTTCTCAAGGGAAATGTAGCAAAACATACTCTTAAAAATTCAGAGGTGAGAAAATGTCCAGGAACGTGTAAAGTTTGTACTCATCCCCTAGGTTACACTAATATACTCAAAAATTCCTCTATGGCCTTGAATCAAATTTGCATTCTCAGTGATTACTTTTAATTCACTTGTAAATTTAGCCTAAAAAATATGTTTATGAATTTTGTCCCTCACATTTCCAACCCCAAACAAGCCCTAACATGAGCAAAAAAGAAAATTATCTCAGGTAAATAACAAAAAAGACTAACCAAACAAAATACAAACCCCAAACTAAAAAATTCAAACCATCCTAAACAATTCTCCTCAAGGAGAAATTTCTTGAATGCTCGTCTCTCTGAGATGATCCCAGAATTCAGTATCATGTCACACAATGGACAGCAAGTGTAAGGGGCAGTCTTGTGTTTTGAAAACAGGGCTGTGGAGAGGAAATTCTTGAGACTAGACTGTCATCAAACAGGAAGCAGGATGCAAATACCATAGCAAAAAATAATATATGGAAGAACTTCAGAATCTGGGACAACACTTCTGGTTCCTGTTAAGAGGCTTCTTGTTACAAACATTTGAAAGGTTTTAATGAGTGAATCAATACAGAATTCTCTACAGCTTTCACTGTATCGATATCCAGTCATGCTCCAAATAAGATTGAGACCTGCTGTGTTGGACAGTACGCATAACCAGCAGGATGAGTGGTCCCTATCTCTGCCTTTATACATGAGACAAACAGAGCTACTATTTTACAGGCAGTTATCTGAGACACAGACAATATATGTCATTTAAACAGAACAGGAAAGAGCTGAGATCCAAACCCGTGTCCCAAGAGCTCCACTCCCTGCATCACCCATGAGTTTGTCTGCCTCTTCAGCATCTCATTGTACAACAGATGGAGGCAGTTGATATCAATAATTTTTTTAGCATCATATAAATATAGATTGCATTGCTGAGAACTGAGCTGAAGGGAAATGGGAACAGACCCTAATGTTCAATAATATACTGCCAATTATCATGCCACAGAAACTGAACTGTATTGATGCTTTTAAGTTTGATTTGTAAAATTAAATCACAAATGTCACTGCATAAAAATGATCATGGGCAGAAGAATGAGTCACATTATAACAGACAAGATCTATATGAAATCTGTGAATTTGCAAGCAGATACATCCGTTACCTCTGAATTATTGGCATCCATCTCCAATACACCTACTCAAATGAAAAAGTATTAACCTTTGATGCAGCACATACAAATAAAATATGATGATTCAACAGTAAATTCAAGTATCTAACTATCAGAAGTTTAAGATAAGTAGAATTTATTTTAGGCATTTCATGAGTGTATTAGCTTGGTATCAGAAATCAAGGATTTATTGAAATTGAATACTAGCTGACATCATAAAAATGTCAATTATTATACTATCATTTGTAACTGAAGGCTACATGATGGAGGTGCTGAATTCAAAAATGCATCAAAATGTTATTCATAAATACGTATACAATGCCTCAAAGTTCCAAGGAGCCAGTCAAGCACTGGTAGATGCACAAATAGAAACTAGAGAACTAGAGTGTCACAACTGAAGCTCAGATAAAAACTTAGTTTACAGAATTATTTCAACTTTCAGAACTCTGCTACATTTGTCTGTCTTTAGCTCCTGATGACAGGAGCACAGTCTAGAGCTGGAGGAATATGTTAGTTATGGCTCAGACATGCCAGCTCTGGAGGATTCTGTAAGCACAGAACATTGCACAATAAGTGGCAGTACTTGACTTTTCCACTATATATTTAAATTTCAGTGCAAATTTGAACGAGGCTTCCATTAAATTTTGGTGAGTCATTTTCTAATTGGTTCAAGACTCTGCCTGGTGGCATGACTTTGCATCTTTCCAGAATTCATTAGCCTCAGGCATCTTGAAAAATGGTAGCTTCTTATGTCTTTTTCTGATGTTTATTTGTATCTCTTCCCTTCAGACTAATATGAAGGGGGTTAGCAATTTGTACAGTCTTTTACTCTTTCACATATGTCCTCAGAGATTTTGAAGGGTCAGAAAAAAAAAAGGCAATGAAAATATGTGTTGGGAAACCAGCTATTTTTCACCTGATTTCACAGAGAGGTTTGGCTGGAAAACTGCAATGATGGCCCATTTTAAGTTAAACATATAATTTTATTTATCTCTGGCATTTTCTGCAAACCTGCAATTTTATTCTTCTTTGGTATTATAGGCAGTGGTCTGAAAATGAACATTCTCTCACCTGCAGTTTCAGGAGAGATACTATTAGAATCAGCAAGGGCTGTGAAAATGCTATTTGCTTGTACTCAGTTCTCAGAAATTAAACAGAAGCAGGGAAGGTGCACATTCCTAATGTATTTGATGAAACTGAGTCACCTTCTTTTGAGAAGGGCTGCTGCATATGTGGTATGTGCTGAGAATTCTCATGCAGGAACTAAATTAATCCTTTAGCAGGAATGTACCCTTTCACAATTACCAAGCAGTTACAAATGAAGTAGCCAAAGGATTAAGGTATTATTCATTTCAGCTGCCTAAGAGTACAAAGAAAGAAACCTCATCTCTCAGATAAGCACTTCCATCTTATGATTACCTAAAAGATGCTAAAATGTATGTCCAAAAATCTGTTCTGAGGAAAAAGCCTATGTAATATATACCAGCAAAAAAATCATTATTTTGCCAGATAATTTTGTTAATACCATTAGTGCTTTGCCTGTTAGTGATGTGGTGGTAGGTAGGCAAAAAAGTCAGAAATAGAGATGATAAGAGTGAACTTAAAAATTCAGTGTTTCTTCTCCTTTTGTGTGGTTGATAATGTGATATTTTAGTTGCAAAACGAAATTCTGCCTAATTATAAGGCTGTCAATCCACAATAATTCTCCTGAGGAAGAGTAATAGATTTCATGTTCAGAAATGATCTTTATTATTATCTAGCATGACTTACAAAATACCGACTCTTTTTCAAAATTTCTTTTATAAAGCCCATGTTTTTATAGTGGAGATGCAGTGAATCATCAGGAAGGCCTCCAGATTCAATTGAAAGGGTCCACATCAAGGAGAAATGGCCATATTCCTATGTAAGTCATTGTGATACTTAAATATTCTCTATCTTAGATGTAGCCGTGCTATTTGCTATGAAAAAAATAGCAAATGCCATTTGGAATGGGTTAAGCAACAGGGAAAAACTTAACTGTTCCTGGTACACAGGCTGGATCAGCAGTCTGTACTTTGTATTTTTTGTGCAGGTACATCGTAAGAGACAATGTGTAAAACCTGTTTTATGATTCTAGTGTTTCATGGCTTTTATTTCAAAAAATATTATTTGTGTTCCTACCAGCAAAGATTAGCAAACAGAAAGAGACAGCTGCTACTGTGCTGGTTTTGGGGTCTACTGACAGCAAATGGAAACACTGAGATGGCATTTTGAGAATTCTTATTAATTTTAGCCTGTCGTCATTTGGGTCTCCATCTTCCCCTTCCTGTGAAGCAAAACTTACAAAATGCCACTTTTTGGTAAGTCTGCAGGTAAAGCAAGAGTAGATATTACCTGTGTGGGCTACTTGTGGTAGTTATTATCCCCATCTTTCTTCCTCCTCCCCATCCCCATCCTCTTACTCTCCTTTTCATCTTCTAAATATTCTCATGTGAAGGGGAATTTGTTCCCAGTCCTCGCCTAGAGAGCATTTTACCTCCAGAGTAATCAATCAGCAAGGGAATATTTCCTGCTGCCCTTTGATGTGTCCTACTGGGGACAAAGAATGGTCGGGCAGCCAAGTGTTTAAATATTTGCCTGTTGGTTGCAATTTCAAACTGCTGGAAATGAAGGGATGAAGGTGCATAGACATAGTGTCATTTAAAGGGTAGACAGTGACAGAAAGTAACCTCAGTGTCAGCGGAACCTGAGGCTGCTCTGGCGTAGAGCCATCTAGTGTATCTAGTGTATATCCCACCGTCCTGCTGGCTGTCCTCGAGCCCAGGCTGGGGCAGTCCTAAGAATCCTTTCAACAGTACCAGAATGAAGCTATTTCTAGTGGGAAACCTGCCCATCATTCTGTACCAGGAGCTCTGGCTTTCTCTGTCTTTCCTGTTGTCCTACAGGCTATTGCTTAAAATCAGCTGCTTACACTGATAGAAAACATTTATTTATTTTTTATCCATATAATACTAACAGGAATAAGACCACAGTCAAGATGGCATAATACATCACTGCTGATGCTTCAAGCCGGTGTTGCTTTCCATCCAAGTGTTATAGACATAGTTCAAGTCTGCAAACAGTTTGTTATTTACAGAATAAAACACTGCTTTTCAATACTTGTATGAATTAGAGTATATGATGAAAAGTGGTGCACTGGTAGAAATCAGTGAACAAATGTATCAGAAACAGCAGTAAGGAAATATCTGCCTTTCTGGCAAAAACATGACTGATGTTCAAACATCATGAGTTCAAACTCTCATACAAGAGTAGGGTCTCCACCTCTGTGAAGAACTAATATCCTGCCCAAATGGAACCAAACACTGGTCAGTCTTCAATTGTCAGAATGAATTTCAGGTGAAAGGCCTTTAATGTGCCAGTCTCAAAGTTAGGTAAACTAAGGAACAGAAGCAATTGTCCTGCTTTGTTTTCTGGTTTTGCTGCTGCAAATTAAATGGCCACATGTTTAGATCACAGGCATTGTTGAAGAATATCCAAGGAAATGCCATAACGAGGACAGATATACACTGCATAATGTAATAGCACTTTATATATATATATACATCTATATTCTCAGTTTTAGCTTAAACAAACCAGAAAAGATTTGTTTAGAAAACTGGTAAGAGGGTCGAGAAGGCATGGAGAAATTCATTCTAGCCTCAGAACTCTTAAGCAGGGTACTGAAGTTTATCACCAAGACAGGAAATTAATAGCTTTGAGGCTGTGTCAGCCTTGTTTCACAATGTAGTTAGGAGTGAGGACGTAGCTGTAGCTGTTTCTCGGTAGCACATATGTTCTCATTTAACTGTCCTTCCAACAATTCAGCCACTGCCCTTCTCCCAGTCCTGGATTAACTTCATGACTAATTGTGGCAAAGTTTAGGATGACGTGCTGTGGGCTGTTCATCGGATAAGCCAAGGGGACACATCACCAACACTGAATGAC
This sequence comes from Pyrgilauda ruficollis, assembly GCF_017590135.1. NCBI lineage: Eukaryota > Metazoa > Chordata > Aves > Passeriformes > Passeridae > Pyrgilauda > Pyrgilauda ruficollis. Next base: position 2,444,293 of record NW_024515875.1, read on the forward strand.
GCTGATTTCCGAAGGAATTCGTATTTTGGAATTTCTCATCCCCTCCCACAAATCCTCTGCTGAGAAGGCAAGATCAGAACATGTGCTTTAGGGCCTGGGGGGAAGGAGGGGGTGGCCTTATGTCAGACACAACAATGGATGCAGTGCCCAAAAGTGTAGGAGTTGGGCTGATTTATGACGGTGCTAGGGGAGAGAGTATTCCAAAAGGCCTCTTGCCATTTCCTCCTAACGCAATGGCTCTGCAGACAGGCCTTGCAGCAGGAGAGAGGTCAGCAGAACAGGATTACATAAGGCTGCTTGCTATGCAGAAAAACGCAGATGGCCTAAAAGTGTTTCATTTTTTTAAATGAAGTCACATGCCTGAGAGCTGCAGTTTGAGGAAGAAGAGGAGTCTCTGAAGAGCAAGTACAGCAAAAGTTGTTTCATTCTTGTTTTAATTGAAAATAGGTCTGGAATCTCTCCAGGAAATAAGTTTTGAAGAAGAGTTGGCTCACTCACAGTCCAAGCAATTTAGAGTCACCTCCCATTACTTGTATTTTATCTTCAGGCACTTTGGAGGCGTATTTGGATACTTGCACAGATAGTCATCTAGAAGAAACTAGTTCCAGGTTCAGATGGAATGATCTGATTGGTTTGAATTTCACATGGTGCAGCAAAACACAGGGTCAAAAATTCTCTGCTTCTCAGTAGAGACATACTCACCATTATTTGGTGTAAAATGCTGCCTCTCCTTTATATCCTCGATATTCTATCACACCTTAATCCAGAATTTTGTGTTTATTAGAAGGCAACAAAAGGTCACATCATTACTGAAATTATTACCAGTGCTGCACAGATGTAAAAAAAGTGTATTTTAGGTTTCCTTAATGTTTTTTTCATTTTTATTGCATGCTTTCATTTTTTGATGTTTGCTACACTCTCACTTAACTTCTTTACATCTCTTATACCTCAAAAGAGACACGATGTCCTGATTTACAATAGCTTTTTTTCTTCTTTTACTTTAATTCATTATTGTATACAATATTCCTTTTCTTTAAGAATGCATTATTTAAAAAATCAAACAAAGGTAAAAGAGAAGTTACTACAGAGCTCTAGTCATAACTGTCATGGTGGAAATCAGCTTCAGATACAGAAGACACAGTGAAAGCAATAGCATTTCAACAAGTTAATTTATAAATTTAGGGAATTACTATGCTAGATATTGTATGCTTAAGCAAACTAAGTGTTTCTGATAAGTAGAATTACAGTGATGTAAGTTGAATTCTTCTCTTTAGTGTGACCACAGCACCATTTACACAGTACTTCCCTTTCTTTTTGCCAAAGATGTTTTCTTCCTTGCCTTCCTTCAGCAGACAGAGCACACAGGGTACTTGTGATTTTCCTAGGCATCATCCCAAGCCTAAGGCAATGTGCAGGAGCTCTCAGTTCTGACAGATTGTTTTGTAGCCTGCTTTGAAACACTTCAGGGGAGGGAAACTCCATAGTTTACTTGGGTGAACTATTCTCCCCTTTTCCTACCTGTAAGTATTAGTAAGGTTTTCAGACTGCCTCTCCTACATCTGCACTACTGTAATTTACTTGGTTATTTTTGATTCACCAGGGACGTGGAGAATAGCTTTTTTTTTTCCTCTTTGAAGCAAGCTGAACACAGACTTAAAACTGGGAGAGCAGATAGAATAGTATGGAAACAGTGTCAACAAGGAGAAAAATAGTGAAGCATCTATAGAACATCTAAAGTTTCTGTGTATTAATGTGTACATAAGATGAAAGGAGTTTGGGAATAAGGCAGAGGATCAGGGTGTCCTCTACATGATCAACATCATGTCTGAATCCTATCTGAGAGGTGGTCTGAGTTGCTGCTTGGGAAGTTTTTAAAGAAAAATTAAGCCTGTCAAGGAAGGTACACAGTTGGAAGTTTCATTTTCTCTTCTCTACATCAAACCCACCCAATTCATCAAAAATTTATTTGCAGATCTTGTGTTTCGGGCCTTTTCTAGTTTGTTTTGAGTTTGGTTTTCTGTTCTCCACAGGACTCTCTTCAGGTGGGAAAAGATACTGAACAGACAATGGAAAGATTTTCTTAGAATTAGTCAGAAAAGTGGTCTCTGACCCCTAAATGGATGCTTCTTTTTAAATTATTGTCTTCATTTGCCATGTGAAATGCTCCAGCTGGACCTCAGCTGGAGCCCAGCTCCTGAACCATCCAGGCCAGGTCAGCCTCAGTATTTTTCTGTGGCTGCTACCAAAAGTGCCCATTAGCACAGCTCTGATGTGGTACCTACTCAACAGGAGCAGGCTCACATCTCCAGTTCAATGAGGCATTCAAACAGACGTTCAGTAGCCTCAAGTATCTCCTTCCATTCAATGGAACCACTCAAAGTTCACGCCTGAGGAAGCAAAAAAAGGGTTCCTGATATAATTAAGCAGAGTTTTTAGCCCCTTAGTCATTCTCAAACTAGTTACTCTATTAGTTTAAACAAGGAAGTGTCTAATGGTGTCTCAGAGAAATGAGAATGCTGTGCCTGGTTGCACGAAGGAAAGCATCACCAAACCAGGAGCCCAGACAGGGATACAAGAGCAGGGGGTAACAGAAGGATGTGCCATGCTTTGAGGTGTGTGGCCTCTGCTAAAGCTGGCCTCTTTCCAGCTGAAGTTTGGTGTCACAGCCTCCCCTCTGTAGTGGGAGCCCATGTGCCCGGGCGAGCACAGCTAGTGAGGGAATAATAAATCAGGGCGACCAGCTGTGCCTGCCTGGAAAGGTCAGGCAGCAGGAGAGGGGCCAGCAGCAGGAAGAGGGGCAGTGATCCAAATGCAGGCTTTGTTGCATGGAAGGAGCCTGAGTTAGAGTCAGCTTTGTGAGTTGTGAGTGGCAGTACAGGAGGCATGGAGGGTAAGATCTCTTCAAGGGTGAAGATGAAGGAGAAAAGATGGTGTGCTCATGCGGTATTGAGTGATTAAGTATTGAGTGATGAGTTCTGTGAGAGAACCTAAATTACTGTGCAACAGGAAATACTGTTTAACAAAGGAAGAAGAAAGGTGTTAAACTGTGAGCGATGCAGTCTCTTTAGTAGAATCGGTGTGGTGTTTATAGAGGCACAACAGGAAATTGTCTACAACACCTGGCAAGCAGTATGTTCAACCTCTCACATTGTGCAAAAAAATTAAGCTCACAGAAAATAGAAAGACTTGTTTCTGGGGCCTCATTGGATGTGTACACAAGGATTTCTTGGCAGGTTTTGGATAGAGGGTGGAGAGAATAAGGGTTTGTTGCAGAATTCAAGACTTAATAGTAGGCTAATAAATTCTGTCAATGTTTCATTTCTGCAGCCAAGAAGCACTTGGAAACAAGCTGGGATGCCTCTGATCTCCAATTGCTAATGGAATTATATTGTGCTATTGCTTTTCTAGCTAAAAAAAAAAAAAAAGCCCTGCAATATTTAGATGCCACATTTTCTAGTTGTCCCTCCTTCATTATTTCCTAGGTTTAGGTCCTGCGGCCAGTTTCAACGGGGAGCTTATTATTTCCGTTGGAAGAACAGCAGCCCTGCAAGAAGCAGGAGGAGGAGGGGGATGCTGCTGACCTTCCTCCGCCCGGCTCCCGGCGCGCCGCGGGCTCGGAGCGCCCCCTGCCGGCCGCAACCGCCCGCGGCCGGGGGAGGGGAGCCGGGAGCAGGGAACAGGGAGCTGGGAGCAAGGAACAGGGAGCCGGGAGCAGGGAACAGGGAGTCGGGAGCAGGGAACAGGGAGCCGGGAGCAGGGAACAGAGAGCCGGGAGCGGGGAACAGGGAGCCGGGAGCCTGGAGCCGGGATCCTCCCGAACGTCCCGCGATGCTGCTGCTCAAGGCTCGTAATGACTGCTGCCCTGGACCCTGCCAACAGCCTGTGTGTCCTGCCTCGGGAATTTCTTATCAGCAGCAGGCTCCGGGCCGAGAACCGGGAACAGAGAGCCGGGAGCGGGGAGCAGGGATCCTCCCGAACGTCCCGCGATGCTGCTGCTCAAGGCTCGTAATGACTGCTGCCCTGGACCCTGCCAACAGCCTGTGTGTCCTGCCTCGGGAATTTCTTATCAGCAGCAGGCTCCGGGCGGGGAGCGAGGGCGCGGCAGGTTTTCAATACATGCTTTTTTCCTTCAAGATTCTCCCCTCCTACAAGGCAGGTAAAGGTGAATGTTGTAGGGCTTTCACACAGAAAGTTATTTGTAGCTAAGGGGACACAATGGCTCACAAGGAATTGTTCTGTGACAGCCCTCTCACTTGTCGGTCCTATGCCCCAGTTGCCCCCAGCACAAATACCCACACCTATGACTTATCACCAAGGTGTTTTGGGATGGAAACGCCCTTAGTCAGTGATTTTTCTGGTGCATCACCTTGCCAACAAAACTGATCTACTGATACGCCAGGTGTGTACAGTTAGGGAGGATGGAGAGGTCTTTCCTCCTGACGTTTAAAGTCTGCTAATGGATTTTGCCAGAAAATGCAAACAACATGCTGAGTTTGCAGCAGCTCTGTTCTCTTTATCCCTCAGACAGCTCTTACAGAAGCTGCTTTTTCCTGCAGGGAAGCCATGCTGCCTGCCCTGACAGTTTGTTGGTATCAGCTCTACAGTAAGAGCCTCTCAGCGCCTGACATCTCCGGAGGCTTTGCTGTTTCACCTTTCGCAGGGAATGTGGTCTGTTTATCTCTCAATTGCTTCTGTTGAAGTTTTCTACTCCTCAGCCAAAGCAGTTTTGCAAAATTCTTCCCTTATCTGCTAATTAACCCTTTTCATCATCAGGCATCAGTAATACTCCTAAAATATAATTTAATTTTTTTTTCCCTGAAGTCCATCTGTTTGCATTCCCATTGAGATTTCTATTTTCTGCTGCTAAATTGTTCTTCCTCATTTCCATTCTCCTCATGGTTTTCTTTTGATTAGTCCCACATTCTCAAAAAAATTCCTTGTAATTGCAGTATCATTTGGGGAAAGGGGAAAAAAAAGTAGCCAACAGCTGAAACTTGTCCTTTCTATCAACTGTGCCAAAAACTGCTTACAGCCTCCTGGTTTCATTCAGAGACTGCCAGTTAATGACCTCTCCAAGGGTCAAGTATTAGCAGGGATTGGTATTCATCTACAGAATATTTTCAACCTCTGTATCCTGAAATGGGAATTACAGTATTTTGTGTTCCTAGATACAGTGTAAGATTTTTATTTGTCTAAGCATGACACCTCAACTCACTTGAGGAAAAATATTTTTTTCTGAGGAAGTACTTTATCAAAATGTCCTTCTTTGTGGGTCAGCAAATTTCAGTGAATTTTGAAGGACTAAATGGCTTCCCTCTCTCCATTTTATGCTGTGTTTGATATCATCTTGGCTGTGGTTTCATCAGAAAGTGTGAGCAAAATAGTGTGGCAAGGCAGTGAGTAGAGGACCTTCACAGGAAACTTAAATGACACAGAAGTGGCATTAGGGATTTGCAGTGAGGGGGCTGCTGAGAGACAGCTACCAGCATAAATGTCAGGGAACAAGCGTGCTGTGAGAGGTGTGATTGCTCAAATGAGCATTGAATCTTCATTGAATCTTCATGGTGCCATTTTCCATAAAAGTAGTGGTGTTAAAATCCAACAGTCCACCAAATTCTGTCACATTTTCTCATCACAAGATATGCCTTATCTAGTTGCAATTTGATGTGCATTTCTTCCTTCTTTGTACTTTACGCACAAAGAGTCTCTCAGCACTGCAGAAAGAGCAGATTTTTCCCCATGTGCTGTGAACAAACCCTGATTAAATTTCCCAAGCAAAACATATTTTAGACAATAATGGTGACTTTGGGAGTAGTTAGTTTTTAATATGCTTTTCTACACGTTAGTTTTAAAAAATTGAGAGCATGGCTACATAGCTCCAGTTGGTGAAAACTTGAATTGGCTGATGCAAAGGAATTGGCTGCTGTCTCAGTTAATCAGTTTGGAAAATGGGTATGTTCTTGGTGAAGAATAATTTGAGCAGTTTTGCAGCATAAGTCTTTGGGTGTAGGTCACCTCTAAATTCAGGTTGAAAGAACTCCCTTTCTGGATGAAAGGTGCATTTAAAAAGTTGCTTTTTTAGCATGTATCATGAAATCTGTACCCATGACAGTTCACCCTTCAGTAAACTCTGCCATCATCAACCACTTTAATGCATCCCCAAGTCTTGCACTGAACTTTTGCTTGACCTTTATAGGGTATCTCTGTTAGGATTGTGCTGGTCCAGAGAGCAGTTGGATGAGTGAATCACCACTGGCAAGTAAAAATCCTTGTTCTGTCTTCTGTAAGTGCAGCACTGAAAGTTTCAGTCTGTGAGCTGACTGCTCCCTAACGAGAAGTCTCAGCCACGTCTCAGCTTGTATCACCCCATGCAATCTCCCCTCTCACTCTGTGTCCTGGAGAGGACAAGCCTGATGAAGTACTCTTGAAAGAAGCGAGCAGAAGGTTCATCTCTCTTCTCTCAGAATCGGAGGCATTTACACGGGCAGACGAATGGAGGCTCAAGCAAACACCTCTACTTTTGTTTCACTGGGAAAAAAAAAATGGGTCATGTTCATTCCCTCTCGTTCCTCTTCACCACAACAAATCTTGTCCAAGAGGAACTGTGCAGCTGTCCTGGGAAAGGAGAATGGACTCCCCAGGACCAGACCCACCCTGGCAGGCTGGCAAAGGAAACTGGGAAGCACCCAGGTAGGGGCACACTCAGGTAATGCTGGATTATAAAGAGGGGCATTGATTTGTTGCTGCACTGCTCAAAACCCCTGGAGCTGAGAAGGACAGCTGGAGAGAAATAAAGTAGAAATTATTTCAATCCAAAAGGAAATAGTTTGTTCAACTTCATCCTTCTTATTTTTGGTGCAGAGATAAAGGGAATATGAATTCTGTTCAAGCTTTTTCCTTCATTTTATGTCAACTTTAAATCAAATTAATGTGAATATGAATAGGATTCCACCTGAAAAGTGGAAAACCAAAGAGCTCCTTGGAATTGATAATAGTAATGAAAAAAAGTATTTTCAAAACAAGGACTTTATGCTGCCCGCATCTAAACGAACTACTTCAAGGCTTTTGAAATCCCTCAGTACGCACACCCACCCATATTTCTTATGGGCTGCACACTGAGTTCAATCATGTTTTAAGGTCATCTCATCCTGTGCTTATTGTTTGTTAAATACAGGTGCCAAACTGAGTAGGGAAATTACACTGACTGGTGAATGTAGAATGATTCTGAGAGGAGAGAGAGTAGGCTGGGTCCTAAGACTAAAATATATGTAATTAATTGCTGTGTTTATTGGAGAAATAGCAGGGAACATAAAATAAATCATCATATGGGGGCTACCAAGGAAAAGAAAAATGCTTGACATTGTCAGGAAGCTGAATTGTTCCTACCCCAGGGGTTTAAATAACTTGGCTGTACAAATCTGGAAGAGCTGGCAATGCTCCATCAGACACACAGGAGGTAAAGCAAAAAATAACATCTGAAAGCCAGACCAAAAGTTCAGTGCAATCTCTGTCCATATTATCATGTGGGCATAAAAGTCCTCATATTTTTAATGGTCTCAGTAATTTTTTTTCAATAATGCATTGGTATTATTAGTGTAGGGAACATAAGTCAAGTGACTTAATTTTTGGCAGGTGTAAGGGCTGTAACAGAAAGTATTACTTTTATTTCACATCATTAGGTCAAATTCATTTTATCAGCTGGAATTCATGCTGGTGACCAGGGGATGTGAAGAGCCTCTTCACACTTCTTCTTGGATTTTAAGGGAAAAAAATCCTCTTTCCTCTTTAGACTGCTGCATGTTGCAGGGGAAATACTTAGACTTTTCCATGACATTTTTCTTCAATGGTCCATAGTACATCGGGGGCTGTGAAGCAAAACCAAGTAAGCCTCCTGTTTACACTTTTTCTTCTCCTTTTTCAGGTTATTGCTCCCTTCTGGACCTAACTTTGTTTTCATGTTTTCTCTCTCAAGTAGTCCCTTATGAATCCTCTTTCTTGTCACAAATCTTCCACAGACTGCCTTGTTTTTCCCATGTCTGTAACAATCATACCTATAAGATGTTTTGGTGATAAAGAGGCAGTTGCATGGAGTAAAGATGTGTGTAATTAAGAGGTCAGAGCTTGCACCATGAAATAAATGGCTCTCTGATAAATTACTTGGGTCTCAGCGATTGTTGAGCACTAATATACTGAACTAAGAAACAACTGTTAGCAATCTGCCTCTCTGAAACACCTGGAAATGTGGATGGTTATGGGAATTGCTCAAATAGTACTATGATTTGTGAGGCCCAGCCACAAGGAAAACAAACAGAATATAGCCTCATCCTTATGACAGCAGATAACTCATATTTATAATGATATAGTTAACTTAGACAGAGATGACTAACTGATATTCCACATCACAGAAATTTGAGGAGTGAGTTGTGCACTCGAGGTAAAAAGTGGCCCATATGAGAGATAGATTTTAGACTGAGTAGACAAAGAAAATGATCCTACAGAAAAGCATGTTTCTCTTTTGAGGCTAAAGAGACAACTTGTCAATTTGCAAGGGACTGCATGAGATCCTGATCAGTTCCTATGATTGCCTTTAAGGGAAAATGTCAAAAGACAGACTTCAGGAAACCAGCATTAACCTTCAAGAAAGCATGAGGTTTAGACAGGGAATGGCAATCACAAATGCAGAACTGAGAGGAGAACAATGTTCTGACATTTGGGTCACTGCAAAAGCCCAGAAAAGAGATGTGGAGAAAAGGGAAGTAAAGCTTAAAGTCTTGAATTCACAAAAACAACATGCAGAGCTGTAAGGACTGGGACAAGGAACAGAAAGCCACACACTCTTGAAAGCATCCTGAAAGCATTCTGCTGTGTTGCCTTATTTCCACAAATTTGCAAATATTGGCTAACAATGAACAACTTGGGTAAGAGGACATCACCAGCAACATTTATGAAAGGCAAACCTTCACAAAAGCAATGGGCAAGATTTCAGTGGAAGATAAATGAGCTCTTACCCAGAAAGTAAATGGAACATTTATTAGTTTTAAGCTGTACACAGCTGTACAAGCCAGTGTTTTGTCAGAGACAGGGATAGCTGCAAGGAAAGAACAGCCTGGGTAAGACAAGTGGATGAAATTCAAGTTTGTAGTTGTGATCTTATTGCCATTAGGAGACAAGTGAAGTAAATGTATGAGGAAATATCATACTGCAGAAATACAGTTTGTAATAATACCTGGCACAAAAGTACCCTTTACTGATTTTAAAATATACCAAGTTCTTCATCTTATGCAGTGGTACTTCACCTCAGAAGAAAAGGTGACAAAGTTTTAAGGAGAGGTTTAGGATGCTGTGGAGAAGAAAGCATTCAGCAGAATACTTAATACATCTGAAAGCCAAACTGTTCACTGTCCAATGGAAAAACAAAGGAAGGAGCTGGCTAAGATTATAACTGCAGGGGAAAAAAAGTGAAGTAGGAAGGAGCAGAAGAAACAGCGCACTGCACTCATTTTCTGTGGAAAACAAACCAAGAAATTCTCTAAGCAATAGGATGAAGAAATCTTGTAAATTATGTGTCTTGATTAAATGTGGGGCTTGTGACTGAAATATGCAAAGGTATTTTGCTGTCTCTGTAAACACCAAGAACATTTTCCTCTGTTTTCTCTATTAGCTGTCCTCTGCAGAGTATTGACAAACTCTGGGTTGATATGTTTGGCTGTGAATTGCCTGAAAAGATGAAAAAAAAGGAGTGAACTTCCAAAAATTCTAATCCCAGTCTTCCTTTTTCTCTGCTCTGTCTTGTAAGAAACCTGTAGGAACTGATCGTCTTTAAACCTTCTTCCTTGTCCTATAATTTTGGTGTAACATGACAAGGCACACACTCTGCCAGGGTGAAACACTGTGGCTGCTTCTGCTTCAGGAAATTAGGCTAACTCCTTCACTGTATCTTGACTGAACACAAACACAGCATCAACAACAAAATTAGAACAAAAGCAGATCCTAGGTAGGTTTCTGTAGCCAGCCCATCCACATGGTGTGGCAAATGTTTTTAGAGAAGAAAAGCACATGTGGCGTGTTATGTGGCACATTGAGAGACACTGTTTCTCGAACTGATCTTTAGACTGTGTCTGAGGCCAAGTGTTTTGCAGTGAAGTACATAAAATGGAATTTGATGGGATTAGCAGAGTAGTTACTGTAGTTCAGCCAGATGAAAAGATCTCACAGCATGTTGTTTTATATATAATTGAGAATTTATCCTTGGATATATGATTGACTCCTTTTTGCTGTCTATGTGCTGACCTCTTCACCCAATTTACTATATTTGCTAAATATATGACTGCGTGTAAAGTCTCAGCAGTTTAATCACAAAGCCAAAATAACACAAAAGACAAGTCAGTATGCAATACTGCATTTCATGTATTAGGGAACAAAACCAATATCTACTCATTTTACAGGCATCTAGTATTTTTTCAGCAGGTTTGCCAACATTATTTCTGCAATGTTTTTTTCTATGTTTTCTGGCTAAGATAGTAATTAGTAATTTAGAAATATTTAATTCAGCTCTAAAAAACGGAGTTTTCCAAGTGTCATTAATGTGAAAAAAAAATGGGGGAACATCTTATTTTCTGGGTTTTTTTTTCTAATTACTTTATGAACACATGTAAGCTTTCATATTTTTTTTTCTTTTTTTTTTTTTAATCAGTAAATTTCTGTGCCAGGAAGATTCTCTGGGCCTTATATGACAAACAATACATGTCTTGAACTTGACAACTAGTTTTCCTTGACATCCTCTGGTTCTTTTTTGGAAGAGACAATGAATGGATCTTCCCCGTTTATCCTTACTTAGTTTCTGCTGGGTGAGCAGCATTACCCTGCCTTACCTGCTTAATGTTCCTTGAGTATAGATTAAAGTAGGTAGCAAGGGGAGTTATGTGTCATGCAGTGGTGCTTTCTTAAAATAATGCATGGGAAGAAGGGAAATAGCCTGGAGTTTTCTGCTCCCACTAATTGCCTTTTTTACCAGCTTCCTGCAACTTGTTCCACACCCTGCAGTTTGTGTTCATGCTGCCACAGAAGTGAGCTGACAGTATTTCACTGTGGAAGGCCTTCTGTTGTGTGGTGAAGTTCTATTATTTGTCCTGCCTTTTTGGAAAATAAAAACTCCTAACTAGCTTACTTTATTTTTTATTCTGCAGCTGTGATAGCCTTAGCTGTCTTTCAAGCCCACTAAACAGTTTCCCAAACCAGAAGCAGAACACAGATGTAGAGAATTTTCTGTCCTGACCCACAGTTTCCCCAACCTCAACACCCGAATTAAAGCCATCATTTCCAAATTAAATTTGCAGAAAAGCCTTCATAAGCTTCCCTCTCTGGTTATGGTCCTTTTATCTGAAAAGCCAGAAGCTCTGTTGATCCTTTCTTTCTCTGTGTACCTCTGCAGCCAGGTAACCTGTTCCTACACTTCTGTCCCAGACTAAACCTGCTCTAGTAATGTCTAACAAGGGATGTGGAGTGAGATGATGGCTTTTCTGCCTCAGTCTACAGGGCAAAACTTCAACAACTTGGCAAAGAATAGGGGAGATCGCGTCACAACCAGCCTTATCCTTGAGTTGAGACTTCTCTTTTTCCTATGCAATTATTTACATTGAAGCATTTTTTTTTAATGGAATTGCAAATGTTCTAATTTAGCCTGTTAGATTCTTAAAGAGTCTTTAATTAGGAAGTGTATTAAAGATGTGAAAAAAAGATAATGTTGTTTGCCTGACTTGTTTTAGGATGGATGTGTACTCAAGATTCACTTTCCCAGAGAACCTTCTTCTGGACTTCTCCCAAGTCATGGTGAGTTCCATGGTGAAACTGAAGTATGTCCTTCACTTTGCTCCAAATAGGTTTGCAAGCTGATGTGAGATATCTTGGCCATTTGTTAAATAGAGGGCAAAATGTCAACCCTCAACTAGATATTTACTTCCCCTCTTTGCGATAGTACCTTTCAGAATTAACAAATCTAACTGCTGAATTCCCTGGCTTTTTTTAATTCTAGTGTGATGTAATCCTTCTCTCCCAGTGCACAGAATATAAGCATTTAGCACAAATCCCACTTTTTATTATTGTTCTTTCTGTTTGTTTAGCAAGTTTTTAAAAGTGGTAGGTAGCATTATGACGCATTACTTTACACTGCATTATAAATTTCTTGTTAATTACCAGCTTCCAAATGTTACCCTTCATCCTTACTTTTTCCTCGTCCTGTCCATGTGACCAATAGATATCAAGGGAAGCGCAATGAATTTGAGGTGGGAACGGAATAGTAAGGGAATTTGCCTTGGAGGAAAATTTTTCAGTGAGAAAAAAGAATTGCAATAGGAAGAAGGCTGTAAGTTGTGAGTCTACATTAAAAAAAAAGCAGGCCAAATAAGGAGCACTGATAGAAATTCTGGTTGAAGCCAGCGTGGTTAAACTTTGTGTAAACATTAGGCAGCTGTCCAGAGCTAATTAAATTTCCCAAGAGGGACACCCAGATAGAAGGGATTAAAAATGTCTGAGTAAGAAAGACATAGGTTTTCAAAAATATTTTACTATAGCTATTGATTTTTTGGCTTCCTGATTTTTATTGCATTAATGTCCCAAAAGCTCCATTTTGACCAAATAGAATCAGTTGTTTTCTTTTAATTACTTCTCTGATGTTACTTGTGGGCATAGGTTCTTTGTTGTTGCGTGCTAGCAAGTGCTTTGAACACATACTGCTAAGTCAACATCTTTCCATAAACAAATTACCTAAGTTTTTACACAGCTTCCATTACCAAAAGATCTGTGCCCTCAGTTAATCAGTGCTGTTGAGCACTGCTGACTGGCATCTCTGGATCTCATTGAACATTACTAAACACTGGCAGCAGAAGAGTGATGAGAAAGTACAAGCAGCAATAGGTTTGCCAGCAACCAGCACAGGTAAGTTGTTCAGAGACTAATAATGCTAACAGCCTTGTTCAGTGCTAGTTAAAATATATGATTGCTTCAACATAATGACCCCAGGCTAGGAAGGCAAAGTGAGAACAGTAGGGCAGACCACATGCTTTTTAATATTATGGAGATATTCTTTCTTCAGATTTTTTTACCTCCTTTAGCGTTATGAAAGTGATAAATGACACTCATGGCTGCCAGTGATTGCAGTTGCATAATGGGATTACTACTTCTGTTACACAGGGCACAGCTGGAGTCAGAGCTGTAGCTCCCTTGTAGATTCGTATGCTAAGACTATAGGGGAAAACTGGGGATGGAGTGCAGGCCAAAGGAGCGTAGTAGGGTGCAGGATCAATTTTGCAATTTTGTGCTTTGAGAAAAACTCAGGCCCATATAGAGATGTCATTTGGGCTGGCTCTTTGACTGCTACACATAAAAGCATTTTGGCTGGAAAAGACCCTTAAGACCATAAAGTCCAACTGTTAAGCCAGCACTGCCAAGCTCACCACTAAACCATGCCCCAAAGCACCATGACTACCCCTCTTTGGAATATCTCTGGGGATGGTGATTCAATGACTTTCCTGGACAGCCTGTTTGAATGCTTGACTTTTTCCAGTATCCAGTCTAAACCTGGTGGCTCAGCTTGAGGCATGTCTTCCCCCTTGTCCTATTTCTTCCTACCTGAGCAAAGAACCCAACCCCCAAACTGGCTACATCCTCCTTTCAAGGATTTGTAGAGAGTGACAAGGGCTGCCCCTCAGCCTCCAGGCTGAACACCCCCAGCTCCCTCAGCTGCTCCTCACAGGACTTGTGCTCCAGATCCTTCCACAGCTCCACTGCCTTTCTCAGGAAATGCTCCAGCACCTCAATGTCCTTCTTGTAGAGAGGGTACCAGAACTGGACACAGGATTCAAGATGTGGCCTAGCACACTTTTCCCTAGTTTTGCTAGCCACATTATTTCTGATACAGGCCAGGATGTTATTGGCCTTCTTGCCCACCTGGACACACACTGGATCATGTTCAGAAACTGTCAACCAGCACTCCCAGGTCCTTTTCCATTGGCCTGCTTTCCATTCTTTCTGAAGCCTGAAGAATTACATGGGAGTGAAGTGACCCAAGCGGAGGACCTGGCATTTAAACTCTGTGAAGCTAATACCTCCACTCCAAATCCTGTCCAAATCCCTTTGGAGAGATTTCCTACCCTCAAGCAGATCAAAAATCCCACCCAACTTGTTGTTGGCTGCAAAATGACTGAGGGTGCACTCAATCTTTTCATCCAGATCATTGATAAAATATCAAACAAAACAATATATTCCAGGAGACTTGAAAATGACTGGTAAAATAAAAAAGATTGGAAACATTCATTCAAGTAGTAGTTCTTATAGTCTGACAAAAGGAAGGGGACTTTTATAGTCCAAGGAATGCTAGACAACAAATGACTGATTTAGCTCTGCATAGATTCCTTAGTCATGTCAGCATCTGAACTGCAGCATAGGAGAAGGCAGAGAAAGTTCTAAAAAAAGTGCAAGTATAACCAGAGATAAAGAAAAAACAATAGTTACTAAAATCATTTTCTCTTTTCAAACATCCAATATCTTCTGCAGCAACTCCCCTCTCTGAGAACATCATATGTCTCCTGTCTTTTTACAAGCTCTATTTTGTGCTGCATTTTACTTAACTAGCCAGGAAGATTAGGAAGTACAGAAAAAAATATTCAAAACCTGCACTTGTTAAAAAATCAAGGCACTTTTGTCTTCTGTTTCTGTAAGAAGAAACAACCTAAAGACTGAATTATCTGGGTTTCTTAAAGTCAATATTCTTAAAGTCAAAAAGTCAAATTTATGTTTTCCTCTATCTTGGTGTGGAGGGCATTCCTGGCAGAAGGAGGGTTGTAAGTCTGTACTGCAGCTGATGCTACTGGTAGCTGGGTATGATTTTGAGCAGCTGTAATCAGTGCTGGGCTTAAAGTCTACCTTAGCTGTCTTTATAATAGAGAATTAGCGAGAAAAAACAAAAATAAGAAAATCTGTTAAGTTCATCATAGCTCTTTTCCAGAGTCCTAACAAGAGCCAAGTAGCTGAAAGGGCAATGCATGAACAGGAATACCAGTATCTACATGGTTTTCAGCCTCCCTGTATGAGATGTGACATCCTACTCAAGTTCTCAAACTTTGGATTCAGGGGCAAAACAGTGCTTGTATTGTGATAAGACAATGGTTTTCTATGGCAGAGAAAGAGCTCTTCTCTGGGGAAATTTTATCACTCATACGGGTGTCTAACACTTCTGAAGAGAACTGGAGAAGTGTTTTCTTGGCCAGTGGCAGTAGTAAGGTCTGGTTCTCAGTGGTTTGGAGTCCTGTGGTAGCATTCTTGTGTCACATTTAATAAAAAATATGACTGCAGTCAGAAACTTTTCTCATGTTGGGACACTCAGCAATTCTCTAGGCTCTGTAAATACCCTGAGGCTTAGTATGAATTGAGGTCACACTGTAACTCAGTTCAGGCAAGGGATGGCCTTTCATCTCTACCTAGCTACCTGTTTCCAGTAATTTTGTAGAAAATTTGACATCCAGAATATTGAGACCTACTTCAAAGACCTTTACTCTCTCTTCAATGTTGCTGAAATTGGCTTAGGAGCTGCTTAGTTGGATGAGAGAGGCAGATAAAAATACACACATACTCACAACTGAGTTTGATCAAACTAGGCTAAAAGCAAACACCCGTCTTTGTCTTAGCTGAGTTTGTGTGTGTGTGGGCCAATGCGTATTTAAAATTTTGTGATCTCTTAAATTAAAAAACAAAACTTTCCAAGATAATTCAGAGTTATTCTGTTTGGAAAGTGATTCTACAAAGAGCTTCATGGAATACCTGTGTTTTTATGCTCCACTGGTTATCAAAGCAATGTGAAAATATTACACCCTTCAGCAATAATAAAGATTATGCTGACTGAATAGATAAGTCCTGTAGAAAAACCTCAGAAGGTCAAGGTTGCATTTGCACTCATGCAAGATTGAATAATTAACTGTTCTTTTTGTAGACTGTGGTGTACATGGCTTGGCACACTTACATTCAGTCAGATAAAAAATGAGATTAAATTTTAAATAGTCATCCAGTACTTTTATTTTATCTTCTTTTAAATTCTTTCCTTCATTTAATGGATAGGAATATTTCTTCTTCTAAAGTGTTCTCCCCCTTCTCCTCAGCCCCTTTAAATACCTTTTGCTGTTTTGCAGATACTGGGTAGTTTGTACACCACAAGCCAAGATCCTCTGGTTTACAAGGTCAGCCTGTTGACCCCAGATAGTGTTTGTTTGTGTAGCATTGACAGGAATAATGGTGAAAACTCATTTTGTCAAAGATGGTTTCCAGTACTTGCTGGAACAAGTTCTGTGCTGTAAGAGATTTTCCTGATATGTTGAGAGCATAATTGAATATCAGAAGGCAAAAGGACAATGTGGTTAACATATTAGTTTAAAGATCATTCTTAATAGGTTTGTATCTACAAACGTTAAAGAAACCATAATTCGTAAAGACTTGGGTTTTAGCAATTAAAAAAGAAAACAATATGTAGTAATATCAAATGAGTTGATATTCTGAATCACTCCTATAAAGATGCACTAAGAAAACTATTTTCAAGTGTCATTATATAGATAGACATTCTCAGTTTTGCTGGGTTATTTGTGAAGACTATTAGGAGTTTTGTCCTTCTGTTTTACAAAAAAACTAAAAAAAATCAATCAACCAAAACTAACCCTCTCTTATTCCTCTAATTGTTTATCTTTTAATTGTAGCTATTTTCAGCAATCAGAGATTAGAAATAGATTTTGCTTTCAGGTTAGATCTAGTGCCAAGCAGAAAATTTATGTAACTTATTTTGGATGCATTATGGTAAATGACTGGTCTAAAGAGCCTTTGAATGACTTAGGCAGTCAGGTAAAATTCCAATGTTCCAATGACCTGTCTTGAGAAAATTGGTAGAGGAGGAGTTTGCCAAATCATTGCTCACTGTGGCCCCTCCATGGGATTTTGTGGCAATTTGTATTGAACCCTGGGCATTTTGTCTATTGTCGCTGTAAAAAATAATTAGGATTTAAAAGGTATAAAAACTACAAAGTTAGGCAATTATCTCAAGTCCATTATAAAAGCCACAAAACCAAACATGTCCTTGGGGAAAGGATGTTCTTGTTGACTGATACCCAGTCAAAGCAGCTGAGGTCTCATTTTGCAGTGAGACAAAATCCTTATGCCTTTTTGTACCTGTCTCTTTCACTGTATTCTATGTAGCTGTGTTTGCAAAACCTTATCCAAAAGGTATGTCTTGCCTTTTAGGAAATAGCATATGTAGTACTAGTGGGGATTGATTAATGCTCCCTGCTAATCTAACTGTTCCTGTTAACACGGGCTAAGGTAATAGGTTTTCTGAAAGAGAAATTGTTGCCAGCAACCTGTCTTAGTTTTTTTCTGCAGAAGACAAACTCCAAACAACTTGAGATGCATTTCTGGATCTTCCCTGATCCATATTTGTTATTTCTGCTTCTACAGGTTCAGATATAATAAACAAAAGCAGGATTTGTGCTGGAAATATCCTTAAGGAAAAACTTTTATAACGTGGGATAGAATAAAGCACTTGAGAAGCTCCAGTTCAGATCAAACTGTTATTGAGAGCCTGGGAGCTATTAAAGTTGGGTTAAATTGCAGCCAGAGATAAGTTAGTTTGTGCAGGTTGTGGGTCTCACTGGAGCTCATAAATCTCTCCATCAGCTTGGAGAATTACAGGCAACAGCAGCCAGCACCCTTTTTGAGAAGCAGATTTATTATTTCCAGTTCCACTCTTGCTTTGTGGGATTTCTCATAGGTGGGATTCATGGCCTTGAACCATGCATGTGACCTGCTTTCCCACACCTCCTCAGTTTCTGGATGCCCCACAGGTCCCTTCTGTAAAGGGAAATAGGAACTCGAGTAAGATCATTGTGACACAGAAGCACAGGGTTGGAATTGCCCTTTATCCTCCTGTATTTGTGTAGCACTATCATGCTTACCATGGTTCTCTGCATGCAACTCTCCATTTCTCTAGGGACCATAAGTGAGCTCAAGTATCCGTGGCTCAGGTATAGCTCTCTGTAGGTAAAGTATTTTGTACTGAAGAGAGTTTTTGTCTGCTGTCAGATCAAATTATGTTGATGACTGTGATCAGAAAACCCTCTGGGAGACAAATGAAATTTTCTTTCGTGTACAAGGCTGTATTGTAGTCAAGAGTGTCAGGTGCTTCTACACAGTTCTATGCAAGATAGCCCAGGTTTTTCTTAAACTGTGAAGAGAATAGCTTTGTAGAAAATACTTGAAGGTGTCAACTTTCTAACAGTCATCACTGTGCATCAGAATTGGACATGTGGAAATCTACCAATTCTAGACTTCCTTGCTTCTGCTCCCAGCAGCACATTCTTATTTTGAGGTAATAGGCCTTTATGAATCCTTGGACAATGAACAGGTGTCATATTCACACAGATTCACTTGGGTTTATTTTTGGAAATTTTGGAAAATGCAATTTTGGAAAATTTCACTTGCAGAGTCCACTCCTCTCTTTTGATAAGCCAGTGACTATTTAGGAAAAGGATGGTTATGGTGTGTGCACTGGTATTTCAGCTGAAGATACGTGAGTTATGTATGAAATTTGGTGGGGACAAAACAGTGAATTCAACTAGGAGTCAAATGTTTCCATGTAGTTTAATGTTATGGAAATTCATTCAATATTCGTCATTATGCACAGAGTATTTCCAAAGGTTTTTAAAGTAATGTCATGGCAAATCTATTCAGCTTTTAAGAAAAGACCATGCTCACAGCTGAGCTAATTTATATTAATACCTGACATAACACAAGTTATTTCACAAGATCTTTAGGCATTATGTCTACAATTAGTTAAAGAGTACATACTTTATTGTCTTATCTCATTTACTAAGGGTTTGTTCTCATCTATTTGCAAATTTTACAGGCTTACAAAGCTTCAAGGTCCATTTCCAAAATAGCACATCTGCTAAACTGTGCCCCTACAAAAGATTAATTATTTTAAGGAGGTTTTAGCATAGAAAGCAAGAAACTTCAATACTGATAGTTTGGAGATTTTTGCTCCTTAAATTTGCATATGTAAATTTCCCTAGGTACCAAAACTTTATTCCAGTTTTAAATTCTCAGTGCTAATGCTAACAATAGATACATTCACTACAGTGTGATTGCACTAGATAGGCTTAACATCTAAAAAAACCACTTGGGTCTATTATGCAATTTCATAAATACAAATTACTTGTGATAGAATTTGTCAATCAATTATAGAGTAGAAATAACTCCAGTACTGAGACTGTATTGCATTCTTTGCCTTGTACATTCTAAAGGTCACCATGCTGTAAGTCAGAACCTCTGTACTTATTTGCTTAAATAACAGAGAATATTAAAACATGCAAATGCATAAGAACGGCTGTCCTACCTGCCTCATTTAGCACCATGGTGGTGGCCGAGGTCAGCATGAGTTCTAGTTATACCTCATCTCTCAAACCCGCAGAGTTAGGAGACTTCAGGAGCTGTACATTGTTTGTCTTCAAGGTTGTCTTTGCACAATGAGAACAATGAAAACCTGTGTTCACCTGCATTTATAGACTTCTTCAAGTGTTAGAGAGTATTGAGTTTGCATGGACAGGTTTTGGTAGCAGGGGGGCTACAGCATGGGATGTAACCACATTGGGAAATTCATGGAGAACTGTCTCCCCTGGGAGGGACCCCACAGTGGAGCAGGGACTCCTCTCCCTAAGCAGCAGCAAAAACATGAGATAAACTGACCATAACCCCTGGGCTGCTGGGGGTAGGAGGTTGAGCTGGAAAGGAGGGAGGGTGGAGGGGAGGTGTTTTTAAGGTCTGTTTTTGCTTCTTATTATCCTGCTCTGATTTTGTTAGTAATAAATTCAATTAATATTTCTAATTTAAGTCTGTTTCGGCTGTGATGGTATTTGGTGAGTGATCTCTCCCAGTCGTTATCTCAACCCATGAACCCTTTGTTACATCTTCTCTGTCCTGTCCAGTTGCAGAGGGGAGTGACAGAGAGCCTTTGGTCGGTGCCTGGTGTTCAGCTGGAGTCAACCCACTACAGCAATTTCTCAATATCCTTAAATGTCAAATTTTGGAAAAGGTCATTCAAATGTCCATGAGATGAGATGCTGGACTTCATTTCATCCTCCAGGAAATGGCACAGCAGAGTAGTCTGTAGGAAGTGGGCCACACACTAATGAAGTACTGAGCTAGGAGAAACTGTGCATACAGAAAATGAACTCTGCAATAATAAATAGTAGTGATGGGTTTTTTTTAAAAGAAGCTATAATCTTGATTTTTCTTGATAAAATAAGTTACTGACCTCTGGCTAGATGGTTTACAAATTATAGTAGCAACAAATAGTTTGCTATTTGAAGTGGGTGACTATCGATTTTATTTAGCGGTTGTAGAAAGAACATCTGGTGAAGATACATTTACCGACAATAAATGATGCTCATATCAAACCTTATCGGAAGTGATTGCATTCCAGCAATTAAATTAGATTTCCCTGAAGCAGGATAATTGAACTACTATGCAGTGTTTTGCCAAGATTTATGGTCTTCTGTAAATCTACTTGTGTCAGCTCTTATGTAGCCATTCAGATGATTCTAAAAGATTTGGGAATCTTCAAAGATATAAGTCTGTGTATTTTTGTAGCCTAACCCAAATAGATATGCTGGTGATACCTGGAAATTCCTTATCATGGTTCCATTTTTATACACATTTGGCTCGTTTAACAATTTGAGGGTGGGCTTTATTTTGTTTGGTTGGTTTTGTTTGTTTTTTAACCTTGGATTGTTGTAGGCACTGAAGCACATGTATTTTGCACTTTTGTGAATTGTTTGAGACATTTTTCTAAAGGGATCCTGGTTATTTAGTTCAACATTATGATTTCTGGGTACTAAAGTCCTCTTGTGGATGTAGAATCTTTGTTTTTCCAGCTGCCTCCTCTAAAGATTTTGTAACTGTCGATAAGAATCGTGTTGCTTCTCTATCCTCGACATCCTCACCAAGGGAAGGGGAGAACTCTTATATATATTGACAGGCTTTTAAATGTCTCAGTGAGGACTACAAAAGTAAGAATCTTTGTGGAAACCAGGGCTGCTTTTCTATCTGTTTATGGGGTCAGGAAAATGGGGTATTCGAGTTACATGTTTTAACACAGAGTCTTCAAATACAGCTTGTCTGAGATGGTTATTTGTGCTTCAGACTTCTGTTTTATACTCCAAAATATTAAATGAAATGTGGTTTATCTAAGAGCCAGTTTTTGTATTTGAGGTGCCTAAAGAAGAATCTTTATATTTGGTCAAAATATAAAGTACTTGGCAGCATTGTCTTTGCAGGGACATTGTTGTTTCAGCTTAGTGATGGCAAAGATCTCACGGCTGGGACAGCCTCTGTGGTGTGATATATGCAGTCATTGAGAAAGCAGTCACTTAGGAGCTCCTTTGCAGGTTTTGGGTTTGACCCCAGCCACATGCAGAGTCTCTGAGTGCAACAAAAAAGTATATTGAATTCACTTCACTAAGTTAACCTTAAGAAGAATATTAGAAGAGTTAAGAATGAAATAGTGCATGCAAAGGTGAACAATCCCTTCTTGAGAAACAGCTTCTAAATAGCAGGCAGAGAAGGAAGCACATAAATTACCTATGCGCCAAACTACCTGAAAATCATTTGGATACTCACTGAAGCAAAGTATTGTATCCAATGGTTCACTGCTAGGGCAGATCCATCTGCTTTCATTTCTCTTTATTTCTATCCCCTGTAAGAAAATCAACATAATTCTGTTACTTTAGTCTACAGTCCATAAAATCAGAACTATCAAAATTCCTTCCAGCTTGGACAGAGGTCTGAACACTTTTTTATTAGAAAGTGCTTTATTTTTCATAGAATCATAGAATGGTTTATGTTGGAAAGGACCTTAAAGATCATCTAGTTTGCAGTTCACCTGCCACGGGCAGGGACACCTTCCACTAGACCAGACTCAGACACTTCCAGGGATGGGGCATCCACAGTTTCTCTGGGCAGCTTGTTACAATGTCTTACCACTCTCACAGTAAAGAATTTCTTTCTAATATCTAATCTAAACTTATTCTCTTTCAGTTTCAAGCCACTCTGTCTTGCCCTGCCATTTCATGCCCTTGTAAAATGTCCCACTCCAGATCTCTTGTAGGTTCCCTTCAGGTACAGGAAGGTGCTCTAAGGTCTCCTCAGAGTTTTCTCTTCCGCAGCCTGAACAGCCCCAACTCTCTCAGCCTGCCTTCACAGGAGAGCTGCTCCAGCCCACTGATCATCGTTCTGGTCTCCTCTACATCTGCTCCAACAGGTCCATGACTTTCTTATGTTGGGACCCCAGAGCTGGATGCATTTCTCCAGGTGGGGTCTCGAGAGCAGAGCAGAAGGTAAGAATCCCCTCCCTTGCCCTGCTGTCCCCTGCTTTGGATGCAGGCCAGGATATGTTTAGCTTTCTGGGCTGTGAGTGCACATTGCTGGGTCATGTTGAGCTTTTTTTTCATCCACCATTGCCCCCAAGTCCTTGGAAGGGCTGCTCTCCATCACATTTTTCTGTGATTACTTCACAGGTAAGGAAAGTAGAAATGAGTAGCTCACACTTAGGTTACAAGATCAGTCACTGACTTATCAAACTGAAACCAAAGGGTTATCAGATGCCAGATTGCAAAGATGGTGTATAGAATGCATTTAACTTAACTGTGAGTTTATGGTTTATCTGCTGTTAGAGCTGGAACACTACAAGATTTTTAATTCTACCTGGCTCTAGTCTGAATACAGATTTGAAAACTGCTTGTATAGCAGCTGTCCTTGTATAGCAAATACATATCTGAGTTTTCCAGTGGTACATACAGACACAAAACAGAAGTGGGAAATGTTTTTGGTTTGGGGACAAGAGTATTAGCAGGTGAGAAACACAAAAAAGGACAGAACAATATATAAAGACAGGCTACAATATATAGAGAAAATCACTGGTTCATTAGACTTTTTCCTGCACTATTGATTCTATGTGTAATGTATGATAAAATCAGCACCCTGTTTACTTTTCATAATTGCTGATCACATTAGTTTTTTTGCAAGAACAAGAATTTATGGGAATATAATGGATTTATGGGAATTATCTTGGGAATAGAGCTAAAATGGATCAATAAGAAGCATCTTTAAAATTTTAAAATAAAACCAAATGATAAAAAAATCACACCAAAATAACTAAAATCCTTGAACTCCCACTGCAAGGTGAGAACAGAAATTTATGTTTGGTTCTCTTGTATCTTGCTAAGGGTTTCAAGTTCCAAGTTGGTGTGTTCTCTTTCCATTACCATGTATTCTATGTGTTATTGTAACCTTTGTCATCAGCTGTCGTTGGCATAGTCTTGAGCCACAAAGATATTTAAAAATAACCTAAGTAATTAAAACTTATTTAAAAAAACATTGTACTCTCTATTCATCAAAAAAGGAACATTTACACAGAAGTGCCCCGTTGGCTAAATTCTGTTCCTTTGGAAGGCAATAGGAGCTGTATCTCTGCTCTCAGCATAAGCAGGGAGAAAATGTCTCACAGTGAGTTTTTAAGATATGTAGATAGGTGCTGTGCTTTGGCAGATTGCTAAAGCCAGCCTTCAAGATTTATCCAAGGCAATTTTATTCATGGGATTTAAGCTTCAAGCTGCAATAGACACAGGACATGAATCTGAAAATCCTTATCTGCATTGTTTGATGCCTTGATGCCTTTGAAAATATATTCTCATAAGGTGAAGTGGAAAAAAATCCTGACTACAAGCAGAACAAAGCCCTGGTTTGATATGACCTACACAACCTTTTTAATGTGAGAGTATCATGGTGGTATATTTGAATGTTTCCAATTTTTTTTTTTTTTTTTGTTAGGATTGAGGCACAAACACCTTGAATTCAGAATAGTTCCAGGAACCTACTTTTTTAGAATTCATGAAACTTCTGTTTTTGGTAAACAACGAATTGTACATTCTTGCCCTTAAAAGTTTCTCTTTTTTTCTGGAGTAAATATTGTCAAGCTAAGGTCTGTGTAGTTAATTGAGGGTTAGAGATGCCAGATTTGGAAGAAAGGGGGCAATACTTATTGAGCAGGGAGCTCTTTATACAGTTCACAGCTGTCTGAACCACTGACACACTGATAATGTTACAGGTGATCTCTGCTGGGATGGATTATTGAGCATCACATAGCTAAGATGACTGGATTCTCATCACAAATGTAATTTGTCTCACAGCTATTGCCACGTTGTATGTGGTAGTGGAGTAGAGAATTATGCTTGTCTCTAATTCACTGAGAGTCACAATAGATAAATTGGAGGTCAAAAAGGCCTTTTGGGAGAGCTCTTGCTGAAAAGAGTTATATAAATGTAAAGTAGTATTATTATTATTTATGAGCAGTTTGAGTCAAATGTCATGTTGGATGCATTTCATCAATTTGAGATTAGACTTGGGCCTGTGGCTCAGCAGCAGCTCAGTGATACAAACAGATAGGAGATGTTTTACCAGGCTAAACAGAATCTCAAATAACATAGCAAGTACTTCTCTATAACAGCCCTCCCATATAGTGATATTTCGAAGTCTGGCATTTGGAACAGCAGATGGGATTGCACAAAGCTTTTCCACCAGGGCAAGAAATGACATGCAGTCTCCAATCCATTGCAGAAGTGTTTAATTTAGATCCCATTAAGATTTTTGCTGCACAATAGAACTGTGAAAATATATGTCAATATTTTATTAAATGCATGGATTACAGCTGTATAGAAATGTTAGGAACACTGACAAACTCATTGACAACAAGTGTAGCATATTCTGTCCTTTCAAAAACCCTTATTATGCAGTGAGCTTTTCTCTCCCAGGAAAAGGGAAGGGTCCACTCATCCCCACCTTCTCTCTGCTCACCATGACTGCATGTGTGAGTAAATATCTTAGGGGAAAAAAAAATAAGTAAAGAAATTAAGCTTTCTCCCACTAAGACTAGGGAGACATACATCTAGCTCACAGATAGATATGTAAATACACTTGATTTCTGAAGTAAAATCTATTACCATTCCCCTTTTGCATTTTCTCTCCACTGGCTTTAATAAAGTTTACTCCAGAAAGCTTGTGAGGTATCCTTGTTACATGAAAGAAAAAGATTACACACTATGGGGTGGTTCCTGCTAGCTTGACCATGATTTTGAAAGCCAGGATTTAATATCCTTTAAGCTTTTCTGTTTGCAGACTCATTTTATTTAAACTGCATTTATATAAACTGCTCAGCAGATTAGAGAAGCAGCACTATAGCCTTAATTTCAATGTCACTTTCCAGCTGTTTTGGTCAGGCTTCATGCCTGGATTTAACGTATTTGTGCACTAAAATGAAAATACATCTCAATGATAAATCCTCTCCAAAGCAGAATGAAATAGCAGTAAATAACATCTGTTGAAACCAAATGAAAATAAAAACCAAAAGCCCACAGGAAGACCAGACACAGTAGGGAGCTTGAAATCAAACCAAATGTGAAGCTCAGGCTTAAAAAGAATGATTAAAAACCTTAAAATTATCCTTAGATTGGGGAATGGGGAATTTGACCTACCACGTGTGCAGGTTTGTCAGTTCCACATGTACAGGGGATCAGTTATTAAAAGATGAGTGTTGCATTGTTGGGACTGATCCAGGCCTCCTTAAATTCATCTCAAGGATATGCAAGTTCATTACAGATATTCATGATAGATATTCACTGATTATCCCAGAAATAAATTCATGTAATGATATGTTCTTGAAATTGAGTCAATGGGAAGAGCAAAGAGATCTCCTTTTGAGCCAACTCTTAAAAGAACAAATCTGGGTACCCCAGATGCTCCATTCCTGTTGTATTTACAGACAGAGCTAAGCACTTATCTGCTCTCTCTCGTATTTATTTACTTCGGGTACCCCAGATGCTCCATTCCTGTCGTATTTACAGGCCCAGAGCTAAGCACTTATCTGCTCTCTCTCGTATTTATTTACTTTATTTCCCAGAGGCTCCAATACCCTTCCACCCGAGATTAAAGACAAGCACAGTCTGAAATCAGCTGTAAAATCAGATGTAAATCTTTTTATTCAGCTAGCCATTGTCATCTGTATTTGAAAAATCTTGGGTTAGTTCACTGTGTTACAGACATCAGCTCTGTATCTATGGTTCTAGGCTTGGATCTATGTTCTTCTTCATCTAACACTTCCATTTTTTTCACAGGTAAATGCCAGACACCACAGCTATGGCAGTCCCACAGTGTTCAGTCAACTGCAGTGTATTTGCAATGGAAAATAAAAATCACATGGAAGGACTTGGCCCTCCCAAGATTCACTTCGATTTTTCTCTTATATAACAGTGTAAATGAGAGGTAGAGAAATGCAATACCTTCCATAAGTATCCACTTGCATTTAAATAGAATTTTATTCTGGCTTTACCTTCAAATTATGTATATATGATTTATCACATTTTACCTGGGCAAATGAAAGAGACTGTTAAATCCTGACTTCTCCTGATGTACTGTAGACATCTAACATTGCTTCCCTGTTTAAAGTAGCATAAAGGTCCCTTCCTTCATATTTACAGGACTATTTGAATTTACAGATATATTCCATAATTCTTGTTTGATTGTGATTTATATGAAGAGGTAGAAGGACATAGCATTCTCAGAGTAGATTTGGATGGACAGATGTTATGGCATGTCCCATGGGGTTGCATTAATTTGCAGTATGGGTTTTGCTGGTGCAAACTTAAATCTAATGTAGTTTGTGGATGAGGAAACAGTGACGAGTAATAAGTAAGTCAAATAAGGAGCTATCGCTTACCAGCTCAGAAAAAGAATGTGTGCTTTAACACAATTTTGGAAAATTACAGAAATGTGAAGCAAGTTATGTTACTTAAAGTCTGGAGAATATCCACTTCAAAGAAGATGCTTCCTTAAAGCAAATAAGGCTTAATCCATAACAAAGGTAATATATGATGACTTTCAACATGTTGCAGAAATGTAGTGAACAGTGGTTTCAATTAAATCATGGGAAAATGTATTCCCTAAAATAAGTGATTTTCTGTGGATTTTTGATTAACCTTTTTATTTTTTAATAAATAAAATTGTTCCTTCCTTGTTTACACATAGTTATAGGCAGGAGAGAAGAAAAAAAAGAAAGAAAAATGCCTGCACTGACCTACCGCGTCTGCTAAATCCCAATTAGTCCACGGGAAAAAACCTCAGTTCCTCTTTACTTTATCATTTTGAGTGTTTTGTTTCAGTGGTTTTATAAGTTGCAAGCAAAGTCATTTCCACCAGGAGACTATTCCACAGACTAACACGCCTCATTCTAGGATGCTGAGATGTTTTTTCACAATTGTATTTTAATTGATCTTTAGACTAGCAGGTACTATCGCAAGTAAACTGAAAAGAATTGCAGAAGTCACTAAGCAAAAGCCTGCTCAAAAAACTAAGCAAGTCCTTGACTAGAGATGTGTCGTGCAGGTCATAGGGTATGCAGAGGAGAGACAGGAGGAAAGTAATGATCCCTTCATAAATATCATTCCTAGAGAGGAAAGAAATAGCCTAAGAGGCATTTGGTGTTATTTCCTTTGATATGCTGTTCCTGGTTTCCCTGGGTGCCGTATAAGCTGTCTGCAGAAGTCTTGTGTGACTCCCACTGGCACAGGAAAAATATTTGTGGCAAATTCCTGCAGCTCTCCCGTGCTTGTTCTGGGAGCTTCAAGGTGCAGCCAGCACAGCAAGTTTGCAGCTTGCTCTGACACAAGGAACTGGACCAGGATGGAGCCCATCAGACAGAAATGTTTGTGGCTCATATATCAAACCCCTTCAAAATTAGTGTGATTGATCTGGGATTAATTCTTTATCATTCCCCTCACTTTGCTTTCTCCCCAAAGAACAATTCTCGTGTGAATCACATAAAGGTGACAAACTACTGTTTTGGGGTGCAGTGACTGCTGGAGAGGAAAAGGTAAAATGAAGTGCACAGTTAAGAGGAAAAAATTTCTTCTGAGATCAATAACTCCTTCTTTAATAGTCTGTCTGCTCAAACGAGTATGAGTGTCACAAACAAGGAGCTTTTTAAAGGGATTATAAAATTGTTACTCCACAAAGAAATTACTCAAACACATAATTTCAGCAGTCACTCACAGAAACTACAGCAAATGTCCAAAGCCTCAGGAAAAAACACAGCCCCCAAATCCCAAAAGCTATGAAAATGCCTGTATGCCAGTGGTGAAAACTCTTTCTGCATGACCAAGAACAGAAATTATTTTAGCAAGGGCTAAACAGATAGAGCAGCTGAATAATAATAGAAGTCAATTCCAATTAATATTTATGGATAATATGCATTAACTTACAGGAATCATGTTTTCTAATTTTGCCAAGGAAACTTATTAATGAACCTTGCATTTCTGAAGTTTTGTCTTTGCTTAGAATTGCGAGAAGAAAAGCTGTAATTAAAATTACATTCTTGATACCACTTTCTGTTCAACAGCAAGTAGAAGACAAACTAATGGCTGCCAGTTTTCCAAGTTTCTCTAAATGCATTGAATAATAATGATATTATACAATAGTACTATTGTATAATATAAATTGTATTACATAATCCCCTGGAATCTTTTGCTTCTGGTGCAGTCCTGACTGAGCATTTCTGTAATGTGAATGGTGAATCTGAAGACTGATCAAATCAAGCTGGGGATCAGAACGTAGAAGTCTGGAGAAATACACATTCCAAGCAGCACCCTCCCATGCATTTAACCTGACCTGGTTGTAACTGAAAGTGTCAAATATTTTTCATGCCTTTTCTTTAAAGAAAATATTTCTGTTGTGACTGCAGTCTTTCGGAGTCTGACAGGCTCCGTCTGCAGGTCTCATACCTTGCTGTGGCAGGAAGTGCAGCTCTGATTCTCCCTGCCCAGCTCTGGCCCTTGCTTCACCTTGCACAGTGCATATGTTCATGCCTTGCCCAGGGCCAGGCAGAAACGGGAATGTGTAAAGGACAGAGAAGAGGGAGAAAGTATAAATAAAGATCTTAAAGGAATCTATACATACTAACCTTAGGCTGGATCCTAGAGACTGTACCAGCATGGAAACAAATCAATGTATTGCACATTTCTCAATGGAGGAAATTGCTCTTCAGATATTTGAGTGCTCTGATGTCTCTGTGGATGGAAGGAAAAAGCTGGGAGGTGACCAGCTGCCAGTGGATTCTGTGCTGCTTACTATCAAACTTCTGTCTCCCTGACAACAGATCAGACCTGAATGACACATGAGTTTACATGTGTCCATCTGTATTCATCTGACCTCCTTGTAACCTCTGGAGAAGGTTGCAGATGAATATAGAGGCATATATGTCTCTTTTACTAAAGAGACACAGGGCACAAATCTTGTATGCCGCTCCCTGGTCCTTCAGAGATTTAAGCAAGACATACCTGTTCAGTAGCAACTCATCCACACTGGTCCATAAGCTGCCAAGGTTGTTGAAACTCCCAGTATACTGGTTATCAGGGCTCCAAAAGGCCTGGAAATGATGCAGAAGCTGGCTTTCTTCTCATCTTCTGACAAAGCCAGTGGCACAGCATGACTTCTTATTATATGGGAGAGATGGGAGGCATCTTTCCAGCTGTGCAATGGAGCACGATGAAGGGATCTTGAGCTCAGTCTGAGCAAGATGCTGTCAGAGTGAAGCAGGGCAGAGATTGCTGGTTGGATGCAGGAGCACCACAGCTGGGTTAGCACAGCAACGTGCCAAGAAGATTAGCCCAACTCCTCAACAGAGCTTGCTGTATTTTCCAGCTTCAGGAGTTCATTTGCTTAGTATGAATTTTGGGACAGCTTGCCTTGAGATCCACTGGACTAATTAGAAACTCTCCTTGACCAATGATCAGAGGACAGTATGTTTTTATTTCTTCTAAAATTTATTAAATGGTTCTATTTTATATGAACATTCTGTCTGCCAATCAGGAAAGTCCATATAGGGAATGCTTCAGGAACCCTAAACTCTTCTATGGCTCATGGAACATGAACTGGCTCTATGTATAACTTTTCTGCTTATCAGGCATTAACAATTCTTTTTACATCCTGATCAAGAAAGTAAATGCAACTAACAGCTATTGGACTTCATGACAGTGATGCTGAGCACAATGTCTAACTGTCCTGACATATTCTTTTATATAAGTCCAGGCCTCTGGAATTTCTCACAGAAATATAACAATAAATATTATAGCACTATAAAATGGCAGTCCTTCCAACAAAAAAAAAGCTTTGCATTTCTGACTTATAGTACACAAATATGATTTATTTTTTCAAGTATTTTTTAATTGAAATCTCCCTGAATTGCTTTACTGACATCATCATAGCAGGAATCTGTGAAGTTCTATTGGCTTCAGTTCTTATTGGCAAGTAAGATGTGCAGATGGCCATAACAGCTAAAGAAGAAAGATAAGGAACAAGGAACATCCTTTGTGCACATTATAGGTACAGCTGGCTGGGCCAGAGAAGGGATTGGTGTCTTAGTTATTTGTATTTATAGCATATGTCTGCAGTAAGGAAATAAGCATTTGTGCCTTTTAAACACATTTTTTAAATCAATTTGTACTGATTTTTTTCCACAGAATCCACAATCCAGTCCTTTTTTTCCCTGATTTTCCCAGGAACACACATTCTCTAAATCTTTGCCTTGAGAACAGAAGGGTTTTGAAACTCTTATTCTGATTTTGTCGTACTGAAAAAATTAGTTTGCCGGAGAAAAAAAAAAAAAAGAGAGAGAGAAAGAATCACAAGATAAAAACAAGAATTACACAGAAAAGCAGTCTTGCTAAAAAGTAACATAGGATGGATTGGGAAATGTGTAATAGCTTCATGGATTGTTGCTCTTATTGAAGAACAGCTTTTTCTATACCACAGCTTAAAAAGCCATCTGCCTTGCCAGGGTCTCATCAAGGATTAATTGTTAAATTATAAAGAAAATCTTCCTTAAACCAAACTGTTACCACAGGTAGCACCAGGTAAAGGGCTCCAGAGCCCCAGGTTTCCCTGTTTTCAGAGAAGTTGGCTGCCAAACAATTCATTCACCTTTCCCCTCTGTAATTCCATCACACATCCAGTAGCCTTTCTGATTGCCTTCTCCAATGCTTGCATTTTATATATGTCTGTCTTTTTTTTTTTGTCTTCTCCATGACTACTTTGAAGAAATACAAGACCTTTGAAACGGGTTTGTTCATTTTATTCCAACACAGTATCCTTCTTAACCTCCTGCCCTTACCTACTGATTAGTGCTGTTGGGAATGATTAAACACTTGCAGCAGTCTGTCTTTGAGCTGGCTGCACTTCTGCACTGAGAGAAGTTGCACTCTAATATCTCTCTGGAAGTGAAAGTCTCCAGGTAAAGAGAAAAAAAAAAAAAACAAAACAGTGGGAAATTATTCCGGTTTAGCGTTCTTTCATGCCACTTCTTCTTCCATGTGATAGGATGTGGTTTTGAACAATGGGATACACACAGGGGAGAATGGGAACAAGAAGAGGTGGATCTGATATGTGTTCATAACTACAAAGAATATGATTTGATAATCACAGTGAGAAATAATTGTAAGTGTTTATAGTGATAACTCTTTAATGTAAGTGCTGATACAAACAGCAGAGGAAAGAATAAGAGAAGAAAAAGTGGCAGAAACATAAAGGGTGTTGGTTGTTTCCCTAATTGGATCTATCTATTATTAGAAGAAGCAGTTCAACACCACAGGAAATGCCCCACTCAGCCAGACCTATGGTCCATCCTGCCCTGGACTCTACCTCCAACAGTGGCAATACAGCGGTAATTTTGGGGGAGTTCGGGAGAACAGGCACTCTGTGCAGTCACTCCCTGCCTTGGCATTGCTCCAGCTTCAGGACTCTACTGTGTGTTAGAGGGTGCATCCCTGCCTAGGCCCTTTTATGCATCTGTTTCTGGATCTCAGGTCTACTGTTTGTCTAAGCCTTCTCTGAACCTGCTTCCTCAGGTTTGACAGCAAACATTCCCTGCCACACAAGGTAATATTTTCACGTGTTTTAAGCCAATCTCAGTATTGCCTGAGTATTCCCTATTCCTAGTATTGGAGGATCCACCACCTGAATTATTTAATCAGCTTTAATCTTATTCACCCCATTGTCATTTTTAATTTTTAGTTCAGATTGAAGAGTTTCTGTCTTTTCAGTCTTCCCTCATAAAGCAGATTCTCTGACTCCTCCATTGTTTCAGTTGCCTTTCTTTGTACCTAAAAGAGCATGCTATCATCCAGAATCCAAAATATTCTGTGGTTTGTTTTGGTTTTTTGAACAAGCAAAGGAATATAATCAAACTTTGGATGCCTCTTTAGACATTTTCTGACACATTATCAGACTACTTTTTTTTGCTGAATCTTGACTCTGTTTGAAAGCTAAAGACAAAACATTGGGTATCATCTTGTGTTTTCCAAGTGTGGAAACCATTGAACAGCACCTGAAAAAAGGAGTTCACATATATTAGAAATGTGTGTCTACTTTTTCTTTTTTTTACAAATGTCACTAAAATTTTATGATCTGTGTTATCTATACTTCCCTTATATATCAAAGCATTTAAGAACTTTCATGCCTACAGATGCAAATGGAAACTCTTTTTCTACTCATTCTTGTCACTTACAGATAAGGTCCTGAGTGCATTTGACTTGCCTGCCATGACTAATATACCTTAAAGTAAAAGTAGGGTCTGATAGCTCACTTGAAGCCATTTCTTCAGTGTTCTCTCTGGCTCCTTTGAGTATGCCTTTATCCACTGTTTGGTATTTTTCTACTCCTTCACATTGCCATTAATTTTTTTCTGTATTAGCAGTTTCAGCAGCCAGTATGGATACAGACTCTTCCACCCACCCTATTTACAATTCCCATACATCTTTGTATACTTCCTTCCTGTGCAGATAGAGATATACTGACCTGTAAGTCATGGACATCCATCTGCATTCTTTCTTCAACCACTTAGAGGAAAACTGGGTTATTTCTTTTTATTTCTGTTTCTATCCAGAGACTTTTAAACTGCACATCAGGTTTTTGTCATCTCTCTGTGTTTGTCTGTTGTTTGTTCCAATCTTAAAATATAATCTATCTATATTAACTCTAACATCTTTTTTGCCATCAAAAATTTATTCTCTTTTGTTTCGAAATACTTCAGGCACAAGGTATGAACCAAAATATATTTTGGGTAAACAGTGTCTTGGTGATGGCTGCTCAAAGTCCAAAGACACCAATTATTTTTTTGTGGAAAAATAACCTGCGGTTTCCCCTCTCCCAAGTGAATGTATCCAGAAAGGCTTCCCTTTCAACAATCCAGTCTCATTACTTGTGCCTTGAGCAGTCCCCATGCAGTGTGTCTGTAATAATTGTGTGAGTCTTGGTGTGACAGAGACAATAATTTTAAAGTGTTTTTCAGGAGAACCCTTCCCTGCCCCCTGCCCCCGCCTCCCCAGCCTTTTTGCTGGCAGATCTTCTGCAACATGGTGCAAGGAAAAGACAACAAAATACAGACTCATTAAAATGCCTTGTGGATAATACAGCCTGTCTGATGTATGACACACTGACCCACATAACAGCAGACAACCTACCTCCTCCCTGAAAAGGCACGCCCCCCTTAAATACCTGGACATGGAGAAGGGTATGAGGGAGGGATGAGGTTCAAAATAAAAGAGATAAAAAATCCTGCATAAAATGTAGAAAGCTTCCATTTCTTTCCCTTTCCCAAACATTCCTCAGGCAAAATTAATACTTTGGGTTTTTTTCTTTTGGTAATTCTCTACCTGACTGCTTTGTACCTCATAAACCTGGTCCCTGGCTGCTTTTATAGAGGCACTCAGAAAAATGTGGCCATTCTTGGTGCTGTAGATAATTGTTAAGCATTTTCTCCTTTGCAGAGATAGTGTTATCAACACAGGTATTCTCAGTATTCTCAGGTGTTCTCCCAGCCTTTGGAAAACAGTTTTACTATAATCTGTAGGCAATTTTCCCTCTAATGCCGTAGGCATGTGCTGCTCCTTTTGTGGCTGTTTACCAATTCTCTAACAGATTAATAGGAGAATAGTTCACTCAGTGACAATCTGAAACTTTAAAACACCCTCAAATGCCTCATTATGGACCAAATAAAATAGTTTGTTGTCTCTGAATGATTAGTCCCTCTCATATCTTCCTTGCTCTATTGCTTTCAAAACGCTTATCTCAGGGTGCATTTATTTGCTTGTGCTGGCCTGTTTATAGCTCCTGTATCCCTTCAGTGGGAGCTTACTGTATTTTCCTCATTTGCAGTAATCAGTGAATTTCCATGATCTATAATCATAATAAGTCAGATGAGGCATGTTCTTCAGGAAACTAATTTCAGTTTCTAGGGCTGGGCTGTCATCTCTGCTTCTGTCATGTCATGTAAGATATAGCAAAAGAAATCACAATGCTGGACAAAGAAGTGTTTGAAAGAGCAGGGCTAAAGCGAGAAGGATTTTTGTGTCACTTTTCTGAAGAACAATGCTTCTCAGCTGTACTGCAGTGCATCTTTGTAATGGTTTATTTTCATTAAAAGGTTGAAGCATTGTTGTTCCTTTTTAGGCCTTCTAGGTTGCCATAAGCAGCTTCAGGAGCAGCACAGCTCCCCTGAGTCACTTCAGTGCATTGCACAAGAGGTACACTGCACTGCTTCCCCAACAGTCAAAGACACAGGGACAGGAGAAGGTGAGGTGGGAATGGGTAACAGCTGGGGTGCAGCCTTGAGTTCACACTCCTTCAGATCCCTTGCCTCTGTCAGAGGACTTGCATGGGACTGCCACCTGTAAAAGAACCATGAAGAGGGATTTCCTGATTGGCTTTTTGGTTTGCTTTGGTTTGGGGTTTTTCCACTCAGACACAAGGTCTAAAGAGAAAATCTAAGGTTTTTCCACTTTGCGGAAGAAGGCTTTGGCTAGCTAAAGCCCAACAGAAGGAAAGGGTAGGATGGGGAGTACCTGCAACAACAACTGTGCTTAACTTTGGCCAGGGCACCAATATTAAACCATTTGCACTCAAGAAGCTTTGAGGTGCTCTCTGGTAACAAGACAGACATAGACACCATTCTTGGTGCCCCTCCTCCAGTATCAAGAACTGGTCTCTGCAGTCTTGTTGCTGAAGGAAAAGCATAAGTGCTGCATCTAACCTTGAGGCAGTTTCCCAGCAGTTTTCAGTTCAAGTATTGATCAATTCTGGTCCTACAACTGAGCATACCCTTAGGTAGCATGGATATAATATTTTAGCTATTACTGAAAGAAGTAGGAATAGATCAAGTCAGCCAATTTTTTACTGATCTAAATAATCCTTAGCTAAGTACAACAGAATGTGGCAGAAAAATGTGTCCATGTACAGATACAGAATAATCACAAATTTAAAATATTTATGTATCATATTATATAGTTTATATTAACAAGTGTGACACAAATTTAGAATAATGGAAAAAATTTGACTCTTAAAGACCTCTGGAGGTCATTTAGTCCAGCTCCCAACTGAAACTGGGCTCAGCTACTACAGGATCTTTGTTCAATATCTCGACCAATTGAGTTATGAGTATCTCCAAATTTCAAGTTTCCCAAACTTCTCTAGGCACCTGTCCTGATGTTTGAACTCCCTTATGGTGAAAAACTAGAGCTTCACGTGTCCCAATAATGTTCTTTTCACTACATGCCTCCAATAAAAGTGTGGCTCCATTTTCTGTATACTCTCCTGTTAAGCAGAACACAGAAACTTGAAGACAGGCAAGGGAAAAGACTTGAAAAGAGGTGATAGTGAGCCTAGAAATTACAAAGAGTAAAATTTTCAAACTGGCTAGCTTTATTTTCAGAGTTACTGACTGTTGGCAGACAGAGAGCTTGGAAAGACATGATATTAGATGATCTTTCACATGAAGAATCTTGGTTTGCAGATGTGCTAGGGAAGTAAGTATAAATCTATGTTTTGTGTCCATTTTCTGTTTATTTTGACTAAGAATATATTTTGGAAGATTAGAGTCTCCAACTCAGATTTTTTTATATTTTCTCTAATTGAATAAGAGTGTCTGAATTCCCTAAGCACTGGGTGGTTTGGGATTTTGCAGAAATGTTCAAAAGAAGAAAAGAAAACTTAAAGGTTGGATGAAAAGTTCAACTGCACACCTGCATGCTTAGAGAGCCCGTATCTCAGGGAACCTTCCAGCCTGATCAGCATCAGAAGGCAGAGGTGGGCCTTTTGATATGCCACTAAACTGTCCTTTTCATTCAGTTTTCATGTTAAAGGCAAATTAAATATTCCAGTGGGGATTTACAAAAAGTGCTTCAAGTTGTTTTCCTGCCCTGCACCTCTTCTACCTACCTATCCCTCAAAAATGAGGTTAGGAATTGCTAGCACCAGGCTCTCAGCAGCAGGAGCAGGGACTGTACTAGGGCTCTGCGGTTTCTACAGGGTAGAAGCAGAACACCGCAGGGATAGGTAGTTGTAAGTCATGCAGAGATAAACCCTGTGCTCAAATTACCATTGCCAAAAAAGGTTTCACAGGATGAAACCAGTACTGCTGTGCAAGTGCTTTGACGGGAAAGAGCAACTTTTACTACATTTGTAAGGAAAAAGGCTTAATTACTTTATGTTCTTTAGATAAGTAAACTCTCTGCTTTCTTCAAATTACCCTTGTTTGTGCTTTGGGTTTTCCCCCCAGAACTCAGAGCAAGAAGTTAATATAAAACCAAGGTGGTTGAGTTCTGACCTCCATTAAAAAGCTTGCTTACTTGATGGCAGTTCCTTGCTGGTGTTTTGATTTCCCTGGTCACACCCAAAGGATTTCTCTTGTACAGTTTTTAAGCTGTGCCTCAATTTGCTTTAATGCATAATCTCTAAGAAAAAACATTTCCTTTTCCTTTTATTGCTACTTCATTCTGTGTTCATTTTCTTAAATTTGTAACAAGCAACCTTTAGGGAATTTCCAAGGTTGGTTTAGAGAGGGATCCTTTGTGATGCTGCTAACCCCGGCATAGTGTCAGCACTTTCAAATAAGTCTAACTACACTTTAAGGTAAGGTTATTGATGCCATCAATCAGCACTGATAGCTTGCCATCACAGCATCAAGCCCTTCGGCACTTCTCACATGTAATACTGCAGTGTTATCAATTATTATAAATTGAACATTATGTGCAACATAGTATTTCTATTAGTTAGTTTGTAATCTTTAAATACCATGTAAGTGAAGTTAACAAGCTAAAGACGCAGTGCTGAGAGAGTAAGTGTCATTCAGTCCTTCTTCGGCCTCAATTAATATTTTTTTAAAAAAGGTTTTTAAAAAAAAATCTTTGTCTCAAAAATCAGTGAGAGAAATACTTGAGTTGTTTTCCACTGCATTCTTGCTTGCTGAAAGTCTAAAGGTACCAATGGATTCCTTCTGGAAATCGAAAGGAAGATGAAAACGTGTGTGAATACCACGAGTGCCACCTAGTGCTGCTCGGCCGGGAGAGGAGTAGTGGTTGCATGAAAACTGCTCCCTTTCACAGCAACGCAACCTCACCTCATTTTTCCATCCCAAACAGGGCAGGATAGTGTTGCTCCCGTGTCATCCTGTTTGCCAAAGTCTTAAGAAATGAAGGTAAAGGCACCTGAAAATCCGTAAGGTATCATTTTACACACTTCTGGGCTTATTTTGCCAGTAGATTAGCAGGTTGGTAAAGGCTTAAGCATCTGTCTGTATTTTCATGGGAACACTTAGGGTTGGGATTGCAAGAGACTGCATATGTGAGCAGCATCTGAGCAAGACTGGGATAGTGACCAGCTGGGTTCTAGCAGGAAAACTGACTGAATATAAAATAGCAACAAAAAACCTCTCCTCTCTGCTGTGTTTCATATGCTCTCACCCCAAAGCATTGTTTTTATCTACTACATCCTTGTGCATGCTCTCTGAATAAATTTGACTATCTTATACTGACTTTTCAGCCTTGGGCTTGGTCCTTCCCTTATATTCAAGAAAATAAACAAACAGAATATTTACAGTCAAGTTTAGAGAAAGGTCATGCATGCACAGTAAATTAGAAAGAACAGAAGCTGAGAGCTTTACATATGAACAAGTGTCAAGGAATAACCATCCCTAGCTATAAAATTTAGTTCAATTCAGTAAAATACACGAGCACTGGTTTTATGAGCTGTCAGGGTATTGCTTTACTTTACTATTTCCTCTGTAGAAACTCCTTTTGCACTGCCATGTTCAGGTTTTAGTTGCTGCTGGGATCTGGGTACTGCAGCAGGGGAGGAATGGGGCTACTGAAAGGACCTTACTTTGCTGTGACTTCTCTTGCCCTTGTGATCATGCCATGCTTGATTGTTCATCTCTAAGTTCTCCCCACATGGCTCCAAGGATGTGTGTTTGTGTTTCTATTTGAAGCCTGTCCATGCCCCACGCACATGCTGGACAGTAGTGTAGCAGAGAAAGTGGCAAAGCCTGGAACTAAGGAAGCTTAATGTTCTTTTCTGACACTGTGTAATTAATCCAGCCCATGGTGGCATATTTATGCTGCAAACAGCGTGTGCATACTGCTGAACACAAGGAGGAATTACTGTTAGTGCCCTCAGATCAAATGGGCCACAGCACTGTCCTGCAGTAAAGCAGGGCTTGGTATCCTGCATGCAAGGCTGACTCAGTGAGGCTCTCTAGCTTTGGACACTTGAAGTAGCATTTCTGAACAGCACCACACTGATCTCATAGGCAGGCCAATGCAGCTGATGCTAAGGCTATTACCTCTAATAAGGTTCTTCAGAAAAGTATGGAGCTGTCTTTTAGAAAGAAAGCTATTTGTTCATGGCAACACAATGCTCAACACAGGCTAATTTGCCTGAAGCTCAGGGCTTAACTGAAGTTCATATGAGACATCTTCAGAATTCAGCTCTACTTGATTTAGTACACACTTTTAACTGTTCAGTCTGAGAGTTCCTATAGTACCATCTTGCTGCCTTTTACTTCTGTTCAAGAGTCTTCAAATAAACACTTGGAAATATTAGGTTTGATCGGACTTCTTGGACTAGATGATCTTTAAAGGTCCTTTGTGGTGAATAGCCCATGTGTGGAAACGCGAATCTCAACACCATGTTTCAGAAGGCTGGTTTATTGTATTATGATATATATTATATTAAAATGCTACATTAAAACTATACTAAAAGAATAGCAAGAAAACAATTCATCAGAAGGCTAGAAAGAACAAGAATGAAATGCAATAACAAGTGCATTAAGGAGGAAGTTTTTCACAGAAAGAGTGGTCAAATACTGGAATCATCTGCCCAGGGAAGTGGTGGAGTCACCATCCCTGGATGTGTTTAAAAAAAGACTGGATGTAGCACTTGGTACCATGACCCAGTTGAGGTGTTAGAACATGGGTTGGACTCGATGATCTTAAAGGTCCCTTCCAACCTAGAAATTCTGTGATTCTGTGAACAAAAACTCCTGACTCTCAGAGTCCGATGCAGCTGCATCTGTGATTGGCCATTAATTAGAAACAACCAACATGCACCAATCTCAGATGCACCTGTTGCATTCCACAGCAGCAGATAGTTATTGTTTACATTTCTCTCCTGAGGCTCCTCAGGAGGAAAAAAAAAAATCCTAGCAAAGGATTTTTCATAAAATATCATGGTGACAGTCCTTTCCAACACAAATCATTCTATGATTCTTAGTTCAGTGATCACAGAATCACAGAATAGATAGGGTTGGAAGGGACAACATACAAGTTTGAAGCTGAAATGTAAAAGATTTCACCATTAATCCCTTCAGCTTCTGTTTCATGCATCTCTGAAGTCCCAGTCTGCAAAAAAGGAATATACCTTTAGAAATCTCTGAAATGGAGAAAAGCCTCATCTGGAAATCTTCATTGATATCCTCCAAGTTCTGATCTAGAGCTCCAAACAGCTCATTATTAGCTATGTTTTGTCTTCAGTATCTTGTCAGTTTTGTATGCGTCAACTTGAAAAACTTGAACAGCCTTTCAAGTATCACAAGTCTTAGAGAAGTAGCTGGAGGGAATATTTGAGACTGTGTAATCTAACCTGAAGCTCTGGTTGCCAAAAGAAAGTTTTCAGACTGACTGTGACATCCAAATTATAGGTCTAGCACCTCAAAGAAGACCAGCCTGAAGAGCTAGGAAGTTTCTGAAGTACCTTTGAACATACAACTTCTATCCATCTCTGCCTCAGGTGCTGTATCCCAGGAGTGCTGTAAGGATAAATGTTAGGTATCGGTGCTCAGATCCTATGGTAAAGAAGGATACATATTTTTGTGCCTTAATGTACTCATTTTATCAGGGCTTTGGTAAGTCCCTTGTAGCCAAGAACAGTCTTTTGTGGTGTGTGCTGATCAGTGAAGCTCTCAGGGTTTGCAAAATGAACACAGTAAGAGTCTTTTTATCATACGTGTCTCAGCACTCCTGAATGCAGGAGACAAACTGCTGCATAATCCATCATTTTACCAGTTGTTTTGCCCAAGAGCAGCCTGTTTTTATTTGAAAGGAAAGGTCCTTACCTTGGATCTCCAGTGGTGCCTATGTGGAGCTAAGAGTTTGTGGGAATTATGTGCCAAACTATATTCAACCCTCTATGGAAATCCTCAGGTGGTTTCTTGGGCAGCACCACTTTCTCTGTCCAAACCACTGTTGGTTTGTGCAGTGTTCTGCCCAAGGAGACATCCCTATATGATGTTGCTGATTGACAGCCTATGCCATATGCCTCTTCCCATCAGCTTCTGCATGATCCTGTAATTGTCATCCCATCCTGTTTTCCAGTACTGCCACCTTTTGGGTATGAAACTGCTTACATCTCTTTTCCTTTTGACTTTATCTAGTTCACGCACTGCTGGCCTTCTTCTTAGCCGTGTGTCTCTGATTGTTAATGCCAGGTATGTGCATGAATGGGTTGCTCAGCAGTAAAATTTTTGATCCAGATTCAGTGTTGAATTTCTGTCACATTGCTGCCAAATTAGCAAGAGCTTATGTGGGCTTTAAGCTTCATGCCAGCTTTTTGCTGGCTGTGGAAGGACACACAATGCCTAATTTGAATGAAGTTAAGCAGGTGAGGACAACAGGTGACACTTGATCTGTCATAGAGCTTGTTGGTACAAAATTAACCTACCAGAGCAATTTCTTAAAGAAATGTGAGTAGGCAACTTCATTTCTTGACAGACCAATGTTATAGCTAAAAAGCTATATTTCTGACGTGGTACAGGATGCCCTAAAGCTGTGTGTACTACCTACGTTATGGTCTTATATAAGACCTTTCACAAAAGCCTTGTTCCACTGTCATTCTAGAAACTTGTTAAAACTAGGTTAAAATTACAGACTTTTTCAAGTATTTAAAAAAAAAAACAAACAAACAAAAAACCCCACCAAACTCTACCAACCAGTAAATCTATATTCTTCTCTGATATTGCTCTCTGTGATGGAAAATTTTGTGACAGTGTCTTTGTATCTTTTGCTTCATTCATTATATGAGGGTTTTTAACTTTCTGCTGCTTGATATTTAGAAAGAACCAAATGATACTTTGAAGCAGCAGACAAAAATCAGATTTTTTTGTTCTTTTAAATCAATATTTTTAAAAAGTACTAGAATAAATTTTTTTATGGCACTATTAGTCTTGTATGGCATTGAAGTTCTAATTTATATGATAATAACAACAATGGAAAACATTCTTTAGCAAGATGAAATACTAATGATAATGTATCTTTCCATCATACTTTGGCATTTCTAGCATGAGCTGGAACCACAGAGGTCTGAAAATGAAAGATGCTAAAGACCATCACCTCAGAACACACCCAGTTTTGAACTGAGGAAAGGATCATCATAATCGATTTTATTGCCCAGATTAATAAAGATGTGTGGCAGAAAACTAGCCTATAGGTGGGTGCCAGTGACAAGAAACACTGCATTTCTGAGCAAGCACTTCCTGAGACCTGTTGAATGTTGCAATGTTCTTTTCTCAAAGGCATCTCTATGGTTCTGCTTCTGCTCACCTGGACCATCCCTAGGTTCACAGCAGATGTTATTGCTTTTCCAAAAACAGTCGAACCCAGAATTTTGTGGGCTCATTCCTTCTTTCTTTCTGCACACAACTCTGGGTTGCTGACTCCTGAGTTCAAACAGACAAAAGCAGCAAAGATGCCTTTGGCTGAAATCCTGACCCGCTGGAAGATAAAACTCCCAAACTATTGCTTAGATGGGTCTTTAGCCAATGTTGTAGTGTGCTTTTATACTTTGTAATACTTTGTAATAGTTTTGGTTTTGTATCCTCTTATTTTCCCAAATGGTGTACCCCTTTTTGTAGCCCCTTCCTCTTCCTGTGTAACCGTCGCTGTTTCGGGGCTGCCCCCCCGTTGTTTGCCGACCCGGGGCTGGCCAGGGCTCACTGGGAGGCACCCAGAGAGACGGAGACAAGCCAAGGCATACATAAAGTACTTTTAAAATTCATTTTTTCAAAGGAGCCTAAATTTGTCTTTCAAAGAAATTCTGGTGAGGGCCCTGTTCTCACACGAGTCTAGAATCGCAGGTGTAGAAGACTTGAAAGGCCCCTGACAAATAATCTTTTCTACATTTCCACAGAGAGTCAGGACCCTGTTATTCCATGACCTTTTCTCACAAGATGGCTGATTGATTTATCAAAAGCATACAGTAAAGACCCTTTTTTATCCTCTTCTGATAACCAGTTCCTCCCTGTCACTCACCTTTCTGGTGTTCCCCTTAGGTTTCCCTTAGCTCTTCTCTGCTGGAAGCTAAACCACTTTGTTCCAATCTTTTAATATAGAGAGCCATTTGTGCACTGAAATGCACATCAGCATTACAAATAGCCTTCTGCATTTTATACATCTCAAATGTGTCAATATGAAAGGTATAAATTGATTGATTGATTGATTGATTGATTGCAACAGCATCACATATTTGCTTTGTGGTCTGTAACACTGAAGCTCCTTATTAGCAGCATGGTCAGTTATTTCCAGCTTTTATTCAAACATTTGTTTCCTCTTTCCTAAATGCAGTGCTCCCTTCTTGTCTCTAAGGCATCTTGCAGATTTCAGATGTTTATCCACTGTACAAAGACCACTTAGCATTCCAGTCCTGTCATCCCTCCAGTCTGATGCCTTCCACAAATGCTGTTCTTCATTCTATGAGAATAATGCATAGGGCCAAATTTAGGATATTATTTGCAAGAATCACCCTGAAAAGGTCACCTCTGATCTGCCCCACTTTTACAGTGTTAAGAGAACAGTTCTTCTGAGGGTTGGGTTTTGTTGTGGTTGGTTTTTTTTCTCTCAGCATTGCCCATCCACACTAGGATCATGTATTCCTCTTATGTTCATAGTAGTGGCATACAGGACTGTGTCAGAAATCCTACTGACAATAGGATTCATATGTCACTGTTTTTTCCTAAGCTTTTCAGGCAGATGTTCTGCTAAAGTAAAATAAAACAAACTAAAAAACAGGAAAAGTAAAGGTTGCACAAAATTTGCTTTGGACCACTCCATTGGAATGTTTCTCATCACTTTACAAAACTCAGGTTTTGAAACAAGTATTTAGCCATTTGTTTCAGAATTCTTCTAAAGAAAAAAGGTATTCTGATTATTGTGTAGTTTTCTTAGGTTCTCCCATGTTTTCATTTTCCTCTTTCAGTCCCTCAGGGTCTCTCCATGCTTCATGACTTTTTGATGCTGACTGCTTTAAGACTGTTCTTTAAGTATTGATGGATTTCACCAGACATCACTCATGTAAATATACCTAATTCATCTAAATGTTCTTCACCTTTTACCTGAAGATGGAGCAAAAGGCAATATCAACCTGGTCTTCTTCAGAGCAGCTGTTGGGCGCTTCCTTTCCCATTAGGCATGGGGTGTGTATTCACCTTTGCCTCCCTGTGCTTTTCACATGCTTTGCTCATTTCATTCTGTCTTTTCCTAGCATTCTCTTGTGCAGTATTTTTTGGGGTTTTTTTAAATTGTATATTTTCATGCTTGGGCTCTTCCTTTATAGTCAAATGCAGCTATATATATTGTTTCTGCCTTTTTTGTAGTGTCTTTTTGATATTCAGATCTGTAATGATCCTCTGATACAGCTGTAATATTCTCTTACAATGCTTCTTTTCTTTCATCTGTATTGGAATACTTCATCACTGTGTCTTTAATAAAGTGTCTCTCAGTACTGCCAGCTCTTGACAATACCTTTATCCTTTGGATTATATTCTTTAAAAAAAATCTTCCCAAGGCTTTTTGAACTTATTTTTGTTTA
This sequence comes from Pyrgilauda ruficollis, assembly GCF_017590135.1. Taxonomy (NCBI): domain Eukaryota; kingdom Metazoa; phylum Chordata; class Aves; order Passeriformes; family Passeridae; genus Pyrgilauda; species Pyrgilauda ruficollis. Next base: position 2,488,609 of record NW_024515875.1, read on the forward strand.
AGTCCATTGATCCTTACTTTCCTCATTTCATACCATCCTTTACTTAGTAGTTGCCTTTTGCAATACTTTAAAAATGTTCAGACTTTTCAGCTAGTCCTTCCCAGTATGAGTGGGGGGAGAAATAAATAGCTATTTCTCTTAGTACTATATTTCCCCACAATATTTCATTTCTGTTTAACTTTGAGCTTAAGGGGCTCCCAAAAGTCATTTTGGCCTTATGGTTAAGATAATTAGGCATATGTGTTCTTTTTGTGGCAATTGTGTATATGTTCAGTCTTGCAGCAGGTGGATGTGTTCAGAAAAGCTTCTACCCTACACTCAGTGCAGGGCAGAAGTACCAGGACTGCTGCTGCCCCACTGTGTGAAGCACTGCTGTGTGCTCCACTGCTGGGTGATTTGGGAACTAAGGCATTCTCATGTGCAGAACCTGTTTGATGAACTGCAGATGGCTTTTGAAAGGTGGGTAACACTAAGTGCTCCTTTGTTTAGCAGAGGAGAAAAGTGACAGCTTGGGGATATAGGTATGTGTATATAACCATGCATCCCAGCAAAGTCATGGATTGTTCTTACTTTACAGTACCAGCCTATAAAATATGATGTGTTAACTGCTGGTTACCTGTTCTAATCAATGCACGGCTTTGTATGTTTTATTCTGTTCCCAATAAAGGCTGAATCAATTCTCGCTTCCAGCTAAAAATCTGTAATAGGCTGCCACTGGGAAAAAAGCTTTGTGTGTTTTATTCTGTTCCCAATAAAGGTTGAATCAATTCTCTGCTTCCAGCTAAAAATCTGTAATAGGCTGCCACTGGGAAAAACTCCTCCCTTTCTTTTTTTTTCTCCTTCATAACTTCTTGAAACTCTGACTCCTGTCTCCAATGTGACCTTAGAGCAACCATTTCCACATACCTTTCTCCCTGTTTTCCTTCTCTTTAATTCCTGGTCGCACTCAGTACTAACCTGCCAGTCCTACAGATTGGGCTGTCATGTTCCTGTAGTAGTGGCAGTTTCATCCACATTCTATGACTTCAAATTCTTCCTGTTTTATTAACCACATTCCTAACACCTGGGAATAGATGGCTCAACAGCCCACCTTATTGCTCTCCCTGGTTTGCCCTGTCCTCTCAGCATCAGCTGCCTGTTTACAAGGAAGATGATTTTCTGTTTTATGCAAAGTCTCCCCATCACTACCCTCTTGCAGGTTGCTGGTCCATGTTGTTAGGCCAGTGCTCAATACCACCCAAGTATCCTTGCATCCTGCATCCTCAGAATCCATGCTTTGGAACTCCACAAACTCAGTGTTGTGCACCAATATGTAATAGTAGATGAGATTAAAGCAGCCATGCAAATCCCACAGGGAAATGGTCTATCCCAAGCACCATCTATGCTTGTTTGCCATTTATACTGATAATTAAAAACTAATGATAGTTGCATGCCAAGAAACAAACTCCCTTGGTTGAACGGGTGAGAAAAATTTTGCAAGGCAAGATTAAATCATTCTTCCTTCTCTGCTGGGATCTGACTGTCAACCTTTCACTTGTGAACTGAGAAATTAATTGCCCCACAATGGAATCGGACTTTAAATTAGTGAGAGATTGTGTTCACTTCGCTTTCAGTGGCTCAGCTGGCAGAACTATGTCCTTGATTACCTAGACAACAAGTGCCGTTCATTGTTCCATCCTTCCTCACCAATTACATTTTTCATTCTCACAGAGCATCCTATTACTATTAAAAACTGAAATGATTTACATCATCAGAGATTTACATCATCAATTGTCATCAGAGACAATTGGAGTCTTCAACTCCAAATAGGCCTTGGGTGCCCTTGTGTGATGTCCAATATTGTCCTGGGGACTGTGATTTTCAGGGCTGTGGGCAACTCTTCACTTCAAACTTTACTGAGACCAATGAGTTTATGTCAAAGTGAACCATCTCAATTTTGGCTACTCTTTCCTTGTACACAATTTCTGTCAGCTTTTGAGAATAGAAATCATCTAAGCTGTCAGTTGTATAGCATCTAAAGCTGCAAAAACAGTACAATAAAATTTCCACTATATCCACTTATAAAGTTATTTTTATTCTGTTTGTTGCTCCAATGCTACACTAGATTAGCACCCTTCTGATAAAAAAAAACACTGAATAACTTCTAAATTGTTGAATGAGTGGATTCAGAATAAGTAATTAATTTAACTGAGTATTTTACTGATTTCTCTGCACCCATTTGGACTTGCCTACAGCCTTTACTTATCCTGGAATTGCCTGAGTGTAACAATTTTTGATTTTCATTTGTTGCCATGGCCCTGTTGCCTAAATACATGGTTCCTCTCTCACCTCTTCTCCTCACTGCTACTACCTTCAAAGATGAGCCAATGTAAGAGCACCTGCAGAAAGGGGACAAGAGGAAAGTGAAGCAGTTTCTATCCTCCTTCCCTTCTTCAAAGCTGTTCCCAGTTTTATGACCTCCATGGATCTTCCCTCTCTAGAAAGAAAAATAGCAGAATGGAAATTGTCAAGCTTGCTCAGTGCAGCACCCTGAGCTCATGGGAAGAGCGGTCCATCTCCAGTGACACAGAGCACATGGACTTTTCATGGATAAAGGAGACATTCCCATGGGTAAAAATTACTTACAATTCGATTCAGAAGAGCCCCTGTGAGCAAACAACAAGCTCACAGAGACATCTCTGTGTTATGGCATTTCTTGAAACATCACTGCAGTAACACAGTGCATTGTCTGTCTCTCTTAATCTCCTTTATAACCTGGAAGAATTCATTGCAACCTAACAATTATCAGAGAAAACATTTATGCATATAAGAATTTGGAAACAAAAAAAACTTTCAACAATTTTCTTTAATTTTAAAAGATTTACGCTTAGCCCCTATTTCTCATATATTCCTTAGCTTGTCACAAGTTTCAGGAGCTCAGAAGCACAAATCCTGAAGGTGCTCAGCAGCCACAGCTGCAATCAGGTCTCTGTTTTTGAAAGGGTAAAATTTATTACACTAGTCTGAAAAAGAAAGAGAAGGATCTTGTCCATCTGTCTAATGCTTTTAACCTTTAACAGGTAATTTTGTGGTTTATGGCACAATTACAGCAAAGTGTTAGTATTTATATAATTGAATAAGATTGATGATGTTCCTTTTGCATAGAAGCAGCATATATACCTGTTCCTCAGACAGTTAATACACTAAAACTGCTGAGTAAAACCAGACCTACTACTCCCTTTTGGTAGAGATCATCACTCCCCATTAAAAATGAGATTTACCGCTATTTACAAATGCCTTTCAGTTCAGCACTCAGCTTTATATACAGTCTATTATTCTGACTTTTAGTCCAGAAACTAGGCCTGTTCTGCTTAACTTTGCATAAAGAATGCTTTCAAAAGATTTTATGGATTATAGATTATATTACTTCAGACTGGCTTCTGTCTTGATGTCCTCATCAATTCATTCTCATATTCTTATGACAGAACTCATATTCTTCTGACAGACTGTAGTGAACCCATGCTGATAATTCCCTTTTCTAATGAGCCAATTTCTCTATCTCTTTGTAAGATTTCTATATCTCTTTGGGAGAAGAAATAGGGTAACAATTCTCTCAAATGAGATACCTTACCATTAAATTATTCCTAAGTCACCCCAGTGCCTCTGTTTTCATGGTGCAAAGAGAAACATGAGTATGGAACACAGTTGACTAAACATTTAAGGAGAGGGGTTTACTTCCTTCTGTCACACTGTTACCCTCATGTCTGTGGGTGACTTTTATGTGGGCATTTTGGGTGAGGCTTGGAGATTTGGAGGCAGGGTGATACACTTGAGAGTCCACCATGATAAGATGGCAAATACCTAACTTTTGCTAATGCTCGCAGTAATGATCTAAGAGGAACATGTTGCTATGCTGAGCATTAATATATTTATCACTCAATCAATCACGCACAGAGTCTTGGCAGGTCAGCCACTTGGCATGTGGGGAAGGGTCAGTCTGCAGAGTTCCTGGCAGTGGGATAACCCTTGGTCTTGCAGAGTTGACATTTCCTCCTTTCCTTCTCCTATTAGCTTTTTTATCTTGGCATGTCTTAAGGGTTTGCTCTTTTCCTAAATCCCTAATGCTTTTACTCCTTTGCTATAAATTCTTTAAATTTGCTTATATTGACTTTGCCTCATCTTTTTTTTTTCTATTTTTTCCCCTTGAATGGCTATTAAAAACATAGGTGGCATGATAGCTTTTGCTCACAGTTAAAATTCTTTTGACTGAAAAGAATCAGTCAAAGTTCAGATCACAACACGCTAGCATATGTATATGTAGTGGCTCATATGGAAAAGCAAGTGACAGAAAAGAACTCCTGCATCTTCTGCAGTCAGAGACTGGTAAGAGAGATCTTCAGAGAGAGAGAGAGACAAAAAAAAAAAAAAAAAAAACCCAAACAAAAAAACCAAAAAAAAAACCAAACAAAAAAAACACAAAAAAAAAACCAACCAAACAAACAAACAAAAAAAAACAGCCTTAGGAAGATCCTCCTGAAATATAAGCTCAGTTTGTCAATTTAATTAACCTGACCAGAGACATAGGATATAGTCATTTCAAACAGCTCAAACTGAGGATGTAAAAGTGGAAAGGAGAAAACAGAACCTTCAAATTTTTGGATTAAGCTCATTTTAAAATTCAAATCCTCTTGAATATTTGGTACTAAGACAAGGGTGCCCATTTTTCACTCCTATAGTGTATGGCAATTATAGTTGTAAACCGTAGTGTAAGAAAATCTCTCTGTAGAGATCCCAGAAAATTTGACCATGAGGTTTTCTTGCCTATTCTCTTCCCTGTTATTTTGGCCAGTTAAGACACTCCTGCAGTTTCATAAGGGGCAGTGCGATGGTTCCAAAATGTCTACAGTGTTTTAGAGTTCTTGGTTTTTGTCTCTGCATATATTATTGTGCACTTAAGTTAGAGAAACACTATCGGCAAATCTGCATACATTAAATGGCTTTCTACATGAACAGTTTATTTAGAAAACAATGACTTTGGACTGTATGTTGCAAATAAAATTCAGTGACAGATTAACAGAATTGAGGCTCTTAAATCACCATTTTCTATTAAATAATCACATATTTCATTGATCTATTTGGCTTTCCAAATTGTACATTTCATTTTGGATTTGATGAAACTGGTAGATTGCCTATTAGATATGAATCCAAAAGCAGTCAGCACATTTTAAGTGAATATGCTCATTAAATAGGAAAGAATTCCTGGGTCCTCCTACACAGACCAGAAAACATAAATATATTTTTGCATCCCAGGCTCATTCAGCTTCCCACCAACCATCTATGTGAATCCCCTGCAAAGATTAATATTATGGTTTTTAGTTCAAAATGGGACAAGTGGGGTGACCATAAAAATTTTAAGGTTTTAGGGTTGAAAACTTAACTGCCACAGTCTTATTTTGGTCTGTCTTTTCCACAATTTTCATTCTATATATACACCTTAAAAAAACTGGAAAAACCCCATCACCACTGAAAACTGAAACATCCCTTCATTTTCTTGCTTCACTCATCTTTTTCTAGAGATGTGTCAGGAGATTGGCAGCTTTCCATGAAAAGTTATTCCTGCTTCTGCTGGAAAATTCCTGATTCTGATGCATAACAATGTTGTAAAAAGAAATTCTCCAAATATAATTTAAATGTACTATTCAAGTATTTCCAACTATTTAAAGAATCTCGGTATGGTTCCCAGTGGTATGACAACCCACAAATGCATTCATACTTGCTCCTCCCAAGGAAAGAAAAAATGGGCATACTTAAAAATTGATGGAAGATGGATGCTTCAGCTCCATCACAGATCAGTGGGATCAAAGTGCTCATTTCCCTTCAGCACCCTTGGCCTCCATGAAAACCCAGTGTGCACAGAAATCGCCTCTCAGGCCCTATTCACTGATAACACTGTTGAAGGAGGCAGTCCTATCTAAGATCTGTCTCCATATAAAGTAATGAGAGGCTCGAAATCTGTCCCCCAGCTCTGCTAATCTTGCTAGGATCAATTTGTTCGGATGTAAATGGCTTCTGTTCATGGGCTGTTTAATACTGAAGCCCCACAGTCCCTCTCATTAATAAGGACTCTCAAAGAAAACATGCTGTGCCTTTATTTGTACATCTTCATCTTCTTGCTCATTACAAGTAACAGTTTTACTGAGTGTTTCAATGCCTAATCATGTCGTTGTGGGTTCTTTTTTTCCTTTCCAATCCATAGTTGTGGTTTAATATACCATTACAATTTAAAGCCCCTGTAAAGAAAAAGTGGTTCTTATCTTCTGGAGAAATGACTTTCATTAAGCATCTTCCGAAAGTGGAAGGGAGTGTGGAGGTACTCAAAGAAAAACTGTAAATTGTGGTGCTGTTAACTGCAAGCACACTAGAAGGCATAGAACTCTCAACAGCTTTGGGAATAATGAGTCAAAATGATGGGTTTTTTGCATTAAATCTGATAGCAAATAAAGGCAGCAGTGTTTTCAGCCTGGCACTTGACTCCTGCTAAGCTTTGATCAGAGTGTGCAGCTTCAGGGACAACAAGGAGAGCGTGTCCCAAAGCCTGAAAGACCCATGTACTGTGACAACACACACCTAGCAGACTGCAGCCTGATTTCCTGGGGATATTGTGTAGTTTGTCACCTTTTGTTCCAAGCCAGTTGCTATGGTGTGGAGATCTTGGCTAACTCTTGGCTGCTTTCAGAGAAAAAAGTCAACAGATCTATGTTTATTCTCAGTTGTGACGTTCCATTATCATGTTCAGCAGCAAGCTAGTGGCTGCAGAAATGGTATAGATTAGGAAGCTACTAGACACTACAGTGAACAACCAGCATGGTTCCCATCCAGCAAAAGAAAGTTCACACCTTTGCTCTTTTACTTTCCTGTTTTTCTTTCTTCAGAATTGTCCTAGATAGGAGAGAAATCTTCTCTGCAAAAGATCCAACACTCTTCACTGTTAGAAAATTGAAGCGGTATTCAGCCTAAACGTCCTGAATTCTCTTCATTGTGATCTCTTCTGTATCTAGTTTTGTGAAAATTACAGTCAGAGGGTCACATAATACACAATACACAATATGATACTCTTAGTCACAAAATACACAGACACAGCAACATAAACCAAGGCAGAATACAGCTTATTAGCCTTTTTTTGTTGCTTAAATCTTGTCTTTGTGGATTCAGCTGTAATCACTTAATTCTGGGGCCTTCTTACTTCACATGAAACAGTGACTTCCTAGGCAGCCCAAGCAGCACCAAGTCTGTAAGGTGACCAGAAAAATGCAAGACTCATTGGTGAGCTGGTCACTCGTGACAGGCAAAACCCCTGCATAGTTAAATATCAAACAGAAGGTCAAAATAAAACCATGAACACAGACAGAGAGATGGGTAGATCAACTCACATGGTGTCTACAAGGCTCCATGACTAAACAGGCTGAGCAGTACTGTACAAGATTATTAACCCCTGAGAATTTATTTTCTCTAAATTGAGTGTAAAAGCAGTTTCCTATTTCCAAAAAGTGTCAGAGACTACAAAATTACTGGCTAGTACTTCAATTTTTCAAGTTGAAGGTGGCATAGGAATGTGAAGCACTCTTGCTATTTAAGGTGTAATCATCAGCAGCTTAAGGAATGCATTCCATGGCCTACAGAGAAAGTGGAATCTCAATGAGGAACCCATCAAAGAGTTTCTGCTGCTAATAGGTAGTAGCTGAGGAAGTAGCACAGACTCCTGGTGATCTTTGGCTGCACACCACTGAGGATGTGGATCATTACTTTCCAAATATTAAGATGCATTATTTGAAGGAAGACACTGCAGTGACACATATCCAGTCTCAATGATCATTTACAAGTATCAAATAAGGCTTAGGCATGACAGAGATAAGTAATCATATATTTTTTTTCATAAATATATATTAATACCTGTATATGTACTTGATTTTGAGGAAAAAGCACCAAGTGCATCAAATTATTGAACAATCTGAGTGACATTCAGCAGCCAGTGTAAGACATAATTTAGTCAATGACCAGTTGTGACTAAATCTTCTGCTGTGTGGTTTACCAGTTGTAAGCATCACCTTCTACATAACAGCACAGGGGGAATTCAACATAGCTATGTTGCCATGATTCTACCAAAAAACACAGCAGTCATTAGAGTTATTTTCAAGAAAAGCTCCAGAGGTTAATAAGCATGCAATTGTTTTATACCCATGGGCCTATTAACCTACAGTTTCCTGCAGGATTTATGCACAAAACTCGGTGGGAATTCTCTAAGAAGATTTGCATGTCTCGTCCCCATTAGAGTTAATAGGAGGCATGCATATTAATGCTTTTTACACGACAGGGAATTACCTTATTTTGAAGACTTTAATGAGAATTCTTGTTCACTCTTACTCTACCGTATTAAACCCAAAAGACAGTCCAGATATTTGTACTATCCTTTTTCTTTCTGACTAAAATGTTCAGCTCAGAAAACTCTCTTCCCATCTCTTATTTTCTTCTTCCTATTATCACTTATTCTACCCTTCCATATTCTTCCCCTCCCACTTTTCTCTTTCATGACTAGATGGACAACTTAAGTATCTCCACGAATGTGAGGAGCATTGTTCTTTTCACCTGAACGGTGTTATACCCTACCAAGCCATAGGAAGAGCAAAGAAATGCTCTGTACAACTTGGTTCTTAAGGCAACAACTAATAGAGTGGTGCAATTTCTTCCCAAAGAAACTTTTATTACAAGATGGGTGATACAGGGTTTCAAGAGGAGAGCGGACAAGAACTTGACAGAGAAACAGTTTGAGGGTCATGAGCTAGACAAATCTTATGAGGATCAGGAAATCTCTGACCTGAGCATAGCTGATGGCTGGAAGAATACTCAGGAGAAGTGTTGCACATCATTGACCTTTCTCTCCTTTGGCTGTTTATGTAGGGTCACTGTTGGAGACAGGATACTGAAGCAGTCTGCTTGTTTCATATGATGTTGGATGTTCTGGTATTAATCAATGTCTTCATATCACCATATGCTGACCCTCCACATCAGAAGTTTAGTAGATCAAAATCTGATAAGGAAGGGGAGAAACTGCCTGCCTACTGCTTCACCCAGTGCCCAGGTGAGGCTTACCCTACAGATGGGCTTGGTACAACAGACCTTACACAGCTCACAATAACTTCCCCTGCTTATTCTGAAGTTTAAAGGAAAAAATAGCACCAGGCTGACCCTAGGACAGGAGGGGAGAGATTAACACATTCTCTAACAGACTTTCTAGATGAGGAGGGGCAGAAGAATAGGAGCTGACACAGTAAAACCCACTGTGAAATTAAGCTGTTAATGTGAGTATGTGCTTTTGCTAATTGTCAGAGACTCAGCACTGCAAACTGCTTCTGAGGAAGGAAAGCCCAAGGAAAATCACAGATTAGGAGATTGGTGGAAAGCAGTGGTCTTCCTCCGATGGAGAGCTTTGCTCAGATCTCAAATAACATGTCTTATCCAGTATGTTGGCAATTCCCTAAGCTGCTGGCATATACCAGTTACATGGACTTCATTAAGCAAAGATAACTTTTTCTCAATGTTTTGATGAAGTAATCAGTGCTAGGATTTTCATGATATCTCTTTGACAACAGCTGGAGAAGACTTCCCTACTAGTTTCAACTGTGGAAGTGAAATTTTTCCTGACTCAGTTGTTTCTGGGAATGGAGCTTCTGTTTTGCCTCCTATCACAGAACTGTGGTGTGAGGCTTCATTGTGAAGCTGAACAGATGTTGTGCAGCATCCTAAATATACCATATGTTGCAAAGCAGGGGATGGTTATTCCTAAATGTGTAATTTGCAGAGCAATTTTGAAACCTCTTGTGACAAATGATTCAGCTCTTCAGAGCTCTTGATTGGTGTATATCATCTAGCAGGTAGTCCTCTAGCTTGTATTTGGACTTCTTCTATGCAGTGTTTCTTGTTCTCACTTAACTTATTTGATCTAGTTAGCTTCTTTATCCCTTCACAGCACAGTGCATGAATCCTCGAGAAAGGGCTACAGGTTATATAATTTAGAAATACAGTGTAGCATAGGATTTGAGGGTGTTTCTCTATGCTTGTTTTGTTACAGTGGCCAATAAAAATACCCCATGTTGACTGTAGATCTTAGAGTGTATACCTGCATCTTCCTCTTTCTCCCTCAGAACTGACTCCCTACTTTTTCTTCAGACTAATATAAAAGAAACAGATGCTTTGACTTCATTGTTCCCTATAGTGTTGCAGAGTGTCTCTCTTAAGGCAATCTTTAAGGTTGTTCCAGCAATTGCATCCTCCAAAGGACTGCTACCTAAGAAAGGAAACAGTTTTAAATAAAAACAAAAATCCAAACAAACAAAACCCCACAAAAAACCCACAACCAATCAAAAAAAAAAAATTCAAAAATCCACCTCCATCCAAACAACAACGAAAACAGACAAAAAAACCCACAAACAATCAAACTAAACAAAACAAAACATAAGATCCAACTTCTTTTTAGGTCTTTGGATCCCAAAATGGACATGTAATTCATTGCACCTGTAGTCAATTATCCATTCAAAACAATTGCTATTTCACAGTGATTAGCTGATTTGCCAATATGAGAGGCAGCTGGTTTTTCCATGGCCATGTAGTAAAGCACAATGAAATCTTCTGAGCCCAGATTCTTCTCTTTTTAGAACAACACAGAGAAATAATCTTTCTCATTCAAAATAAAACTTTAATTTTAAAATAAAAAAATAGCATTATTTCAGACGGAAAGGCAGTAGTATTCGATTTTAAGGTTTTCTGTGTGGATAGACGTTCTCAGTGGAGCAGTAGAGACTAATTTCTTGACTCATTCTAATGGACAATATTAAAACATTTGGGATACTGTGTCCCTTGGTTCCTGGCTTCTGTAACTTTGTCAGTGCTGTCATGAAAACCCTCTTATGTTCTTGCTGTGCTTTTTAAGCCTTTGGGATTTTTTCTCCCATTTACTAAGGTTGACTCTTTAGTTGCAGAAATATGAGGAACTGTTGGCCATCTCTTGTGTATAGTGTCATAGAATAGTTTGAGTTGGAAGGAACCTTTTAAAGGTCATCTTCTTCAAAATCTCTGCAAAGAGCAGGAATATCTTCCACTAGACCAGGTTGCTCAGAGCCCCTTTCAACCCACCTTGAGTGTTACCAAGAAAGGGGCATCTACGACCTCTCTGGACAACCTGTTTCAGTGTTTTACCACCGTCATTTAAAAAAAAAAATACCTTTTTCCTTGTATGCCATCTAAATTAACCCTCCTTTATCTTAAAGCCATCACACCTTGTTACATCACAACAGGCCGTGCTCTAAAGTTGGTCCCCATGGTTCTTACAAGGCCCCTTTCAAGTACTGAATGGCTGTGATAAGGTCTCCCATAACTTCTGCAGGCTGAACAATGCTAATTCTTTCAGTCTTTCCTCATAGTAGATGTGATCCATCCCTGTAATGATCTTCATGGCCCTCCTCTGGATTAATTCCAACAGGTCCATGTGTCCAGGTCTGTGCTGGGACCCCAGAGCTGGATGCAGTTCTCCAGGCAGGGTTGCACAAGAGAGGAGTAGAGGGGCAGAATCACCTCTCTCAATCTGCTGACCATGCTGCTTTGGATACAGCCCAGACCACAGCTGGCTTTATGGGCAAGTATTTTACTAATCATAAGACATTTTTGTTGAAAAACCCATAAGTTTAAGAAAATAATCTGGTGCTATTTCTACCCTTAGTCATACTGGTTTGTAATGGGGTGAATTTCACTAGGTCATTAATATTACACAGAATTAAAACAGATGAAAATAATTTAGAAAGGAGAACATAAAAAGGACAAGCCTTAGCATTTGGATATTTACTTTTAAGAGGTGTAGAATAATTCACTACAGATAAGCATTTGATGGAGTTACAGCTCGTAAAAGTGGTTCTCCTTCATCTAATCCTTCTGGATTCATTATCTGCATGGGATCCACTCATATTAAAGCTGAGCAATGAGGTTGTAAAGGACAGTTAATGGAGGGAAAGCAACTTCTCCCTCTGTTTGCTTTAACATGTTGGTGCAGCTGTAAGGCTGAATTGTACTTTTGCTAGAGACTTCCAGGAATAGTTGCTACTTTCCAGGCAAAAGTAAAGCTTTAATTTCTGCTGGTTTTTGAGAGTTTGATGATCATCAAATCAGATGAACCTGTTATAATCTAAGATGCTAACCCCATGGGAACAGCATCATGTGCTGTTGGAGCAGCATTCTTAGGATGCTGGGCTTGGAAGAAAAATAATTGTTGTCTAGTACTTAGGCCTCAATTCAGTACCTGAGCAGAGACATCTTGTGCTCAGGTATCAAGGTAACTAAGACATCAAAAAGATGCCTGGATAGGACTAGCATGTTAGATTAAGAGAAGAAAACCCAACGAAAACCCTAAAACCAACCCACTGGTTACCCCTATCCTTCTGCAGCAGCAGCTAGAGATCAGTGGGGGTAACCTGGGGCATGAGCAAAGCACTGAATCAAGCCATGATATTCTGACCTCTCTTAAACGGCTAAACAGTGAAATTGCAGTCAGAGAGCTGAGGGAAGATTGCAGCTGACCAAGCAAACAAAAACAAGGACTAATATACCTCATGGTATTTTTCAGAACTGGTAACCAGTATTGTATCTAGTTTTCTATTTGATGTAATTTGATTGTATTTGATTTAATTATTCATTGAGGCTTTCTCTCCTAGTGCTTTTGAAATAGAATAGAATAGAATAGAATAGAATAGAATAGAATAGAATAGAATAGAATAGATAGCTACTAGCAGTGGATTAACTTCAAAGGCTTCTAAAACTGAAATCAATTTACAGGTTTTTTGGATGGTAGAAGGAGCTTTCAAAATTAGTCTGGCAGTCTTGCACAATGAGAAGAGGTTCTTCAGGAGAACCTGATTTCCTTCTAGAAGGAGATGTTCTAGGAGACCTAGAAGGAAATATTTTGAGACCTTTTCTGTGGGTTAATTTGGGGTTTTCCTTTGGAGAAATTAGAAGTGTAGTGACATTAAAGCATAATAATATAAAAGGTAACTAAGACTTATTTTTTTTAAATGCCATAGATTTAATTAATTAATTAATTAATTATCAATTCTTTATAAATCAAATATTTTTTAAAATACCAAATTCTTTGTTCAAATTTGGCTTCTCCATTTAGTGCAATATGGCTATTCTTCTTAGAACAATTTCTGTATGCAAAATCATCCAATAAATCCGCTAATCGGAAAGGGAATGTACATTCTTGTCTTAATAAGAAAGATGTAATCCACATCTGAATCCCAGCATGGGAGGGTCAGTGGGAGGAAAATGCTCCCTGACACAGCAAGTACAGGATTCTCAGAACTCAAAAAGTTCAAACACCAGGAAGTCGCATGATCTAAACAGTAGAAATCTTTCATCAGTGCTGAGTCCTCACCACAAAAACTTAAAAGGATATCTTGCTTTTCCTTTTTTTCCTCTTCAACCACCTACTTGTTTCTCTGATCTACATCTGAAAGAAGAGCTTGTTCAAAATCACTAAGATATGACAAGAGAGCTGCAGATCTATATCTAAAGCATTATATTCAGTGGATGCACTTTCAGCCTCCTTATAAAGCCAACAAAGGAAAAATTGTACAAAATGTTTTGCAGTGATCATAAGACAAAAATTTTCCACTTTCATGTTCTTTAGCAAAACTGACAAGAACAAGCAAAACCCCGCGTGGCATAATAGATGCCACTTTCTTCTTTGAGATGTCCTTTCCACATTTCTACATAAAATTTGAACTATTCAACTTTTGTTGCAGGGTTCAGTGTTAGCATTGTCAATCACAAGGATTTGTCAACACAAACCAAGCTCAAAAATGGTGCTAAGTTAAAATATACACACTTGTATGCACTCTTCCATATGCTGACCACATTTTAGAAGCAGTAAGTAATGGGGACATAGCAGGGATTTACTTGCCCTTCTCATTTTAGAACTTTTAAACCCTATTGATTTCATAGGTGTGATCTTTTCTCATCAATTAAAAAAAAATTGCAACAAATTATGATCTAAAATGAAATCAAATCAATATTATTATGTGATTATAACCTTAACACCCAACCTCAATCGAAAAAAAATGTCAAGAGCTATCATAAAGTCATGAAGGCTTGTACCCTTCTGATCAAAGCCCATGTCTTAATCTTGCATACTCTAATAATTGCTGATAATAATTCAGTAAAGCTGCATAACTAGAAAAATAGGAGATAATACAAATCAAGTGAATTATCTAGCAAGATAGTTTGCTACTTGGATGATGTTTGCAAACATATATATGTACATTCTATCTATCCATATGTAGATGAGCACCATGTGAAATATAGATATATATGAAAGAGCAGTAGGGTGTCTTATATTGAAGAAGAATTTCCCTGCTGAGAATAGGAAGTAAGTGTATATTTCCTGGATGTGAGAATTTAATGTCTGGGTGTCATAAGCAGGAGCTTCTCCATCTCTTGATCAGGGGGAGGTAAAAGTGCCAGAAGATATTGGTTAAGGAATGTGAAGGGCACCCTATGTACATGACCCTTTATTGTACAGTACTGCTCAGTTCTTGACTTGTGATTGTGGAGTTTCTTGGATTCTACAAGAATGAAAGAAAAATCCTGCTTTGGAAAAATCCAAATGTATTTGTTCTTCCTTGTATCAAAATTCTTCCATCAATATCCATGAAACATTGCATGTACTTAGTTCTGTGATTTCTATCACAGCTGGTAACAGGGAAATACCTGTACCATTTTTGTTTGTATTCCCTTTCCTGTACCTTTTAGGAATATAAAAGGATGGTTTTGTCTGCATGAGTATCTTGGGAAGCTATTCTGTGAATGACTTTCTTCAGTGGTAATCTATGCTTCTGTCCCCGATACTCAGAGCAATTATAGGACAAAATACTGGCTGCAATCATCCTCTCTCCCTAGCAGACTACATTTTCTTACTACAGTGAATGAACTTTGACCTCTAATCCATTTAAAATGCAGCTGCTGAGTTCTTCTCTTTTGACTGTTGCTCTGACTATTTTCTTTTTCACTTCTTTTTTCCCTCTGCCTCCCATTTCACTCACTGCTCCACCTTATCCTACTCCTGACAGTGCAATCTGCCTCACCTTGAAGGTCGTTCACACCATTCTCTCCCTCCCTCCTTGTCTAGTCAAGTCTCTTATCTCGGAACATTAATTTAACTAGACTACAGTGAGTGGAAGTAATAAAAAATAATTGGCTATTTGTAATACTCCTAATCAAGGCTGTGTTCATGTTTCTTTCTCTTTAGAGTTATAAGGTAATAAAAACAAGTTGCTCTCTGTGAAAAGTACTGAAATCCATTGCTAGATAAATATTATACAAAAATAGAAATATAGAAGTGTTAAATTTTAACTACTCTAGAGATGATAGGATGCTTACTTACTAAAGACAAATTCCAATTTAATTGCTTCACTTGCAGCAGAGTTGTCAGAGGTCAGCATTTGTGAGTAACAAAGACATTTAACAATATGAATCATAACATTTCTGTTTAGATTGGTGGAGTCATGACTATTGTGAAACATCTACAATTAATTTAATTTCCTACATTTGTAACCTTTTAAACTGTGATCATGACACAGCAATAGAAATGGAATTCTGTTTAGATGTTGTCTTTTCTAGACAAAGTCTTCACTGTCCTTCTAGAGCTGCATGATCAAAGTTGTGTCCAACTTGAACCTTCTGCTTGAACTTGAACCTCTTCCTGACCTTCTGCTGAATTATTCCAGCTGGAGAAGAAACTGGGGGATCAGCTAGTTGTCTTCATAACTGATTTTCTGTTCTTTGGGATAGACTGTCTCTTTTTCTGTTTCTTTTTTTAAGTCCACAAATGCATGTCTTTATTTGTGGACATGTTTGGATTAATCCAAAAATCTTGAAGACGTTTTTCCAGACCACAGAGTCAATCAACTCCCTTAGTCAGCAACCTGGCTTATATTTTCTGCTTTAAACTGGTATCATTAGAATCTGGGTAGGCTTTCGTCTTAGTCTCCTCCTTCTCACTGTTGCTCAATTTTTAGCACTTCTCAAACCTTTCTTCACATGAAATAATACTCTGAAATGCTCTCCTTAATGTCAGGTTTCCTTTTTCCTAGCAGACTTGCATCCACCTTTGAAAAGAAAAATGCATCTAATTTCTTTCTTATCCTAAATAAATACACCAGTTTCAATGAGGTTTAAGCTAGTCCATAACAGAAACCTAATGCCAATGCTACACATTCTTACATGGCTTCAATAGTTTGCAATCCTAAAAATCTAGGTGTAAAATAAATAGCATTTTCTATTGATCATAAACTCAATGCTACAACTGCAGACTCATATAACTTTATCCCTTCTTTGTCCTGCACCACCCTTCAGTAACTAGGACATTTCTCAGTCCACAGCAGTCATACAGAAGGGATTACTTTGCAATTTCAGTTGTATCTCAGTAATCTTTTACAGAAAAAAAAAAAAAAATCACTATTTAAGCAATTGGGAACTATTTTACTCTCCTATAAATCAAAACAGGCGATGAAATTTTAGTCTATTTCACTGAAAAAGCCAATTATTCTAGGACTGAGACCAAGTATGGGGAATTCATCTGGAAATGTGTTGTTTTTCAGAAAGGTAAAAGAAAATGAAATACAGAAAGAAGCCTTGAAATAAACTTATCTCAGAACACAGCAAATTAGTGTCGTCCTGAGTCCTCTCTGAGTTGTAGCTTTGTTTATGAAGAATAGAACAAGTGGTAAACTTTGGCCTCGTGTTGTTCACTGTCCTTGACTTCTCAGAAGCATAATGTACATTCTTTTTTAATGCCAGCATCAAGCCTCCCATCCACTTCATTGGCAGCAGCCCATGGCTCTTTGATGAGGTGATTTCATGAGTTTTGTTTTACTGAGGAGGAGAAAGACTCTGCAAGTCTTTCTTACTGTCACATGTAAGTTTCTTGCTGAGTCCATCAGCATGTGTAATTGAGTAAGTGAGAAAGTAATATCATTTGGTCCCATGGTTGGAGTAAAGCTTTTCTCAAGATGACAACCAGTCGAGAAAATATAATATCACTGTGGGAAAATTTAGATTCTGAAATGAGGCTAAATGAATGGACTTCAACATAACATAGTTGGTTTTACAGACTGATTTTACACTGCGACCTAACTATAATAAGATAATGAATCATCCTTATCCACTTAAGGATTAACTAATTCTGGTCTGACGTGTTTCATGAGAAACACTGCCTGAGGGTTGCCAAACCCATTGTATCCTTTGCATCAGAACCTGCAGGAAAGGAGGGACACATAGAGCTATATCTAAACAATCCCAGGCACAGCAGATGGACCTTGAGCTGTCTTTTCTGCTGCAGATCCGTATGTAGAATCATAGGATTGTTTAGATTGGAAAAGACCCTTAAGATCATTGAGTCCAGCTGCTAACCCAGCACTGCCAAGTCCACGACTAAACCCTGTCCCTAAGCACCACATCTACACTTCTTTCAGATTCCCCAGGGATGATGACTCAGCCACTGTCCTGAGCAGCCTGTTCTAATGCTTGACAACCCCTTCAGTGAAGAAATTTTTCTTAATATCCAACCTAAGCCTCCCCTGGCATAACTTGAAAGAGGAGAATTTCCTAATGCTGCCACTGAAATCCTATTTGCACAAAAGAACATTTTCCTTTTGGTTTAGGTATAAAGGATT
This sequence comes from Pyrgilauda ruficollis, assembly GCF_017590135.1. Classification (NCBI taxonomy): domain Eukaryota; kingdom Metazoa; phylum Chordata; class Aves; order Passeriformes; family Passeridae; genus Pyrgilauda; species Pyrgilauda ruficollis. The sequence goes on from NW_024515875.1 coordinate 2,506,359, forward strand.
TTATAAAACTCAAGGCAATGAAAATAACATTTATAGGGTTGGTTGTTTTTTATAAACCTCAGGGAAAAAGAATATCAGAGTTAAGGTTTCCTTCCTTTTTCTTTAAATCATATTGTTAGTAATAAGAAAAGTATGATGGCAACTTGTTATCTTTTGTAACTCTTGCTGTAACACCTACAGAGAACAATGTAAAGCAAGGATGCAGCGACATGCCTTAAATTAGATCTCACTTTAGCCAGCTTCAAGAGGATATAATATAGCAGCACAATTTCAAAAAGCAATACAATCCTTGGACTTTTTTTATAATAAATCACGATTTTCAGGGCTGGCAATTCCCAGTATCCCCTTTGCTATTATTTTAGCAGCAGTACACCCTTGGATAAAATATATGTTCCCTGAAAATGCCAAGATCCTTCTTGCAGTCCAGTCACAGGCTGCACTTGAATGCATTGGCCTGTGGGTTACCCCAGGAACCCCTGCATGACAAGGGGTTGTTCTCAGCCACACTCTGCTGTCAGCACACATCCTGTGCACTGCCATTGAAGTGGGTTTATACAGCAAATACAGAAAGGACGAGTACAAAGTTCTCTCCAGCACATTTTTGGTACTGATGAACACTCTAAGGTGCTGCCTTAATGCAAACAATATTCACAAACTGTTAGTGTGATGAGGAGGAAAACACAAAAGATGTCAAGATTCAAGACACATTATTGGGTTAGACATGGATTTTCCAACCTCTGTTTAGCAAAAGGTGAACAGAGTAATGCAGCAGCACAAGCACCGTATTTTCAAATATCATCCTTTTTGCTGAGTTACACATGAGCATTCAGGCCCCAAATGAGATAAGGATAACTTCTTGTTACTTTTTAGTGGTGGATGCAAATGGTTTGATTCAGCAAGTTATCTGAGCACACAATTGGCCATTGAATTAAATGGGACTTACCCACTTAAAGCTAAATGTGCCCTGCAGGATGAGCACTATAACACTGAGATATTAAAAATAAACTAGGGTACAGCAACACAAAAGTTGAGACCATCCACCATCTAAAGTACAGGAAGAATAGAGAGGCAAAGGAACAAATCCAGCATACAATGTTTAATACCTTTAGGCATGATGAGATAATAAGTAGGTTATTGTTTTCTGAGCCATTAAAGGAATGCATTGGTTTTAAGGATGTTGTTATTTTTAGTGAAATTTTAGTTCTCACAGGAAATACAGACAGGCTCTTCCTATGGCTTGCAATGTGTTTGCTAGGAACAGCCATCTGCTTCTCCTGCTTTCTCCTAAGGGGAATAAATTCCTTACATCTGGCCTGTAAAATAGGACTTAGTGCCAGATCCTAGACCCAATGAAGTTAAATGATGTCTTTCCCTTAGTCAGGAAAAAATCAGGATTGTATCGCTTTTATAGCTAACATCTCCTGCTGCTTTTGCTGTTTTTTTGTTTTGAGTCTTATTCTATTCCAGATAATGGGCAGATGTTGCTGCCCATATATCCTTATTTCTAGATTTATGCATAGGAATTCTCTTGCCTTGCTCAGCATAGATGCTCAGTACTACCTATTTTCCAAAGAGCTTTCAAAAACTTTTAATTGTCTGAGTCCTAGAGAAAAAACTGCTTAGAAAATCCAAAAATTTAGCAACTAGGAGCTTTCTAGTTTTTCAGTTCCTTTCTTGTTTTCTATTCAGATAATTATTTCTATTTTCTTTAAGCTTTATTATTATTTCTTTTTTGTTTTACTATCTCATTCTCTGTGTTTTATCTACTGTTCAGCTCCAGTATCACAGAAACCTCTCACAGACATTTATTCAACAAGGAACTTACATTTTCTCTACTGAAGGCTTAGATTTTGCAGATAATTTCTGCATGCAGGTCAGAATATTCCTAGGGATAGAGGTTCCCAGGATTTTCCTTTCTCCTAAAACAGTTTCTGAGGGCAAGAGCAGGTCTACATTTTACCTAGCAGTAGACATGAGGAGTTGTTACATTTCTCCTTATTAATATTATAGCAGTTGGTGAAAGATAGAGATGTGTGCCTGTCTTAACACAGGGAAAAAAATTAATTATTACACATCTAATAAGATTTTATACCCAGCCAGTACTGTTAAGTTAACTGCAGATGTAGGTGGGGAAATAAAATCAACTGAAGTGCAACATAGTGCAGTACAATGCTGTTGCCATGCAGAACATTCTGTGACTTTCTGTTATGAACCAAATTTTATATATTCAATACATAGAATTAGTGGGCTTGGTGAAAACTTTGCTGATTCAAGATACATTTCTACAAAAGGAGGGATAGTAGTAGAGTATGGAACAGTTTGTGTATGGTAAAGAAAGGAAGAGTTTCCCTAAAACCCAAAAAAATCTGAGAGGAACTATGGCAAAATTAAGTTTATAACTTTGTAGGTGTCTGGGCAAGGAGCAGGAGAGAATGACTGCTTACTCAAGGGAGAGCAGACAGAGGCAGCCTGAAGCAGGCTGAGGCAAAGAGAGAAAGTCCCTCACAACACATCAGCCATCCTTAGTGTGACCAGTTTCAAGTGGGTTTATGTTCTTGAAAAAAGTTGATGCTAAAAGTGTTACTAGATGCCTGAATTTGTGGCTTCCCTGATACAGTCAGTGCCTTGAACTGGACCTTGTGAAGAAGCCATCTCAGATTCAGCTTTAAGCCAGGTGATTTAGTAAAGCAGGTAGAAGATGGTAATCCAAAGCACTGTTGGGGATTTTAGAGCAGTTATAAATGATCAGTGAATTAGGAATGTGTAGCAAAGAAACTAATCCAAAGCACTTGAAATTACAAAAATATTTTTCTAATATATCTAGCCTGTAAAATCAAAATCAGACTTCAAATGTAATGCAATACAGTGTTTCCTAAGCAGTAAGGATCCTGAATCTGGTTTTAGGATTTTAAATTAATACTGCCAGTATATTGTATTGTTAGTACTTGTCACTATTTCACCTTTTTAGGACCATCAGATAACTTAGTACATAATCAGTTCTCATTATGCAATGAAATCACCTGTAAATTGTTTATTGAATTCAGCAAATCCATCCTTAAATGTTTTGGTGATTCTTTTCAAAGATACAATGGTAGTTTGTTTTCAGTCCAGATCTAATTTAATCTCTGAATGTCCCTTGGGACATTCTGTTCTTTCAAGACAATCTTCACTGCAATTATTAGCATTTAAATCGTAGTTTGTTATTACTGTACACAGTAATAAGCATCATCCAAAACACATTCATTACTACCTTACTCCCTCAATGCATGAATGCAACAATAAAAGCTCTATACTACCTTTACTTGTGCATTTGCTGCCACAGCTTTTAATTGTTAAATAGCAACATATTACATGTATTATACATATTCAAAGAATATACAGTTCAAGGTTTGAGTTTCAAATCTAGTGTGTGGATAGTGACATTAAATATATATATGCGTGTGTGTTGCTGCCTCCCCATGGAGAGTTCTGTTTCTGATTTTAGTTAGTCTAACCAGTGCTGCTGGAAGTGATTGCGTGTCTATTTTTTTAGGACATTGGTGTCAGCTCTGGTGTTCTGGTTTAGAACATCTACATTACACCATGGAACATGAAAGCAGACATCAGGAGAGTGGTGTCTGACGTGAAAGAGTTTTTCAGTGCACAATGCTAGCAAATACACAGTAAGTGCTCCAAAACAGCTCCTCTCCTCCATTCAGCTCCTCTTTACACTTTCTTTAACGTGTTCTTGAATTGAAACCAGTCCCTTCATCCTCTGCAGCAATGCACTGCCCTCTCCTTATTCAAATCTCATCTCAAGGTGGTTTGATTTTGAAGAACTCTTAATAATCCCTAAGCAGGGAAAGTATGTGATAAGTAGGACATACATTTTGTGGAGAGTGCCAGCTTGTGGAAGAGCTACCCAGAGTCAGAGGCACAGGATGTCTTGCAGTAACCCTTACACCTTGGCCTGCGTCTAGCTGTCATTTCTACTGTTACTTTTGCAGATAAGAAGGGTATCTTTCCTTCTGAAAGCACCAAGGCCACTACCAGTTCCAGAAAACTGGGCTTTTAAATTTCCTCATGTTCAGCCAGAACGAGGAGTTTGCTGTGGCAATCAGACCTGCAGGGTACAGCCAGCATCAAATGCCTCCCTAGTGGTCTCTAGTGTCCATTTAGTGATCCAGGTTTATCCCACCCTGCCACTCTCCTCCTCTCCATTTGAGCTAAGTGACAGATTTCTGCCTTACAATCTGTCACCCTGGAGAGTCCTTCTGAAAGCATGGCACAGGTGTTTCACTCACTGCAAACACTGCTTAGATGTTTCACATTTCATAGTGTGGAACTCTTCTCTCGTGTTTGAGGCTCTGCAGGATCTGGTAATCAAAGAAAGTGATTAGGGTGCCTTAGCGCCTTGTTGACCTGCTTAGGCCTCCTGGAACACTCACTTCTTCTTCTGCACTACCCATCAGTCCTGCTTCCTATGTCTGAAACCACTTATCGTTAAGTTGGGAGACTCATAACACAAGTTACTAACTTCATAAATGCAGAAAAGTACTAGCAGTGATTAGCAGAAGGATCTTTGATCCTTCTCTTGAGTATTACTACCAACCAGAACATGTAATGCTATGCTTCTATGTCTTGATACTGTTTCAAAACAGTCACTTCTCCCTCTACATCAGACATTTTTATTCCAAGCACCTGCTTTTTGAAATAAGCGAAAGAAGGTCTAGACCTTCACTCCTATTGTTCATTGGGATTTGGGGTTTTTTTTGTTTAACATATTTATCTCAGCTATTTCCTCCTCTTCTTATAAAAAACAGACCTTCCTGAAAAGGTCTTATAAGAAAGCATTTTCATACGGAAAACATGTTGGTGACAATTTTTTCATGGAGTTGAGTCAACTAATAAAAGAGAACAAGACAAAGTTTTTAAAAATCCCTTTAAAAATTAAATTACAAAAAAGCTGCTTGAAAATAAACCAGGAGTACAAAGGGACATGAGATAGGAAGGTGTGAGGAAGGCAGAAATTTTGGGTTATACGAGAAAATCGCATTTCTTAAGCTAAAATGGCACTGTTTTCTGTTTTCAGTAACACGTAATAGATATTTGGGGCCATAGAATCACAGAATAGGCTGACTTGGAAGGGACCCACAAGGATCATCAAGCTCACAAATGCTGTTTCTGTACAGGGCAATCAGAAAGTTAAACCTTATATCTGTGAGCATTGTTCAAACACTTTTTGAACACTGACAGGCTTGGAGCCTTAACCACTTCCCTAGGGAGTTTGTTCCAGTGCTTGACCACCCTTCTCAGTGAAAAACTTTTTCCTAATATCCCATCTGAACTTCCCCTGAAGCAACTCTAACCTGTTCCCTCATGTCCTATCACTGGACACCAGGGAAGAGATGGGCATTTCCCTCTCTGCCTGCCCACATGAGGACTTCGTAGGCAGCAAGTAGGTCACTCTTGGTCTCCTCTTTCTGTGCTGAGCAAATCTAGTGTCTGGGCCACGTTCATTTGTGCTGTTTCAAAAGCTTTCCACAATAAGTATTTGGCCCTTCATATTTAGTATTTTACTAACCAAAATACAATAAAAAATCTTGGGTTTTTTTTCAATTAAATAGATAATATTTATACCATGGAAAAAATGTACATTTATGTAACACTTCTCATTGACAAAGAATCTCCAAACAATTCATTGATAGTCATAGAAATTTCTAATTAGGAGTACTTCTTTTGCTTCTTTTGCTTAAATATGTGTCTTTTTAATCACCAGAACTTCAGGCTAAAGTATATTAACTGTGTCATTCTCCAATCTACAGCCTTAAAAGTGATGAACTAAATCTGTAACCTCCTACTGTGCTAGCTGAGTCCTTCCTGGAATGAGTAATCCCACTGAATTCAATGAAACTACTCATGCAACTGTTCAGAAGTGTATTAAAATATTATGCAGCTTAGATCTATTCACATCAGGGGCAATGCCATTCTTTTTAAATTTAGTAAACCATGATTTAATCCCAGGAGAATGTTAGGTCGTTTTTCCTCTGGAACTAACAGAAAAATTAAATCCTGAAAGGAAGAAGACTCTGCTCAGGGCCACGTTAGTCTAAGGTCTGTTGGTTGTTGTTGGGATGGCAAAAGTCGTGCTTCTGACTTGCTGTACAGAAACAAAAGTTATTTTGCAGACTCACCTGTCCTCAAATAAGGAATCTCAAGTCTGCTGTCCACTCTTATACAAAGTACCACCAGGTGTTGAAAGTTTTTGTGTGCATATTGTACATGCAGATGAAGAAGGTGTTAGACACTCAATTTACTTTTGTGAAAGTTTCTCTTTAGGGTTTCTGCACAGATCTAAAGCATGAGAGAGGCAGTTCCACCAGAAATGCATGGATGAACAGGAGTCTTCCTTGCTCCCCATCAGCTAGAATAACTGCTTGTAAAAAAGAAGGGTTATAACATAAATGGTGTGGAAATATTGTCACTAGTTCATTAAGATGGAAGCAGGAAATGCTACTTTTGGCTTTAATAAGTGTTTAAAAAAAAAAATTCAAATTTACCTTTGCAATTGAACCATTACATGTTTAAATCTCTCTATATATAAAGTTGTTGAATGTGTTCAGAAATTAAATGAGTACCTAACCACAAAGGCACTATGGCAGGAAAGAACTGGAACATTTAGGGGTGTTGTTTAAGCGAACACCCCATGTGTGGAGACACAAGGCTTGACTCCATGTTTCTCAGAAGGCTGATTTATTATGTTATATATTATACTAAAATACTACATAAAAACTATATTAAAAGAACAGAGAGAAAAGAATGATCAGAAGGCTACAAAGAACAGGAATAGAATAGAATGCATAACAAAATCTTGTGACTGCTCACAGCCTCGGCACAGGTGGCTGTGATTGGTCATCAATTGAAAACAATCCACATGTTCCAATGGAAGATGCACCTGTTGCATCCTACAGCAGCAGATAGTTATTGTTTACATTTCTTTCCTGAGGCTCTCAGCTCTCAGGAGGGAAAAAATCCTAGGAAAGGATTTTTAATAAAATATCATAGCTACTGACAGGTGTTGCTGTCACCTTTCAGAGATGTTAATCACGTTTCTCATGGATCTGTCAGTTCTGCATTTTCAGATAGTATTTTCACTTTTACCTCATCCCAGACACTGGAGAGCTGTTATGGAGCCCCACATGCACAAGGTCACTCTTGTAAGCAGATTGCATTCTGACTTCAAACATTATGATTTCCGCGCACCTGCCCTATGTGCCGTCCCTCCCAGAGCCTATTTAGTCTCTTATTCACATCCTTCATGTTTGCCAAATTCAGCAAAACTCTTCTGGATTTGCAATCAGAGCAACATTTCATTCATTTGTTTTGCAAGAGAAATTGCTTGAAGTAGGAATAGATTTTACACTGATACTTTTCCATGTGTCCTACAAACCTAATCATTGCTCGGAATGTGGCTAGCTACTGCCTACCAAAAGGAAGAGGCATTGCTGTGTGTAGGATCTTGTTTTGGATCAAAATTAGAGGGAATATTTGTGTGAGGTGTCTCCCTATGGGAAACGCAGACATGAGAGGCTCTGAGTGATTTTGCAAAGGAGAGACTCTCTTCCAAAGATGTAAAGGACAGTGGTGGTGAAAGAAAAGTTGAAAGGAAATCAGTATATTAAGAATTATTATGAACTGAAGCAAGTGACTGACCATACTCCTTCTCCACTTGATTTTAGCTCATCATCAAATTGGAACATTAGGTTTCACCCTTTCCAAGCCCTAAATAGAGATAGCAAACCCCTTCCTTTTTTTCATGCAAATTCTTCTTTTCAATTGCTGCTTCTGCACCACTTCTCTCTCCTGAAGAAGGCTGCAGAAACTGGAAGCCCCTTCATGTCATTAATATGCAGGTGAGGTGCTATATGGAGGCATCAAATTACTAATGCAGAGCTAAGAACAAGATGATGCATTCATTCTCAGCCTTCCTAGTTCTGCACAAGTATCTGATCAAGGTGATATTCAAGGAGGATAGTTTTACAGTGTAACAATAATTTTTATGTAACTTTTTTCAAACATTTTGTATTTTAATGTTGATGCTAATTTTTGCAGGAGAAAGTACATTACTTTAAAAAATAAAGTGGTGAAGTGAATCCTTTACCAAGTCTCCTTTATTTCTCACAAGCATCAGGATAAGTGTAAAAGTCCCCAAAGTGAAAATCAGTTAAATTTCTGGTGACCTGTGCATTAAGGTATACACAGAAGAAGCAAATGGAACACACTGCAGAGATCCCTGAGCTAGTACCCAAAAATCTGGCACCAAAACGGGGACCAGACCTCACCTGATGGATGTGTGCCTCCATTTGATGCTGCACCTGAATTCCCTCTTCCTCAAGACACTGATGCTAGAAAAATATGGCTGTAACACTTACGGCTTTTATTTTAGCCCTGTGCCACATCATGCTTCACAGATTTATTGGAGACAGTTCTTCTGGAGACAGCTGCAGATGTGGCATCTAATCCATCATGTCACTGGACACACCCTAAAGGTGTAAGAAGGTCATTCTTCCACAGAAAACAAGTTTTGCCACAGAGTTTATGGAAACAAAAATTAGGCTACTGAAGCTGAGAGATACTTCTGGGGTGGCAGCATTTAACTAGTTCTTTTAAGCTTTAAGAATTTCTTACTGGAAAGCTTGTTTCATGAGAGTGTGATTAAAAGGACATTGTCTTTCAAGGAAAAGGTATTCATTTCTTAAACTAGTTTCATCTTGTTATACTTAATGGAATTATAATCCTTTTTTACTCCACGCATTTTTCAGAGGATGCAAGCATTTTCATACTAATTGCCTGTGCAATGCTAAATAATCCATTCCAGGCAAAGCACAGTTAATCTTTCCCTGTTTCTGGTAGAATTAATGGTAAGAAATATTTTACTACAGTTGAGTATAAATTTCTATCTTGAAATATAATTACTGTCTGACAAGATATTAGGCAAATATTGAATACTGCACTGAGAATGAAGCCTTCTAAACAGCTTCTAAATTTACATAACCCATATTAATTAATTAATTTTCTGCTAAAAATATAACATGCACATCTGTGTTCAGCATAAATTTTTTCAGTCTGGTAGCATCTTGGAAAGATCATAGTGGAAATTCTCAAAAAATAGCAAACAAATCCAAGACCCTCATCAGTCAACTGCAGCAAACTGGATCAGAGAGCAGGAACTCTCCCTGCCAATGTGGTTATTCCTGCCAGGCATCTGGCTTTTTAACCTGAGCCAGCAAGGAGGAAAAGCATGGAGAAACCTTAGGAAATATTTTACCATCACCAAGGATATCTGAGTCTGCAACAGATTTGTAACACTTTGTATGGTGCCTGTTGTTTAACAGTGAGCCCAAGAATAAGGTTTGTAAACATTTAGCATTCCTCTTGCAGCTGTATTTGTCAGGATCCTGAAAGGTGTTAAGCTCCCTTCTTTCCCAGGAAGAGGCTTGCAAGTCATAGCACTGCAGAGAAAGCAGAGCCTCTGAATATTTTGCTAGGATGTAGTTTTGCAGCTCTCAGAGGTGCTACAGTATGGCAACAGGATTGTGTCCCTACAGCTCATTTCAGAATTTAGGAGCAACTAGGCAGATGATCAAAAGATAAACTGAGCAGAGAAAATGTACTTATGTCTTTTTATCCATAAATGCTGTAGTGTATAAGGCAAACAAAGTGTGAAACAGGGACTGGAGATCACTTTATCACACTGGGTCAAAAATACCTCAGAGTTTCTGCCCTTCGTAGTTTCAAAATATTTCTTTATACGGCTTGTATCCTTGAAACAGACTTTAGCATTATCTGAAAACGCCATGTGCCACAGGAGGCACAGCCAAGTGTCACTGCACTGCCAGACTCTCCTTCTCATTCCTTTGAATGGAGGCTACCCTTGAAATAAGGAGAGCCATCAGCCAAACCTGCTCTGCTTCAGTGATTCACAGCTTCCCAGAGCCCACAAGTATTGTTAGGAACACAGCACTAGTCAAATCAGAGTTTCTTTGGCCTTCAGCATACACCAAAAGACTCAGGACAGATTTAGCTTTGTTTAGAGCAATTCTTTCTGCCGTAAATGGCACATGGCAGGGATTTTTCACAGTTTCTAATACCTCACCTGCATGTCTTTAATCTTTCCTCTGGCTACCTAAAGACCTTCCTTACCTTGAGACCAAATTTAATCACATTATTTGCCTGTGATCTGTCAGTGGTGCTCTTCTGTGTGTCAGGATTTGTCCTAAATGAGTTGTGGGCGGACTCGATATTTTCTTGGGCTTTGATTGCATCTGAGTTTAAAAAGCAGCTTAAAAGTCTTAGTTCATTGTTATGCTGCTAACAATATGCACCTCATTCTCCATCTGAAATCTGGATTGCCTATGTTATTTTTTTTTTCATTACCTAGTACATTTGTGTGCTTTAAAACTGGTTTACAGGCTTCAGGATTCAGTTCAGAAGGTAAATTGCAGTTAGTGACGATGCTTGTAGAACCAAAACATAGTTCTAAACTTTTAGAAAATACCTTCTGTGGCAGCAGCTCTCTGGTCACAGAGAGCAACAGGCAGAACCTTCCCAGGCATTGTCCTGGGAAAGGCTGTGAGAAGATCAGAGAAGAGAATGAGAAACAATTATTATCTTCACTTGCTGTCCCTGTTGTTGTGAACATGTGGGATGTGTTATGGAAATTTGTTTACCAAAGGGTGGTTCCTTAATTAGCCAATGGTGATGGTGTTTGGACTGAAGGACCAATCGGGTCCACCTGTGTCGTGTCAGTCAGTCCTAAGCGATAGGCGAGCACCATTCCAAAGGGGAGCAGGGTTCCATGTGAACAGCAGTTGAACATGGGTCAATTGGACCTAAGCGATAGGCGAGCACCGTTCTGAAAGGGAGCAGGGATCCATGTGAACAGCAGTTGAACATGGGTCAGTCAGACCTAAGCGACAGGCAAGCGCCATTCCGAAGTGGAGCCTTCTGAGAAGGATGGAGTCAATGCTAGTTATTACCCAGCTGGGGACTTGTGGCAACATTTTCACTGGATCTTTTTTGCTTCCTTGAAGTTCTGGGAGGACAATAACCCAATTAAGAAAATAAAACAACTTCCTTTTCATAGCAAACACTATGATCTGGAACCGCTTCTGAGAAAGAGGAAGGAGACAAAGCCACCCAACTTGGTATGTGATCATTGACAGTGATCCGTCTCTGTAGGGTGGGGTGAAGGAGTAGAGTCGATGCCACACAAGAGGTTCAGGCATCAAATGGGGTTCTTCAAATAGACTCTTCTCCTCGAATAACCTAACTGATCCCAAAATCGACAGGCATCTCAAAAGCTTATGTTACACAAGTGCATGTTACCTTCACTTGTCATTATATTGGACTTCTCACTGGAGCTGTTTTGGGGGTGGGGTGGGTTTGGGAATATTTTTTGTTGTTTTTGTTTGGGTTTTTGGTTGGTTTTTAGGGTTTTTTTGGTGGTGGGGGGTTGGGGCCGGGACTCAATTTGGGGTTTAGGTGGTTATTTTTTCATTATATACTAGAGCATAGAGAATTTTGCAGCTGTGTGTATTCACTTTGATCTAATGTGAATAAAGAGATACTAGACTATAAAATCACCAGTTGTTTGGTTGATTGAAAAGGAAAAAAAAAAAAAAAAAAAAGAAAAAGAAGAACAGTGTCAGCCTGTCTATTACAGTTCCTCGAATGAGGTTCCAATTTAGGCTTGTCTGATATAAAGAGGGATTCACACTTATTGAAAGCTAATAAGCCAGCCTGACGCCAGCTTTAGATTAGACTTGAGCAGAGTTTCAAATTGTATGGGAAGACACTGAGGATGAAGAAAATCAAAGAATAACGTAATTAGTGTCTATGTTACAGTATCATATTTTCTGCACAATGTTTTTACATCACTAGCTGTGGAAATTCTCTGCAAAAGATTTTTTATTGTCATCTCACTTCAGGGACTAGGATCTATAGATGGATAGGCCAAACAATACTTCCTTCTCACATGGCATAAGCTTAGCTGGAAGTGGAGGACAGTGACTGCCATTTCCTACAGGGGCTGTGGCGACACTTCATCCTTCTGTTAAACAGATACTTGCCATTTTTTCACTAGGACAAAAGGGTTAGATGGGTGGCCGGAAACATCTGTAAAAGATGATAAACCCACTGAAAGCATCGAGCTGGTCTAAGTTCATGTCATTTGGAGAGTTAGAAGAGAAGAAAAGGGCTTGCCATGACTGCATGTCAAAATAATATTAAAACCCAACAACCTGAAAATTATTCTGAAAGGGGTATGTCAACCAGAGTTAGTATGAATTTTTTTAAAATGTTGGAGGCAAAAGTGATCCCTCTAGTGTCTCACTGAAATTTATTTGGTAATGTCTGATGAAACATTGAAGCATAGAGGCAGCAAAACCATTTTTCTATTTTTAAAACTTTTCAGGGACTTCTTTATTAGCCTTATAATGGCATGGTCTTCACTTTCCCTGCTCTTCTTTCCTTGTCTTGCCTCATAACATTGATATATCTTCCTACTTACATTTGGGCAGACTCTGGTACAAACTTTGGAGATGAAAAATATGCCTGCTAGAAAGTTTTCTGTGGGAAAAGATGAACTTCCAAGATTTTCAGTGAGACGAATGGAAATAAGAAGGTCAACAGAATCTCATCACTCCACAGAGCAGATCAAGGAAGCACAGGGAAAATCAAGGTTTGTTGGGGTGTGTCCAATCCTCGACAGAATGTAAAGGGACTGAAAAGAGAGTGCCAGAGGGAAGAATGTGAGGAACTTTGAACTACAGCTGCCATGAGGCCACAGGAGACCTTGCACTATCACGGAAAGCGTTGAGGACCCAACTCTTAATGTACCTTTAGAGTATTTTTCTTTCAGTTGACACACTTCGTAACATTTTATTCTCAGAAAGGCATTGTTATTTGCTCGTTCTATCTGTAAGAACTAAAGATGAAATAGACTTTCTGAAGACAAAAGCTCTGTTTTTCTGCAATCTCCAATCCTGATAGCACAGTCTCACAATTATTTATTTCCTGAGGTCCTGTCTCATTTGGTGCAAATGAGCAGCACTGAATGAAACAAGATAGTCTTGTGAATGCCTGTCATTCTTTCAAATATGCAATTGAGAACCATTTGCAGAAATCAACATTATTTATGATCACCTGCACAAACCCATTTTGCGTTTCTAATGAATTTGATCTATTTTTCTCTATGATCTTTACTGGTAGAACTGAAAATTTTAAACAATTCTAAATGAACAGATCAAGAAATCAGTAGAATAAATAGAATGTCCTGTGTACAAATGCTGATCCTGCTTCTTTTACTAAAGCAAAAGACCTCCATAATTCATTCGTGCCTTCACAGTCATGACTTATGGATCTTTTATACTCATGAGAGAAACATAATACTCATCCTTCATGGGTGAAATATTCTGTATGGGCTGGGGATTTATTCTCTACTGGTCTCTCTCTTAAAGGTCTGATGAGAAGTGTTTTTCAAGGGTAAGATTTCTTCACAGAAAACAGATCACTCCAGATCACTGACAAAATGTAACCAGTTTCCCTGTTCCAGATTATCCTGAGTTTACAGCTTTATTCCATATTTTTTTCATGCTCACATTGAACAAGAAATACCAAGACATTTTGTATGGCAGTTGGCTGAGGACACTGTACAAAACTGTTTCTGGACACAGGTGTTACTGAGTACAGTGTTTTTAGGGAAACATGAATTGAGAGCTGATCTCCAGGCACCCTGAGAAACAGACTCTCATGAATAGTTTGGGCCAGCAAAAGGGTGTCAGCACCTTGAGCCAGGTTCCACCCAGCTGAACTGTCTGCTCTGTGTGACTGGTGTAAAAGATTTCAGATAAGATTTTGAATTAACTATTTCAGAATGGTAATTTTGTGAGAATAAAGCCAAGTAAAGCAGTCAGATGTCTCATCAAAAAATTATGAATAGTACCAGTACAATTTCTTTATCTGTAATTAAATGGTTTAACCCCAGGCAGCAGCCAAGCCCCACACAGCCCTTCCCTCCCTCCCCACCAGTGGGACTGAGGTTAGAAGTGGAATGGTAAAAACTAGAAAATTTGTGGGTTAAATTAAAGGCAGTTTAATTCCACAAAAGCCACACCAGACAAAGCAAAACAAAGAAATAATAACCATAATCATAATAATTCCCTGCTTCCCGGGGCAGGCAGGTGCTCAGTCATCTCCAGGAAAGCAGGACCCCATCACAGGTGATGTTTACTTGGGAATACAAACACCATCACCGCAAACATCCCCCCCTTTCTTCTCCTTCTTCACCCCACTTTTAGCCATAGCATGATGCCACATGGTCTGGAATATCCCTGTGGTTAGTCGGGGCCACCTGTCCTGGCTGTCTCCTCCCAAACTCCCATTCACCTCCAGCCCTCTCAGCACGTGGCAGTACAAAAGCAGAGAATGCCTCGGCTCTGTGCAAGCCCTGCCCAGCAATAACAAAACCATCTCTGTGTTATCAGCCCTGTGCCCAGCACAAACACAAAACACAGCCCCACAGCAGCCACTGGGAAGAAAATTAACCCTGCCCCAGCCAAAACCAGCACAGTGGTGCAGTGCACTGCCTTCTGGCAGGACGTGAGTGGGTGCTGCTCAGAGCCATGCACAAGGGAGCAAGACATCAGGACAGGTATGTGATATAGCTCACAGCCCACGGCTCAAAGCCAGTGCTCTCACTGAGACTCCAGTCCTGACAACACAGTCATCTGCACACTGTGAAATTATGTTCATGCATTTTTAGGTACTCATAGGTGTGTTTAAAAAAATTCAGTTGAAGGAACAAATACACAGAACTGTGTAGGGACATAAAGATGCAAATATGTGAAGTGTAAAAGTGAAAATCTTGATTTTTGCCATGTATTACTAAAAGCAATAGATGCTCTTCAGAAACTGATGATTCTGGGCAACTTCTTTGTGCCTCAGCTTACACTTACATAGCCTAATGTATTACTGGTATTTTCAGACATATTTTACAGCTCGCATAATGTTCTCGTTTTCAAAGAAGTTCTGGTGAACTTATATGTACAAATTATGGGACAAATACATTAGAAATCTTACATAAAATGTTTGAGTCTGAAACAGTGAATAGACATTGCTATTATTCTGATAATGCAAAGTTGAAACTTTTTATCATTTTGGAAAAAGTTTATTTTATCTTCTTTAGTTCTGTTTCTCACCTTACTGCTGGTGAAAATGTATTGTGTAACACCTCATTAGATAATTACTTGATTACAATTTAGTATCTTCCGTATAATCTTCCAGAAGTAATTCACTTACAGTGTAAAATTCTTTGTGGCTGGTATTATTAAGTTATTATATTTTAAATGGATTGCATGAATATGATTATTTCATTAAACTACCAATTGTTCTTGTGCCTATGTGTGCTGGCAAGGAAATAATCAGATAATGGATACCAATGCAACCCTCTCAATTACAAACTACTCCTCAGCTATCTAACCTGTAATTTTAATGCAACATTTTCTCCTTCACTAACACACTCTGCAGTTATATTGAAATTATAGCTAAATTGTGCAAAAATCAGAAAATTCTGAAATGAAGCATTTGGTAAAACTGGCAGTTCTTTGCACGTGCATGATTAAAATAAATTTTTGCTATTGGAGGAGTGTCCCAAAGAAGCAGAAAAAGGTAAGAAAGAACTAGCTGAACTCTTGATTCTTCTTGGGCACCATCAGCAAGAAGAATTACTAATTTCTTGTGGTAATACCTGTCTGGTGTCACCATTAACCAGTGAAGTGCTATGAATATTGTAAAGTCATAAATCTGAAGACCTAGAGTTCCATGGCTGGGAATGGACTCACTCAGGCTCTGGAGCCTTTATTTTCAGAAAGCCGTGTTGGGTGAGTCCTTGGTCCTTTTGTAGGGGTTTGTGGTTGATTTTGATCCTGTTTTTAGGACAGACTGAGTGGTGTTTTCGTGTTTCTCTTGGTGCAGTGCAGGGAGAGAATCAAAGCTGGGATTCAGTGCGGCTGTAGAGCAGTGAGGAAGGGATGTGTCCTGGGGAGGACAGTGACTCTCCACCCCACAGGTTTACAGTGTAGCAGGTACAAGACTGGAGTGTTCCAGGGACAACAGTTTATCCAGACAGGAGTAGGAGAAGGAAATTATAAACAGCAGAGTAGAATAAAAAAGGAAAAAAAGGTGATGGGATAGAATATGGATCCTCAAAGTGTGAAATACAACACCCTAACAGTTTTCCTGTGTTCCCTCCACAGTTTTGAAGTGTCTTTAAACTTACTTAGAAAACACCATGTAAAAGTATGACATGGAGAAAGATTATTAATAATATAAAGGGCAAAAACTGACAACTAAGTCTGGCCTTCATATAGAAAGCTTCATGAAAAGACAAAAAAGGGTAATAAATAAAATGCACTTATATAGCAAAATAGAAACGCCATCTCAACATACAATAAATACATACTTTTTCCTGCTAGTACATTAAGCATTTATTTAACAGCAAGAACAGTATCAGATTTTTTGTTAATAGTTAAGTGGTTTTTGTTAAGCAAAGATATTTTGGCTCAAGGAAGCCAACACTTAAGCAGAGGTGGAGACTGAGCACCACTCCCCCCATTCAGGTGACAGTCTGCCGCAGCGTCCTGTCCCTGGGAGAAAGCTGTTGGGCCAGCTTGCCTTCGGCCCCGAACCACGCCACCGAGGGGCACTCCCTGCCCCACCGTGACCGGCACAGGCAGCGGTGCAGCGGGGGCAGATGGATACGGGACGAGGGATGAGACAAAGGAGCAAGAAAAGTCCTTTGTGTGAGTCTCCAAACAGGTTATTGTCACCAGGCGGTCAGGAACAACTAACCACCTTTAGTACTTGTGCAATAACTTATAAAGGGAGGCGGCCTTGGGGCGGATAGAATGCATCAACCAATCAAGAGGAGTTGGGGGAGGAGCAGAGGGCAGGGATACATCATGAGGGGCAGAGAGCGCCCTCCCAGAACCAATGGGAACTCAGGGATCACGTAAATGACACAGAAGGTTCTGGAGTGAGGCGCGGTTTACACTGACAGGCGGGAGGGGCAGGGTTACTATGACAGACAGGGAGGGATTGGGAATGAGGGGTAGGTACTTGGACTGACTCACAGGGAGTGGGGATGAAACAATGGCAGACTAAGCCAACTGCAAGGGAGTAGTTAGGAGCAAACTGTTTAAACAAATTGATTAAAACACAACTGCAATCAAAAGAAGTATTACAACAAAAATGCACCACCACAACAGTCAAAGCAAATTAGTGAGGTGGAAGGATGATCAGGGATGTAGGATGATGAAGGAGGGCTGCCACCTCAGTTCTCTCTCTTTTGTCTTTGTTTTATACCTGTTTCCTGTAGATATATTGAACGTATTTTTACGCAATCTATAACTTAACAGTAGTCAAATACTGTTTTTAAAAACAGAAACAAGAGCAGCCTATGAAAAGAGTTACATCTGAGTTTTCTTCCAACTTCTCCAACTTCCAATTTTTTTTTTCCTTAAAAATTGAAGTCAGTTGTTGCTGGAAGGAGGGAATGAAGAAAACAATCTGGTGACATCTGGTTGCACTTTTGTTCACATAAAGTGCTCTTAATCCTTGCCATAGCACTGAGAAGTACACATTAAAGAAATGGACTGCATCAGATGCAGGACTAGTATGTAGGATTGTAGCTGAGATTTCTCAGCACTTCCTTTTATTATAATGATAGCTTTGATTTCCCTAATTGCCTATAACTCAGATGCAATCCTGTGGATTGACACTTAACATTGTCATGTTAAGCACATACATCAGCTGGAGTTATTGAGTAGAAATTTTCAGCAGCAACAGTTCAGGTAGTTCCAAGAAGAGGAGGAAATTTTTTCAGCTCGGTTTTAAAATTTTATGGGAATTCCTTTTCAAAATGAGCATATACATAGAAAGGAATCCTACTGAGGCTGCACTAGCAACCCTTTTTTTGGGTTTTTGCAGCTGCTGAGCATTTGACTTTCAACCTTAACGTTGTTGTCTAGTACTTCATGTTGGAGATACTGTGTAATTTCACAGTGAGTTCCTGAAAAAACATAGATTTGATCTGAATGTAAGGTATGCAAATCACAAAGCAATGAAACCATCCAGTGCTTTTAAAGGGAACCTCGGTTTATTTCTGCAGCTCTCCTGATTTCCTTCTAATAAACACAAATCTACCTCTTAATAAATCTATCTGTGCATTAAAATCTGTTTATTTTCATTACAGCATAGGGCCTGTGCAACTGTTCCTGCTGTTTCTTGTCCCAGTTTTGGCTGACATCTATATATTAGATCATTGGGGAAAGAGCAAAATAAATTTACTTCAACTGCTTTTTAAAGTATTAGGTTAGCTCTGGTGGTTTTTTAAAGTGGTTTTCTCTTCACTTGTCACTCATACCTATCTCTTCCATTATTTTGCTAATAATTTTGGTGGTTTTTTAACATTGGAGTGTTTCCTCAGCCATCTTCCCTTGACAAAGCAAATGGTATAGAATCCAAACATGTATTTTTCTGTGTTTTGTGCCAAGAATACTGGCAAACCATTCCAGATCAACCTCCTGGAAGTCAAACAAAATATCAGATTAAATTGCCAAACCTTCACTGGCCATGGAAGTTTTGCTTGATCCAAGAGTATGTCTTGGCTCTGACTTCAGAAAAACATTCTTCAGCTATGGGATGGAAAGTGTACATCTTTTATCAAGGCAGATAGGTCAGAGTCTAATCCCTTCATCTCCTGACTACTGGTATTGCAAAATTTTTTTCAAAATATGGTGCAGATAGTATTGACAAACTATATATATAAATATAATAATTTAATATTCACATAGATTAAATATGTCCAAAGTTTGGCTGATCAGGCCCTTCCTAAGCTGGGTTTGAATGATTAGAATATACTTATTTTTCCTTCTTCAGATAAAATGAGGCAAAATTATTGAACAGTTAGGAGTGTATGAATGTAGAGTGAAAACCCTTCAGATCATCCAAGTTCTCTGCCATTAACTTTGACACCCTAATCCGATGAATTTTTCCTGTATAAAAGGCCGAGATACAATTTTTTGAAAGAGCCATATTTCACACACTCCATGAGAAACTTTGGCAAAAATATTGCTTATAATCCCCTGCTTCTCTTTGCCAGTTAATGTATAGAGAAACACAGAGTGCAGAGCAAAGTATCAGAAAGATATAAATCCTTGGAAAGATAAAATGCAAGAAAGACATTTTCAAGCACCAATTTTAAACTCAGGTCTCCAAAAATCATGAATAACAAGCAATGGTCTTTGAACAGAGCACGTGTGTGTATTGAGAGTAGAAGAACCAGTGGATTTCCTCTAAAATTTGGGTTTTTTGCAAAAACGCTCAGGAAGAAAGAGGTCATCAAACCTCTTCCTAGAGTTTGTATGATCAGACTGTAAAGTCAACACTAGATCTATTAGAATCAGCAATGACAAAATTGCCCACAGGATTTAATCATTAACATTTATTCCCCTCTTAAGATTTTGTTTTCAAGAAGGGAGCAGTAGTGTATTTTATGGAAGGAAATTGTGAAAACTGGAGTTCTAGATATGCTGTCTACATAAGCTGTAGCAGCAAGGCACTAAAGTAACCGCAGAAGGGAGCAAAAGTCTAGAGGCAAAATGACATAAAAGCAGAACCAAAAAAAGAGGTAATAAAAGGAAGGGGGTGTAGTTCTGGGTTTGAGTATTTATTCGTTCAGTCCTTCTTGCTAAACACATCATTACCAATCTTACAGACTGAACTGTGTTAATCAAAAAGAGGCAGTGGTTAGTAGCAGCTCAGCAGTTGTGTGTAAATAGAGTTTTAGGTATTAAATTACAATTAAAGGCTGTTAAAAAGTAAATTACCAAGTGATGAACTAAGGCTCATGAGGGCTGGAAGGAAAGTAGTAAAGCTGAATTCAGATGCAAACCACTAACTACAAACAAACTACTGGCAGCATGTCTGCTACCTTATTAACACCCTCTTTAACTCTTTCAAAAGTCATAGAAGAAACTCACAAAGAGCTATAGCAAAATACTGAAACGTCTCTCTCAGCTTCTGAAACCAACAAATCTGGAAAATGCTTTTCATTTTAAAATGAAAATAGCAATGTAAAAATGGGATTATTCATTTAAATTTCATCTCTACCTTATATGCTTGAGCTTAAACTTCACCTGAACAGTCTTAACAATTTTTGGGTCATCCTCTAGTAGAAACTCAGCCTGACATGTAGCTGATGACAATGAGTGCCAACCAAGAAGAGAGGGAAGTAACCCTGCCAGAACAGCTGAGCCCAAAGGAGTGTCCTGGATGTCCCAGGGTGACTAAGGACTTTGCTTTGATGGTGTGAAGCTTGTGGCATTTTCTTACTCATCTTGCTCATTTTGGAGGGCTAAAAATGGCCATGGCAGGTTCCTGGAGTGGATCCCTCAGTCAGGGGAGCCTATGGAAATGGCTGTGGCTGTGGGAATGTCCCACAGCAATGCAGCTGAGTCTACTCCCCCAGAGACACAGGGGAGAGGTGAAGCCATGGTTCTCTGATGAGGCAGTGATGTTCCATGCTTGTCTCAGGTCCTGGAGTCATCCTACCTTCCCTCCATTTCCAATATAGGAACTGAAGTTCCTATATTGGAAACTTTATTGCCAAGAGAGATCTGGGGGAAAGAGGGACAGTCTTAGGAATTACACAGCCCTGTCCATTGACAGGAGGAAGTCTAGGGTGTGTGGGCCCATGAATGAAATGCTTCTGGTAAGTGCCTAGGTGAAACAAACCCAGATCTCCTAGCCGAGAGCACTCTAACCGGGAACCAGGCTCTGCATGCGTTTCTCTTTGCCTGCATAAAGGGGTAGAATTAAGTTTTTAAGGTGCAGTATCATGTCTTGAACTATTTTGGTTAAGTATTCCACATTGGCTTTTTTTTCAAAGGCCCTAATTTTTATCAAGCATGGCTGTTCTACCCACTGCAGCTTCCCTTAGATCCAAAATCACAGAACATTGCATTAAAAAAAAAAATAAATAAATAAATAAATAAATAAAAAAGAAAGCTATGCACTGGTGCTTAAAATTGAATATCATTTTGAATGTCATTTTTACTTACAAACACGAGCAGGTGTTGAGCAGAAAAAAGAGCTCCTCAGGTATCAGGATAATAAGAGTGGTAGGGATAGAAAATAAATGTGAACAATGTTTACACTTGTAAGCATTGTTCACATTTATTTGTGCCGAAGCCCACTCCCCACACAAGTTCTTTCATTCACTCACATTTGATTTCCCGTTTCTGTTTCTGCTCAACTCCTGACCTCACCCCCTTTCTGGTAAGGTCCTGCTTTCTTCTGCCCACCTTGTTCTAGTATTTTGTGATTCTGATCTTATCAGGAAATGTGCTCAATATAACATAAGATATTGCAGTTGTTTTTAAAGATTTATTGAACAGAAGTTGATAAGGACAAAAACAGAAGATGCACAAACTACAGAGCGCACCATAATTCTGCCTCTTTTCTTATTTTATTATGGCCTCGCTATTTTTCTGTCACTGTAAAGTGCTCCAGAGGCTCATAATGTCCATCCTTTATAGAATTTAAGAAACATATTCACTGTCTGTTCCAAAAGGGAGAAAAAGGTGCTTTTTTTGTTTTGTTTTGTTTTGTTTTGTTTTGTTTTTAATTGTCAGTGGTATTAGAAAGAACTAATCACATAGCCCTGGAAACAGAAAATCTCTATTGCAGTATTGAATCAGGAATAGGAAGAAGGTACTTTAGTATGCTGTCCTCTGCACACTTTGCAGAGGTGCTTTTTTCTCAGTTATAGAGTCTATTAAAAGATGATGACTTGATACGAAGGAGAGACTTGTCCTTAAGGATATGGATTAAGATCACCAATTTATTTCTATGCTGGGCATTCAACAAATCTCAGTATCACAATGTAATGATTTAGTCCTATCTGAGCTTCCATTTGCCACCTGGTCAGCTTCCCAGTCCCTGCAGAATACACCTCATTTAAATTTTGTCCATTTTCTTCTTACTGCAGACTTTCATTAGTTTATTCTTTATCTGCCCTGAAGTGTGTAATGATAATAGTGTTGCTTAGATAGCTCCTTTCATTCCAAAGTGCTTTACAAACATTAACTAATTAATGGAGAAAGTAGAGTATCAAATAATGAATCTTTCAATCTATTGGTGAACTGATGTAGACAGATAATATGATTTGTTCACTACCTGAGTAGTTCAGAGGTGAACATAATTTAAAGTGCTGACCAATTCGACTGTCACTGATGATGACAGAGAGAAAAAAAAAATCAGTTAATATTTTTCCTACATGAGGCATCTTTTTTTCATTTGAATTCATGCTTCAACCCTTCATTTAAAATTAGTTCCATTGAATGGGATGCCAGAAGAACAATAAACTGATTTTCACAGAAATGGAGACATTAGGATCCACACAATTATTTCCAAATCATCAAAATCTACGGATTTTACATTTCAACTGAAGAAACAATTTCATACAATTTGGAAAGCTACTTTTATGCTATTTCATGCTCTACAAAAATCCATTTGGATACAGAACCATGATGTTTTGTGCAAACATATAATTTTTTTGGCTAATAATAATGGTTTAGCTTAAGCTTTTTCATCTTCACTTTCATTCACTACCTACCATGATTTTCTACAGTGGGGCAACAGAAACTGCCAATTTATTATGAAGGTTTGAGACACATGATCAAAGTAAACTAAGCTGGGGAAAAAAACCTGTTGGTGCCGGGATATGGCAGCAAAAGAGCGATCTCCAGTCTTCCCTTTCAAAAAAATTATTTTCTAATTCATGATGCAATAGGAGGAAAAAATGAGATATTATCAAGCTGTGTTTCTTGTGGTGGACATATTTATACATATTCAGGAAAAACTGAAGAACTTGGGAGACCAGCACAAAAATGTGCAACATTTGTCTCCCAGACTTACAGCATGTCCGTGCTGGTTAACCAAGATGAACCTATGCAAGGGCTGCTGAGAGGTGCAGTCTTGTTCTCAGCCTAGAGGTAAGTCTATTTGGAACAGTTTTTCACCCTATTCAAATGTGTTTCCAGAACAGCCAAGGTTGGAATAGATCATGGAAAAGAGATGAATCATTCCAATAGTATAAAAACAGTGGGAAGGATCCACTATAAGTCTTCTATAAAGAGCCCAAACCCACAACCACATTTGGTATGAATTAATGTGTGGGCTCCCATTACTCATGACTGATGGCAACTGAGCAGAGTGTCTGAGTTGAAAAGGCATGGAGGACATTAGCACAAATTATTTATCCAAATACTGTTCCTGGAAGAATGTTTTCAGCAAGTGGCACTAGGTATGGGTAAGGCATGCTTCTGCTTGGGGCGGGATGTGGGTCAGAGCCACACCACCTGCTTTACCTACCATAGCCCTGCAAGGCCAAGATCAGAGTTTGTGGCATGGCTGTTACTCCCAAGGAAAGGTCTTCTTCTAGAAGTAGTAATTGGGGATCCAATTCCATCCACCTGCTTCCTTAGCCTATCCAGTAAGGAAGTCTTTTCAGTGTCCTTCCTTCCCTCCTTCTTTCCCAGCTCTATCCCTTTTGTGCCCTTTCTGTGAACAGGGCAGCATAGTACTGGCTCCATCTTGCCAAGAGGATCACAGAAGCTTGAGCCAGTGCTGGTTATTCATTATTTGCTCTCTGTCACTCTGCTTTTAAAGGGATTCAGCCCTCCAGCCATGGACCAGGAGCTGTACCATGTAATTTACATGGCCAAACTCACCACAGTGAACAAAGGCAAATTGACTGAGCAGAATAACTTAGAAAATATTTGTGAATAGAGAATATCTTTCATAGTCAGGATCTCATTATCCTGAGAGAGTTCAAGAAGCATTTGGACAATGCTCTTGGGCACATGCTGTGACTCTTGGGGATGGTCTTTTGCAGGGCTTCAAAGGAGTCAAAGATCCTTGAGGGTCCCTTCCAACTCAGCTTATTCCATGGTTCTGTGATTCTGCAAATATGATTTATAATGATTCTTCTCTGCTGTAAGTCACTTTAAGATTTCTCCATAGGGATAGCCTCTTTGGAATGATAGGGATGCCTGTGAAGAGCAGTCCTTGTTTAAATCTCTATTTCATATCTAACACAGTAGATTTGATACTTCATGACAGTATATCCATCATATTATCAGGGGATTCTAACTGCAGGAGAAAATTGGTTTTAGAAATAAATCCTTCTACTGCCTCATCTTTGCTATCTAATAATGAAGAAAAGTCTGAAACAATGTCAAGCTTAAGTCAAAACAAGATTTATTCCAAAAATTTGCCTAGAGAACTTCTCTAAATTATTTTTATCCAGACAGGGAAAGAGAGGGGGGAGGCAAGAGGTGTCTGCTTTTAATTTAATTCTTGATTCATTTGCAGATTGCTTGGAAAACAAGTTTATGCATATTAATTGCATTTCTAATGAAAAATATTTGCAGTTGCACCTGTTTTCATGGCAAAGTATAAATTGGGCTTGTAAAGCTAATATGTCTATAATTTGGTAAGTGTTGACACAACCATTTGGGTGAAATATATATGGCTGGAGGAACAAATGCTGTCACATGGGGATTTTTCCATCAGGCTGTACAGGACACACAGTGGCTGGGGCTGGTTGCTTTTGGGGAACCCAAGGATAATGCAGCCTGTTCAAGCGTAGGTGGTGGTGGAAATGTCTCATAGTAACACAACAGAGTAATTTTATCACAGTAAGGATTAACTGGGAAAAAATGCTGATAAAAGTCCCCTAGTTTGTGTACACAAAGATTTGCCAGATGTGTTTGCTTGCTCTTTCTCAGTTTTTTTTTTCATGAGAACGGGGTTTTTTTAAATATGTCATCAGTGTTGATCTAGTACCTGACTTGTTTTTTATTGGCAAAATAGCCCATGTGATACCACAGACAGGAACTGCCACAGGTTAAAACTTGATCCTAGCAACATTTAGAGGATGGGAAGTACATTGTGCAGATAGAGTTTGTTCCTACGGTTACCTCTAAGCAATACACTTGATTTTTACTGCGATGGTATGATTTGAGTTTTCCAAATCTTGCTTGGTTTTGTTATCTAAAAGAAAATTTAAAGTAAAATGCTTAAATTAAAGTATTTATTTCTGCTTCATTATTTAAAGTGTTTATTCAGTGCCACAATTTAGTCTTCACTGAGCTTGTAATGCATCTTGTATAGAGTTGCCAGAACCATAATATAACATTAGCAAATTTAATGCTAAATGGTGCTTCTTAATGGTTGAAATTATAGTTTAGACCCTGAGAGTATAAAAGCATCATGAGATCCTTTGCACTTGGATATGGGGTTTGGAATTCATATTAATGTTGGTGAAATTTATGCTTGTGTATCTGGGAGAAAATATCCATTGTGAAAACTGAATTTCCCGTAGCTGTGCTTTGCACAAAGCAAAAATCTCAAATGCTTCCCGCCCATTGCAAGCTTCACCCAAGGCACTGTAATTACAGTAATTAATGGTATTGTAAAGCACTACTTATTTTTAGTAGGTGCAATTGCCAAGGATGCTTCTGTTTAAAATTCTTTGAACTGCTTTGTCTGTAAGTAAGCACAGATGCTGACAGCTATTTTTTTTTCCTAATTGAGAAAAATAAATCAGTCATCAAAGTCAAAATTCTTCAGAATAGTGGAGTCACTATTCATGATGAGAAGGGACTTGCTCCCACAGGAGTGATTGATTTTAATGTGTCTGCTCATGAAGTAAGATACTGTTTTAACACCTGAACAAGTCTGTGACAGGTGATTGTGACAAGCCATGTTTGAAGCTTACCCTGTCACCAGGGTTCAGCTCAGATCGTGCTTACAGGGGTAGCCAGAGCTTTCTAAAGAGCTTTCTGAAAGGGGAGCATCCTTTTTTCTTTGCAGCAGCCTTGTTTGTTTCCTTCACTGCAAGAAAACTCCAACCATTTTTCTGAAGCTTAATGGATAAAGTTGAAGAAATGCAAAAAGAACAAAGGAAATATCTAGGCACAAAAATGACTTTTGGTTGAACAAATGGATTTTCACCTCTGCAAAATCTAACAGAAGCACCATGATTTTTCTATCACATTTAAATGACTAACACAGAGAGAAACAAGAAAAAACAGCTAGGTGAAAAATATATGAAATTATTTACACCAGATAGCCCAAACCCTAGGGGGCTTGTGAGGAGAGAAACTGAACAAATCTAAAAAGCACAAAAAATACTTTCCTACTGAGTTATAAGCCAGCTCATTTTGAAAAACAGAACCTAACAACAGGATGCAAAACCCACAATTTTGTAAAATAACTTTGATTTTAGCTAAAGGATGTAGCTATTTAAAATATATTTAAAATGGAAACAGTGAAATCCTAAGTATTCCTACTTTGTGGGTTGGGAACCATCAAAGTATCTCCCTCAACAGACATGGTAGGGCTAGTGGGTGACAAGGTCAACAGAGTTTTGCTGTATACAGGTCCAAAACATCCAAATGCAGCCTACCAATTCCTCACATTTCAAGTCTGCCACCTATGGTAGAGTAGCTATAGGATCATTGCACATTTTTACTAAGTCTTCAGCATGGATTTAAAGCAGTAGAACTTTATTGACTCACAAGAAGTTAGACCTATCCCAAACAGAGGAAGACTCAGCTTTAAATAAAGAGGTCTCGTTGACAGCTAATTTATTAAATTACCATATATAGCATAAGGAGATTAGCACTACCCTGATTTTATACCATAGTACAAACAAACTTCAAACAAACACCTTCTACATTTTCTGTATTCTAGTGAATATATCTGTTCAGAGAAGAGCGGCTCTTTGTCTTTGGTGGGGAAGACACCAGGCAGCAGAGGACAGACAGTGATACAGATTGTTTTGAACTGAGAAAATCTGAGGGATTTACAAAGAAGCCTTTGAGAAAGGAATCATAAAAGTCACAGTGAATAGACAGCAAGAGTTTTCTGGGGAATAAGCATTTACCAACTCTGATTTCCACTACTGTTTGTTTCCTTTTTAAAAGGTTAAGCATGTGGAATGACCAGTGCTGTCTAGGGAGGGTGTATTGGGCTCTAGCATGGAGCAGATGAGAAAATCAGCTGCTTGTGTTATTAGAAAAACTAGTCTTCATGAGCTGCAGGTCAGTGTGGAAGCAGTGATTCGGTACCTGATGCTCTGCAAGGACAGCTGTCAGGTGAGGAAGACTGGCTCCTACAAATGAAATCATTAGATTTGTTCAAAGCAGTCATTTATGTCTCTACAAGTTCTACCAAGCATTCATTGACACAGCAGAATACATTTTCAGCTACACTAATGAGAACCAGCACTCAATGGAGAATTCAGAACATTTCGTTTCAGTGTGCACTGAGTCTGAAGGTACATTGTTTTCTCCTTGTTTGGGGGTTTTGGTTATTTTTTTTTTCTTGACATTGATATTTTTGTTGTTGTTGTTAGTTGTCCTCAGAGGAAAAAAATCTGTCTCAGCTAATGAGGGTGCTAATATGTGGAAAGAGTCCTGAAGCCGCCATGCAGGCTGACAGACTAAGATCCTATTTGTCGTTGTGCTCTACATCTGATTTAATATCCACGTCTAACTGGAGACTCAAACCCATATTATGAGGAGGAAAATGGCAAACTCACTTGTGTCAATATCTCTGCTTTCTGGTGATTCCCCATGCAGGATTGTCCATGGTTGTGTTTACAGTTCAAATAAAACTGTAGGAAATAATGCAAGTACACTAAGGCACTAAAAAGGATGGTCAACAAGTAAGGGCTCAGCATATGTGCATTTTAATGAGATGTTAATTGAGAGCAGGGTGTAGGTAAATGGCAAACTCGGAGAGGAGGCTTGATTTTGTTGGAAACCAGAACCATCTAAATGCTGGGCTCTCCAATAGAGAATAAAGACAAATTCAATTCTAGTTTTTCCTACTTCAGGCTGTTTTATAGTTCTATGGGTTGGAACATTTGTAATAGATTTACTAGGAGCTATCACTCCAAGTTCAAAAAACCAGAAGGATAGTATTTAATTGCTGAAGCCGGACCATTCACATATTTACATATAGAAAATGCAGCAAGCAAAATACTTGTTATGACCATGTCCCATTCTTTAATCCTCTAATTCCAAACTGAAAAGTTTGTGTGGTGTTATATTCCCAAATCACATTACAAAACACTGAAGTAATTTTATATCTTTTTCCTCCTGAAAGACTGTGGCAGCACTCTACTTCCATATTTCAAGTGTTTCAACCAAAGAGAAAGTCATATAAAAGGTTCTCAAAAGTGCTACTTTATCTCCATATTCACTTTTCCAGCTTGAAAGCAAACCCTTTTTTTGGCTGCCTCACAGAATAAAATACTAGAGACATGCCTTTGATTTCCTATTTTAAATAGAACACAAAAGTACTGTTTTTAGGAAACTCAATCATTTTTTAACTCTGATACTTCATTAGGCTCACTAGAGGCTTGTGTCTGTCTCAATTTTCAAAGCACTGCAAGAGATTTTAGTCTTGTAATTCCTCTTTGACTGAACCCCTTATTCCCTGCTTAGAAATGTAGTAAAGCTAAAATATCTGCCCTATAATAACTGGAAAGATTCTTGTGGGTTTTTTTTCCCTGCAAAACTAGCATGCATATAGCCAATAACATATTTTTGAAGTGCTGTTAATCTGCATCTGTAACTTGAAGTAAAGCATTGTAAACTTTTTGCAGGGGGTAGTTATTTTTAACCAAAGTGGAGCTCTCTTCCACATCTGCTCATTTTGTGATATAACTGCCTCATAGACTGTGTAGCTGCAGAGGGTCTGCATGAGTGGGCACTTGCCTTATGATTAGGGGAAGGGGAATCCCTGAGTGGCAGAAAGCCAACAAGAACATATTGTACCTCCATGATCTCATGGAAATAACACCCTTAAGAATAAATTATAGCCAAACTAAACATAGCAACCCTTTCAGAGTAATTGTCACCCCATGCTAACTGACTAGAGCCTCTCAAAACTCTTCTGCTCACAGAAGAGGTAAGAAGCCCTTCTGCATGGCCATTAGTTAGGGACAATGCAAAATCTGTGGTCCCAAGAACAACTCTGCCCCTTTATTTTGTCCCAAGCACAAGCAGGTCAAAAAACAACTACTTTCAGCTTGAACAAAAATGCCACAATGCCACTAGGTGGGCTGTGCTTCACATAAGCCTGTTCCAGCTGGAAGGCATCCAAGACCCCAGCACTCCCAGCCCTAGTGGCTGCTCGGGATGGCCTGGCTCTCTGACACCTTGTCTCTCCAATGGGGCACCTGAATTTCCCACTGGCCTGCTCAGAATTGCTCTGCTCCCACCGAGCACCACGTAGGCTGGTGGCCTACTTAAGTGTTTCAACAGATACCACACCAAACCCCTGTGGAATTTAATAGAAAATAAAATCTTATTCATAATGATTGTTGACCTGCCTGTAGAATTCTCTTGCTAAAATGTTATTCCCTGTTAAATTTCATCAGATTCAGGAAATTATTCTCAAGTTATTTTCTCCAAGAACTGATAGCAGTTATTAATAACAACAAAGGTAAGAATCAACAAGCAAAAGAATATGGATAGACATGCCAGCAGGAAAAAAAGTCAAGCACAATGAGGAATAGTTCATATTCTTCTACACCCTAGCCCTTGACCTGCACTCTACCTTAGGCACGGATGTCTCTGAATGGACTGTGCTGTTAAGAGGTGATGTGGAAGCAAACTTCATTTGTTCATTCCTTTACAGTCAGTGGCTTATATTATTTAAGCAGCTTTTTTTAATGTACTTTCTCTACTCTGAAATTTAAATATTACCAGTTTGGCTAACCTCAAGATTCAAAATAGCACAATGCCAGCTACTCTGAACATTGGACTTCTGTCATTACACTCACCTACAACATGCAAAAGCCTGGCATGCCAGGATCTGCTCCAGCTAAGAAAGGGTTGATCAACAATAGATTTTGCTTTCCAAAAATGGACAAAGAATCCACAAAACATGGTAAAGTAATAATTCCACAGAAGTGGTTTGCAAATGATAATGTCTGATTGAATACCTCCTTTACTGGAGATTCAAATACTATGGTAACAGACAAAAAGCCTAATATATTTTGACTAATCAGGATTGATGTTAATTAAAGACAAGTTCAAGATAATGACTTCTCATTACTATGTGATAGCTAGAAAGAGATTGCTCTACCTCCAGGTAAAATAAGCAATTAGATAACTTCTGGTTTTGAGGACTTCTTTTTTAAGTCTTATTCTCTCTTCTGTTTCTGATGACAAAATATTAATATGTAAATGTCTGATTTTTATTGCTGCTCAGCTAGATGGATGTTTTTAGTGGTTCTCAGACTGCATTATTCTTTCACTTCAATGGAATTATATTTTCCTGTTGCTATAAGGGGACCATAGCTTATTGGTTAAAAAAATTAAAAATAGAGACAGTAAGAATAAACCCTTGTGTTACCACTGGAAAATACAATGTGAAGTAAAGGCAGAGCTGAATCTCTCATAGAAGTCATAGAGCTTTCTTTAGAAAGTGAAAAAAAACAATTCTTTTTTTTCTCTCCTAGTCATTTGACTATCCTAATAGAAATGATAAAAACCCCATTTGAAAGGTGGTTCTTGTTTCTGCAGATAGGAAAAGGCAAAAAAACAAAGGCTCCCTGAAAAAATCATTGGTTTTCCTCCTCCAGCAGTGGTGGTCCTAGTATCATTTCTCATTTATGAGGAAAAATGGAAAAAAAATAGCCCCTCCAAATCCTACGTAATTGTGGCCTGGCATCATAAAACTTCCTGGCAAGGAAAACAAAAGAGGCTTCACTTCAATGACAGACTGGTTCCACCAGATTTCTTCTTTTTTCTATCTTTCCTTTCTTGGACCCTAGATTTTTTTAAAAGTCCATGTAGGCATTAGAAAAAGCAGCCAGTGCCACTATGAACTTGTAATCATCCTTAGCAATTGAAGGACATTGATTTAAATCCTGCCTTTGCATGTGCCCTTTCATCAGATCTCTACTGATACAGGGGCAGACTGGAGTCACTGTGGAATTAAGTGGTGGTTCTTTTGAAGGAAGCATTTTTAAATGGTGCTTTGATGATACTAGAGGTTTAACAACTGCTTACATTCTGTAAACACAGACATTAGAGCTGAGCAAACTAAATCAAACTGATACTCATTGGAATGGAAGTTTCACTGGAAACCAGGCTTACAAATATTTTGGAAATGAAGTTAAGACTTGAACAGGCAGGATGAACTTTGAGAGAAGCTGTGCTGAATTTTCAATAAACATAGAGCTCCTTGGTGGGGGAACACTTGTAAAAAAAATACAAGGGTTTCCAGGACACTATTACTACACAGAATACAGTGGCTTTATTTAAGTGGTTATTTTGAAACCTGAGATGTATTCAAACCCAGAAATATTAGGTGATACTGAATGTGCATGAGTACTTATGAAATAAGGCCAAAGGTTGGCTGCTGCAAAGCACAAGAAAAACAAAAACAGAAGAATAAGTTGCCATATGTAACTTGCAAAGGAAAAAAGCAATGAGTTTAACTATTCCTACCTGTTTGTATTCATATAAAACTGTTCTTTCTGCCATGCCTTTCACTGTTTTATTTTGCTTTGCTGTAATCCTTCCTAGAAAGCTCAAATAAGCAGAGCCTCATGAAGACCATATCATCTATTAATAATGGTTGGAGTGCAATTGGTTTAGAAATCATTAATTTGTTTAAGAATTAAATGAAGTGAAGCACCAAAACACTAATGGAAATGTAGTTTGTATTAACTGTGGAACTGTGGTAATGTGTCTTTGAATATAGAATTTAGATTAGAATTACGTACACTCACAGAGAAAAGGGAAAATATTTCTGTGTTATCTGCAGAGATAGAATTAGAAAACATTTGCATTAAAGAAATTAATGAGTTTACATTGTGTGACTGTGTTCCTGGTGTTCCATGATACAACTATATGGAACTAAATAGCATACATCTTGCTCCCTAAAGGTACAATTTGTTGCCACCTGAAATAAATGGAAAATGTTCCCTAACTACTGTCAACAGAAGGCCAATGGTGCACAGCTGAGGCGTTAATCACACATGAATTCTCCAGCCAGAGATTTGTAACATTTTGCAAAATTGGGCCATATTAGTTAGGTATCAACAGCACCGTTTCAGACTAATTTCTGTGTTGCTTTTTTAGCAAGGACAGATGAGTAGACCATTCCAAATTAGATGATGTGATAGCTTTTTAAGTTTTGCAAATTTAACTCACTTAGAGAAAGTAGAAACTATTGTGTGGGAGGCATTTGGTGACATATAGGGATTCACAAAGCACTTGAGAAACTTAAAAATAATTTAATTATCCCATATCAGACTGGTTTCCCTCCTGAACTCCTGGGAACTCTACAGTTACCATCTGTGTTCACCTTAGAATATTTAAGGCCTATGGCTAGGAAATCGTTGGTTTACTGTGAGATTTCTGTTTTATCACATAAATTATTGCCATAGATTGAAAACCTAACGGAAGTCTTTTCAGCCTTCAACAATACTAAGTACAAAGGAAAATTTATCAGCTTTGATGAGGAGGGGGCAAGTGTAAATTTTAGGTTACAGTCATTACTTTACTGGGAGAAAAAATAATTAGTGCTACAGTCTGTGCTGAGACCTTTAGAACAAACAAAAATAGTTGGCTTTAATGAAGAAGCTAAAGCAAGAGAAGGATACTGAGAAAAAGGTGAATTAAGGTGCTGTTGGAAATCTCATTAGTGAGAAACAGTCAGAGAATGAAATGGAAATAGCAGTCTACTAATAACTTCCTTAAGTTACTTAGGTGAAAGAGAAAATTATGTTCAGTTTATTTCTTTATGAAAGAGCAGATAAAGTAATTTATCCCAATTTCAATAGTCTGGTTCATAATATGTTTTTCTGATTCCAGATCAGGCCTTGCAGGAACAGGCAGTAAATACCCTGATGCTTCTGTCTGACACTTGTGGCAAGACTCAGAGTGACAGCAACGCCGCTCTGCCTCGTGAACGCCTTGTGAGAGAGGAGCTGTGGTGGCTCCAGAAGCACAGGGGTTGGAACTGGTTCACCAGAGCTGCTGGTGGCAACTCCAGCAACATGCTGCTGGTAAGAAAATGAGAATACCCTGACTGAGCTGTGATGTCCAGGTTGTCTGGACTTTGATATCAGGCAGTGTTCCTGGATAAGTGTTCTGACTAATGGCTACATACCCAGACATGTCATTCTGTCCAACCATGGGGTTTAGATCATTTTTCCAAAGTTTATGAGCTTAGCAATTTCTCTGTCTCTCCCTCTTTTGTTTTTTTTTCCCTTTCTTTTGAGCATCTTTTTCTTTCTTTTTCCTGTCAGTTTTGGGTACAAGTAATGAGTCATCTTTCTTTTTCCTTGTGACTTTCCACCTCAAGTGAAGCAAGCAGAAATAGAATAACTATTTTTTAAATAGGACAATTTTGATAGAGATTTATATTCCTCATAACATTGTCACGAGCATACCGTATAAGTTCGCTTTTCACATTATTTCTCCCAAGAATTTCATGGATGCATCAAGAGGTCGTTGAAAGCACTGAAGCCAATAGCAATGTTGGGGAGCAGAGCAGGTGAACACCATTGTAAAGGATTGAAAGTGAACTCTTGTGCTGGTCTCACAAACCAAGAAACAGCACACAGCTATATCCCTCATATCTATTTTGTGTTTCCATGTGGCAATAAAACTTAGTAGGTCTGAAAGCATCTAATGAAAGCTGTATAAAACCAAATCTAATGTAGCTTGTGGTCAGCCAAATATGCAGTAATGTGGTTGTTAAAATCGACAATAACCCCTCCACATTGGAAGGACTTGGGGGTCATATGTAGAAAGGAAACTAGACCAAAATGTCTCATTACAGAGAAAATGTAATAGAGGAAGAAAAAGCAATAGGGCTTTAGCTGATTTTTGCTTTTTTTTTTTTTTTTTTTGTTAACAATCAGGAGTGAGGAAACAATTCTGTAAACACTGACATGATCTCAGGCAAAATGCTTTCCTTCTGAAGTTCTGGTGTTTCTACCTGTAAGAACTGAGAAACACCTGGAAATTTACAGGGGAAGGGTGTTATATATCACATCTAGATGATGTGCTGTTCAGAAGGCTTGATCTGTGAGCAATATGTAATTCTTCACACATTGGTGTAGCTCCTTCTGGGATTAAAGATTAAATTAAAACCAGCAGCTCAGATTTTAGTCTCTCAGAAATTAAAGGGTAAGGAAGCTTTAAATTTGAACATGAAGCTGCAATTTAGAGCTGGAGGGAATCTAAAGGAAAGAGAAATCCTTTGAATTTACAAGCAACATAGATGTCATACGGCTGTGATTTTGGCCTCCTGTTAAAGTTATGCAGGGTGCACAGAGTACTATCTGCTCTCCTAGGAATTAGTTGTCAAATTCATTAGTCTCCAATATTTTATGATGGAAAGGTTTGCCAGGCTTCTCTCTATTTTCACCCTTAGTTTTGACCACCTTCAACAACTTTCAGCTTCTAGAGGAACAGGGAAGATATTTTGAAATGTTGATACTTCTATTTCTCTGTTAAAGCCTTGCAGTGTTGAGCAGGAGTGGTATCACAAAGCTCTTCCCTTGTCCTCTCCTGCTGTACTTTCTGAATGGCACAGGGACTGAGCAGCTGCTACTATCAAATGTCCCCCTATTACAAGGGTCCAGCACCATTCAGCTAGGATGAGGGAAATTAAGATACAAGATGTGGCAGCTGTCTACATCAGGGCCCTGCATTATCCCTTCTTTGGTCCTATGCCAGCCACACTGCACAGCTGATGTCTGCCTGGGGCTGCAAGATGCTGGATGTGTTTACAGAAGCATCCCTTCTAAACCCTTGTCACACAGGGCTGCTGAGCTAGCCTGAAAGAAAAGAAGGTGACTCTGACTGGTGCCAACCAGAGTCCAAAATGGAAAAAACTTCATGGGAAATTTCAAAAGGGTGGTGAGAAGGAAGTTTAGGATGAATTTTTGGTTTTGCTGCTGTTGCTGAAGTTATAAAAAGCCCCCCAGTCGTAGTCTCTGGGCGTACTTTGGGAATTCGACAGTCCATTTATCCAGCTAAATTAAATTGTTAAGCTCTGCTGATTTTAGGAAAATCAATGAAGATGTGACAATTTGCCTTGGCTGATGAGATGGCCTAGGATACCTCTTGCAATGCTGAGTGGGAACTTTGTCTGCTGACAAAGAGCTGTCAGCATTGAATAGTACTGCAAAATTCATTGCATGTCACTTGAAGAGATGGTAGGAAGGAAAGGAGACACCAAAAAGTACTGGCTGTGGGCAGAAGGCCAGAAGCAGTTCTTTTCAATGCCATATCCATTAAAAGAAAAGGGAAAAAAAAACATCTGTGGCAGCTAAATTGGTATAATAAAGTCAGCAGATGAAAGCAAAAAAGATCAGAAGAAAAGAAACACAAAACAGAAAAATGTAACTGAAGAAGTTTAAATGTGCTTTTTATTGCTGTAAGTTTGCAGTGGAATAGGAGGTAGAGGAAAACATTTTATTAAAAATATATAAAAAATGGAGACTGTTTCCTCCTCATACGAGGGACTTGCTCACAGAAGGAAACCAGGGTTGTAGTACAGGGTTTTCCTCTGCACTCCCAGCTGTGAGGGAAAGATCCCATCACAAGTGAGACCAGAGCATGGTTGATGCTGGAAAATCCCCAAGGAGGTTCCATGATTTCGAGTAGTTCTGGGGTTTTGTTGTCTTTGGGGTGATATTTTTAAAAATAATCCAAATACTTTTTGGGAACAACTTCATTTCATAAATATAGTTATCATCATTCCCTGGCAAAATTCCAGTTTGGGTAGTTGTCTGTGCATTGGGAAATTACATCTGCATAGCTCAGCTACAGATATCTTCCCCTGCACAAGAAGAATCCTGAACACAAGCTGCTGACCTCAGCTTAAGAAAAAACCCAGAAGCTTGTGTATTGTTAAATGGCATTGTAATTTTTACCCCAACAGTGGTAAAAACAGACTGACTGTGTTGCAGTGGGCTAATCGCTGAAAGTAAAACTACTCACTTTGCAGAGTACTTTTACATTCTTCAGGATAGCAAGGTGCAGAAATGTATTCTGCTTCACAATGACAAGAGTAGAGTGCGTGTGTTAGGAAAGGTAAAGAAAAGAGCAGGAAAGGTTAAAGCTACAGGAGAGAGAGACTGAAAGAAAAATGACAAGGGAAAAATTCATTGCACACATTCAGTTGTCATATTCAAACTACTACAAATAGTCTGTGATATTGCTATTACCAAAAAAATTTACTGAAGGTTTACATAAAATTTAGTTTTCCTATTTCATTTTAAGGTTTTAATATACTACTATGCACTGCACTTAAAATACAGAAGCAGGACTTTTCTTGCTATTACTCAAATACAAGTAATGCTTGATGGCTGTTGTGAAACTCCAGTATCTATTCTTACAAAAGGTGACTTTTGAATGCACAATACCTCACTGAGGTTCAGACCAGCTAGAAATGAGATTTTCTCAAAGAATTTGTAAATATATCAGGCTTGTGAAAATGTTTATTCAAATTATTGTGGAGGAAATGCACTTATTTATGAAACGTTGGGAGTTTGGTTATAAATAGCTAATTGTCTTTTCACAACAGACATCATCAGTAGAAGAGATACATTGTGGTCAGTAGAACTGGTACTGCTGCAATTGTCAGTTTAATTCATAGCTCACTGATAAGCCAATGTATGATTCCAAAAGAGACATAAGAAACACAGAAGTAATACATTCAGAACAAAAAATGTTAAAATGTTTTTTTGTTAAAAAAACCTGTGTATTGCATGGGACACTTTTCTGGGGAGGAAGGATTGCTGAAAAACAGGACTGTAAAAAAAGTTGACTGTAAAATACGGTTTTGATGTATGATTATTTGCAATTATTGCAATGCCAGAACCAGGCACCTCCTCTTGTAGTGTAAAGAAATCCAAATAACAAAAGCTTCTCAATATAAATAGACTATTTGCACTTAATTTATTTAAGCTTAGCCTACCTGTCTTATTTGGTTCTAGAAAATGGAATCGGCCTCCCAGAGTAGTCATATGCCTTCTCTATGGTGACTTTAGCCACTAATCTATTGTTTAAAAGAAAGAAGGGGCAGGTCAACTCATACTTGTCCCCTTTTATCACTGTGCTATAAAATGTAAGTGATGCACCTGGTTTTGTTTTTCATGACTACTCATCAGATGAGTAAAAATCTGCTTTGTGGATCTTGTTGTGCTGCATGGGCAGAAGCAGCTTCTGGATAACTTAGCTCTGACAAGACTTTGGAAGAGGAGGTCTTGGATGTGGGGAAGACCTTTGGAGAGCCCGAATTGCTGTCAGACAAGATTGTGTATACCTGAGAACGTCAGGTATCTACACACATTTGAAGGTTTGGCGTCAATATTTTTTTTTTTTTAATCAGGAGCCTAATTAGCCTAATTGTAAATTGTAGAGATATAGAAAGGATCCTAATTCAATAGGCTGAACAATGCTTAATTAAGATCATGTCTTTTACATAGTATGCATAGTCATAGACTCAAATGCATTCTGCCTAATTGTAAATAACTTAGGAGTGCAGACTCTGTGTTCAATAAAAAATAGAAAGTAGGCACTCTCAGAGATAGCTCATGCCTTAATGGGGCTCAGTTATGCTCTGGAGGTGCCCGTGGCCTGGGGCAATAGGGGAATCCTCTATGTTTATATACTTAAAGTACTTAGGTGAAACTCTTCAGCCACAATTTTAAAGCCAGAAAGAAGAATTATGTTCATCCTGTGGACCTCCAGTGCAACCTCAGCCACAGAATTTCACAAAGTATCATCAGTTCTGTGCCAAGACTTCCACTGGAGCAGGAGCCTATCTCTTAAAAAGATCCGCTGGAGAAACTGCCTATTTAAAACCAGGATATTCAGTTTTATTATTATAGCTCCAGCATATTTCCTAAAATTGTTGGAATGCCAGATGCCACTTCGGTGAACTCCAGATGGTGTAACTTTAATCAGTAGTGAGATGTGATTTACTAGAAATGCTCTTCTACAACAAAAGTAGCTCTTGGGCTTCTTTTTTTGAAGTATTTTGGGTTTCTCTTCAGACCATGTCTTTAAACTTTATTCACTGTACAGATTTATGATAAGTATCATTATTGTAAAAATGTACCACAGATCTAAATACTGCTTGCAATGTGCTATGGTGAGAAGTACAAATCTTTATCACAAGAATTTTCTGAGAATCTAGAACATCAGACGTCAAACTTTTTTCAAGGCTGAAACTGTTATTATGCTTGGTGATCACAATAAAATACTTTCCCTAACTTTTAAATGTCAGGGTATTGTTTCATATGGCAACAGCATGACTAGTTTTAAACATTTGCATAAGGATCAGGTTCTCTGGTTTGCTTGGTTTTGTGCTGCCTGTAGCTTCCCAGCTGGGGTTCCTGCATTGATGAGAGAGCATAAAATGAAAGGCAGCTCTCTACATATTTCCCCTCTCCAGCCCACTCACAGGAGCAAAGCAGTGGGCAGCAGCCAGAAAATGATACATTGCTATCCCCATTCATCCTGTACTCTCTGTGATCACATCTGTCATTTTTATTCAAAGAGACTGAGTTGCTGGAAGGAACCCAAAAGATTTGACTGCATTATTCTGTTGTGGAAACCTTCTATATTTCTTCTTTCAGCTAGAAGTGCAACTTGATAACGATGTGTCTTATTGCCTCTGTGGGCCTCAAGAATAACATGAATTTTGTGTCATATAGAAAGATAAAGTGGAAGGGTGCAGAGAGCTGGTGCAGTTCTCTCATTATGCCTCCTTAGAGCTTATTTGTTTAAACACAATTGAGGGATTTTTAAATATTTTTTTAACTTATAAATCTGTGAACACTGTCCAGAAGGTACAAGTCATCAGTGGTGAGAATTTTAACAATTATAACCTGTGAAAATAACTAGAAGTAATTTGGGGCTGGAGAAGACAGTTACAGCAAAGAAATCATACCCTGCTCAAAAAACCCACAAAGATGCAAAGCCAAAACCAT
Organism: Pyrgilauda ruficollis; assembly: GCF_017590135.1. Taxonomy (NCBI): domain Eukaryota; kingdom Metazoa; phylum Chordata; class Aves; order Passeriformes; family Passeridae; genus Pyrgilauda; species Pyrgilauda ruficollis. Next base: position 2,545,513 of record NW_024515875.1, read on the forward strand.
CCTTGGAGTAGGTATAACTTGGAGTGCCTTGGAGTTACCCCCACCATAAATTCCAGTGCTCATACTTTTGCTTTCACAGGCTGTGTCTGCTGTGTGGTGCTGCTTGTAATGTGACTCGTTCACCTTTCAAGTCCATTAAGCAGTGAACATAGGGGCTGATGTGAAGCCCAGGTGCCCAAAAAGCTGACCTGTTTTTCAAATGGATCCTGAGCTCTGTGCTGCCATAGTTGCCCAGGGTATCAGCAACAGCTTTAATGCAGGATTAGAAAAGGCCACGGAACAACTGACTAGCAGCAGTAGCTGCAGTAACAGCTGCATACATCTGACATAGATTTTTGGAGAGTCTAGGCTGCACTACATCAGAGGCCTGCTGTCCTGCTAACCTCATTTCCCCTCCAGGCACACTGAAGCTGTGTTCCCACTTGACAGCACACCTATAAAAACCAGCTAGGTTAGAAATATAGCTGAGGTCAACTCATCATTCTCATGGGTTAAAAACAATTGATTCCCCCATTTTTATCTCTCTTCATTTCTCTTGGATAAATAATAAGTCCTGTTACAGGGAGAAATTATATTGGTTTGGTCTTACCCAATTTTTGTTTTCACTCCCCCTCAGTTGTGGGGGTCAATGAGCAGAAAATACACTGAAAGAAGAAGCAGCAGAGCAGAGAATGGTCAGGTCAGAGGATCACTATTTGGAGTGAACTCTCTGAGTCTCTCCCTCTCTACCAACAGAATCATATGACATCTTTCATCCTCAAAGATCTCATTCCTGAGTAAACTTGACCTGTCTCCTTAAGAATGACTTCGAGCTTTGCTGAAACACAGCTCCTCTGGGACTGCAAAGTGCTGCCTGGCAGGGGGCATATTGCAGCAGGAATAAAGCTGAAATTAATACTGGGTTGTCTGAGGTGTTCTAGGAGGCACTTGGGTCAAGACTTTGGGACTGAATCCCCATTCAAGCAAAAAGGTTGGTGGTTTAATTGAGGACAAAATGAGATCAGCTTTACACCTCATCTGAAGAGTGGCATCAGTCCCATCCTTTTTCAAGGTAAAATGAAGTTCGTTCAGTGCTCACTAATAATTGCTGATATCTTAATTCTGCCAGGACCTGCAATTTTTTAAGGTTTTCTGGGAAGTTACTGATCCTAACACCAGGCCTTCTCCTGTTACACTTTGCACATTGATAAAATCAGCTTTCAGGAACAATACAGTAAAAGTGCACTTTCTTTGTGCTGTATATCTTCTGCTGCTACACCAGTAACCAACCATTTATCACATAATCAGATCGTTGCTGAACTATATGCCATCTGTGATCAAATGAATGATGAATAAATTCAGAATGCAGTTTCAGCTAGTCTAATTTTTGTTCATATTTCATTCCTAGTGGATTTAAGTCTTTTTGACCTCGTGAAAAATAGCTGCATTTGAACTAAAAATGTGGATTTTTTCTAGATAGTGGACTATGCCAGCTTCTATTTCTTTTGGAATTCAATAGAAACTGTTTGGTATATCAGGACATTTTCTACATCCTCATTTACTTTTTCTTCCTTTCAGACTATACCCTTTGATATAGCTAACCTCCAATCTTTGCTCATATCTCCTGGCTCCAGGAACTCTTTTTTGATTTCCATTGTCTTCTGTGTGGAAGTAACTCTCGCTATCAAGCATTACATTTAGTTTTCCACTCATGTAGCTATGAGCTAACAAATTACATCAATTTCTTGAGGCCTTCTGAGCTGAGTGAATTTGGCTCAGTATTTCTCAGCTATCAGCCCTTTCATTATTGTTAGGGAATGCTTCAGTGATATTTATTCGTCATTCTGGTAATGCAAGTTCTTTTACTTTGATGCTGAGACTTTGAAACATGAACTCCTGACAACATAGAACTTCCTTCAGAAAACATCTAATTAAAATGTGTTAATGCAGTGACCCTTGGTCACTTCCAACCCCTGAAGACATCTCCAATGGATGTCTGGTTTTGTTGTATGTCAGTTTTCAGCTAAGGAAGAATGTGTTGGGTTTACTCACCATGTAGGGCAAGGGGTGGTGTGGAGCTTTACACAGGGCAAAACTCTGCATTCCAAATCTTCTTGGGTACAGGGTGGTCTCTGTGAGCCCTGGGAAAGATGCAGACTTCCCCATGGCACGGCTGATGAGCTTTGTGCAGCATCTTAGAGAACATTTTCTGCAGCTTCTTTAGTGGACTGGCTTGCATGTTCACCTGTATTGTGTGCACAGCCCTAAACATTCGTTTTCCTAAACAGTGTTTTGGCAGACGGGAACAGTATCAGATGGAGACTTTAAATGCATGACAGAATTCCCTGGGGCAGAAATGGCAGATGTGGAGAGGCAGACTGGGCACATAGGAAGACTGGGCAAGCACTTTTGGGAAAACAGAGCAGTCTGAGCTAACCAGGGGAGCCACAGAGGGATACAGTTTCTTAGCAGAGGGGAACTCTCCTGTGAGTTTCCTGCAGATTGTCTTTAGCTTCAGCAATTCTTGGCCTTTCTGTTGGGTTCTGTCATCCATTCTATTCCCTCATTAAGTCCTCATCAGCTTCTGCTTTTCTCTAGGTCTTCTTGTTTACTTCCCAGCAATCTTTTCATTTCTGTGTTTCCTCAGCATAGGATCTCACCACATTTTCTCTACCTCTGATTTTCCCCACTGCTATTGTTGCTGTACTTTCTTGCGTGGTTCCTGTATTTTTCTCTCAATTCCTCATCATATTTTTTGCCCTGCTAAAGTGGGGTAGTGACACTGTTCATGACACTGCTGCTGTCTCAACCCTCTTGGGACTGATGGAAGCCCGCAGAGCCCTTTGGTGCCTGTTTTGAGCTTCAGCATGCACTTGCTGGAGCCCAGTCAGATAAGTATGCAGGGAGCAGGTAAGAGCTGCCAGAGAGAGAATATGAGGAGTGAGCATCCTCCTGAGTGCCAAACCAGGTGCATAATCATTGCCACGTCTTCACTAGGCTTTGAACATAGGGCTCTAGGTAGCTCCAGCTTTGGTCACACTCTCAGTGAATACTTTTTGGTGGTAAAGATGGACAGAGAGCTCCACCACGGTTGTAGCACACAAAGGATGTAGAGATGACCAAACCTGTCATTGTTGAAGCCATGACACGAAATAGCAGAAGAGGTGCTGATCACTCCCTGCCCTCTTGAGTGCAGAGCAGAGATTTCAGGAACGGGTTAGGGCAATCCATAAACTGTTTTTACTTCAGGAGGGTGAACGTCAGACAAAACATTTTGCAAGCATTAAACGTGACTCACTGGTGACTTAGGCTGGCAGTACAAGCTGTGGTAAGGCAGAAGAGCTGAACTCAAGCCAAAAGAAAAAGACATTACTGTCTGATCAGGCAATGCACCATATGTTGGTGAAAATATCTCCTGAGGTGTTTCCCACCAGACTGCTTGAAAAGAGTGGGCTGTTCTCTGCCATTGCATGATATCTTGCACTACATGTCTAAGTTGGGACTCTTGAAATTTTTTGTCATAATGCCTCTTTTACAGTATGTGACTGCTTGTAAACTGCACCTTAGAAAAGATACATTCAGTGGCGTGAACCCTCCAGATTTATTAGATTTAACTCCTACACAGCAAAACATGCTCTACAAATTAGATCTAGGCAAATTAGGAGAATAACTTGATGCAACACACGATGGCCAGTTAGATATGCTGAAAGAGGGTCTGCTCTTCAACTGACCTGTGCCAGAAATATGCTGAGTAGATCACTAGGTTATACTTCTGCACCATCACAGAAAAGTTTAGAAAGGACCAAAAGGCAGTCTCATCAATCCAGTGACCATAAAGGGAGAAGAACTGTAAGTAATCAACCATGCAGCTTGGGTTTTTTCCCATTTCTAGTCTGTAAGCGGTTAAAAATTATAATATTGGCTTGTTATCTGGTGTTTTAAAGGATATATGTTTGATGTTTCTGATAGAGAGTGGGTGCTAGTTTAGGATGATATATTATTAAATAATTTTACAAGAAACTATGATGAATATTTTAAACCAAAGGTAAATTTGTAAGACAGTATCATAATATAAAAAAGCTTATCTAAAACTAAGATAACTGCTTCACAGATGCAGTTACATTCAAGTTTAAGGCACCTTACCAAATACTACACTACAAAATATGTTCAGCAAACTTTGTTCTTTTTAATGCCAGTTTTTAACCATATGTATGTCTTTGAATGCAGGCATTGGTAGACATTATTCCCCCTATTAGTTGTTTTATCAGAGGGTAAGGCTGAAAAAAATTTAACACACTTTTAAGAACTGGTCTCTTTTGAAACAAATTGTGTATGCTTTACTATATATTAGCAATAGAAGCAGTTGATACAGCTTATTTTAGCTTGGATCTCCAAGCAAAAATAAAGCTATTGCTATGACCTCTGGGACTGGATTATAAGTTCAACATTAGTGATATACTCAGATCTACCATCATATGTCCAAAATTAAGAAAAAAAAGTTGACTTTTAAGACTCTTCCTTCCTGTCTCTTAGAAATGGTGACAGGCTGTCTCTGCACATTGTAGATTGCTGGGCATTTGGATCCAGGAGAAGTACTCCTGGGGACAGCAGTTTTAGTTCAGTCTCAAAAGGAATGGGATATCTCTTTGTTTCTAGAGGAGTGGATGCATGGATAAAGCAGGGCTGCAGATCAAATAGATGGAACAATAAGTGAGATGATGTATTTTAAATTGCACAATGGGTATAATAGTGGGGAGGTGCCAAGCTCCCTTTGTAAAGTGATTTCAGATGTTTCCTACCCAGAACAATACAGATTTTGGAGACTTCATTTAAAAGCAATCACAAGGCAAAAGGTCACCAGGCAAACTGACTAATTGGTCGCTGGCCAGATGGAAACCTCTGCTTAGTTCATTTCAAGGACAAGTTGCTGCTGGATAATGTATGGCAGATGGGGATCCAGGGGAGTTTATTTTCATGAATCACACTGCTGTGAGGGCTGTATAACTCTTTGTACTGGGGGTCAAGCCAGATCTTGTCTTTCTCATCTGAAGGACATTCTGTGTGTGCCCCATGTTAAAACAAGGAAGGAGAGGAGTACAAATCATAAGCAGAGATCTCACCACAGACTCTATTTCTCGCGACCTCAAACTGAAGTATCATGTTTCCTGTCAAAGTACAGTATAGGTGTAACCCTTTTTGTTGTCCTGGAAGACATGTGATCATCTTCAGCTAGCATTTTGTCACTGTCTCCATAATAAAGTACATAAATGGAAACACGTTTCCAGAAAAAATCTAGAAGACAATTATTTCCCTCTCTCTGAATCTTCCCAAAGACACACTTCTACTAGGAAATTTTCAGACCTGCATGACAGCTTACTAAGGAATAAACTCTAGAAGACTGTATTTCTAAGAAGAAATAGTTAGTATGGCTTGTAAATAATTTTAATAATACTAAAAGGAAAGATTATTGCATTATCTGACACTTCAAAGAAGATCCACCCATTCTTTCTTGCAAATGGACTCTGTTGCATTTCCTTCCACATTCATTGTTCATCCTTCAGATTAGTGTACATCTTCATTTGGTAAGATCTTAAGAATATCTCCTCTTTTCTGCTGTTTCTTTGCTGTGGAAGTAGATTCTGTAGTTTGAGGCAAAATGTGTGATCTGCTCTTTGGCTTTCAGAGCTTTGTAAATTTTTTTTTCAATTCTGTTGTGGTTTGTAGTATCCTAGGAACAAAAAGATACTAGTGTTTGAAACATCAAAACTTACCAGTTAGTTAAAATGCAAAAAAATCTAGAATTTGCCAGGTAAAGAACAGCCAAGATTGCAAATAAAGTCTTTGAAGGTTGTGTGGCCTTTATTTTGTTAAAATCCAGCTTACTGAAGGATTGTCCCACATGCCTGTGTCCAGAAAGCTGTCACATAAATTGCATGCACATTTGGCAATGTTTCTTCCTAATATGAATGCTTATTTTATGGGGTATTTTAACCCCATTCTCTTTCTATGCAAAAGGCTCTCTACAATGTCAGCTAGCTAAAGAGAATGCACCATGCTGACCATGCTCTATGCAAGTGGCAGCTCTGGGCACAGCTCCTTATGTTTACATTGCAGAATAGGACTTCCATAAATATTTTTCTCTCGTGACTCAGGTTGTAAATACATTGATAAGGAACTGAGTGCCAAGCTGGAGAGCTGATGTGGGGAGGCAGCTGCCAACATGGGTTGCTGTGGATATGTTTGATCTATGCCACACTCAAAGGTAGCTAAGTGAGTTAACTAACTTCTGCAGTAATAAAGAAAGTTTTGTACTGTTTAAACCTAGATGAAATTATGACTAAATCAAGCATGAAGGGAAAGGGAATAAAATCTAAAATGAGAAGCAGAAAATATGTTTTGGGTTTGGTTTTTTTTCTGAAAACATTGCTTAGCAAATAAAGATCTTAAATTGAATACTTGAATCTATTTGCCAAAAAAAAAAAAAAAAAAAAAAATTTAAAAAAACCTCTATGGTTCCATAGACTTTTTTCCAACTAAAAACATAAATATTTTTTAAATTTAAATTAGGATGAACCCTTTTTAAATTTCTCATTTTTAAAATAGATCTTAGCTCTGCAATCATAACAATTAATTAAAATTGCAATGATAGGATTTTACAGAATATGTACAAATAAGATGTTTCATTGAGCAGCAGAAAACTTTGTTGTTTGGGGTTTTTTAATTTTACTATTTGCTTACTCATAAAGCTATTGAAAAATGTCCTTTCAAAGTCAAGAATAAACAACCTACATAGTTAGTACTGAGACAGCCAGCCTGTAAATACTAAGAGCTAAGCCCAGAGGAAAAGAATTCAATGCTTAGCTAGTTAGAGGAAGGGGGAAAACAAAAATAATTAAGTCAAACCAGGAAGAGATAAAAATAGATAGGAAAGCTAAAACAGAGGAAACTATTTTCACTCTGATCATTTCAATACTATCTTGATCCCTATGGTTAGAGATTGCCTTAAGAGTTGTGAGTTGAACTTTTTTAAAACTGTAAAGAATCTGTTGTTTTTATGTTGTTACCTTATTCCTGAGCTTTCAGGAGTGATATCTTGCAGAGCTTCCCTGAAAACACGAGGTCAGACATTTACTCTCAAAATAAAAAATGCATTAGAAGTTATCCTCTGATCTGATGACAAAGAGTAAGCATTAATGGTACTTCTGCCTGAAATTTTCTCCCTGCTGAATTTTGTGACCCTGTGCTTTCAAGGGCAGCTGTCCCTGCAATTCTGCAGCCCAAGGTGAGACCCAGTCCTGCCAAGAGGCTGCTGGTCTGCAGAGCGGCCACAGCACAAAGCCTGATTTCTTTGAAGCAGAATATGGGGAAAAAAAAAAGAAAAAAAAAAAAAGGCTTTGCAGTGAGGCAGCATGTGGCTTTTTGGGGCGCTCAAGGAAGTGTGGAACAGACCCCTCTGACACTGCTGGTACCTGTGAGCCACCCTGGGTCCCCCCTTGTCAGTGTTCGTGTTGTTTCTGAGCTCTGCGCACGAGAATCTGACTGTAGTTTGCAACACAGAACAATAAAACACAGCTAAAGCCAATTTAACCTTGTCCCACACAGCACATAAACCCCCCACTGTTCTGTCTCCTTTGGCCTGATTTGTCTCCTTTTTGGTCTCATGGGGAGCTTTCCATGTTGGTCTCTGCAAAAAGGGTCAGTGGCCTCAACTGGTCCTGTATCAGAGCAGAGCAGGAAAAGGAAATTGATGGACTGAACAGCAAAAAAGCCTTACAGTACTTTAAAACCAGCTTTCATCATGTGAGGGGCTCCTTTGGCTCCATATTGATTTGATTGTGTTATCTTCAGGAAAGCATCTGTTTTAATTTACAGTTAATGCTCCAAGGGCTTGAATCCTGAGTCACAAATCCACCCCCATCCCCTCAAAATGAACAAAGGTAATATTAATCTCAAACACAGAAAGCAAATGAGTGAATGGAAAAAAACACAAACATGCAATGACTCTTTGATTTCAGGATACATCATACAAAATCCAAAAATCTTTCTTTGCTGTCACCCCAAGGTCTTTGCTCTCTCACTGTTGTTTTACCAAGAGTAAGCATTAGCTGGAGATTTTGATCAGATTTGGGAGAAATGTAACTGGGGTGTGATCCAAAATTATTCAGGAAATTCAATTTTGTAGATGCCAAAACTCATTTGAATCTGTTAGAAAACAGTTTTGGATGGAAACATAGATGGACAATTAAACAGTTCAAAGATTTCTTTTAAACAAGGCTCTTGTTCTCTAATGGATCTATTTGTTCAAAGCCAAAATAAGAGAGAAAATATCAACAACAGTAAAACAGAGTACAACCTCTAAAGAAACAATGCTGTAAGTAAAAAAAAAAAAAAAAGTTTTATTCAGCCTAACACTATATTTCCAGGTTGGTGACTGTGGCTGTTGAAGAAAGTAGTCATAATTTCTGGTTTAGGACAACCCAAATAAAAATTAATGTGAGATTCTTCAGGTTAGCAGCAAACCCAGCAAAACCATCATTCACATGGATATGTTTTTCTTGACTTTTATTATAGTAATATGTTTTATCTGTACAGCATGCAGGCTGTTATTCTAATAACTGTTGTTATGCCTGAAAACATCTTCCACATCCTGATTCTGAAATTTTTCTATGCAAAGAAAACTGGTATTTTCACAGCTTAGGCTTGTTTTGTGATCAAATCTACCCTTTGCTGCTGACTGACTTCAGATTTTCAGGGTAATTTCACCCACAACTTTGAATGCCTTGGGCCCAGGCAGAGGAATGAAAGGCAAATGTCTGAATTTTGGCACAAAGCCGTCAGCTGTGCTTCAAACTGCCTTAATGAGCCCTAAGGACAATTTCAACAAATGGCCTCCCAGTACTGACATACTGGCTCTCCAAGAGGTTTGTGGACTTTGAAAGATGAGCACAGTGAACCTGTTAGAGGGAGATAAAGAAAAACACTGAGGCATGGTCAAGTAGGGGCCCCCCACTCTGCAGCATGCAACTTGAAACACAGCATGGTGAGATTGAAGACTTGGCTTCCTTAAAATAAAGTCAAATATTGGTGTTAAAAGACTCAGCATAAAGGAAGAGAGAGTGGGATAGAAGAGCTTGAGGAAACTTCTGCCATCTAACCATTGCTGGTCTATCCTATCAAGCAGTAAAGCCATCTCAGTTGCTGGCATGTTTGCCTGTCTTCCAAAAACCAAACTGATGAAAAAAAAAACCCACTTTTCTTTCCTTCTGCTGGTGTTTCTGTTGAAGTTGAAATTATTTCCAAAGAGCTGATACAGCAGATTTGCAGTTGGGTACAGCTGTTGACAACTCCTTTCCCAAGTGATGAATTCCAACAAGGGCAGTGCCTGCTGCTGACCAGAGCCCACTTAGCAGGCCGACAGCTGAAATCTGCACAGCAACTCTTTTTATGACACACCAAACAAGCCAGGGCACTTTCAGCCTGGGAACAAGGGAATAAAATATTGATTTAGTTATGGCAAAACAGTAAGACAAGCCAGGCTGTATCTCCCTACAAACTGCCAATCTGCCATCTGCTATCCTTTCATTTTCCCTCACACCAGTGATGCAAGGAGTGTCCAAACTCCAGCACGTGTTTTGCAAACAGCAGTGCCCAGTGGGCTGTTGCTGAAGGTCTGCCATCAGCGTCAGCCCTGCTCCAGCCTACTTAACCATTTAATTTGGTAAGTGTCAATATGGCCTCTTTGTTCTCCTCGGCACCATATGCTATCTGATTAAAAGTCAATCAGGCTTCTCTCAGCTCCTCTTTCTTTCAGGAAGATCTTTGGCAGCTGACAGCCCCCCCGCCCCGGGAATCTTAGGTAAAGGACAGCTGTGTTCTGTGGAAGTGCTGCAGTTACTGTAAGCATTGCAGCTCTGCTCCAGGAACACTGATGTGACATGGGGCATCATTGCACAGCTCATGGTGCAGACATGTGATGGAAACACAAGCATGCCCTGCAAGCTGGGCAAGGAGAAGGGTTCAGAGGTAAGGTAGAAAGTACAAGGATGGGTATAAAATTGTGAACTTTTGTTCATAAATTAGGTAAAGGAAGGACATGAGACTTGTTCAGACAAAAGCGCTTAAGTGGTTTATTCATTTCCCCCAAGACTTCAAACAAGTTACACAAAACAATTTCTATTGGGCAAAAGTCAAAGGTTGATGAAGACTAGAGGTGAAAAGGGGGGAACAAGATAAATAGAAGGAGGCAATAATAGATCCCAGTATCATGCTCTTAGAGACATTGCTCACAAATATTCAAGGTAGAAATCTCTCTTTTACAAATTCTGTGTTGCTTTACTGCTCTTGCTCATATGAATGCTCTGTGCACACACTTCTAATTTTTTGAGGGCCATTAATTTACGTTCTCTTATTCATGGTCCTCTGAATCATCAGGTTTGATTTTTAAGTAGGAGCACGCAGGAGTGCATACAAGGCAGATGAAAAGACAGGGTTTATTTTCAACAGTGTTAGACAGGAGAAAGGCAGCCTTAAATCCTGTTTCTGGCAGAGCTGTAACTCTCTCTCTCTCTCTCTCTCTCTCTGTCTCTCTCTCTCTCTCTCTATATATATATATGTATATATACATATAGTAACTGAATAACTAAGGCTATTCAGACCTCCTGAATAACCTTAACCAAACCTCACATGTCTGATCAGTGCCCCTATCTCCTGTGACCCTGTCAGATCTGTCCCAAGGAGCCAGCTCACTCACAATTGCTCTCCAGCTCCACGGTTGCCTAATCCAGCATTCAGTCCATATGGCAAAATTCATCTTGGACTTTTCTTCCCTTCACACTGGAAGTGAAAAGTTTCTCTTTCTCCCTACAGGGTTTCTCTTTGCAGGGGAGATTGTCTGTGAGACTTTTTTCCTGTAGGTAAAAGTGATGACATGTCAGAGGACAGTCCTCTGCTCACAAGCTGCTCTGAGGCACTGCCAGGGGACCATCCACCAGCTGCCTGCAAGAGATGGAGAGAAAAGCAGCGGTGGTTGCAGTGTGCAGACCTGGCACAGCTCACCTGCCAGTCTGCTCCAGCCCTGCTTTAAACTTCACCCACTGTAGGACCTGGACCAAGGTCAGGTCCTTACAGCCAGTGTGTGCTGCAGCTTGATCAAAGACAAAACACTCAGGTCTGCAGTTACATTTGCAAAATGGCTTTTCACTGGTCTTGTAATAAGAGCAGTGGGGAACTGGTTATAAAGATCTAGCTTTTCCTTTCCTACTGTATTGAATTTGCTCACAAACAGTGTTTTTTTTCTTTTTAACTTGCCAGTTTGGAAAATGCAGTTCAGCTCTGTGTCATCACAAGTGTGCTGGCAGCTTCCAGCTGAAAACAGGAATCTGAGCTCCTGCTTCAAGAGCTGGATCTTATACACTGAGTTGAGTCATGAAGTTCTGGACAGTGTATTGTGAACATAGTGGTGGCTGCCAAGTCTGCTGGCTTTTTACCATGTGGATTAAAATAGGTGTCACTTTATGCTTCCTGATGAAGTACTGGGCAGCATTAGTGTGTCTTTTGGAAGGAATTTTGAGATTTAACTTCTATATAGGCAGTTTCATATGAGAATTGTTACTTGAAGATTTGTTGTTGTTGTTGTTCATTCCTACTGCTGTGGAAGTATCTGTGTTTCTGGGTTATTATTATTTCTCTTTGCTATTCTATTTTTTCTGTGCCCTTCTTTATACATCTCATCTTTTTGGACTGCTCTTTTCAGGGAAAGACTAATGCGTCTACATTAAAATATAAAGCAATCAAGAGGATTGATCAGGTTACAACACTTTGAATCCTATTACAATGAACTGTTTGCTATTAATTGTTAGTTAATGATAGGTTACAGAAGGTTATATTCAAAATATAGAACAGAACTTTAATGTTATTAATTAATTGATTATTTATATTAAACATGCTCTGGAAATTATTCATTATTATTAGTCATTATTCATGCCAAGATTTGAAAGTTGGTAGGTAGCCCATGTCATGCCATTAATCTAAAATGGAATAATAGGGGTTCTCTACCCAGGTTGTTAACTTATATTAGTCCCTGAAAATCATTGTCTTGGGATAGTACCAGATTCTCTTGCTTGCTCCAGAAAAAAAGAGCTACGTACATGCCAGTCTTTAAAAGTTGAAAATAAACTTTGTCCTTCTTCAAGACAGGCATCTTACACAGTTGGGCTGAAGTAGCTACAATCATAAAGTGGTAACATATGAGCTTTTTGATCTTCTGAATGTTGAACAAGCCAAAGAAGCTAATGGTTCTCTACCCAGGTTGTTAACTTATATTAGTCCCTGAAAATCATTGTCTTGGGATAGTACCAGATTCTCTTGCTTGCTCCAGAAAAAAAGAGCTACGTACATGCCAGTCTTTAAAAGTTGAAAATAAACTTTGTCCTTCTTCAAGACAGGCATCTTACACAGTTGGGCTGAAGTAGCTACAATCATAAAGTGGTAACATATGAGCTTTTTGATCTTCTGAATGTTGAACAAGCCAAAGAAGCTGTCCTTGTACCTCTGTCATGGTCACTGCAACTCAGAGCTGAGTTACACTGGTGTGGGTTTGCAGAAGAGTGCTGTGCTCCCTCTCAGCCTCATGCCACAGCTGTCACTCTAATGCCACCGAGCACTTTCATTCACTTCAGGGAGGTGGACTGTGCTGCTGTCTGCTTCCCACAATGGCTTTATTGGCTCTGACTAAGGCACTTTCTCACTGTCCAGAAGCATGTGACTGGGACAGGTACAGGTTACTTGTCCTATCTGACTCTCATTTCCCAATGACAGCCAAGTGGGACTTTTGCTGTGACACTTGGGGATTGCAATGAACTCTGCCTGGGAGGGAAAACAAGATCTCACTTGAGTGATGAGTATTTGCTCAGCTGGCAAATGTAGGTTTAAAGAGAAGAAAACCTCACCCCATCACACCATTCTTTTTTTGTCTGTCTGAACCTGCCCCTTGGCTCAGTCTACCTCTGCATGGGCCTCAAGGCAGCTGGCATCATCCCAGACAGCAAGCTGCTGTTCTGCTGAACCTCCATCAGTGGCTGCCTATTTTTTGGCATGACTGTGCCAGCAGCACATCCAAAGACTTCAGTTAGAAAGCCTAAGCTCAAACCATGCTCAGCTCAGTCTGGGCAGCCTCTGCTCTGTGCAGTGCCTGTGCTGAGACTGACACGTGCCCTGATGCAAGGCAGGAGGGTGTGCTAGAAGAAACCTCTGCAGCAGCTTGGAGAGGAGCTGGGTGATGCCAGGAAGCACACAGCAAAGGACACTATTTATGCCTGCCCTTGCTGGCTCTGAAATCAGTCTCTCTCAAGAGGCCCACATGCTGCAGCATTTCATTCTGGCCTTCATTGTAGGCTTTGCTTGATGCTTGACACTTACCTTCCAGTAATGTTGACAAATGGCTTGTGCTTATAAGTGAGTATGCCCATGTACTTTCCAGGACCTTAACAGTTCATTTTACCTTCCTCAACCTGCTGCTGAAATTTTAAGACATTTTTTATCCACTTGCTGGGCAACTTGAGCAGTCACAGGTCTCCAATAAGATGACAGTGTGTGCCACTGAGGCAAGGAATTAAATGACATTTTGTACCTTTTTCCTTCCACTTGCATTACTCCACCTTTTTTCTTTACTACTCCTACAAATATTTCTATGCCACTGTTTTCAAAGCATCAGCATTTTTTGCTCTTTTTTTTCTGACCTGTGGATACTTCACGCTCTGTGATGTATTAGTCTCTCCATATTTTTTGGTGATCTTATTGGGATTCATGACTCATTAACAGGCACAACCCTTTTACACTTTTTTCAGCATTTACAAGGGGCATCAAACCTAGCAAAAATGAGGAACAGTTCCGTGTAAGGGAATGATTTGAGAGGCACCCTCAGAAATATGAAAGTGGCATGTGGTATTCAACTTGTTACAACCTGTCTGGCTCCTGAAGCATGGAAGTTGTTAAAGCACGGTTGAACTTACCCTGACTAATACCCACTGCTCAGCCCAGGTGGAAACTTTCATCTCCTGCCCTCTTTTCATCCTCCCTAGCCCATTATTGTTATTTGGAAAGGTCCTACTACTTGCTAGGAAGTGAAATTAAAGGATATAAATAGGGAAGGGAAATGGTATGGAAGGACAGTTCTCCAGAAAATGTATGTCCTCTGTACAATGACTATAATGTACCATAAGGGTCTTGGTTTCTTATTTCCATAAGTGTAGAGACTTAAATTTTTTCTAAGGCAACATGATACAGCTGGTTCTGCCTAGGAATTAGTTTTTCCCCAGTCAATAGAAACTGAGCAGTAATAACCTTAATTAACATTTGCATAATTGTGATTAGTAACTTACAAAGAAACTGTTGTAGTAACATTATAAAAGATTATTTAGCAGTTATTGAATTATGCTTTCTTTATTTAATTATTTTTAAGTCAGAGGGAGCAGCATCCAGGAGGTGTCTAGTTGATTAGCAATTAAACATATTAAGTAGCTGTGAGCTGAAGTAATTAAGAGAAGTTTAAGCACTGTCTAGGTCAAGAAAGAGCTACAAGAAGGCTGAGTGTTTCCTGAGGAGTCCAGCTAAAACATCGATGTTGTCCAGCTTGAAGCTGAGTTCTGGGCTGTTCATCACTGTTCACTGATGGTTTCATAAGCTTATTCTCAAGAAGTGCTCCTGGAGCACTAATGCCTAATTCAATTAGATGGTACACTTCATTATTTACTGCTCAGCTTCAGCGCTGCTATGAGAATTGGGGCCTAGGATAACTCTTTTTTTCAATGTCAAATTACCTCAAGTGTCAGTTGTGATGGATCCAGGACTAACTTCCAACCAAGATTAAAGCTCCATGACTTTGCCCTATGCATGCTTTGAATTTTTAAGTGGATGATCAGAAAGAAGCCAGTAAAGGGGAAGTGAGAAGTGAACCTGAAGAGAGATAACACCTGCAGGTTCCTCTGGAAGAGCAAAACAGACCAGTTGTGATTAACAATCAGCAGCAGGTTACCAGAGACCAGAAACAAAGACATAAGTCTCCTAATAAGGCACTGTGAGAAGTATCAGCTCAGATTTTTATTTTGAAGTATGAAAGCACTGAGGCAATGGTGTTGAAAAATGCAGACCATTTTAAAAAGAGAGATCTGTATTTTTGTCTTGCAGAACCCAGAATATATCATAATTTTTAAAAGATCAGAAGGAAAAAAAAATGCAGAAACCCAATTAAAAACAATGATTGTCAAACATGATAAGGAAGTTCCTTTCATTCCCTGAACTCTAGAGTTTGGTGTTAGAGAACCACTTCCACACATGGAGCTTCTTCATCATTTACAGACACTGCAGAGAAGAAAGATTTCAATGCTTTAGGAGTTATTAATGGACTGATATTACTGCTAGTCCTGCTGAAGAGCTTTCAGCAAATGAGACTTTACAGAAAGAAAATTAAAAAATAATGATAGAACAGTTTCTCTTGCAGCTGCCCACCTTTGGATTTATTACAGTTGATCTGTACTTACAATCTGATGTGTGTTCTTCACATTCAGCCTTCTAGACTTTATTCTACCTTTATCTTTCCTGAGCTTATTTTCTTCTTTCCTCTCATCATCACAATGATCTATGGGATAGCACACTGCCAGAGAAGTCCTTGTAACTGGCTGCACCCAACTTCTCTGCCATCCCAACAATCTTTACTCTTGTCCCTCTGGTTTTGTTTGTTCTCAGATATTTTTTGGTTCCATTAGGAAGAGATTGATCTTTCTGGTCCCAGCATGCGAAATTATTCTCATCTTTGTAAAGTGGAAGTGACAAAAGGTGTATGTTTTCAATTAATTTTTAAGACTCATTCTTACCTAGATTGAACATCTCTAAACTTGAACTTCCTTTTTGCTTTGACAACAAGCTGAAAATGAGACTGCTTAGCTGAGAAGGAAATGAATTATTAACCTTTTCAAACACCAAGAGAATCAGCTAATGAAAACTCCATATTTTAGAGATCTTTGAGAAGTAAGATTTTATAGAAGGCAGAAGAAAAGCGACTGAAATATGAACTAGAAACACAGAACATTTATGCCATGTAACAAGCTCCTAAGCTAAAAAAAAAAAAAAAAATTTAAAAACCCCTAAATTATGTGCCTTTAAAATGAACCACATTAGGGTATAACAGACCACTATGTGCAATGATTACTAAATGCTCCAATGTTAGACTAGAGCATCCAAAATACTGTTTCATTTTAGCATATAGGAGACCCACAGCTCTTTTTATTGCATGCTTTGGCTGTGCTTCTGTGTGTTCCAACTGTGAATTTTCACTGCACATTGAGTATGGAATAATCTGATTTCACACAGCAAAACCTGGCAGACTTAAATGAGTTTCCCTGATTCAAACACAAGATGTTTCAGTTTTGCACAGATTTCACATCAGACTTGAAAATTCTTTTTAGGCAAAAGCTTCACCAAAACAGACTGGATTTTTCTGAAGCTGGTCACCAATCCATTAAAGTTCATAATCAGGAGAAAGTGCAATAAAAGCACAGTAAAATAAGAAAAATGTGCCACATCCATTGGAACAAATGAGAGAACAGCTTCTATTGACAGTTGCTTTATTACTGGAAAAATCCTTTTCTGCGGGGCAGGGAGGGCTGGATTGCACAGACCATCCTGCAAAGGCAAAGCCTAGCTGCTGTTAATCCTGGCTTTTGGCGGCTGAGAATCTGCACTCTGGGTCTGTTCAGCCCACTCCTTTTTGAGAGCAGTGGCAAAGATGATAAATTTCTGCACTGCTGCATCCCCAGTCACAGTAATCAGACACCTTCAGAGATTCCTCCTGCAGCAGCACCACTTCAGCGTTCACTGAGCCAGAAATGCCAGGGAAATCTGGTGGAATAATGCTTTTTGCCTCAAGCGAGTCCCTTTTCATGAGCTGGGCAAGTTGGTTCTATTCTTCTTCTAAGCGGCAGGGGCTGAACTGGGCATCAACACACTGCAGCCACGCTGGGTTTGGCAGCATGTTTGCCTCCAAACCCGGCGGTGCGGGAGCTGCTTCCCGTGCAGCTCAGCGGTTCCCTTTGGAGCCTGGGCGAGAAGAGGAGGTGGCTGGCACAGCTCCACCCGCCCGTGCTCACAAATCCATCTCACAAATCTATCTCAGTGTATTTACTGGAGCTGTGAAGCCTGCTAGTGGTGGGGATTGCTCATTAGCTTATGTTCACAATTATCCCTAAGGAAGGGAGGACTACAGCCTCTGCTTTCAGCATGTAAATTGAGTGAAGTTTGAAGCTACTGCTACACAGAATCACCAAATGGCAGGCTGTCATTACTGCAGTTGGTTTTCAGAATGCCATTTTAATTGAACTAATTATCACAGACTTCAACAGGTATTTTGAGGTTTTAATGAACACTTATAAGAATTTTAATCATGCTCCCATTGAAGGCAACACTAAAAATGCTTCAACGGCTTTGCATCACTACACACAGTGGAGAATATTTATTTTTCTTATATAACTAAATGCTGACATAGATCTGCAGCTCACACAATGGAAAGCTTTAAACTCAGGTGCTCATGACTCATTCTCTTTGGAATATTTAGACAAATAGAGCCTCAAATAAAAAATAATTAAAGCAAATTAATAGCTAATTTAGGATGTTACCAATAATAACATCATGAAGACACAGAAGCTGGAAGATGGAAGACACACAGAAGATGGAAGCACCATATTTCATTCTGATAACAAATGAGAAAACCTGCAAGCACCAGCCCTGCTTCTGCAAAATCCTCCTGACAGCATCTGTTCAAAGGCAGAGAGAAACTCTGTCCTGCACTTACTAAAGTGTGTCTAATTCAGTCACAGTAATTAGGACTCCAAATGAATTAATTGGAATAATCTCACTGATTTCAGCAGGATTATTCACCAGATCAGTAGCTAATATGTGCAAAAAAGGAATGTGCTGCCCGGAGGAGGAAGTATGAATAGCAAAAATGTTTAGATCTGGTTTCCTGTGGCTTTTTGTTGTGTTTTGTTGTTGTTGTTGTTGTTGTTGTTGTTGTTGTTGTTGTTGTTGTTGTTGTGTTGTTGTTGTTTTTTCACCTACAGAGAGAAGCATTCAGCCTGTTCCATTATTGACCTGACCAGGTGTTACTTTTTTGCCTGCTCTGCACGTTGTTGTGCAGTGTGCTGAATCAGGGCTGTCTCACCATCCATAATGTCAGAACATGTATAGGACAGTAGTTGTTGCTCTAGAGAAACAGATCTTTTAACTATATTTGCAACTACCAAAAAGCTAAGTGTGGAATTCCCATGCTGAGGGCATGCTGAGGCGTGCTCTTAAGGGTGCCCTTAAGTGTCTGAGTAGTGATGCAGGGCACACAGATATGACCTGTGACCTCCTGGAATGGCAGCTCAAGACCAGCAGGGTGCTCTAGAAACAGATGTCCGGTGTAAAATGAGACTGTGCACTCTCATTTAGCCACCTGAGCCTCTCCTCGAATATCTTTCTATGCTTCCCATTTTCTGGTAGCACTAAAAGAGTCTGGGGATACAATCAGCTGTCCTCAGCAGAAAAATGTGTGAACAAAAGGTAATGGCAGGTTCCACATACGTTGCTTCAGCTAGAACATCTAGAGACAGTAAGCTAACTTAGCCAAGCTTTCAAGGAATGTGTAGTGGGTAATCTAGGAGGAATATAATGTCCAAGGGCAATAAAGACATAATAAAGGGCAATAAACAAGATCTAAAAGCAGTCATCTGGCCTTCTCACAGACTCGCCAGGATTCTAACAGATGTTGGCATAACTTGTCATTTATAAAGCTTTTACACAGACAGAGTCCTCAGTTGTCCCAAGAAAGTCATTAAAGTGCATCTCTACTCTTTACATTCCAATGCCCTCATTTTCTTTATTAACCTCCCTTGCTGTAGTTTAAACCCATTAAATGTTGTCTTAATCCCACTTGTGGTAGCTTTTTACATATGTAAAGGCTTACTGTGACATCTTCTCACTGTAATCAATTAAACTGTGCCACTTTCTTTCCTTTAGTCTTTTTTTTCTGCTGCTAGACCATGTATTCTAGACTGCTGATAACACTTTGTGTTTTCATGTGGCTGCTCTTTGACTGCAGAAGCCCTGACTCTTCTCAGTCTCACCTTTTACTCCTTAGTGAATGCTTTGCAAAGTATATGGGGCTGGTCCTTGCCCTCAATGCCTCCATCAGTTGAATAAATGGCATCAGAACAGCCAGGTGTTAGTTGTGTGGCTTATGCTGGCTGTCCCAAGGGTTTCACCTGGTAATTGCCATCAAGAAAAAAGGTCAAAAAAAGATCAGCTAATGAAAACTGAGCAGAAATTATATAAAAGTCTGGAGTAATGGATATTCTTTTTTACTCATTATGTCCCACAGTTGATATCAAAGTTCAGATTTGATTCTTGACTTTGTTTGAACTTCAAAAGGTGTGAACCTTTTTTTCTGTATGAAGGGATGGCTTCCAAGGTTTCCTGTAGTTCTGCTCAAAGAAACCCCTTCCTTTTTCATTCCTCTGTTCAATATTTGACTCTTTTTATTTGACCTTGTGTCTCTAGTTCTTAGTGAAACATAGAGCAGTGCGGAGTCGTAAAATTATTGCAGGGTTACTTCTCTCTCTCTTGGAAATTAGACATCACTGTGAACTAAGTTCTAGCGCACTCACCTCTAGAGGGCCATCAGTTTCTGACAACATTCATTTTTCAGACTCTAAAAATTAAGTTTTTAATTGCAAAGGAAACCTCTGTAAACCAGAGCAGCACCATCTTGCTGCATCTACAGCAGACATACACAATAGCTCAGAGAAATGTGAACTACCCTCATTTAACTCTGCCCACCACTGGTAAGGGCAAGTCAAAATTCAGTATAAGACTGAGTAAATGTTGTCTGGGTAGGAGAGAGGGGCAGCAGAAGGAAATTGCAATTCCAGACAAATCTGGACTAATAAATCATCATTATTTTATCCATGAACTCTTACAGCAGACATCAGAGTTCAAAGCTGTCAGTCTACCTGGCCACTAGCTTCCAAAGTGGATAGGTAGGAAAATTCTCTAAATGGATTAATTTAGCAGCTGAGTCATTTCAAGGATTTGTTTCTCTGGTATAGATAGTAATATGCATGTGATTGGTGTCTTGGAGCTGCAACAAATAATAAGAATTAAACATTTTCTTCCACATCCCAGCAGGATTAAATAGAGAATAGATTGATATAATATATATTATGAACTATGTATGGTGCATACCTTTAAAAATGTCTCTTTAGAGAACTATCACCAAAGAGACAAAGGGTGGTATTAACTTGTGGTATCCCACTTGTTCAGACCAACTGGAGTGATATTTGCATCTCTTCCAGATGAGATCTTAAAGCTGAAAAATTGTGATAGGTTAGAGAGCATTGTTGAAATAGCTAAATTCTGTACTAGGCAGCTTAAAAGCATCCAAATGGCTTATTTTTCAGCTGTGAAATAGAAGTCTTTTCCACTGTTCTGGAAACATGGGATTCAAGGTGACTTCACAGGGTGTTAATGGAAGAATGATCTGCACCCTGCTAACAATATTTCATGAGCGATGATGTAGCAAATAATGTAGTCTATTACACTGTGCCACCAGACGCCATCTGAAAAACACATTGCTAGCTTTAGCATCCCAGATTCAATCAACTTTCCACAGAAATGACACTGATGCTGACTGTAAAAGACAGTGTGTCCTCAGCCTTGACTGACAGCTCCTTGGATGTGGCAGTAATGTCCCTTTTCTAGTACCTCTACCACCAGCTGAATTTCTGATGGCTAATGAATGATGATGGTTTTGTCTTCCCTTTGATATGGACAGACACTTGTTTCAGTATGGGGCACCTTGGACATCCTCAGCACCATTTGGACTCACCTCCCTTTTGGGTTCAAAAGATAGGGAAGGGAAGGAATAAAGCTGAGGACTGACTACACTGTCTTCAGAATATACTTCCTTTTTCCTTTTCAGTTTCTAGACACTCTAGCAAGCCTTTCATTGCAAATCACTTCTCCTGGAGCACCATTAGAGTGATGAACATTTTAAATGGAGTCAACATATTCTGCAGAAGAATAGTTGTAATGACATGCATGCTCAAGTTTGCCCCCAGGGGCTTACAGAATAAAATTAAACGGACAGAGGACAGACTCACTAGGACATGAAAGGAATTTGCTCCAAGTAAATTGGCGAGTAATTTGTTTGAAGTTTGAAATATATTTTCAAAGGTCAAGGCCTTGCTGCTTATCAATTTTGTTTATCAATTGACACTGTTGTTAACTTCCCCCAAAATAAATTTGCACTACTGGCATCAGAAAGAATATCTCCTGTAATACCTACTCTACTGGCTAAGGGGAAAATTCTTAAATAAGAGTCTAGGCTTTCTGCTTAGACCTTGCCTAGGGTGAGTGTGACATAGAAAATAACAAACTTTAATGACATTTTAATGGAAGAAAATGAAAACTTGTCTCTTATCTTCTGCAGTTCAGCCATTGGTAACTGTTGTAATTGTAGTCTTTTGAAGTTGTATTACATCAGTATGAGTAAAAAGAGATGTGTGTTGCCCTGAGCTATCTGAAGGTAGGTAATGCAAATAGCAGTGCTAACAATAGTTAGTCACTGGCAATGGGCAGAAATTAATAGAAATTCAGGAAGAAAGAGTGAGAATAACAGCTGAGGAGAAGATAACTATAAGCAATTTATAAATTCTGAGTTACATCTTACAGAACACAGCGTATTTTCTGTTAAATTTATTTTAGCATTGTTTTTTGTCCTTTTCCTTGTCTTTCTCTTTCTTATGTATATATATAATTAAAACCATGTATGTTTAAAATACCTACATATAAATAAAGCTTATATATGTGGTTTTCATTTTAAATGAAGATTTTGAACAGAAAGAGGAAAAAGCAGTAAAGAAAATAGTGACTCCAGCTTCCTTTTTCCATGACCACTATCTCAGAATTTTTAGAAGTGGGAAACACCAGTGGGAAGATTTTCTGGAGGGCTGACAAATACATGGCAGGCTGGCAACCCCCTCAACAAAGTCTGTCATTGCTCCTGCCTTCTCTCCCACTTAGATGCCAGTAAGCTTTACTTCTCCAAGGGAATCAGTTGCACAGAGCCATAAGCTTGCTGTCCATTTTAAGACATAAAATTAGCAACAAGAGAGATTTATCTTGGAGGGATCTATCCCTTTGCCTCACTCCTTTTTCAGCTCAAAGCAGAAGCCTTGGTGACCACTCAGTTTTTGCCTACCTTTCCTTCCAGTTCCCTGAAAACTTTCACCATCATACAGCTAACTTTTTCTTTTCAGCAATAAAATAGAGCAGGACCACCTTCAGAAGAAGCCAGGAAGGCAATCTTTTCCCCACTCAATTAAATTTCTCTTGGCGTTTTCTATCTCTGCACCTCTCGGTGCCCATGCAACCTATGCCCCCGCAGGGCTCAGCGTGAGCAGCCGCCTGCCGAGGCAGAAGAACTGCATTTAGTCTGCAGCAGGAGTGCTCAGCACTTGGTACTTTTCCTAACACTTGACTGGGAAAATTGGCTGGGGAACCAGAGACCTGATGCAAGGAGTGACTACAAGGTATGAGCAGAAACCTCCATGTTTTAACACCTGGGGATGAAGCATACACAAAAAGAGAGACTGAAAGACTTCTCCAGGGGGGCTCTGCTCCATCCTGACCTTTCCCTCCTGTGTTACTCTTTAGTTATATATTGTCATTCTACCTCCTGTGAAATGACAGTGCCTTGTCATGTACCAAGAGCACCAGCATCCCTGTGGGAAAAGAGCAGGACTGAAGCTATACAGCAAGTCCTGCCTGGCAGGAGGTCACTTTCATCCACAGTTTCGTAGGGCCATGATCACTGCTAGCTCATCTTCTTTCTCTCAAGTTAGTATTCTGACAGGCACTGGGCAAATGATTGCAATACTTGAGTTTCCTTTACTGTAAAGAGAGGAAAGATTGTCATTTTCTCCCCTGGGAAGTGTGCTGTAAAGAATAATTAGCCCCTGTTTATAAAGCAGTTTGTAAAGAAGAAAATGTCTGCGGAAGGGCCAAGCACAATATACTAATGTTACTGAACTGGTGTTCAAGCTAACAGCTCTTTGCTAATCTTTGTAGAGGAAGGAGAAGGGACAGGTCTCCAGTCCATCACTTTGAACCCAAAGGGAGTTCATTCGTCCTTTACTTGCTGGATGAGATCTCAGCTATTTCCCATCGTTCTCCAAAGTTTCCCACAGGCCATGTTTGCAGAGTGAGCTGCAGGGAGTGCAGCCTGGTATTTCATAGTCACACCAAGTTACGTACAAGCAAGTGTATCCTGGCAGTCCCTCAGTCCTGGGCCAGCTGCAGGCCACTGTGGTGGCCAAGCTCCACGCATAACACCAGACCAACCCTGGTCCACCCTTTCTCTGAACTCAGCCTCAGCACACATGAACAAGAGGTATATTTTCTTTTAGTTCTGAGACATGCAAAATTCCTCCAGATCGCTTAATTCTGCTTTGCCCCGTGTCTCACAGTAGGTCTTCTTAACTCCTGTCTCTAAATGAGGCAGAACTTCCCAGCCACAGGCAGTTCATTTAAATATAAATATAAAAGCTGTGCTGGAGGAAATGGTTTCTGCTCAGCAATTTGGATATGAAATCAAATAATTTCTCTGCTGTTTTCAAATTGGTGGCTAACGGACAGTAACAGTGAAAAAGGGGGACTGCAAGTCTGGGTTTACCTGAATTAAAGACATTCATTCCTCTGTGTGTAAAACCTATATTGAAAGTAGTGTGTTTTCGATTATGACATGAGCTTATGGAATTTTTCTTCTTTGATCTCTAGAACACCAGAGAGAAAAGCCTTTAACCCTCAGGAAATTGTTACATGTAGAATTATACACCAATACTATCAATTATTCTTTCTCATGTTCACAAATAATAACAAAGGGATGAATTGATGGGTATGAGTTCTACTTCAGGCAACAGGAAACACCAGCTACAAATAAAAAAAGGAATGGATAAAGAAATTGGCTATCTGAGCTTCCCTGAAACACAGAAACAGGTGCTGAAAGCATAGGAATCCAATAGTGATTTCTGATCTCTTATGTCACAGAAAAAAACCTCAAGGACTTGTCTTTGAGTGAAAGAATGGTTCCTGTTCTTTTTCAGAGGAAGTCAAAGGGCAGCCAAAACATCAGTATTTTCTTCAATGTCCAATTATTTTTGTACTTTCAAATGTAAGGCACTACAGTGAGCTCCTTCTTCCACCATAATTTGGGTTTTGGAAGGAGCAGTGCAATATTAGAAGCACACAAATTGTGGGTTAGAGTCCCCTAGTTTCTTGTCCACTTATCTTGAGCTGCCTTGTCACAAACTTCCTCACCTTCTCTCATGTACAAGTCACTCTTTCCTGTGAGATGTCTAAAATTCTTTCTTTCACCTTGTAAGAAATAATTAATTCTCCTAAATACATTCTCTTTTATCTAAATGTCAATACCTTACAGAGACTCACAAAAGCACATATGTGCATTTTCCTTGCATCTTAACATTTTGCAGCCTTGCAAACCTTTGCTTTTTTCTGAGCTGAAGCCTATATCAGCACATGTAGATGATCTGTGCAAAACTCCCTGGCTATGGGATGTTGGCTTCTTTTATTCAGCTGCTAGAGTGGTTTGCAGAAAGCTAAATATTAAGTATTTTTCTCATATTGTTTTTCTATATAAACTTCACCGAGTTTGGCACAGGGATGATAGTCATTTCCTATTGGGAATTAAAGGTGAGCAGAAAGGTGTATAAAAGCTCTATGTTATATAACATCCTTTGAACCTATGACCCAAATAATCTAAAGTGAATAAGAAGATTGCAAATAAAGGTATCACACAGTAGATGAGTATGGACGATGTGGGTGTTGTGATGTGGGTGTTGTCTTGCTCTGTGAGCTATAAGCTGGCCCTTCATGAATTTACAGTGCAATAATTTTTTGAACAAGAATTGTTTCAATCTTTGTAAGCATTTTGCAGCTGAGGTCTATGAACACTGAACAAATCAAGATTGGATAGGAAAGTTGGAGGTTGGAGGTGCTGACTTTCCTTCTCCCTTCCACAGCCTGTGGCACTAGCATTGGCTGTGATCTAGGCTTTGGTCCATTATGAAAAAGGATTTGTCTTTATTCCTTATGGTTCCTTGGATCTATCAATTTCATTTCTACTCACAACATTTCTATAGTTCCTATTTCTATTACTGTCCTCATATTCTCCGGTCCATCTTCGGCACTCCTCCCAAAACAGTTGGCTTTTAGTCTTTTATATGGCTTCTGTCTGCCCCTTGTGTCTGGAGTAACTAAGGGAAGAGTAATTTATGTTACATATCAGCAGTTCAAAGTTACGTTCCTAGAATATCAGCAGAAAAAGTAATAAAAGTTACAGGGAAAAAAAAAAAGAAAAAAAGAGAGAGAGAGCTATAAAGAGGTAAAGGCCATTTATGCTTGCCTATAAGTCCTGTGTCAATACCATAGTAGTTATGAAACAGGGTTTATTCATGCTTTGCTTTATGGCTATTTCTTTCTCTATACTATGCTATAAGTTGTGTGGCTATAGTCTACTCAAGTAGACTATGTCTTAGTGTGTATCTCTGGTTATTAGAATCTGTAGTTAGGCAATGCTTTGGGAAGAGTTAAGATGTGCAACCTATTTGTAATAAACAAACCCTCAGCTTAATTTTCTAGTTCTGTATTCTTGTTTTGAAGATCTAAACAGAACCTCACATTCAGTAAACTTGTGTTTCACTCATTGCCTCTTACCAGAGATGAATGCTGTACTCAGAGGAGGATTCAGACTTCATTTAGACCCTGTTTCATGGTCAGTGGTTATAATTGTCTGAAAAAGCAGCAGTGGGCATTAACCAGAGTCATACAAATACAACAAGTAGCCAAGTATGTTCTGTCTTGGTTTGTCACTGTACTCACACACACTGTATAGAAACAGTATTTAGTTTTACTGGATCTAGTTATAATTATATATTTTTCAAGAAAATGTCTTTTTTTCATTTCTTCCATGCAGGATTTCCTCAGTATTTCAGATTTCTTTTCTCCTTTACTACCTAACAAAAAAAAAAAAACAAAAACAAAAAAAAAACAACAACAAAAAAAACCTCTGAAACAAACTCTAGTTCAAAGTTTCAGAGATTATGTGTTTTATTTGTATGTTTTTTGTTTTCTCTTGCCATTTTGATTCCAGATGTCCAAGACATTTTAACAGTGGATGGAAAAAACATCTGGATTGGAAAAGTGTTGTGGGAGATAATCAAATCCTGGTAAAGGTAATAACAGAACAGCTGATACTCATCAAATGTAAATTTACTAAAGCTATTTAAAAGGAGAATATTAAACTGAAAGAGGGGAGGCAGATCACAGGATAATCTCATGGAATAATTTTTTTAATGGTCTGTTTTCCTTCAAGTTTGAGAAACTGGCATTGTCTGTCTTAAATGTTCTGCTATAACTTGTGTGTCATTGCACACTACCTGTTCTAATCTGCTCTCAGTCTGCAATATGTTTGTATGAGAGCTTCATACAACCAGACTGAAGCCAGATTTTTATCATAATGTAGCATTTAAAGATTAATCTATTTGATTATCTAAAATTGTAGTGAAGTGCTTTGGGAGACTGGCCCAGAAAACTCTTTCCCACTGAAAAAAAAATGATACCACTACAAAATAATTTAATAAATCCAAAACAAACTAATTAAAAAAAAAAAAAGAAAAGGCAAGCCTGGGGCCTTTCCAAACAGCTGCATGTGTGTGTAAAGATACACATACTGAATATTTTCAAGCATTTACCCTATCGGTCCTCAAGCATACAATTGCCTGAAGGGAGGATGCAAAGAGGAGAGAGCTAGACTATTTATTTTTGGTGGTGCCCAGTGACAGGACAAGAGATGATGGGCACAAACTGAAACACAGGAGGTTCCCTCTGAATATCAGGAAACACTTTCTGCCTGTGAAGGTGACCAAGCACTGGCAGAGGTTGTCCAGAGAGGCTGTGGAATCTCTCTCCTTGGAGATATTCAAAAGCCCTCTGGACATGGTTCTGAACAGCTGGAGCCAGATGACCCTGCTTGAGCGGTGTGATTGGACCAGATGAGTCCTGGAGATCCCTCCATACTTCAGCCCTCCTGTGAATGGGCTTGGAAGCAAACCTACCAGCACTCTTCCAGTCTGCTCTTCCATGTCCTCACTGATTCCTATAAGGGCCAGGACAGATTAAAAAATTCCAAGACAAAGAAGAAATTAATTTTATGCCTATTTGGACAGATGCCTCACCAAAGCTTGGCAGAAAAAGTCTTTTGCCAAATAACTTTCCAGAATAACTTTTATCCTTCTAATTATTTATTTGTCTGTGTCAGCACAATATCCTATGGACAGAAATTTTTACATCCTTTTATCTCTTCTTCCTCAAAAAGAAAGCTAGACTCTTGATCACTGGCACATGTTCTGCAATATCTCTGTTCAGTTCTTTGCCAAAGGCTTCCTGCATGACAGAGGTTATGTTGCTTTATTCAAACAATAATCCACAATGCTCTCAGCGATTTCAATGAGGAGTTTTAGGCTTTAACATTTCTGTCTTATTTCCTTATTTGTGAAATATAGTTAAGAATACTTTCCTTTAGCTGCCCTTTATGCATCTTCTCCATCTAGAAAATAATCTTTGTGGTAGACTCAGTCTCTCACTATGTGTTTGGTGACATCTGTCACAGCAGCTCATTCATCTTGGCTGGGAAGCCCCTAAGAACCACTGCCATACAGTGGAAGTAGGGAGGAACTCCACTTGCACATCTGGGTTTTCTTAAATGAAAGATGGAATATTTTGCCCAGAGCTACAAGAGATCAAAACTTAAACAGTATACTGCTTTTGAGGGAAGAAATATCTGCACATGTTTCATCCTGAGGTTTGTGGGTCTGGGCAAGAGGTTACATTTCTAAAAAATAAAAGCTTAGGAAAAAAATGGGGTAGCCTCAACAAATAACAGTAATACAAGAAAGTGTAATATTTAATGAGACTGACAGCTGAAATGCCTCCTTTTTTTTTTTTCAATATTGGCCTGCAATATCAGAAACTATCTCCAAAATCAGTTCTTGCACATAATAGTGGAATCTAACACTGCTCACCAGCAGTTTGTCACAAATTCCAGGAGAACGCTGTCTGCATGTGCCCTAATATTTTGCGCTGCTTGGTGAAAGCAATTCCCTTGAAGAGGAAAGGAAAAAGAAAATGAGAAGGGGGTTCCACTACTCATCTCGAGTTTCTTTTGGTGACTGTCTTCCATTTCTTTTTCATGAGGTCTTTGACAAGCAGCAGCAGTTATAAGATTTTAATTTCCTGGAACATTTCTTGCCAGGGTAAGAGCTAAGGGTTCTTTTTTTGTCCATTATTTTCCCTTCCATTTTTACCTTTTAAGATAGATCTGCAGCATATCTGGAGGAGAGATTCATGACCTACTTTTTCCAAAATGAATATTGAGCTTTGTGTACTTTGTGATATTTGGTTGGACATTCTTATTAGAAATCTTGAGCCAGTTTGTGTCATCCTTCCAATGGCAGAACAGCAATGCAAGGTGTAATTCAAGTTGAGGAAGAAATCCCATTATCATCTTTGAGGAGTGAGAGATTTTTTTAGGTGTCAGTGAGCAGGTTTCTGTACCTTCAGTAAATGAATAAAATCCAAATTGAAACAAAGAGACAAGGACAAGAGTGTTGTTTGTCAGCCATTTGCTGAAAGGAACCCATGTGCATTGCTTGATCAGGGCCAAAAAACAAGTGCAGGCAGTAGAATGTGCCAAAAATTAGGAGATGTGGGGAAAGTTCATGCAAAACCGCTCCATATTAGAGACAGTTAGGACAATTAGAGACCGAGAGTAATCATTTATGTAGGACTCACTAGTCCTCCTTGCCTTCAGTGGCTTTCCATCACTTATGAAGCAGGGGGACATGAGTGGAGACCACAGCATCCCAGCAATTTGTCTGTGCTGTTTAAGAACATCCCCCAGCCGGAGCCGTCCATCAGATCGCTGGGCAGCGGCGGTGACATTTCAGCAGACGTGTTTAATTATATCAATACATCAACAGTGCTGGCATTTCGGAGAGCTATCACCTCAGGATAAGCTAGGTCTAAAAGTAATCTCTTTTCTGTCCTCCTCCATCTGCCCTGAAAAATAAAGCTGCATGAGTCAGATTTTTAAACAGAGATAGTATTTAGAGAGAGGTACAGAGCTCAGAGATCTCCATTTGAGAGCCCATAAGCATCCAATTCCCACTGCAGCCCTTGGTGGCCTGGGAATTTCTTTCAGAGCCTAACTTCAGCTGTGAAGTTCCCTTTCAGAATCACTGAGGAGAAAGAGAAAGCGTGGTCCCATAGTACAAAATGCTTGAATCTGCTTTGACTGCCTGCCATTCAAGAGTTAATTCAAATAAACAGAGCTACACTGGCCAGGAAGAGGTGCAAAGGCAGGTTTGTCGAAGTAACTTGTGCATGCCCTGGCTGCAGCCCCCCTGCAAAGCAGTGACAGCCTCGCTCGGGCTGTTCCACTGCTGCCCACTCAAACCAGTGCCATCAGCCAAAGCCAGAGGTCCAGTCTCTGGGCTCTGAAGCATCAACAAATGTTCTGCCAGAAGGAAAAAGCAGGAAGTGTCTTAAGGAAGTAATAAAAAAGAAAAAAGAAGGCAAAGCAGCCTGCTAGGGAATTGCAGATGCAAAATGCAGCTAGCTGCCTGCTCCAAACACACAGAAACTCAGATAGCAACATCATAGAGGATGTAAATGAGAGTCTGTCATTTCTCACTGGGTAAAACAAAATCTTTAGTTGTCTTATGTACATTTTTACTCCTCTCTGCACATGTTTTCTATGGCACACAATATCTTGGAAAGTAAGGATATTTTTTGTGTTTCCTATGTGAAAGCAGGAGCTAGAAGTAATACAGAGGACCCTTTACCCACAGGACCACAGGCTCTGCTCTCACCTCTAACACAAGTGTAAAGAGTGACACACATACAGGAGCATGAGAAAAACTGTTTCTCATGTCATGGTGAGAACAGGAGCAGGATAGAGGTGCTGCAGACTGTATCAGCACGTGAATCTCTTCTGTCAGATCCATAAGTAACTGAGGATTTCCAGACTGCAGCAGGACACTGACCACTCACTTGGAAGCCTTATAGCCCACTGACTGAGGGGCAAAAGCACTGGGAACTGATGGTGCTTCCCATTACAGTTTTTTCTTCTTGCTGCTTTTTGGTTGCTCTTCTTGGGTACCAGTGATGGGCACAAACGGGGCAGCAAACAAAAACAAAGCTCAAGACATAGGCCCAGTTTTGTCCTCCACTTCTGTCTCCACCAGAGCTTTCGCTGACTGCTGAATTTTCATTCTGTGCCTTGCAAACTTTCCATTAGACATTTGAATCACTATTTTTAAAAAAAACATAGCATTTCATCTGAGATACATTGAAATATAACAATTCATTGCTTTTTAAAAACAAACACAAAACTTCTTACATATTTTTTCTACCAAATGTTCAAGGCAGTGAATAATTTTTTTAATAAATAAAATTTCATAATAGTTAAAGAAATTTGGCAAAAGCTGTGATTTTTGGTTTGCAAACGTGTCTACATCCGATTTATATTATTCACTGTGGCAGATTGTCTCATTAAAGGGAATTTTTCTTCTCTGTTGAAGCCTGTATAGAACCGTAGACTCATAGAATGTTAAGGGTTAGAAGGGTCCTTAAAGATCATTGACTCCCAAACCCTAACTTCCATGTGGTTATATATTTTATGTAAATATATAGATTTATTTATTTATTTACCATAGAGTAAGTATTTTCTGGACTACACCCTGAAAGCTGAGCTCGTAATTCCTGTTTATGGCCATACAAAACCAAAAAGACTCCTCTGTAGTGTTCTGAGGGCAGTTCTCCTGAGTGGAGCCATTGCTGCTGTGTTTTTCAAATAATTCAACCACACCAATGTGCTACAACCTAGCAATGGATTGTGATTTTAGGTATTTTAGGGGAGATGAAGAAAGTTACTGTGTTTAGATGCTGGAGCTGACTCATGCTCACCTACACAGCTTCTCAGCCTGTCCTCTGCCCCTGACTCAGTGATCCTTGCAGGGCAGGATGAGGCTCCTGCAGCCAGACTCTGAGGAAACATGCTTTCGACAGAGGAAAGGCACTGCAGGCTTACGTAAGCACTCCTATATCTACTAGGATAATGAAAATGCACTGAGGATAGCTTTCCTACAGCCATTTGTTGCTCTTATATTGCTCCTGTCCACCCTGACTTCATACTAAATTCAACCAACAGTTTTCGATTGTTTTGAAGTGTTCCTTTTGTATCTGAAAGGTGGAGGAAAAATGGCTACTTATTCTGAATCTTACAACATCCAGCTCCACGTTAAAAGTACATTTCTAAATAACTTTTATATCACTCCTGTGGTGGTTTGATTTTCTAGCTTGTTTTTATTTTTGGTTGGTTGGTTGGTTTTTGTTTGTTTTGGGTTTTTTTCAGAACCACAATGGACTGCCTGGAAAACAAAAATTGCTGAAGGGTATGTTCCATCGCACTTTAGGCAGCTGCACACAAAATTTATGGAAAATTAACTTTCCAAGGTGAACTCAGTTTAATTCCTAATTTGCTGAAAAGAAAGACCCTTCAAGCTTGAAGAACTTGGAAGGATCATATAAGTGAAATTTTCTGACAAACCTCACAGTAACAAAATTTCCCACAGCTTGTTAGTTCATGAATAATTTTTTTTGACCCTCTTTGAAAAGTGAACTGAAATTAAAATCAACATGTTTTAAAAATTTCAACTTAGAAACCAGAATTTTCTTGGTGAGGGCTTTTTACACGTAACAATTTTGTCAGTGTGTGTTTTGAATAGATGAGATGCACCCTGAGGAGCACCATGATTTGTTTAGATGGTGTTGACAGTGACAAGCTTAGCTAGAAAGGAGGAAAGGAAATTTGAGGAATTAAATCCAAGAGAATAGGAAAAAATACTGAACCGACTGATTATGGCATAGCTTGGCCAATAGGTCTCTCAAGCTGCTGAGGATACGTCACTTCCCTGTTCTTCCTGTGCTCTCCCAGCTCCTGCTGGACTGAAGGACCTGCTTGTACCTTGTTTGCCAAATTGGAGACCTAACTGCTTTGTTTTCCCAGTGACTCCTCTCTTTAAGCCTCTAAAGAGAACTTCTGAGTTTAGATCTGTCCCCAGAGTTCCTAAGACCACAACATTTCCTTTTAACATTTTCTGTTGCATCATTGTCAATTTCTCTGTTCACTCTTAGATCAATTCTCTTATTCTCTTTCAGCCATCTTGAGTGACATCTCATTCCCTTGCATTTCTTCCTACCTTGATAAAAAGTACAGAAGTTTAGGGTGAAAGTATGATTTTTCTTTTTTTCTCCGTCTCCATATCTTGCTTTTTAATTTATCCTAGGGTATATCTAACACATTGATCAAGAGTTGATCTACATCAAACTTTCATTATGCAAAATGATGATCAGAGCAGTTGCTGTCAGGCAAGCATCAAACATCTTGTCTGTACTTCATATTGTTCTACTCTAGCTTTTTGCTGATAAATTCAGTGCTGACTTCTTCAGGTATAAAGGTAGGTACTGCATTCACACAGGACATCTGTCTTTATCTCATGGACTTATGAAGTATCATGAAGATATATGTATCTCATGGATATTATGACTTCATTGTTAGCCTCTCTTATTCAATCTTTCACTTTGTGTCATGATGGGTTTAGCAAACCCAAATCATTTGCCACTGACTTTGGTTTTTATTCTGAGTGACTTATGTTCTTAGTGCATCCCTTAAATTTTAGGGCAATATAGTGTTTATCATAGAGACTAAATGATTTAAATCACTGTTGACACTATCACTTTTACATCGTTATAAATACCTTGACTCCGAAGGATTCAGGCTGTGTGATGCACTCCAATAAATCTCTTCCTCAGTATTGTCAGGGCTTGAAATGGAAATGTCTGCAGTAAGGAAAAGACAGAATTGTTAAGGTGTCATACTTATCTATATGAAATAAATTTTTAATCTTTGCCATCAGGAATGATAAACAATTCTGCAGTTGCTTATTATAGTGCTGCACTGAAGCCCTCTTGGAATCTCTC
The DNA here is from genome assembly GCF_017590135.1 of Pyrgilauda ruficollis. NCBI lineage: Eukaryota > Metazoa > Chordata > Aves > Passeriformes > Passeridae > Pyrgilauda > Pyrgilauda ruficollis. The sequence goes on from NW_024515875.1 coordinate 2,578,702, forward strand.
TTCAGTTGGGCAGAATTATTAGGGCAGGCCAATGAAGAGTATTTTGATGCAGAGAGTTAAAATCCATGGTAAATAAATCCATGTTTGCCCTGTCCTCAGTGTCCGGAGTCTCTGCAAGAGTAAGGGAAGGTTCTCATTGAAGCCAAGACCACTTCATATTATGCTGACAGGGAAAAGTGTTCTTAAAGTAGGATTGAATCATACCTAAACCCCCTTTGAGTGGTTCTTCTTTATATATATTCTGGAACAGCTTAAGCTGGCCTCAGTGATCAGATTCAAGGAAATACAGTGTTAATAAAAATAAATGCCATTTTTCATTTTTGCTGTGGATGTTTGTGTCTTTCCATATAGTCTTTCAGTACTTGTGAAGGATTTTTAGTAGAAATCAATGAACATTAGTAACTTTAGAGTAATATAAGTAATATAAGAAGCGGCATTTCATATCATCATTTTTATGGGCAAAATATCAATGTGTTGGCTTATATGACTCAGAGCACAGGGCAGCACTAGGGAGGAAAGGAGCTATAAACCATTCAACCTCACTCGTCTCATGTAATCTACACAGAAATCTAAATGCAGCCCACTGACAGCTCTAAAGTAGAGCAAAATACCATCAGCAGTCTCACAAAACCAAGGGAAATGTCACATCTAAACCTAAACCATAAAAAAGAGGAACTAACACACAAAAGGAGCTGGGGAGCTGGTGGGTATTTTAATAGCAGGATAGAAAAAATGAGAGCTAGGCAGTATTGTACATCAGCTTAAAGAAGAGGGACACATGGAATGGCCCCCAGGCGCCTGCCATAGGAGAGGGAGCTCCGGGGACCCCCGACACCAGCAGCACCAGCCCTGTGGGCATCTCCCCATTGCACGGAGGGGTGGCCTTGGCTCCTGCAGCCCTGCAGACAGGCTTTTTCTGGTGTGTCTCACCTTGCCAAAGCTGCCCTCTGTAAGGGAAATTGAGACTCAAGGCTCCCTGGGGCAAGCATCAAATCTATCATTTGCCTTTTTGTCTAAGACAAGATATACCAGCCAGTGCTTGCTAAAGCATGCATAAAAACACCAGCTAGGACTAACAGAAAGTATGGTCTTATAACTATTGCATGTTGCTTGGAACTCTAAAACCCTCATTTTTTCCTTCCTGGTGTTCATAACATGAGAGATATTTTGTAGTCAAAAATACCACCATGGCAATCTGATCTGGCCACCTAAACACATGCCTCAGAGACTAATTAGGAGAGATGTTTGAATTGCTATTTCATGCAGGAGTGCAGTGCAAATTCTACACCACAAAACCTGAAAATTCACTGCCTAAAAGACTTTAAACTGTGACTGGAATGAAAACATCTCAGTTTTAGTGCCTATGTGCCAATGAACCCAATGCTGAAAGCTGACCCAAGCATTGAGCCTTTTGCAAGAAATGTTTCTGTATATGAAGCCAGGTAATGAATGAAAGAGTGGAAAGTTGTATTCAAGGATATATAGTCCCAGGGAATTTTGTACCAGCAAAACATGCTACAAAAGACCATTTCTATGCAAGTTCACCAAGACCTTGACACTGCTGGCAGCTTCCAATTAATTTCTTCTTCCTTCATTCAGTTCCCAGTTGCAATCTGGGGAAAATTCTGGCTTCCACCTTAGCTCAGGAGTAAGAAATACCTCCTTACTCCAGAGGTATTTCCACGGCAGTTAGTTCAGACAGATGTTGCACTCCTTAGCATGAACAAGATACATTGGTGCCTTGCTGTAGTGTGAAGAAATATTTCATTACAAGCACATCAAATTTGCTGCCAAATTGCTTCATTATGTAAAGCCTTTTAAGAAAAATATCCCAAACCTTAAGACAAGATTTTTATTTAAACATGAAATATAGCTTTAAAAAGGAAAAAAAAAAAAAAAGAGGAGGAGAGGGGAAATTAAACATTACTGACTTTATTGAATGTCTCTATTCAAATATCTTGCATAAGCAGACATGTCACTTTAATCAGATAAAACCCACCAGGGAAGGTGGTAATTATTTGTATTACTTCTTGACAGCTATAAAAAGCTAAAATGTTACTGAGCAAATTCTGTCTGAACTATTTAAACAATTGAAAAATGTGATTTAACAGCTAAAACAAACTTAATTCAGGCCGATCTCGCATCAACATGTGTAAGATGAAATAAGCTGGCGCTTTATACAGGGAATAGAAAATAACTTCACAATGCCTTCACCTAGCATGGTTAAAACCTGGTAACAAATAAACCCCTCAGAAGACCTGTATTACTATGACATACGCAGGAGATGATGGGCATTTCTACACTGAGATCTGCTGCCTTTAAACTTTGGTTGACAGTAGCCAGGATGGGGTTTTGCCTTGGGAATTCCCAGACAGCTCAAGCAGCCAGGCAGCCATGTAATGACAGGCAGAGGGTATAAGGAAAGTCAGGAATGAGGTTTGACAATACTGTTAGCCTTGTCAAGTCCACTCTAGAAAAATGACCTGCCAAGGAGCAAGGCTTGAGGGCAGCAAAATTCCCCACTGGGGCTGGTGGTAGATCCCGGGCTGGGTGCTCTCAGGACAGCTGTGCAGCCAGCTTGCCACAAACACCAACAAAGTCATCAGGTCTGCAAATGCAACTCCAGCTGTTCAACCACCAAGTCAGCTTCTGAGGAAGAGGGGTGGGAAGATTTAATTCAGTCCAGTCCTGGGAAGCCCTAGGCTGTCACTCACAGGAAACCCTTGCTTTAAGGGTTTTTTCCTAAGTACTAGCCTTCCTTAGACCTTCGACACTCGAGTTCAGAATTACACCAAAGCCAGAAAGCACAGTGATTTCCAACAATAAAATCTGCATGGCTGGTCCAGAAATAACACACATCCTATTATGAGAACTCTGGTTCTGCAGATGGGTTGCAGTGTTAATAAATCACTATCACACAGATTCCTCTTTCCCTCTTCTTCCCTCTTTCTATGTTTGCAGTCTCTGCCACTTGTTGCCCTGCTTTGTCTTTATAACAATATAATAGAGAGCTGTTTCCCACCTTTGCTTCTCCCAGGTAGCCCAGACTCATCTCAAAACCTCCAAGGAGGTATTGTCTTCAAAAATCTAAGTGCTTGAAAAATGAGTGACTCCACAGGCAGCAGGATTATTAAACCCTGACTCTCTAAAGATTTATCTAATTTCTCTTCAAGGTCTTTATTTCCATCAATAATTCAGGTTCCCACATGCCCCTTATGTGATCATCATGGCACAAGAGGAAGCTGGAAAACACTGGTTAGTTGGACAGCAAAGAGAAGGAGCTTTGTAACCTGGACAAGCAGCTTCAATTTCTATGCCCAGGCAGACCATGTCTCTGTTTTCAGCCATTCTTTCATCCTCACCAGAGCTAGAAAAATATCATTAACAAACATCAGGATCATGATTCCTGTACTTATAATGACTTCCTCCTGGCTTCCTCTTACCTCTAATGACTGCAGCATAAACAGGGTCTGGAAATAACTGCAAAACTTAGAAATCCTGCACCTGAGCTCTCCTTTTTTGGCAGAAGAAGTTTTATTCAAATATGACACTTAAGGCACTGTCTCCTTCTCTCATGTGTTGTCACATTTTGGAAGTTCATCTCCACCTACAAACAGCTTTGCCACTGTGGAACTGGGGGCCTAAAACTTAGTTTGTGTAATCTAAACCCAGAGGCACCAACACAGATTAATCATTGTGGGCACTGTCCTCCCCACAGCTTCATGTTAGGTTAAACATGGAGGTTCATTCACCTTTCTCACCATCCCCTCATCTAATATAACTTGCTGTAATTGCTGTAATGAAAGATGCTCACCACAGGCACAGAAGGAACCATGTAGAATAAAAGAAGACACTGAAGGCTATTTCAAACTTGTGTGAGCACATTCACAAAGAGAACAAAGGTCACGGAGTAAGCCTTATGTGTCAGGACACAGGAAATCCTGCTAAAACACTGCACTCCCTCATGGCTAGTGGAGGTTCAGTGCTGTCAGAAGACTGGGAGGTCATCTGCTAGTAAATGCTCCTCCCTACCTGGAGAAGCCCCACAAGAGCCTGGCAGGGTTTGAGGTTCAGACTACTGGAGCTGATTGGTCTATCTGGAAAACTGAAATGTTAGGGGTTTTTGTCTCTGCTGGCAGATGTTCTCTTTAAATTTCTGCTGACAGTCAGCCTGGTGCAACAGGGACAGATTCTGTGTCAAGTTTCATCAGTGCAATGCAATGAGCCTGGCCTATTTTGGAAGTTTTCTTTTCATCACTTTTTCATTTTGCAGCCTCCAGCCAGATGCTTGCAACTCTGACGTCTTCCTACGAACCCTCCACCACCTTCATGTGTATCAGATCTGAGCTTTTTGATGTGCTATCTATTTCCTGTAGATGTTCCAGTACGTTTGCTCCTTCTAATGACTTGTGTTTCTCCTTTGAACAACTTCTTTCTTGTGTTGATTTCCTGGAGCACTTATCATTTATTGATGGATAGTTAATTATCACCAGGCAATAGATCTTGCTCAATTCCCTAAAAGCAGCAGCTGACATTTTTTGTGCGCCTCACCAGCAATGATCTTTCACAGTCACAGATATTCTTTTCAGCAGACAGTACATGAACCTGCAGTTAATCACACCGAATGAGTAAAAGATTCTTTCTTGTCTTTGGTTAAATCTCTGACTATCATTTTCCAGACTTGCCTCTGTCTATGGAGTGATTGATTGCAGGCACCAACTCTCCTCGATCACCAAAACATTTTACCATACCATCAAATTACTGATCACAGCTTAGTTTTGCTGTCTGGTTACAACTACTCATCAAAATTATCTATTGCCCCTGCCTGGAGGCATAAACATCAAATTCTCTTGCTCTTCTCCTCTGTGTTCCCACTTATAATATATTGCCCTCGTGCCTCTTCTCTATGTGCAAACCCTGTCTGATGCTAATTCCAGACTCTGTGCACAGCCCAAGCAAAATGTTCTGCAGCAACAGGGAGCTAGGGAGGCAGTGGGTGAACTCAGGGGCTGTTTGTGACTGCTGATGCAGCCCTGTAATCAAGGGGCATTTCTCCCTCTGCTCCCTGCCTGCCAAACCCAGGCCACCCCATCCAGGCCTCATGGTGTTTTCCTGTAGATCTGCATTTACCACTTTCCTTGCTGTGCAACATCTACCCAAAGGTCTGGGGAGTGCTCTGGCACTCACCTGAAAGAGAGCCCTCAGCCACACCAGTGAAAGAGCTCTGGCTCTCTTCAGCCTGGATGTCTCCTGTGCACTAAAGCACTAAAAATTTAAGTCACCACACAGAGCCATTTTCAGTGAGGCGGAGTTTGCTTCTTAGTTGAGACAAATGCATGCAGACAAACATCCAACCTCCCAGCCTAGTCCACTCTTCCTGCCTCACAGGAACATAAATCAAGTACCATGAAGCTATCTTTGCTGCTGCTAAGACTTATTGGATCAATTGTCTTTCTTTCCTTTAGCAGAGGACCTTGGTCTCTTATCAAAATGCTGGGTAAGATGTCCAAGTGATAGACTCCAAAATGTTGGAAGTCTGACCTTCCAAAGCCTGACACAAGCTGCTGTTAAAATGTATTTTATAGTTAAAGAAATTGCCCCCAATTTATAGATTCTATTGTAAGCATAATGAGCATAAGGAACAAGATTGCAATATTAACACTAAATTTTGCTTTTTCATAAATCTGTGTTCAGCTCTGGTTGTCTTTCCACAGTTGCTTTATGTGATGGAAGAACTTATCAAACCAAATCTGAGGTCATCAGGAGAAATGCCATTGCTCTTATATTGGCTGGGACAGTTATCTTGGGTTTAAAACACATTGAAAATTCCCTGAGTGAATCAGCTGATAACAGATAGCACATTACTCATGGTTTTACACTTGGCAGTTGAACTGGTGCTTCATACACTGTATTGATTCATTCCTCTTTGCTGGTGTCCTGACTAAATTCAGAGAACAGGACATTTTTTTGGATAAGAATTTCTCCTATGACTTTGTAGCCCTCTTTCCTTCCTAAGTAAGATTGATCTTCCCAGGGGAAGTACACATTGTTGCAGACTGATAATCATCGGTTTATTGCACTGAGAAAGCAGTGGCAGACATACAAAACTTCTGGCTGTTAATGAGTGGGAAAAGCCTGTTTGATCCTAAGAAGGTGTTGTTTAGGGGGGGGACTTAGATTTTGGTTTTAAACACATCTCTCTAATTCCTTTTTTGTTGTGGCACTGATATGACACACAAGCTACTTCATTTGTCACTCGGACTCTCGCCAGCTCAACATTTCATGCATGCATTTGTGCTTGCTCCAACAAGCTAAAGCTAAATACTTTTAGAGGTTTGGAATTACAGCTTATCTTTAACCTATGTCCTTGCTGATGTGCTCCACAGAGCTATAATTTGTTTTAGAGACCGCTCCCTGGGGTGAGCACCACCACTCACCTTTCTTTGCCTGCCTGCTGGTATCAGGGGTGTCAGCAGGAGGAGAGCAACAGGCTGCTTCCCTCTGTCTGTGTGTCTGTGAATGATGAGTTTAGGTCCTGGACCAGACCCCATCCGTGAGTTTAGTGAGAGCAGGACCCTTGGCGCCTGGCAATCAGCCCTGGATAAACAAGCAGGGTCACATTACCATTTACTCCAAAACCCCTGCCCTAAATTGCACAACAGTGAGGGACAATAAGCCTTGGTAAGACAGCAGAGTGAGCAGTGCTCCCACAGACACGAGGATGAAGAAGTAAAGGGAGAACTGCAGAAGTAAAGGGAGCAAAGGAGGAACTGAGGTTTTCAGATATACAGCTGCTCCTCTGGGTCATTCCACCGGACCCAGAATAGCTAAATGGAGCATAGCACACAACTGCAATGTGACCTACAGGGTACATACATTTGAATCCACATCACTGCATCAAGTGAATGGTGAATTTAAACTGTGCAATTTACTGGTTTTCCCTTGAGATTGAAAAGTGATGACCTTTGGTCAAGGAAGGGAAGCAAAATTAGTTCATGCCATAATTCCAGAAGAAGGGATAAAAATAACTTGAGATTGGCTTTTCATTAAGTCCACTACAATATTTTATACAGATTATGCTTTCCTTTTTTCCTCAAACCGAGGATAATTTTCCAGTCAGGAACAGAAAAGCCATGTCAAAAAAAAAAAAAAAAAAAAAAAGAGTTCTTAGGCTTTGGAAGAAAATAACTTCATGTCCTGTCCTTTAATATGCAATAGAGAGACCACAAAGTTAGATCCTTTCTTCCTAGAGAGAATTACTTCTGTCATGCATTTCATCAGTCAGAGCACATGTAGTATCACTTGTGATCAATGATTTCTGGGCAAAACCAAAATCTTGGGTTTGACTAAAATTTTTATAGACCACAAATAATAGGGTTTTATAATAAAATAAATATATTTATACAGAGATATATGCAAACCAAGTCCATAAAAATGTATACACATTTATCTCTGAAATCCATACCAAGTCCCATCTGAAGGTTTGTAATTTATTTTACAGGGAATATGAATCACAAAAAGTAAGCTCATGAATATAATATGATATTTACAAAGAACACAAAACCTGCAGTCCTTATCTAGCTAAACAGTTAAATGTCACACAGAATGAGGACTTATGCAAGGATCAGCATAGACATGAAAATTTTTTTACCCACTTTTAAAATTTTAGATAAAGCTTTCTCATGAGAAACTTTTTAAGTTTAAAATAAGCCTTTTTCATCATTCATCACCAGATGCAGGTGCTGCACAGGTTTGCTATGCAGCCTGTGGGAGACAGTGTCACTACAGCAACTTTTAGGGCAGAACAGGGCACTTTTCCTCCAGACCATTTGACCAGTGTTATTATTTTTTCTTTTAAACTCTAAAATAGAAAAGAAAGCTTTTACTCAAAAAAATAAGATAGTGGAAATTGGAGGTGTTTCACAGTATACTGAACTAACAGCTTCTCCTCTCCACTAAGAGATCTCAATTTCTAAGTTTCTTCACCCACTCAGAGTCCTTTCAGCTATTCTGTACATATACATCTTCACCCTTGGACTGTGACCTACTGAAAAAACATACACTGTCTTCCTTAAAAGAGGCAAGTGTATATAAACTAAATAACAATGAATGGATGCCTTTCAAATCCAGGTCCAATTTTCCATCTATTCTGTCATAGATCATCTGTCAGTTTTAAGCATTTCCTATTTCCACAAGTTTAATGCTGAACTCACAATAACAAAACTTCCACTGGGTTTCAGAGAGCCCTGTTCTTCTCATCCACAGATAAGACTGAGTCCATGTTAGCTGGATTTTTTACTCATCAGTCTGTAGATTTGTGGGATCCTGTTTCAGCAACTTGGGAATAGTTTGATTTGCCAGGCCCTACATACCCAGCTCCACAAGTCTATCTCTTTCAAGGATGTCACAGTCACCACTTTTTTCACAAGTACAAAGTACTTGTGTGTGTTCCTTTTTGTACATGGTTTTCTGAGTAATTTTGAAGTTACATTATATTTTCTTGGCAAGACAATGATTTTGAATGTGTGTGCACCATTCCCAGTAAAGCAAAACAGAAGTTTGAGAAACTGGAAAGTTTGCTAAGGATATGTCCTTGTTAGGTTTTGATGTTTGGGACAAATGTTTGCATTTAGGCTGTTTGAAATTTGCTGTTTCTCACTTCCTACAATTGTACCACACCAAGGTGGGCACCACAAACCTCTTCACTTCATGCTCACCATCCTGAAGAACTGCAAACATCAGTATGATCTGACAAACCATAACTGTGACTGATAAGCTCACCTTGCTTGCCCATTTTTTTTATTCTGCTTTTATCACACTCTCTGCTACAGGAGACAAGCTGTTTCAATAATAAATCAGAAAAAAATTTAAGTTCTTCAGCTGTGAAAACCAGGCTGGACCCTTGTGCTAAATTTACCAGGAATGATTTAGGTATAGCAAAATTCAGTCTTGTACTAATGAAGGAGGCACGAATAAGACAATCCAATATAGATCCCTTCAAAACAACTGGAATAAAGATTTATACAAGTTTTGAGGGCTACTGTCTTGAGATATTAAAATATGATCCCTGTCACAGGTTAGCAATTACTTCTTTACATGACAGCAAGAGCTGTCTCTGAAATTTCAATCTTCATTCCAAAAATTGTCCTTTTCATACATATACAGGACACTTGAGAAATTTATGTATTTATTTACATTCAACTTGCAGATGAAAAAACAAGATCCTGTCTGCTCACAGATATTACATACCATAATACACTTTCTCAGACGTAGATAGTTATCCTCAGTATCCTAGTAATTACGTTCTGTCCACCTGTCTTCCCTGTAGGGATTTGAATTAAAACAATACTTAATCTCCTCCAAGGTGTGAGTCAGTGTGCCTAACTTCCAGCCAGGAGACTTTACATTTCTGCAGTAGATGAACTAATTATTATTATCCCCAGTGCCTGCATAATTAGAAGAAAAGTATCTCTGCTTTCCTGTATCTGTACCTTCTGGGGTCCCAGAAGGAAACAATATTTCTTAACTGAAAAAAAAAAAAAAGAAAAAAAAAAGAAAAAATCTTTCAAGTCCTATCACACTGATATTCTTCTCTTTCACTTTTCCCTCACTCTGTTTTCAGGCAGAACTTTCCAACTCTTTTATTATTTATTTGGAAAAGAAAGACATTTTAAAAGCCCGAGTACTGGCAGAGTGATTTTCTCTATGATCCCGTGGTCGCTTCCATCCTACAGCTGTTGTGCCCGTGGCCTCTGCCACTAGACTACAGCCTCTTTTCTTCTCCCTTCAGAGCTCTCTGCGAGGAGCAGTGGGGAGAAGGTGTCCAGGGCTACTGATTTCACAGCAAGTCCATGACCTTCTCCAGAAACACAAGTGATGTGAAGGGGACCAAATATTCTTGTTTTAAAAGGGCTGATTGCTTACAACTTCTCAGAAGAAGAGGTGGTTGTTTTGTGCCAGGATGACGAGGAGATGAAGAGAGTCAGGTGAATGGCTTGGTCATGAGAAGGGTGTCTTCTTCCTTACAGGAATTTATGTTTATGTCCCTCCATATAGCAGTTGTGGGGTTACCTTTTTTTTTTGGTTTTTTGGGTTTCTGCATGTAGACTGTCCAGAACAGCCTTAAGTTTATGCTTTCCATGCCTAATCGCATAATTCCCCTCCTCTTCAATGAGAATCCAATTAAAACTTTCCATGTATTCCCACTGTTGCCTTTGGCAAATTTGGTGGTTCCCCTTTGAGAATCAGCAGCCAGCAGTATGCATTGGCCAGCCAATATTATTGAAACAACAGTATTGATTGTTCATACTACAGTAAGAAAACAATTTTAAAGAAAAAAAAATAGTTCAAAGTAGCAGTAGTTTACAGGCAAGCCTAACTTAGCCTAAGTCCAGACATCAGTGACAGCCACTGAGAAAGTTCCATCTTAACCAGCCAGTTCAGGGTGCCTCTCATTCTGTCTCTGATGTTCAGAAGGATGGAAGTGTCCAAACATCCAAGCAGCTCTTGAAAACAGGACAGACATATCCGAATCACCAAAAAATATTCTACCCAACTAAAAACAGATTAATGATTTTTGCTTTTAACAAAGCATAGTGTGTGCACATGTGTGTGCCCTCCCTCCACTTGTTCTTCCTGTTCAAGGTCAACATAAGGTTTCAATAACTTTTCCTCTTTTAATTACTGATTTCATGCTTTACTGGGTGGCTCCAGACTGAAGTTTTCTCTTTCAAAACAGAGCTCTGATTTATTTGTGCTTACTTCTGCTGTATTAACAGAAAAGAGATTCTTTTGTTCCCACAAATAAAGCGCTTTTGTCCCAGATGACACTGCTCTGACACTGTGTTGACAAAATCTTCCCAATGTAGTTTGGGGACTGTTAGCAACCACTGACTGTGCCCCTGCACTGCCAGGCAAAGAGCTGTCTTTCTGTCAGTCATTTTTCTTCTATCCTAGTGCCTCAGTGTAAACATGGTTTTCTCCCTGGTACTACAAACTGTCAAACCTTAAGAAAATTAATTGTGTATACACTAGTGATCACTTCCATAGATAGAGTCTAAGGCAAAACACACAGATGAAATATTATGCATCTCCTTCTGACATTTTCTGGCAAATGCTATCCAGGACATTGCAAATAAAATCATTAGGACCAGCTGCTCACTTTACCTGTGCCCTTCCAACCGGATCAGCAAATGGTGTCCTTTCTCTGAAGTTTTTGCTGGTCAGACAGGATCTCTGCAGAACAGAGTTATCCAAATAGTAATAGCAATTTATTCCATGACTGCAATATATAATACATCGTCTATAGAATATTATATACACCATCTAATATACAATAAATCTATAGTATTATATAAAAGTACATGTTTTGTATACACATACGTGTTATATGCCTGCATATCATTAATATATGGGTATCTTGGTTCTTCCTTTTTTTTCCTATTCAACCACTACTACAGTTGTACTCAAATGTGTACTGGGCTTCATTTTTCAGGCACCACTCATAGAAGATGATGTAGACATGTCTGAAAAGGTGTTAGAGGTTCAAGCAGTACCTCTGTGGCTACACTGATCCTCTCAGCTCTCAAACTCAGATGTCAGATGGGTGTAGCTCAGAGGAAGTGCCTCTGTTGCCATTGGAAAGGAAAGAACCATGAGCATCAGGGTTTGGGGAATACAAGCAAAATAACTTCCAATTCCAGAGGACTTTGATGTCTGAAACTTCCTGTTCTTGATGCCATAGTTCTTCTGAAGAACAATCCAAACTACAGGTGGGCATATCTAGAACTGATAACTAAGCTGCTGGCACTGAACAAAAATTTATGCTTAGCAAAGCACATAAAGTTCCTCAGGTAGACCAATGCAGAGTAGGGCAAAATATTAACTTAGACATCCTACCCTGCCAGGAGTCATCATAATACCTCAAAATGCAATATTTAATTCATCACCTTGCATAATACTGGACCCATAATGCATAATAAGGGATCTAAATATTTTAAATATTTTTTCTAAATTAATACATTATTCATCATCACTAGTAGTATGAAGGTTCATTGGAAGAGATGTAAGAGATGTGAAGGAAAAATGTCATATTCTTTCTGTAGCAGTGAGCTGCATCCATATCTTGCTGTTCCCCAACTGAAATAATATTCACTGAAAACCTGAGTGTAAATGTTGAGAATTTATTGGAAAAGAACACATTCTACCTGCAATTTCTAGAGAAAAATGAATACGCGAGTTTAAAACATTTTGAAAATAAGTAAGAGAAGTTAACCTCATATGCCACATCTGAGCTGCTCCTGTGTTATTCCAGTTGAGATAATTGACAAAACAAGTATTTGCAATGGGAGACTGCAGCATGACAGGAATTCATGTGAATGCATTATAACAGTCGAGTGCTTAATCACTTCTCAATTCTTGTAAAACAAAGACCATTTTCCAGCATTGTCTGAACTGAGCTTGCTGTAGTCAATGGGTGTTCAACTCCTTTGCATGAGACAATTGAGTTCACCACCCTGGATAATGAAGACCAACTGTTTTTTAGTCTATAACTCAGCAGGTGATTGAATATTATCCGCTTCACAGAAAAATACAAGTAAAATGAGCTCTTCAGCTGTAAATAATTTGGTGAAAAAAGAGAAAGCAAATGTATTTCTCAGGTAACAATTTCAGCTCTGCTACATGGGGCAGTAATTTTTCCTAGCCGGTTCTGGATTTCTTGTCTTTAGCCACCCCAAAAAGGGAATATTAGTGAAGGGTTTTGTGGAAAGTCCTATTACTTAAATTAGTGTGGAAATTCATGTGAAGAGTTCAATGCAGAATATGGCCTGACTGTATTTTCTTCTCCAGCACAATGGGGAAAAGGGAATACTGGAATAATCTTCTTTGTAATCTAGAAATAGCTTTTCCTTTTTTGTTTCTCCCACATCCCAAAGTTAATCCATGCAGTTTGACAGCCCTGCAAATGCTCTCACAGGCTTTACAAGACTCTAGTTTATATTTATAATGCAAAATGAAGGGTTTAGATTATGTTTTGTTTTTAGAATAACCATCATATTAAAAAGGCCCCATAATCAACCAATAACAAAATTAATCAACTAATCACTTTATCCAGAGCCATTCAGATCAGTCATTAATACCCTGAGGTTCTGACAGATGCCACCATGATAGATTTCTTTTCCCTCCATGTTGTTTTGATTGACACAGATTTTTTTATTTGGGTTAGAATTGCATTTGGGCTTTCCATGGCATGTAGTCAAACTAGCTCATTTTTAATGTTAATTTCCTGAAAATAAGTGAAAACTTTTAATCTGTGTCAGGTGCTTGCCAATGATGGCCTGTTTTGTTGTTGTTGCCATTGACACACAAGGTGATCCAGGAAAATGTCTGGTTCCTGTGGCTCTCTGCCCAGCCCTGGCTTTGTGAAATAATTGGTTTCACTTAGCCAGCTTGTTTGCAGTCATTTACTGTAATACCCCTCCACCATTTCCTGAGGCAACTCTCTGGCATTTTCAGTCTCCACTTGTGAGACTTGAGTCTCACCCACCCCATCAGTGGAACTGTAGCAAATTTATCCATTCAAGAAAATACCATGTCTTTCTAATATATAAAATACATGGATATTTATGCTAATTTTTTTCCTCTGCAGTACAGGTTATTCCCATGTTACACTGGGTGAGAGAAGGTTTGTAGAAAAAGTAATGGGTTTTATGAAACCAATATAGCTTCTTTAAAAAGTCAAGCAGGGCCTTCTTCAGGTCTGAAGCAGAAGTGTTCATGCAAAGTGATTTTCAAATATAGCCACAAGAATTTATCCTTCACAAGTGACATAATTTTAACCCCTCTATAACCAGTGAGATCCCTAGAAAAAAATATAGGTGCCCTTCTCATGAAGTATCAAGATATAAATTAGAATAAGTCTGAATAGAAAATATGTATGTGTGTCTACAGCACACAGACATCCCAGACAGAGGTAATAATTCTGGCTTAGAATTTGTTTTTCCATAATAGACTGACAATTTTTCTGCAGAAACCTTGAGTCTCCACACCACTGAGCAGGACAAATGTGCCCCACAGAGTTCAATATAGCCTAATCCTGACTTAAAATTTGGTGCATGTTTAAATGCTTTCCTGAGGTATTTAAAACACTTTCGTTGCAGCCCACCTACTAAAAGCAGATCACAGTAATTCTAGAGAATGGAAGAGTTACTGTTAAGAAACATTTTTAAAGCACTTTCAAAACACTCTGCCTCTTTATTAGAAATTTTTAAATCATTGCTGTCAGCCCATTTCTCACAAGTGAGGGAGTGAAAATGCTCTTGCTTAGTGTCTTTCTCCTCTTTTTCTGGCCCACCTCCAGTCCCAGCTTCCCAGGACTTCTTACTCATTGTTAATAGGCAGCTGCAAGTCCTTTAAAACAACCTGGTTTCACACCAACTGACTGCAAGCTCTACAGCAGTGTCATAACCTCTCATTTTTGTTCCTAAGGACATGCAATTTTTTAAACAGTTTGAATATATTTGATCTTTTCAGTTTTTAGAGGGCCATCAGGAAGACTGATTATTCCCAGCTAATTACAGAGAAAGAAAAAGAAGCTGGCTGTTCATAATAAAAAATGCCCTTATGTATAGATGAATTCAGCCATGATAATTTCCTCAGTTTGGTGTCTGATTTTGCAGATTTGATCCTGTACCAAGAGACTGTACAAACCAAGTTCAACTTGGGCATGACTATGTTGGCAAAGTCTTCATTTTCCGTGGCGTCTTCAGAGGCTGTTCAAAACACAGGCTTCCCAAACACAGTTCAAAACACAGCTCTCAGAGCATTACAGTTCAGGCCTTTCTCAGAGTGCAAATCACCTCTGTTGAAGACAATTTTTGAGAGCACAGCCCATCCTGAGGGGATGTTCAGACCAAAAGTCAGCTGGAAGCTGCAGAATGGCCCCTGGCTTTACCTGGATCACAGCTTTCCCTTTACAGTACACAACCTTACTGTGTTCTCTGCTTGCTGAGCTGGCACAAGGGACACTCCCTGGGAGGTGTTGCCACATTCTTTTGGGGAAGGAATGGACGCAGCTTTTTACTGCAAGCCAACAGGATGGTCTAAGTCAGAGCAGAAGGTTTCTTTGCCATACTTTCAGGCCTGCCATCCAGAGCAGAAAGGTGAAAAGGGCTGATTAAGATGAAGAGGCTGCCTCTCTTCTCCCACCTTCACATCACCAGGTGAAGCAGCTTCTCTGATCACGTGAAATTATGTTTAAAGACAAGAAATTCTGGGCAGCAAAACCCCTTGAGCCATGTGTTTTGTGCACATCACACACTTCCCTCCTTCCCGCTCCTCAGGGCTGAGATGTTCACATCTTCTGGAACTGGCTCCTGAGCTGAAACAGAAGGGGTGCTGCTGTGTATTTCACATGCAAATATTACTGTGTAGTAGTGACAGGAGTATTGCAAGTGACCTATGAGATCAGGTGAAGTTACTGTCCTGCAAGAGTAGGTTATTCCTCTTCTGTATGAATGTGTACTGGTCTAACTTAGGAGAAAGCCATGGGAAAGGTGGACAAGGGTCACACCATAAATCCTGATGACCTGCTGCAAGCACACATTCATGAGGCAATGACTGACCCATCTGCAAAACCAGCCAGGAAGACACAGGCTTTTCTCTGAGACTGGAGTCTGTGAGTAAAAAAAAAAAAAAAAGCCAGAGAGCTTCCAAAGGGAACTTCCCCTAAAATGTCATGGGACAAATTATTTGAGTTAATGGTACCACCCTTGCCAGCCCAATTGCAGAATTCAGCAGCACTTAGTGCTTAAGGATTTAAGCACTTAGTTCAGCCTACTCAGGAGCCTTCTGTAGCAGTGCTCTCATGCAGCCTTGCTATTTATTAGACACATCTAAATTGCACACTGAGGATAAAACAAATGAAAGGAAGATTAGGAAAATGGATTTATAAAAATACATATTATCTATGCAGTTTATTTTGCCATTTGGAGATCCTAAAAATTGGATCATCTTTTTTTTTTTTTTTTTTTTTTAAGGCTCGTTTGTAGCATAAGAGTTTTCCTTAAGCACAGAATGTAATTGTCCACCAGACTATATCATTATTAAGCTGTTAAAAGGTATAGCTCTACCTAAGCAAGGCCTTGGGGTAGATTTTCTTTTGCACTGGCCTTCTTGGAAGGCTTTACAATAATTTTATTTTAAACGAACCCTGAGCACAGGAGAAGAAAAAGACTGGCAAACCTCTCTGCAGTTCTGAGCTGGGAAATATTATTTTGATCTGCAGATGTTTGTCCTCTATCTCTTGCAGCATCTTAATGATGCAGCTCACTGAGCCCTGCCATTTGCCCCTGAATTTTCCTCTCATGCTTCCCCTCAGCTTATTTTCACCTCATTTAATAACTATTAAGATAATTCTGCTGTTAGAAGCCAGTAGGGGCCCATTGCTGCTTTCCTACATCCGCTCTCTACCCTGATACACTCACCTGTCTAAGTAAATTGAGCTAGTTAAGAGAAGGCATTTTCTAGGGCACAAAGATTTTAATGGCCAGTTTTGTGCCCAGTGTAAATCAGCCTCACTCTGCACTATGCAGTTTCTCCCGCAGTTACTGGCTTAGCTCAGGTGAGGAAGTGTTGGGTAGGTAGCCAAACCTCAATGCAATTATTCTTCATTTCCTTTTTCCTTTCCTTGAAGAATCTCCAGAGCTGTCATCCACCTGGGCACACACCTACCACAAAAAGATAAGTCTGTCCAGCTGTGCCGTGTTTTCTTCAGTGCCACAGACTCATCTCTGGCTCACAGCAGTGGCTTTTCTCATACTTGTCAAGCAGCCTTGACCCCTGAGGCACTGTGCTGGGCCATGATGACAGTTCCACATAACCCTGATAATTAATGCCTTTTGGAACACTGGTTATTTAAACATAACACTTGACAAATGCACATGGTTCATTTTTAAACACGATTATTCAGGACGGCCACATTAAAACCCACATGAAGGTGCTTCTTTTGCTTTTAATTCCTGCTTTAGTGAACCAAAAGATCTCGCATGAAGAAAAAAAAAAATTAAAAGGAAACATTCTTGTTAACTGCAGCAGGTTTTGCTCTTTGGGGCAGTGATGGTGCAAGTTACTGTGACTGGGACTATGAATGGGTATTAAATGGTTCTCACAGACAGTTGATGTTGTTGTACAAGCAAGTGATCCAGCATCACATTCCAAAGCCAACTGTTCTACGTTACCAAGGAAGGTAGGCCAAATTCATCCACTCTGCAACTCATGGCCTTTTTGTCTCCAGATTTTCAATTTATTTTTTATATCTGCCAAGAGGGTAGTTTAGAGAACATTATATTGTCATAACATTGTATTCCACTGGCAATATTCCTTAATTGTAGTAATAATACATAATCAGCCATATACGTGTGAATTAATATATTACCCATACAGCTTCAGCACTAACTTCTGTTACACCCAACACCGGTCAAGCTTATCTGCCTCATGACCTGAGTTTCTGGACATTAATTTCTTTCTGTTAAATATTTCGGGTGTGTGTTATTTTTATAACAGGAGCCAATGATGTTTCTGTCAGAAATATTGAGTTTTATTGTGAAATCTCTAATTTTTATATGGGATTTTCAGAGAGTTGAAGAGCCTGGTGTTACAGTGCATTAATGGGTTGGCAAAGGGTGAACTCTTGGGATGCTCACCAACAGAGATGAATTTAGGGACACCTAAAACTACCACTCTCACTGTCTCTAGCTGCATGTGCAGAGTCTGCTGAAGATTTTACTGTGACTTCTTTTCCTAAGGGCACTTGGATGTGTGGGAGCAGGCATGGCCTCCTAAGCAGAGGAGAGCAACTTTTGGGAGGGAAGGAAGGACACAACGAGTCAAAAAATGTGGGGTTCTGGTAAAACCATTTTTCTGCAGTAGTGGTTAGGCAACGATAAAAAGCCGAGTGAGGGAGCTTCTCAGCTGGCCTTGGGGCAGGACAGCTTCAGCCAGTGCCAGCTACTGATGGAAGTGTGTGATATAATGCAGTGTTCCACATCCCACCACGCATTTACTGTCCCTCACCCACATTAGGTCTACAGGAGCTAAACCACATGCCAGAGTCCTTCCCTCAGAGTTACAGACTCACCTCCAAAGCCACTCTGAACCAGCTGAAAAAGGCCAGTGGCGTCAAGGAAGGGTAAAAATGGTAAAAAGAAAATCATGCTGTGATACACACTTGTTCTAAAAGGTAGGAAACACTGGTGCAGGAGGAAACAAAAACCAAAGAGAAGATCAATAACTTTTGCCAGTCTCTGCACAAGCTTCGAATGACATGTGCTTAATGACAGAGCAACTTGATTTGCAAACTTCTATTTTTAATTGCTACAAATGGCAAGCAGAATAAATGGCTGGCTTGTTGCTGTGTTTTGCAAAGATGAAATGTGGGACTGTGGAAGGGGGTGACATTGGTGAATGGACTAACTTTGAAATTATAAAGAAAAATGAACAGGGGAGGAAAAGAGAGGGAATTGGAAGAAATGGAGCAAGAAGAACATTATTTTGTGTAAATTAAATTTAAATAAAAAAGGATGACACTGGCTCTAATCTTGTCATGCTGAAGTATTTTAAGGCCAACAGTAATAAGAGTATTATATATAATATGACTACCCCATGACTATCAGGTCCACCTTTTTTCTTTTCTAATAATGAGGATGCTGATGTGCATTTGTCAAGAAGACAAATAAACACCCTTTTTATTGACCAAAAATGGCAGCCTTAGTCACTTAACATCTTTAGAGTTCACCTGCATCAAGGGGAGGAACTGTGAAATCTGTCCAAAAAGTGAAAGAAAGCCTCAGAAATATTTCTGAAGTCTTTCAAAGCTCCTTAAATAGCTGGGCAGAGCTGAGGGTTCTTTTACGTGCCTTGCTGTTTTCAGATTGCTGGGGCAGTTGATTTCTTCTACTCCAGTCTTCTACTCCAGTCTAATCAAGCTCAACGAGACTTGCAGGGAAACTCCACCTGAACAGTGATACCATAAAAGAAAACTGCAAGCCATCTCTGCCTGCAGATTTTCCATGGAAGCTGGCACAAATATGGTGTGTTGTTTCCTCCCAAGGGCCGGCAGACATTGTCACCTCAGAAAGGGAAGAAAGAATATGGGAATATTCAATCACACGCATAAAATCTGGCAACATTGCAGTGAAAGGTATGTGCAGGGCAAGACAGGTAGTAGCCACAGAGGGCATTGGTTTGTAAAATGGAAAACAGGCAGAATCTTCTTACCTCTGGTCTCCTCAAGCTAAGACAGCTTCAGGGAAGATACAGTAAGACATTATTAGCTTTCTGTAATAAGAGAATAGCAGTGAAAGGATGATTTGTGACTCCAAGGAAAACTGTACAACTTACTGTCACAGGATGTTGAACTCAACGGTACACATTTGTTCAAAAATATTTAGACTTGTTCAGTCACATTCAGTTATTATTAAATATGAGAGTTTGGACATAACTGCCTTGCCAGAGAGTGCAGGAACATTGTCTGATGTTCATTGTCAGATATAAGTCATTTCATACTGACCCTTTCCCTCACACACATTCCCTGTGAATTGTCCAGTAGGTAAGAGCAGAGCTGGGATGCTGGGCTAGATGAAGCTCTAGTCTGACCTCCTCTGGCCTCTCTCTCCTGTTCTTAGGAGGAGAAGTGCAGGCTACAGGTATGAAATGGCTGCATGGCAGCCTACATTCATTGCAGTAAATACTATGCTAGTCATATACCCAGATGCTGAGAAGTAGCTGCCCTTCAGCTCTGCTGGAGAGAGCTGAGAAAATCCATCAGCCAGAAGACCACAGAGGTGCATCCCTAGAGAAACAGATCCTTATCACAGAGGCAGAGATATTAGTTGTTCCCCTGTCTGTCCTTGAGGGAGCACACATGTCACCCATTGCTGGCTGTATGTGTGAGCCTCCAGCCCCTTAAAGCCTTCCCTGCATGCTCAATGTCCTGAAGCATGAACAGCCCTGAGCAACTTCAATCAGGCAACTCTCAGTCCATAACATGAACAGAGCTTTTCAACAGAGATTTTTAACAAGGTTTTCTAAGTCCAGGGCTTAAAGCTGCAGTCTAAAAAAAAGTATTTACTTGCACTGTACAATCCCTAACATATTATCCTATAGGTGTAGTACTGACTTTTGGCTAGAACATACAATGATTGTTATACTCACCAGTGATTTTTCCCATTTCAGGGAGACAGTTGTACATACAAGTAAATACCTCCTGCATTCCACCCAGAAGGAAGAGAAGTATTTTCATATGACAAACTGTTTCCAGAAAAGTGCAGATATTTGACTGAAAATTAAATGGAAGCAGCAACTTCCACTAGGGGTTAAACTTGAGAGAGAGAGAGAAAGAGAGAGACACTTCCTTTCAATCCTTTCCTGTTTGGGGAGCCCTGTGTACTTTCCAGTGGATGCCTGTGTGGATGGGCTGAATCTAAGTCTGCTGGCCATCAGCTCACTGCAATCCTTGGACAACAGATCCATGCTCACAGGTTTTGGAACCATTATCAGCAGCACCCCCAGCACCTGCCCAGTGTACAGGGAGATGCATTCCCTGGCAGCAGGAATGCTGAGCACCATGGCCAGCCCAGATATTATTGTCTGCCCTTCCTGTAAGTTTCTACTTCTATAGAAAAAATGGATGCATGGATTTTTAACAAACCTTGGACTGTGATTTGTGGAATCGCATCCAGAGTCTATGCCAACATTCAACACCATCGCTGCCCTGGGCACAGAGAAGCCCTTTGGCTGAGCACTGTGCCAGGCTTTGCAGAAAAACACATATTCTTGTGTCCCCTGTAACTGCTGGAGGTACCGTCCTTCCCTGGTCAAAGGTGAAAGTTTGGAAGTAGGAGAAGCAAATGATGGATGCAGACATTCAAAGGGGAGCGGAAAGAGAAGCAGGAAGGAGGACTGGAAGCTGGAGTGAGATACTATTGCCCTCTGTCGATCAATCCAGTAACTGAGCTCCAGGGAGGCAGAATAACTCTGAAAAAGAATGGATGAAGCTGGTAAAAACCATCAGGGACACCCTGCCTATGAGAAAACTTGAACTGCAAATCAGGAAATGATTCCTGAAAAAAAGTAAAGCTGGGAAACAGGCTTTAAAAGGAAGATCAGGGACAGCATTTACTACAGTTAGGGTGAGAGTTATTGCATTCTGCAGTGTTTATCGTGGTAGTTACAGCAGACAATTTTGATACCTATGCACAAGATCTTTCAGGAACCCCTGTGTGGTTAAAAAACAGATGAATCCTCTAGCAACCAAAGGGTTACAAATGAACAGAACAGAACCTTTCATCAAAAACATGTTGTCAGGAAACTATCTGCTGCTGCGAGATTAATTCTTTGATCATATGCAATATTTTGGATATAAGGGAAAGTTTCAAGGTGTCTGAGGGGAATCCAGAACATGGCAAAGTTTCCAAAATGAGATGCAGTCTTACCAGCAAGTGTCTGCTCTGCCCCTGAAATTCTGAGGCTGAAAAAAACTTGAGGAAAACAGGATAAATGTAATATGGGTCGGTGGCATAGGTGTTGCTTTTGTTTATTAGAATGTGAAAGGAGCTGAATAATTTTTGTCTGTTATGACTATTTATGTGCATGGGTGGAAAACAGCAGTTTCTTGAGCTTTCTGGTTAGGCTGTTACTGCTCAAACCCAGCCACAGTTTTAGCAAACTGAACACACAAGGTCAACAAAGCAGCAAATGGGTAAAAGGGGTCAATGCATGGCTACAGCTAAAAGCAAAAAAGCACAGCACAAGATGTTGAAACTTGTCCGAGGTGCATCCAGAGTGAGGCTGCAGGCAAGGAGCTTGGACTCAAGGACCTTCCACTCAGCCAGGAAGGGGAGAGTCCTGAGGTTGCTGTCACCAAATTCATATGGAACTGGTTGCACAGGTGTGGGTTGTAGGAGAACAACAAAAAGCATAAAAGTGACAGGGCTGGCAAGTGAGCAGCTCTCTGGCCCTTATGGAAACTGAAAAGCTCATATGTGAACTAGTAATTAATGAAAACAGAGCAATCCCCAGATTGTCTGACCTACTCAATAATTGTTACTCATATTCTGTGCTGTATGTCAGGGTGGTCCCTCTCACCATCTAAATCCTTTTTCTCAGAAGCCCAGATCCACCAACTGCACTGAAGTGAATGGGGAATTACAGTCTGCCCATGCTGTTTTCACTTCTGCTTTCACTTCTTGTAGCTTCTTCATGCAAACAGTGACAAGAAGGCATCGTGATGGGTAACAGCTTCAAGCTGTCCCAGGTGAATTCATAATTTTCTTTTTTATTTCAGTTTATCATTTTTGTTATGTACATGTACTGCACTTTAATGTTTTCATTCACCCTCCATGCTTCCAGGCAGCTTTTCCCCTTCCCTCCTCATTCTAGCAACACTCTTGAGCTACAGATTCATTCAGAAATGACAGAGCATTGCCATCATTCAGGAAACACTTCAGAAATTAATTTTAGAAGCTTATTTCATGAGACAAAAAGTCAAGAAGTGAGCTACTTATCCATGATTACTTCAGTAATTACTCATTCTAATACAATTTGAGTGAGGTGCTGGGAGATTAGAAAAGGCCAACAACTATTAACTCAAAGAGTTAAAAATAATCCAAGCATCAAATGTACTACAGGTGTATTAAGCTACATCACAGTATAGGATATGGGGCAACTTTTACGAAGTTTAACTTTGTGGTTAAAACACCAGGAAGTAGCTAAATCTTCATTTTTCTAGCCACATCTACACCGTCTCTTGGTAGTGGCCACCTGTGAGATGCAGAAAGTCTGTGAGGGAGGGAATGGTGGGCTGGGCAGCTGTGTATGCAGCTGTCCTGAAGACATACATGGCTCAGCTTCCATCCTCATCAAGCACGAGTAGTCCTGCCCTGCTCTATTTGAAGGAACATACCTGGGATGTGCCTTGCCACAGATGGACTCCCTGGCAAATGTCTTCCTGGGAAATGCAGTGGTAAATAGCAGCAGGTGTTTACCTCCATGCATCAAGAAATGGTGTGCAAGTCTTCAGAAAGGGCTTTCTGCAGAAGGATCTCTTGTGACATGGGTTTGATGCTTCCTGAGGAGCCATGGGGCTGAAAGGAGAATGAATAGGTTCTCAGCAACTTTCGGGGCTTGAGGCAATGCCTGCCACCTGAATAGGACATGGAAGCAGAGAATGGCCCTAGGGAGGAGGGAATCTTCTTCTGCCAGGCAGAAGAGCTGCAGCCCTATCTTGGCCAGGGAGCTGCAGCCCTGGCTGAGCATCTCATGGGCCTAGGTTCGTAGCCATGGTGCCTCTCTGCCAACCCTGCAAGGGCTGCCCAGGGCTCTGCCCCACCGTCATCTCCCCTCTCTGCCTCTGCTGCCAACAACAGTGGGCACCACATGGATTTGGGGATCACGGAACTGGAAAGCTTACTTGGCTCCTTAGGATAGATGATAAAAATATACAGAAAAAACATCCACTTGCTACAGCAGGTAGGGCCCAATTATGGCTGCTGGCAGGGGCCCCCAGGCCCCTTCTCCTCTCAGCCATCCAAAGGTAAGGTTGCTGCTTCCTTTCCATTTTCTCTTGGCTTGCCATTTGGGTTCTCCTTCCATTAAAGAGTGGGTAGGGATGCATGAAAAATTAAAATGTGTTATTTACTTACTCCCCCTCTGAACCACTTGCTTCCCTGAGGGTTATGTGCTTCTCACTCTACCTAGTGACAAGGGTGTATTGTGCCTGGCTTTTAATCTCCATCCCACACAAACCTTGCTGCTCAGGAAGGTTATCACAATTAAAATACCAGACTTTTGTCTGAAACCATTTCCTTAGCCATTATCACACCAAGGATTATGAAAGTTGAAAGAAAGGGGGAGATTGGTGAGGGGTGGGAGAGGGAGGGACAGGAGTGTTTTCACAGGAAAGGGGAAGAGAATTTTTTTAAATTCAGAAGTGTGGTGATAAAATCATAGAGTTAATGAAGTGAAAGAGCTCAAGGTCAGTGCAGTACCTGAAGATACTTTAAGCACATTTTCTGTCTTGGTTTCTTATTAAAACAACCCAGTTTGTGTATGTCTTTTTGCTTTGCCATTCCATTCTCCATGACTTTCAAACAGTCAAATCTCATAGAGGAGTGGTGGCTCCTAAGTAAATTAATTTCTTCCCTTTTCATAAAATAGCCAGTGGCAGAGATAAGGGACCAGGCTCAAGCAATTGCATTGTTTCTCTACCCACTTTCAGTGGTTATAGATCCACCTGTGAAATCATGCACAGCACCACCCCACGTTTTACCACCAACTCCGCCTGTGGAAGGAAAGCTGCAAGGGAGAGTGGGTGTCTCGGTTTGGAAACACAGGTGTCTGCTAAGGAAGGCAGAAGCCTCTCCTGTAATGAAAAATGTAAACCTCCCCCCCTCCAAATTGCTATAAATTTTAAATTAAGGGGCTCTCAGGCAAAAAATATGGGAGCAGGAAATAAAAGTTCTTTAATAGGGAAGAAAATAAAAAGATAAACAATGCAGTAAACTAAAACAACACTGACAGAGTCAGAACACAACCTGACACCCTCTTGGTCAGGGTGTTGGTAGCAGTCCAATTGGAATTGTGGCTGCAGTCCTCCTGGAGTGTCAGGTGTGGTTCTGTTGGAGCAGGGATCCTGTAGAAGGGTGTAGTCTTCCTCTGAAGATCCAGTGGAAGAGGCAGCTGTTCCTCTGGGAAATCCAGTGGAGAAGCCATGCTGGTGTACCAGAATCTCAAGATTATATCCAGTTAGGAATGCTTGGCTCCTCCCTCTGGGCGGAGCGTCTCCCAATGGGATGCTATAGTTCTTATCAGTCAGGCAGTGACATTCAATAGCCTGTTATCAGCAGATGTCTCCCCAGAGGGAGGATTGGTTGTGGAAGAGATAAGGAAAACCGCCCAATTAACAGAAGACAACTGCCATACAGATGGCAAATAGAATACAATTTGTTTGGCAATCCAAGACAGTGGGGCTCATTTTATAACTGACATTAGTCCTAACTAAAGGAGCCACTAAATACTGAAGGGCAACAACTGTCTTGTTGAAAAAAATTACTCAAGCAACAGAAACATATCCACTGGAAAGTCACACAGTCATAGAATGGTCTGGGTTGAAAGGGACCTTAAAGATAATTCAGTTCCAACC
This sequence comes from Pyrgilauda ruficollis, assembly GCF_017590135.1. Taxonomy (NCBI): domain Eukaryota; kingdom Metazoa; phylum Chordata; class Aves; order Passeriformes; family Passeridae; genus Pyrgilauda; species Pyrgilauda ruficollis. The sequence continues at coordinate 2,603,900 of NW_024515875.1, forward strand.
CCCCTGCAATGGGCAGGGACACTTCCACTAGGTTGCTCAGAGCCCCATCCAACCTGGTTTGTCCATGGGCTTTACTCTTTCTGCAGCTCACAGAGCAACTGTGAGCAGCTCTGAAGAACTGAGCTTGGAAATGGGGAACATTCACATGGATGAATAGCTCTGGGAAAATTAGATCTCCTCCTCCACAGACCATGTTTGGTCTGTGTTTTTGCTCACAGATCAGCATTGGAGAGCAGACGCGCTGGGGTGGAACCTGGCTAGGGCTGGAGGGAGGCAGTGGGCTTGTTGTGTACTGCCCCTGCTGCCCTGCTCCCCTCCTGCTGACACTAGCTGCTGGGTCCCCAGGCTCCTGCCAGTGCATGCCAAAGGCAGCCTCCTTCCAAACAGGAAATGGTCAGGCCTCAAAACAGTGCCTGTGCAGAGGCAAGCCAAAAGTAACAAAAGAAAGCATGTGTGTGACAGATTATGAATATTTGATTCTGGTGACAGTGATTCACATATGTGACATCACTTTTGGGAGCATTAAGATGCTGAGCATCCTTTGGGGGATATTAGGAGTTGGATGACCCAGGGAAACCAAAGATGTTAATGCATAATTTATTTTATGGGGGGAAAAGGAGACTAGAACAGTCCACAAAATTATTATCATATATTCTTATCATTTCTTTAGCTGTGTCTCCCTCAAAAGGGTGTTCCAGCAGAGGCATTACATTCTTATATAAAAATATCAATTTCCACATAGAACATCATTCTCTGTGAGTAAAATCCAAATTCATTATACCTTTAATTAAAAACTCAATATTTTTTAATTATTATAGCTCACTGAAGCAGGAGTCCACAAATAACAGGTCAGTCAAAAAAGAGAAACACAAAAGGTGCAACAGATCGCTGAGCTTCATTCAGCAACTGGAAAACAGCTTGAATCTTCATGCTCAAAGAATCTCTCTGAAGTTCAGTCCTCTAAAAACCACCCTTTCTCTCCTAACCCCTGCACCAGTAGCATGTCCTGCAAGAGTATCTCTCTCTGCAGACAATTTGTTGGTGATACCACCTGCAGTGCCTGGCTGCTTGCTGCTTTCTGAGGTTGAAAACCCCTTTTGATGCCAGCCTTTCTCTCCTTTTTAGTGGATATTCCTTGCTCTCCTTTCTCTGGGTGAGTTTCTTTTGTTCCACCTCTCTTCCCCTCTGGTTTTGTTCCTCTCCTTTCTCCCCTAAATTGCACAGCTTTCTAGCAGCTTTTATCCTTCTGTTTCTTTCTTTCTTGCAGAAATTGCATGAAAATTAAGAAAGCACCTCTTAAAGGAACGGGTTGTATGGAGTCTTTTATTTTTTCAATTGGATTAACTCTTTGATTGTCAGATATCCCTCTATATAGCACTCAGGCTAATGATAATCATTATTTCCTTTACTCAGGTCTGTTGGCTTTGGTAGACATGATTCCAAGTTTCTTCTTGCCTTCATTGCAGACAGAATATTTTCCCAAAAACATATCCATGGAAGCATTGCTAAGCATTACTAAGTCTTTACATATGGATCATATATGATATATGTCATGTTCTTATATATGGTATATGAGAATAACATTATTTCAGTATTCTATGGGACTTCAGTAGATTTCTTTTCATATGCTATTCAACTGCAAGAGTCAAGAACTGAAGCTTCTTTATTGTAATAGCTCCTTGGGACCACCGTTGCATTTTGATTTGGCAAACTGTGTTAAGAGTGTCACTTAAGCCTCTATTGAAAGAAAACTTCTGCTAGGTCAGAAACAGAACATACAGAAACACTTCAGAAGTGTTCAGCATGGACCTGCATATCATGGGCAGTACATGGAAACTCCCTCCTTCAACCCCTGTCCAGGGGAAGCCTATTTGGATGGCAGCTTTGTTAGACAAGGAAGGCTGGCACTAATGACAGCTGTGTAACCTGAATTCAGCCCCTCGCACTCGCTGTGCTGCAGTCACTGAGTCCGTGGTCAGCCACAGGTCTGTGGGAAAAAGCGGAGACCAGAGGGGTAACCAGGCTGTCAGGTATGTGCAACAGAAGCTGCAGAAGCCCCAGAGGTTGGGGCCGTGCCCAACAGGATGAGGAAGGACAGCCAGACTGAAGCTGTTCACACCTCTGCAGTGGACTCGTAGGTTGGTAGCAGATACACAATTTCAAGCAAGCATCTGGTCTTATTAGGGGAGCGTTAGCTGCCACATAGCAAGAAAGAGAGGATGTCTTTATTTTTCAGCCCTGAGAGCATGTCTGTTTGGCTTGTAGACTTCTGTTATTTCCTGACATGCAACTCACAAAGACTGTGAGCCAACATAACCCAGAAGCAAAATCCATAGGAATATATCTGTGTGCACATTATTAAGCATCAAAAGTAAAGTTAGACTAGAAATAACCCAAATAAAATTCATTGTGATTGAATAATGAATTGAAGTAATAATAAGTAATTCTGATTCCTTTTTTTCTTTCACAAAGCTCTTATTATGCAGTGTGAGAATGATCAGAGAACTAGAAAATTATCAGAGAACTAGAAAACATGAGCTACAAAGAAAGATTGAACTAATTGGTACTGTGCAATCTATGGAAGAGAAAATGAAGCAGAGACATGACAATGGTTTTCAAATACAGAAAAGCTTGCTGCAAAGAAGGGAGGCTTATGTTTTCGGCATCCATGATGAATAAGACAGAAACCAGTAGACCCTATCTGTAGCAAAAAAAGATTCTGGCAAGATATTAGGTATCACATTGACTCAGTTAAGGGCAGTAAATACTGCAAATAGCCCACTCGGAGAAGGTCCATCTGTGGGGTTCTTAAAGAAGAGGTTAGAGAAATATCCATTAGGGTATCTGGCCTGCTCTGTGAGACATTTTAAGGCCCTTTCCAGCTCTCTTTTCTATTATTCTACTCATTACATGTATTTATGGTGATTGTTTATATGACGAAAGCCTGTCTCACCACATCACACTTAACTGAACATTCTGTCATTGGCATCTGTCAGAAAAGTATCAAGAACTGAGTACAATGCAGGGATTAACACTGCTGAATGGTTTTTAATTCATCATATGTGTCAGGCCTTGCTTCAGTGTAAACTCATAGGACAATACTGTGAGTGAGTGATGCATAATACACAAATCATGTATAGGAACCTCACAAACCAGAGCCTGGAATAAGATATTAATAGTGTGTTAGGCATCTCAGAATTATGGGACAATTCAAGAACTTGCTGTCAGTGGCATTTTATATAAAGCCAGTACCATAATTTCAGTTGGGAACATCAGGAATCAATGTGGAACCATATTTAATAGTAGAGTTACCCTGCTACCAAGGGATGACCATTGGGACACCAGGCACAAGCAGCCTTCTGCACTGTACTGTACTGTGGGGTTCAAGGGAGGTCTGTCAGCCTTCTGCAAGATCACACAACAGCTTTGTACAAAGAGGTCGTGAGAAATTTCATGACCAGTTAAAGTACAAGAAGAATTACAAAGTATGGAGGACAGTTGCTACGTTCACATCAGTTATTTTAAACTCTCATAGATATTCAATTTTGAAGCTTTGAATTCTCCTTTGAGGGAATCAGTGTTTCTTTGCAGACTCTCTAAGTGACTTGGAAGCCTAAATTAGCTCCTAAGTCATACAGTATGAGAGCCTCCCTATGTAATTATCTTGGTATTTGTCTGTAACACTATGTTTAACATCCTAACTGGTGAGCAGTAATTTACTGAATCCAGAACTGGTGATCCTTGAATTCAGACAAAGTTGCAGCAGTAGCTGGGTTTCAGTGACGTGGCTCATAGCCAGTTTCTGGTCAGATCAGTGAGGCTCCTAGCTGAAATATCTAGAGAGTGAAGTTGGCCTCTTGCAGTCCAGTGACAGCTTGCTCAGGGGAGAAGCTTGCAAAAGGAATATTAACCAGTCACAAAACCTGACTTTCTGCCCAGTCTTGATTTACTTGCATGGGAGATACATATACACACACATATACATATACATAGACATATACATTATATACATATACATATGTAAATGTGACTTATAAAATATTTGAGCTACCTGCCACATAGTGTACACCTGGTTTGTGACGGACAGGTAGGCTTTGCAACTGCAAGTTCATTAGAGATTTACAAGCAGGCCACTGACTTGATGGCTGCAGGGCTGTAAACCCTTGTATCTCAAAAGAAAAAAAATCAGAGAAGAAAGAAGTGTTTCTGAGTTTCACACAGCTCTTACCTAGAAAAGCCACATGCAAGCTTGGTAAACTGCACAGTGAGTCCTTGCAGCCACTCATCCCTCCTTAAACATGATGGGTAATGAAATGGCATGGTGGGACAACTGTCCAAGAGCCTGTTTGGAGCAGACTCATTTAGCAGTGATTCTTCACAAGTAAACACCATGTAAGAGCCCAACAGGCAGAAATGAGTACATGAGATGTGCATATTATCTTCTCATCTCTTGCTGATTTACAGCACTTCACAGTCATTCTAGCAGAGATACCCACAGCTTCAATGTCTTATATATTTATGCAGGAAAACTTCCTAGGCAGAAATTTCTACCCTGAGGTTTAAAGCACACCATAAGCCTGCATCTGCTCTGCATGGATGCAAGAGTGAGGTTCCCTCAGACAAAGGTTTTGCAAGCTATTTTAAGAGTCCTAGTTTTCAGACAGCAAATAAGCTGGTTTTTAAAGTACTTTAGCAGATATGTTAAAAGCATTAGTATATGTTTTAAGTTAACCCCTTTTTTTGTCCTTAATTGGTATATTTTCTTTCCTATTTTTTTAATAGCTACATCACATTCCTGCAGTGTAAATGGAAGATTTTTACTGATTTCAGTGGGATCTCAATGGCACCTCTGCTTGCTTTATCTTTAGCCATGTCAACATTAGCTTTAATATCTTTGAATAGTGTGTGTGCCAACACTTGCTTCCATTTTATATCACCTCTCTGATTGATCTGCACGGGGATTTGCTGTCATCAGTGGGTAACTGATGGGCCTTGCAAAAAAAATCATATCCCTTGGCTCTTAACTGTCAAGAAGCTTTATTTCCCCACCCCCCACCCCACTGCCCCCC